>NC_090445.1:308827756-309484191 GCF_031143425.1 Pleurodeles waltl | reverse complement strand
GTTACGTGAATTGGAAGTAAGTATATGTTGGATTGGCTTTACAAAAATTGGAAAACAGTATTAGTACCTGTGATATATTTATTGTGAAAGCTTCAACCACAGCTGCTAAAGTTGTTTTAAAAGTAAGCATGCTCCACTCAGAAACTGTTATAAACTTGTGACCAGCTGCAGCAGAATGTTGCAGACTGTATAACCATGGTAACATAATTACAAGAGTATGAGGGGGAAAGGAATACCAAAAGACTAGACTATGAGTTCATTGTTGCAAATGATTATTTGGTATTGAGATTTGCTTTTGTTTGAAAAAGGCATATGTAGGAGGCTGGCCTGGCTTATAGTGGGTACCTAATTGTACTTACACCTTGTGCCAGGTCCAGTTATCCCTTATTAGTAGATTAGAAGGGTTCTAGCAGCTTAGGCTGATAGAGGTAGTTATAGCAGAGCAGCGTAGGCTGACCTAGGAGACATGCAAAGCTCCTACTATACCACTTTTATCATATAGGTACTATATCATAAGAAACACACTACTCAGGGTTACTAAAAATAAAGGTACTTTATTTTAGTGACAATGTGCCAAAAATATCTCAGAGGATATGCTCCCTTAGGAGGTAAGTAAAATATACAAAATATACACACAAACCAAAATCAAGTAAGTAAAACAGTCAGAAAGTAGTGCAAAGACTATAGAACAGTGGTTCCCAACCTGTGGTCCGCGGACCCCAGGGTTCCGTGACACATTCCCAGGGGGTCAGCAGGCCTCAGCCGGCAGGAAGATACTTCTCCAGTTGGGGCCTCTCAGAAACACATGCATGTTTTTCTATTCATTACTTTATTTATGCAGCAGCTTTAAAAGCACTGCAAATACATCCACCAGCTTTCACTTGAAAAAAAAAAAGCATCAAGATAAGTCATGTGATTAATGTTACTGCAGGAGAGAGATGGGAGTTTTGACTAGTGGCAGTTTTGACTCATCTAAGGTAGCTCAGAGGGGTAACATGCCTGCTGCAAAAAACGTATATCATGCAAAGAACAATATTTTATGTGCATATCACAGTGGGTTACTGCTTCTGTGACAGAGATTACTTTGTCACTGTGCATTTCATAAATTACAATCATAATGTAGCACAGTGAGATATGAACTGCGGTCAAAGAGCTGCATGCAAACTGCATGGCAGAAATTAAAAAGTTATGTTTTTACCCAGTCTTTCATTATCCTAATGCTTTAAAAATGTTTGCTTGCATAGACATACATTCTTATTATTAAAGTCAACGCTGACCACTGTGTTATGTTCTGAATCCCGAGTTTGCATGTCTCCAAACCAATCACTCTTAGAAAATGCCTACAAGTATAGATGACATGTGAATTCTACACTTTGTAGTCCACTTTAAAGTGCTCCGACACCCTACACTGGTATGAGAGGTGCTATAAAACAAATGAATTACATGTGACAGAGAGGTTATGTAGAGAAGAGAGGCCCTTATTGTAGGAGGCTGGACTGGCTTGTAGTGAGTACCAAGGGGTACTTGCACCTTGCACCAGGCCCAGTTATCCCTTATTAGTGTATAGGGTGTCTAGCAGCTTAGGCTGATAGATAATGGTAGCTTAGCAGAGCAGCTTAGGCTGAACTAGGAGACGTGTGAAGCTACTACAGTACCACCTAGTGTCATATGCACAATATCATAAGAAAACACAATATACAGTTATACTAAAAATAAAGGTACTTTATTTTTATGACAATATGCCAAAGTATCTTAGAGTGTACCCTCAGTGAGAGGATAGGAAATATACACAAGATATATATACACAATAGCAAAAATATGCAGTATAGTCTTAGAAAACAGTGCAAACAATGTATAGTTACAATAGGATGCAATGGGGAAACATAGGGATAGGGGCAACACAAACCATATACTCCAAAAGTGGAATGCGAACCACGAATGGACCCCAAACGTATGTGACCTTGTAGAGGGTCGCTGGGACTATTAGAAAATAGTGAGAGTTAGAAAAATAACCCTCCCCAAGACCCTGAAAAGTGAGTGCAAAGTGCACTAAAGTTCCCCTAAGGACAAAGAAGTCGTGTTAAAGGAATAATGCAGGAAAGACACAAACCAGCAATGCAACAACTGTGGATTTCCAATCTAGGGTACCTGTGGAACAAGGGGACCAAGTCCAAAAGTCACAAGCAAGTCGGAGATGGGCAGATGCCCAGGAAATGCCAGCTGCGGGTGCAAAGAAGCTTCTACTGGACAGAAGAAGCTGAGGTTTCTGCAAGAACGAAAAGGGCTAGAGACTTCCCCTTTGGTGGACGGATCCCTCTCGCCGTGGAAAGTCGTGTAGAAGTGTTTTCCCGCCGAAAGAACGCCAACAAGCCTTGCTAGCTGCAAATCATGCGGTTAGCGTTTTTGGACGCTGCTGAGGTCCAGGAGGGACCAGGAGGTCGCAAATTGAACCAGCCGAGAGAGGGGACGTCAGGCAAGACAAGGAGCCCTCTATGAAGCCGGTAGCACCCGGAGAAGTGCCAGAAACAGGCACTACGAGGATGCATGAAACAGTGCTTGCCGAAGTATCACAAAGGAGTCCCACGTCGCCGGAGACCAACTTAGAAAGTCGTGCAATGCAGGTTAGAGTGCCGTGGACCCAGGCTTGGCTGTGTACAAAGGATTTCCACCGGAAGTGCACAGGGGCCGGAGTAGCTGCAAAAGTCGCGGTTCCCAGCAATGCAGCCCAGTGAGGTGAGGCAAGGACTTACCTCCACCAAACTTGGACTGAAGAGTCACTGGACTGTGGGGGTCACTTGGACAGAGTCGCTGGATTCAAGGGACCTCGCTCGTCGTGCTGAGAGGAGACCCAAGGGACCGGTAATGCAGCTTTTTGGTGCCTGCGGTTGCAGGGGGAAGATTCCGTCGACCCACGGGAGATTTCTTCGGAGCTTCTGGTGCAGAGAGGAGGCAGACTAACCCCACAGCATGCACAAGCAGGAAAACAGTCGAGAAGGCGGCAGGATCAGCGTTACAGAGTTGCAGTAGTCCTCTTTGCTACTATGTTGCAGGTTTGCAGGCTTCCAGCGCGGTCAGCAGTCGATTCCTTGGCAGAAGGTGAAGAGAGAGATGCAGAGGAACTCGGATGAGCTCTTGCATTCGTTATCTAAAGTTTCCCCAGAGACAGAGACCCTAAATAGCCAGAAAAGAGGGTTTGGCTACTTAGGAGAGAGGATAGACTAGCAACACCTGAAGGAGCCTATCACAAGGAGTCTCTGACGTCACCTGGTGGCACTGGCCACTCAGAGCAGTCCAGTGTGCCAGCAGCACCTCTGTTTCCAAGATGGCAGAGGTCTGGAGCACACTGGAGGAGCTCTGGACACCTCCCAGGGGAGGTGCAGGTCAGGGGAGTGGTCACTCCCCTTTCCTTTGTCCAGTTTCGTGCCAGAGCAGGGGCTAAGGGGTCCCTGAACCGGTGTAGACTGGCTTATGCAGAATTGGGCACATCTGTGCCCAACAAAGCATTTCCAGAGGCTGGGGGAGGCTACTCCTCCCCTGCCTTCACACCATTTTCCAAAGGGAGAGGGTGTCACACCCTCTCTCAGAGGAAGTTCTTTGTTCTGCCATCCTGGGCCAGGCCTGGCTGGACCCCAGGAGGGCAGATGCCTGTCTGAGGGGTTGGCAGCAGCAGCAGCTGCAGTGAAACCCCAGGAAGGGCAGTTTGGCAGTACCAGGGTCTGTGCTACAGACCACTGGGATCATGGAATTGTAGCAACAATGCCAGGATGGCATAGAGGGGGCAATTCCATGATCATAGACATGTTACATGGCCATATTCGGAGTTACCATTGTGAAGCTACATATAGGTAGTGACCTATATGTAGTGCACGCGTGTAATGGTGTCCCCGCACTCACAAAGTTCAGGGAATTGGCTCTGAACAATGTGGGGGCACCTTGGCTAGTGCCAGGGTGCCCTCACACTAAGTAACTTTGCACCTAACGTTTACCAGGTAAAGGTTAGACATATAGGTGACTTATAAGTTACTTAAGTGCAGTGTAAAATGTCTGTGAAATAACGTGGACGTTATTTCACTCAGGCTGCAGTGGCAGGCCTGTGTAAGAATTGTCAGAGCTCCCTATGGGTGGCAAAAGAAATGCTGCAGCCCATAGGGATCTCCTGGAACCCCAATACCCTGGGTACCTCAGTACCATATACTAGGGAATTATAAGGGTGTTCCAGTAAGCCAATGTAAATTGGTAAAAATGGTCACTAGCCTGTTAGTGACAATTTGGAAAGAAATGAGAGAGCATAACCACTGAGGTTCTGATTAGCAGAGCCTCAGTGAGACAGTTAGTCACTACACAGGTAACACATTCAGGCACACTTATGAGCACTGGGGCCCTGGGTTACCAGGGTCCCAGTGACACATACAACTAAAACAACATATATACAGTGAAAAATGGGGGTAACATGCCAGGCAAGATGGTACTTTCCTACACAACCCCCCCCCCCAAACGAAGGACAATAAGACTAGCCATGACCTGATGAGTCTTCATTGTCTAAGTGGAAATATCTGGAGAGTCCATCTGCATTGGAGTGGCTACTCCCAGGTCTATGTTCCACTGTATAGTCCATTCCCTGTAGGGATATGGACCACCTCAACAATTTCGGATTTTCACCTTTCATTTGTTTTAGCCAAAGTAGAGGTTTGTGGTCTGTCTGAACAATGAAGTGAGTGCCAAACAGGTATGGCCTCAACTCCTTCAGAGCCCAGACCACAGCAAAGGCCTCCCTCTCAATGGCAGACCAACGCTTTTCTATAGGGGTCAACCTCCTACTAATAAAAGCAACAGGTTGATCCTGGCCCTCAGAATTAAGTTGTGATAGGACTGCCCCTACTCCTAATTCAGATGCATCAGTCTGGACATAGAATTTTTTAGAGTAACAAGGGCTTTTCAGGACAGGTGCAGAGCACATGGCCTGCTTCAGCTCCTCAAAAGCTTTCTGACAGTTTGCTGTCCATAATACCTTTTTAGGCATTTTCTTGGATGTGAGGTCATTAAGAGGGGCTGCAATGGAGCCATAGTTCTTAATGAACCTCCTGTAATACCCAGTGAGGCCTAGGAAGGCTCTCACCTGAGTCTGAGTGGTAGGGGGAACCCAATCAATAATTGTTTGGATTTTCCCCTGAAGTGGTGCAATCTGTTCCCCACCAACAAGGTGTCCCAGATAAACCACCTTACCCTGCCCTATCTGGCACTTTGAAGCCTTGATAGTGAGGCCTGCCTTTTGCAGGGCCTCCAAAACTTTCCATAGGTGGACCAGGTGATCATCCCAGCTGGAGCTAAAGACAGCTATATCGTCCAAATATGCTGCACTGAAAGCTTCCAGCCCTTGCAGGACTGTGTTCACCAACCTCTGAAAAGTGGCAGGTGCATTTTTCAAACCAAAAGGCATTACAGTAAACTGGTAATGTCCTCCAATGGTAGAAAATGCAGTCTTAGGTTTAGCATCTTCTGACAATTTGATCTACCAATACCCTGCAGTCAAGTCAAAAGTGCTTAGATACTTGGCAGATGCCAGTGTATCTATGAGCTCATCTGCCCTGGGTATAGGGTGAGCATCAGTTTTGGTTACCAAGTTGAGACCTCTATAGTCTACACAAAACCGCATTTCCTTCTTTCCATCTTTGGAATGGGGTTTTGGTACCAGTACCACAGGAGAAGCCCATGGACTGTCAGAGTGCTCAACCACTCCTAGTTCTAACATTTTCTGGACCTCTTGCTTTATGCAGTCCCTGACATGGTCAGGCTGCCTATAGATCTTACTTTTGACAGGTAAACTGTCTCCAGTATCTATAGTGTGCTCACACCAAGAAGTGGTACCTGGCACAGTAGAGAAGAGTTCAGAGAATTGATCTAGGAGATTTATGCAATTATCTTTCTGCTCATCAGTAAGACAATCAGCCAACACTACACCTTCCACAAGAGCATCTTGTTCTGTGGAAGAGAAGAGATCAGGTAGAGGATCACTGTCTTCTTCCTGTCCCTCATCAGTTGCCATGAGCAGGGTGAGATCAGCCCTGTCATAGTAGGGTTTCAGGAGGTTGACATGGAGCACCCTAAGGGGACTCCTGGCAGTGCCTAAGTCAACTAAATAGGTGACTTCTCCCTTCTTTTCAACAATTGTGTGGGGACCACTCCATTTATCTTGGAGTGCTCTTGGGGCCACAGGCTCAAAGACCCACACTTTCTGCCCTGGTTGGTACTGAACCAAAACAGCCTTCTGATCATGCCATTGCTTCTGGAGCTCTTGGCTGGCCTGAAGGTTTTTACTGGCCTTTTTCATGTACTCAGCCATCCTTGATCTGAGGCCAAGTACATAATCCACAATATCCTGCTTAGGAGCTTTTAAAGGTTGTTGCCAACCCTCCTTTACAAGTGTGAGTGGACCCCTAACAGGGTGTCCAAAAAGATGTTCAAAGGGGCTGAAGCCCACTCCTTTCTGGGGTACCTCCCTGTAGGCAAAAAGGAGGCATGGTAGAAGGATATCCCATCTCCTGCGGAGTTTTTCAGGGAGACCCATAATCATGCCTTTGAGAGTTTTATTAAATCTCTCCACCAGTCCATTTGTTTGTGGATGATAGGGTGTTGTGAACTTGTACGTTACACCACACTCCTTCCACATGGCCTTTAAGTATGCAGACATGAAATTGCTTCCCCTGTCTGATACTACTTCCTTTGGGAAGCCCACCCTGGAAAATATTCCCAGGAGGGCCTTTGCCACTGCAGGTGCTGTAGTGGTCCTTAAAGGAATAGCTTCAGGATATCTTGTGGCATGGTCCACTACCACCAAGATAAATCTATTGCCTGAAGCAGTAGGAGGGTCAAGGGGGGCAACTATGTCAACCCCTACCCTTTCAAAGGGAACCCCAACCACAGGCAGTGGAATAAGGGGTGCCTTTGGGGTGCCACCTGTCTTGCCACTGGCTTGACAGGTTTCACAGGACTTACAAAATTCCTTTGTGTCCTCAGACATCCTAGGCCAATGAAACAATGGAACCAATCTGTCCCAAGTTTTCATTTGACCCAGGTGTCCAGCTAGGTGAATGTCATGTGCCAGGGTTAGGAGGAACTTTCTGTACTCCTGAGGAATCACTAATCTCCTGGCAGCTCCAGGTTTAGGATCCCTATGCTCAGTGTACAAGAGGTTGTCCTCCCAGTAAACTCTGTGAGAGTCACTGACATCCCCATTAGCCTGTTTGACAGCTTGCTGTCTGAGACCCTCTAATGTGGGACAGGTTTGCTGTGCCACACTCAGCTCCTCTCTGGCAGGCCCCCCTTCACCCAAAAGCTCAGCAGTGTCTGCTTCCAGCTCCTCTGGTGTAGGTTCTGCACAGGGAGGGAATTCTTCTTCCTCAGAAGTTGAATCCACTGTAGAGGGAGGGATAGTAGGAAGTGGTTTGCTTCTACTAGCCCTAGCTTTAGGGAGCACTTGGTCCATTGTTCCAGGATCCAAGCTTCCCTGTCCTTTTTGCTTTTTGGCCTGAGCCCTTGTCAAAGCAAAAATATGCCCTGGGATGCCCAGCATTGCTGCATGGGCCTCCAACTCCACATCTGACCAAGCTGATGTCTCCAAATCATTCCCTAATAGACAGTCTACAGGTAAATCTGAAGCTACCACAACTTTCTTTGGACCAGTAACCCCCCCCCAGTTGAGATTAACAACAGCCATGGGGTGGCTAAGTGTGTTGTTGTGAGCATCGGTTACTTGGTACTGGTGACCAAGTAGGTGTTGTTCAGGGTGGACCAGTTTCTCTATGACCATAGTCACACTGGCACCAGTGTCCCTGTAGGCCTGAACCTCAACACCATTTATTAGGGGTAGCTGCTTGTACTTATCCATATTAAGGGGACAAGCAACTAAGGTGGCTAAATCAATAGCCCCCTCAGAGACTAACACAGCCTCTGTGGCCTCCCTAACAAGGCCAACCCCAACTAAGTTACCAATAGTGAGCCCAGCTACTCCCTTGGATTGGCTATTAGTAGGTTTGCTCCCACCACCACTGCTATTAGTAGGGACACTAGGTGTAGCAGTAGGGGTTGGAGTGGTAGGAGGCTTGGTGCCTTTCTTTGGACAACTGGGATCTGTTGTCCAATGGCCTTTTATTTTACATAAATAGCACCATGGTTTATTTTCCTTGTTCTGATTAAAAGAGGATTTGGGCCCACCACCCCCACCAGAGTGTTTTTATGGGCCTGATGAAGACTCATTTTTAGATTTGTCCGCACCCTTGTCAGAAGACTTACCATCCTTCTTTTTGTTGCCATCTTTGTCACCCCCTGTATGAACTTTTCTGTTCACTCTTGTTCTGACCCATTTGTCTGCCTTCTTTCCCAATTCTTGGGGAGAGGTCAGATCAGAGTCCACCAAGTACTGGTGCAACAAATCAGACACACAATTATTAAGAATATGCTCTCTCAGGATCAAGTTATACAGGCTGTGATAAACAGTAACTTTACTGCCATGTAACCACCTCTCCAAGGCCTTCACTGAATGGTCAATGAAATCAACCCAGTCTTGTGAAGACTCCTTTTTGGTCTCTCTGAACTTTATCCTGTACTGTTCAGTGGTTAAGCCATAACCATCCAGGAGTGCATTCTTAAGAACTTGGAAATTATTAGCATCATTTTTTTTCACAGTAAGGAGCCTATCCCTACCTTTTCCACTAAATGATAGCCATAGGATAGCAGCCCACTGCCTTTGAGGGACATCCTGTACAACACAGGCCCTCTCAAGTGCAGCAAACCACTTGTTAATGTCATCCCCCTCCTTATAAGGGGGAACTATCTTATGCAGATTCCTGGAATCATGCTCTTTTGCAGGATAACTATGGGGAATACTGCTGCTGCCACCATGGGTTTCTAAACCCAGTTTCTGTCTCTCCTTCTCTACTTCTAAAGTCTGTCTATCCAAATCCAGCTGTTGCTTCTTGAGCTTCAGTCTGGTTTGTTCCACTCTCAATCTATTGAGCTCCCTTTCTAACAATCTGTCATCAGGGTGGGTGGGAGGGACATGCCTTGAAACAGAAGTATGGTGAGAATGGACAGAAGGAGACCTGTCCCTTACAGAAGCCACCCTAACAGCTTGGCTAACAGAAACATCACTACCAGTATGGTGAGAATAAATGCTTTTGCTATGATGTGAGACAACACTATTTATATGGTGTGGCTCATCATCATTACCAACTATGCTAGACTGTCTAGTAATGGGCAGGCTAGGAAGTTTCTTTCCTGAATCTTTTCCTGGGGGAGTCCCTGGATCAGATTGAGAACCATTAGCTACTTTTTCAACAGATTGGGCACTTATGGCCTTATCCTGTACTCTAAGCATGTTAATTAACAGTTCTAAGGAAGGATTCTTCCCTACACTCAAACCTCTCTCTATGCAGAGATTCCTTGCTCCTTTCCAGCTAAGGTGATCATATGCAAGTTTGGACAGATCAACATTTTGGCCTGTGCCCGAATTTTTTTAGAGAGAGTTAAAGTGATAGTAAAAGATAAAAAGTTTGTCAGAGCTTTTAGAAAGACAGAGAAAAAAACTTTTTAAATTTTTTTAGAACTTTTTAGAAAGTTAGAAGTACTTTTCAGCACTTAGAAAAGAGTGAAAAGAGGAAATGCAAAACTTTTTGGCTATGTGTATATACACTGACCTTGTTTTGTATATTTTTCTCTTATGAAAAGTACAATGACAAGAGTGGTAAGTAGTCTCAAAGCACTTATCCCACCGCTGCACAACCAATGTAGGAGGCTGGACTGGCTTGTAGTGAGTACCAAGGGGTACTTGCACCTTGCACCAGGCCCAGTTATCCCTTATTAGTGTATAGGGTGTCTAGCAGCTTAGGCTGATAGATAATGGTAGCTTAGCAGAGCAGCTTAGGCTGAACTAGGAGACGTGTGAAGCTACTACAGTACCACCTAGTGTCATATGCACAATATCATAAGAAAACACAATACACAGTTATACTAAAAATAAAGGTACTTTATTTTTATGACAATATGCCAAAGTATCTTAGAGTGTACCCTCAGTGAGAGGATAGGAAATATACACAAGATATATATACACAATAGCAAAAATATGCAGTATAGTCTTAGAAAACAGTGCAATCAATGTATAGTTACAATAGGATGCAATGGGGAAACATAGGGATAGGGGCAACACAAACCATATACTCCAAAAGTGGAATGCGAACCACGAATGGACCCCAAACCTATGTGACCTTGTAGAGGGTCGCTGGGACTATTAGAAAATAGTGAGAGTTAGAAAAATAACCCTCCCCAAGACCCTGAAAAGTGAGTGCAAAGTGCACTAAAGTTCCCCTAAGGACAAAGAAGTCGTGTTAGAGGAATAATGCAGGAAAGACACAAACCAACAATGCAACAACTGTGGCTTTCCAATCTAGGGTACCTGTGGAACAAGGGGACCAAGTCCAAAAGTCACAAGCAAGTCGGAGATGGGCAGATGCCCAGGAAATGCCAGCTGCGGGTGCAAAGAAGCTTCTACTGGACAGAAGAAGCTGAGGTTTCTGCAGGAACGAAAAGGGCTAGAGACTTCCCCTTTGGTGGACGGATCCCACTCGCCGTGGAGAGTCGTGCAAAAGTGTTTTCCCGCCGAAAGAACGCCAACAAGCCTTGCTAGCTGCAAATCATGCAGTTAGCATTTTTGGACGCTGCTGAGGCCCAGGAGGGACCAGGAGGTCGCAAATTGGACCAGCCGAGAGAGGGGACATCGAGCAAGACAAAGAGCCCTCTCTAAAGCCGGTAGCACCCAGAGAAGTGCCAGAAATAGGCACTACAAGGATGCATGAAACAGTGCTCGCCGAAGTTGCACAAAGGAGTCCCACGTCGCCGGAGACCAACTTAGAAAGTTGTGCAATGCAGGTTAGAGTGCCGTGGACCCAGGCTTGGCTGTGCACAAAGGATTTCCGCCGGAAGTGCACAGGGGCCGGAGTAGCTGCAAAAGTCGCGGTTCCCAGCAATGCAGCCCAGTGAGGTGAGGCAATGACTTACCTCCACCAAACTTGGACTGAAGAGTCACTGGACTGTGGGGGTCACTTGGACAGAGTCGCTGGATTCGAGGGACCTTGCTCGTTGTGCTGAGAGGAGACCCAAGGGACCGGTAATGCAGCTTTTTGGTGCCTGCGGTTGCAGGGGGAAGATTCCGTCGACCCACGGGAGATTTCTTTGGAGCTTCTGGTGCAGAGAGGAGGCAGACTACCCCCACAGCATGCACAAGCAGGAAAACAGTCGAGAAGGCGGCAGGATCAGCGTTACAGAGTTGCAGTAGTCGTCTTTGCTACTATGTTGCAGGTTTGCAGGCTTCCAGCGCGGTCAGCAGTCGATTCCTTGGCAGAAGGTGAAGAGAGAGATGCAGAGGAACTCGGATGAGCTCTTGCATTCGTTATCTAAAGTTTCCCCAGAGACAGAGACCCTAAATAGCCAGAAAAGAGGGTTTGGCTACTTAGGAGAGAGGATAGACTAGCAACACCTGAAGGAGCCTATCAGAAGGAGTCTCTGACGTCACCTGGTGGCACTGGCCACTCAGAGCAGTCCAGTGTGCCAGCAGCACCTCTGTTTCCAAGATGGCAGAGGTCTGGAGCACACTGGAGGAGCTCTGGACACCTCCCAGGGGAGGTGCAGGTCAGGGGAGTGGTCACTCCCCTTTCCTTTGTCCAGTTTCGCGCCAGAGCAGGGGCTAAGGGGTCCCTGAACCGGTGTAGACTGGCTTATGCAGAATTGGGCACATCTGTGCCCAACAAAGCATTTCCAGAGGCTGGGGGAGGCTACTCCTCCCCTGCCTTCACACCATTTTCCAAAGGGAGAGGGTGTCACACCCTCTCTCAGAGGAAGTTCTTTGTTCTGCCATCCTGGGCCAGGCCTGGCTGGACCCCAGGAGGGCAGATGCCTGTCTGAGGGGTTGGCAGCAGCAGCAGCTGCAGTGAAACCCCAGGAAGGGCAGTTTGGCAGTACCAGGGTCTGTGCTACAGACCACTGGGATCATGGAATTGTACCAACAATGCCAGGATGGCATAGAGGGGGCAATTCCATGATCATAGACATGTTACATGGCCATATTCGGAGTTACCATTGTGAAGCTACATATAGGTAGTGACCTATATGTAGTGCACGCGTGTAATGGTGTCCCCGCACTCACAAAGTTCAGGGAATTGACTCTGAACAATGTGGGGGCACCTTGGCTAGTGCCAGGGTGCCCTCACACTAAGTAACTTTGCACCTAACCTTTACCAGGTAAAGGTTAGACATATAGGTGACTTATAAGTTACTTAAGTGCAGTGTAAAATGGCTGTGAAATAACGTGGACGTTATTTCACTCAGGCTGCAGTGGCAGGCCTGTGTAAGAATTGTCAGAGCTCCCTATGGGTGGCAAAAGAAATGCTGCAGCCCATAGGGATCTCCTGGAACCCCAATACCCTGGGTACCTCAGTACCATATACTAGGGAATTATAAGGGTGTTCCAGTAAGCCAATGTAAATTGGTAAAAATGGTCACTAGCCTGTTAGTGACAATTTGGAAAGAAATGAGAGAGCATAACCACTGAGGTTCTGATTAGCAGAGCCTCAGTGAGACAGTTAGTCACTACACAGGTAACACATTCAGGCACACTTATGAGCACTGGGGCCCTGGGTTACCAGGGTCCCAGTGACACATACAACTAAAACAACATATATACAGTGAAAAATGGGGGTAACATGCCAGGCAAGATGGTACTTTCCTACACTTATGGTTTTACTTCCTTTCCCCACCACATTTATATGTGAAGAAGCTTCTCAGATGTACCTAAAAATAGAAACAAATGGCTTGGGAAATGTAGAATCCGACCTGAGGATTCTGCTTCCCTAAATAAAACCAAACATTGAAAAGTTAGTCATCGAGATGCAGTGTCGACCTTCCCATTACATTTTTTTGATTTTTTGCATATTTTCAAAATAAAATAATTATATCTTTAATAATTTGAGTATTTGTTTGGTGTGTTCTCGTTTGTGTTTTTTTTTGTGACTTACTGTTTTAATTCTTGAAATTTGTTTTGAACAAATTGCTTGGGGGTTCCTGGCTTCCAACAGTGATTCAGTGGGGGTCCTCAGGAGTCAAAAGGTTGGGAACCACTGCTGTAGAATACAATAGGATGCAATAGGCCTAGGGGCAACGCAAACCATATACTAAGAAAGTGGAATGCAAACCACGAATGGACGTCTAGGCTAGTGTAGTGTGTAGAGGGTCGCTGAGAGTGTAAGAAAACACTAAGGGTGTCCAAGATACCCCACCCCAAGACCCTGGAAAGTAGGAGTAAAGTACTACTATTTCCCCAGAAAGACACTAAAGTCGTGATAGAGGATTTTGCAAAGACCACAACAGACTGCAAAGCACTGAAGACAGATTCCTGGACCTGCAAAGGAAGGGGACAAAGTCCAAGAGTCGTGAAGGTGTCCAGGGGGGGCAGGAGCCCACTAAACCTCAGATGAAGGTGCAAAATGGCTGCCCCTGGGTGGAAGAAGCTGAAGATTCTGCAATGACGAAAGGTGCTAGGAACTTCTCCTTCATGCAGAAGATGTCCAACTGAGTGCTGGAGGAGGCAGAGTTGTTTCTTTGGCAAAAGACTGCAGACAAGCCTTGCTAGCTGCAAAGGTCGTGGTTGAAGAAAAAGGGTACTGCATGGGCCCAGGAAGGACCAGGATGTCGCCCACTTGGGAGAAGAGACATAGGGGGCCCTCAGCAACATAGTGAGCTCATGCACAAGAAGGTAGCACCCGCAGAAGTCCTTGAACATGGGTTCAAGAAGACTGAGCACAGCAATCATCTCAACACTACAAAAGAGGGTCCAACGAAGCCAGAGGTCAACTCAGGGAGATGAGCAATGCAGGACAGAGTGCTGGGGACCTGGGCTTGGCTGTGCATGAAGGATTCCTTGGAAAAGTGCACAGAAGCCCTAGCATCTGCAGTTCACGCAGTGCACAGGATTACTGTCTGGAGAGGGGAGGCAAGGATTTACCTCCTCCAAATTTGGACAGTTGGACCACTGGACAGTCTGGGTCACTTGGGTCCACCACCTGTGTTCCAGGGGCCATGCTCATCAGGATGAGAGGGGTCCCAGAGTACCGGTGATGCTGAAGTTTGGTGCCTGCTGGAGCCGGGGGAAGATTGCATCAACCCACAGGAGATTTCTTTAGGGCTTCCAGTGCAGGATGAAGGCAGGTAGCCCCCAAAGCATGCACCACCAGGAAACAGTCGAGAAAGCTGGCAGGATTAGGCACTACAAAGTTGCTGGTAGTCTTCTTGCTACTTTGTTGCAGTTTTGCAGGCGTCCTGGAGCAGTCAGAGGTCGATCCTTGGCAGAAGTCGAAGAGAGAGGTGCAGAGGAACTCTGGTGAATTCTTGCAAGTTGTTATCTTTGGTAAAACCCACAGAAGATAACCTAAATAGCCCTCAGAGGAGGACTGGCCACCTAGTGAGGTAGGCACCTATCAGGAGGGGTCTGTGACACACTGGAGGAGCTCTGGGCACCACCCCTGGGGTGGTGATGGACAGGGGAGCGGTCACTCCCCTTTCCTTTGTCCAGTTTTGCTGCAGAGCAGGGACTGGGGGTTCGCTAAACCGGTGTAGACTGGCTTAGGCAAGGAGGGCACAATCTGTGCCCTTAAAAGCATTTCCAGAGGCTGGGAGAGGCTACCCCTCCGCAGCCTTTAACACCTATTTCTAAAGGGAGAGGGTGTAAAACCCTCTCCCAGAGGAAATCCTTTGTTCTGCCTGCCTGGGACTGGGCTACCCAGACCCCAGGAGGGCAGAACCCTGTCCGTGGGGTGGCAGCAGTGGTAGCTGCAGAGAAAACCCCTGAGAGCTGGTTTGGCAGTACCCGGGGTCCATAGTGGAGCCCTGGGAATGCTTGGATTGGCACCCCAATACCATATTTGGCATGGGGGACAATTCCATGATCTTAGACATGTTACATGGCCATATTCGGAGTTACCATTATGAAGCTACATTTAGGTATTGACCTATACGTAGTGCATGCGTGTAATGGTGTCCCCGCGCTCACAAAGTCCGGGGAAATTGCCCTGAACTATGTGGGGGCACCGTGGCTAGTGCAAGGGTGCCCTCACACTTAGTAACTTTGCACCTAACCATCACCAAGTGAGGGTTAGACATATAGATAACTTATAAGTTACTTAAGTGCAGTGTAAAATGGCTGTGAAATAATGTGTGCGTTATTTCACTCAGGCTACAGTGGCAGTCCTGTGTAAGATTTGATTGAGCTCCCTATGGGTGGCAAAAGAAATGTTGCAGCCCATAGGGATCCCCTGGAACCCCAATACCCTGGGTACCTCGGTACCATATACTAGGGAATTATAAGGGTGTACCATTGTGCCAATTTAAATTGGTAAAAGTGGTCACTAGCCTATAGTGACAAATGTAAAGGCAGAGAGAGCATAATATACTGAGGTTCTGGTTAGCAGAGCCTCAGTGACATAGTTAGGCACTACACAGGCATACACATTTAGGCCACAAACTATGAGCACTGGGGTCCTGGCTAGCAGGATCTCAGTGCGACCTATAAAACACACTGACAAATAGGGTTTTTACTATGAGCACTGGGGTCCTGGCTAGCAGGATCCCAGTGAGATAGTAAAAACACTCTGACATATACTCACAAACAGTCCAAAAGTGGGGGTAACAATGCTAGAAAGAGGTTACATTCTTACAGCAGACATATGCGTTTGTGCTTTTTAATTTGGTGAAAAAATAATTTCCGAGATTCTCCTTGGATCAGCCCATCAACCCGCAGACTTACATAGAGTGGCGCGCTGCGTACCGCTGATCCACCCGTGGCTTAACACATAGGCCGGCCTGAGCAGTGCAGTGGATAAGCGTCTCTGGCAAAAACTACTGAACTGTGCTATGTTTTGAGGATTGTTGGAAAGGATTAAATAAAGAAGCCAGTCATAAGTGGTGGAACATAAGCTTCATGTGACTGGGAGATTGTGATTGGTTTTCTGATTCATATCCTTGAAAGCAAAGTTGAAAAGGTTGCCATTAATGGTTCCCTTCTGGGAGAGTGGATTACCATTTTTGTGGTTGTTTTTTGTGCATTCCTTGGTGAGACGAAATTCTAACTGATACTGAAAGAAAAACATACACTCCAGCAAGTACACTTATCAGGTATGCCTATTGAAATGGATTTTATTTATTCATTAATGACTATTAGGTGAATGAAACTGAGAAGTATGTTGACAAAATGCCCTAACACATACATTTAGTAGATTTATGATTCATGTAAAGAAATTATACAATTCATCCAATAAATAACTGAAGGATTTAGTTGACATTAGAAAAGGTGCACAATGACCGTTTCTGTTTTCTTTCAGTATACTAGACTGACCCCTGAGCTATTTTGAAGCAAGTAAACAAATAGCAGTGATTAGTCATTTAATCATTAAAAATGTTGTACTGAGTTTTAAAAACGTAAATGCCTACACTGATATGAATATTTATAAAACCAATGTTGAATGTATAGAAAGAGTCACATATGTGTCGAAAAACAATAGATATTGTTTCAATACCACTAAGGCACAGCCATGATAGAAGCATACTCCTTCAAACCCTAAGTGTCAAGAATTACTGTTAGTTTCAGTTAGAATTAAAAATCTGCTTAGAAAGCCTTAAAATGTTTTTTCACTGTAGGAAGTGAAGGAGTCAGATATAGTGTATATAGGCCATAGAGGAGGTTGCTGTATGCATAAAAGATAAAAAAGTACTATTAAGTTTTACTACCTTAAAACATCACTTGCAATTTTAAGTTATAAATGCATTCTCTAATCTATACTGTTAACCATGTATAAAACTATAAATATAGAAAGGCAGACTTTCAGTCAGTTAGACACATAAACAGCCACTCATATACTTATATACATTTGGAGACAGTAAGTTTGTATGCTGCAGCAAAAGATCTGTTTACAAACTAATAGAGTGATTGAAATATGTAGTTTTCTACACTCATAGCATAGGTTCTTGTTTAAATAAAGTATGTTTTTTGTGTGGAGCCATTTAAGTAAAGGCTTCCTACATGTTATTTTAGCAAACGAGGCCTACCACTGTGCACTTTAACCTAGATATATTTTATTCAGTTTTGTTTTATTATTTTAACAATAGCCACATTTACGGTCTTGTTTTATTTTCTTTATCTAGCTGTTTGCCTACACCAGCACTACGTTCTTAAACAAGACATTTCTTTCACTCTGTGCTTTTCTCAAGGCTACAGTAAGATAGGTTGCCAGCAAAAGTGGTACGCTTTGTCTCTAATGTTCACAGAAAAATACACACTCTTATGTGGGGATCCTTTCTTGGAATATCAGCTGTTTTATTCTAAAAACACTACTTTGACCCATGTACGTTAGAGGAAGATTCCAGCCAGATGACCACAACTGTATGCTGATTGCTGAGTTCTTCGCTGTAGCTGCTTATGTTGACTACAGGCCTCCTGCTCAGGTATGAGGGATGATGTCTTCCCAGGGGAACCTACAGGGCAGAATTAGAGCTTAACATGCTGTGCTCTAACATGGCCTAGGGAGGAGCTATTTTTAACAATCTTAGTGACAATGTGATAGCGTTATTTTTATGTTTCACTTTCCTTGTCACAATTTTAATCCTGTCATGCTTCATCGTCCTAGTTACTGTCATACATGCTTTACTATCCAAGATGCAGCTACTTCACTAAAACCTTATTGAACTATATTCTGCCTCTGATTGTCCTTGCATACGTGAGACTAATGTAACTCAGAGAAACGGATGAAATCTGAATGACCACGATTTCCTTGAGCAGTCATTTGTGTCATGCGCTCGGTTGCCCAATCATCCCTGCCCTTGGGTGGAGATGAGGCACTGCTAGTTAGACGGAACAAAACCTGGATTATGCTGACAGGTGTCACCTGTAGTGGGTTCAGACTCAGTCCCCCACAGTGCAAGTGATTCTGCCGCCCCAATCCAGTAGTTTCAGTAGGATAATGAGAGCCTACATGACAGTTTAAATATGGTTTAGGCAAATGATGAATCTAGGTACACAGTTTTATTTTTAACTTGTGTTTAAGAAGCGTTATGCACCCCATTTACCACAGGCAACTCTTCCTGTAAGTGAGATACACTTAGGCCATAGAAGGGAGTGCTTTCTTATAAAGACATGAAACATGTCATACTGAGTTTTACTGACAAACATGCTGGCTTCCAGACCCCTATGCCCATGTACATAACCACTCTAGTAAAGATATGGCACTCATATAGCTAATAACACAAAGATAGTCAGTCACATATCTAGTGAAACACTGAGAGAGCCACTTGTACCTTCACCAGTGCAGACAGTATCACACCCAGCCATACACCAAGACCTCACACTGATGGATACACTAACACAACCAGGCACACACTGATGCATACACTGACACACCTGGCATGCACTAATGAATACACTGACATGCCCTGGCACACACTGTTGCATGCACTGACACACCCAGGTGCACACTAATGCATACACTGCATTAGGTGACAGTGAGGCACCCTGACACACCCAGGCACACACTGATATATACACTGAGACACTCAGATATGCACGGATACATACACTGAGAATCACAGACACACTCCCATCTATACACTGACACACCCAGGCACACACTGATTTATACAATGACATATCCAGAAACACTCTCAGACATATACTGACACACCGAGTTTCACAATCATGCATGTACTGAGACACACATACACACATTAGTGCATGCGTGGACACACCCAGGTGCACACTGATGCATTCACAGAAACATTCAAATGGTCACTGATGCATATACTCAGATACCCAGGCACAGACGGATGCATACACTGACACATCAACAGGTAAACTGATGCATACACTGCCACACCTAGGCACACACCAAGGCATACACTAATATACCCAGGCATACTCTGATATACACGCTTGCACACCCAGGCACACACTGATACATACACCGATACACCCGGAAACACACTCCTGCACACACTGACACACCCAGGACACGCTGATGTACATATTGATCCACCCAGGCCCGCATACTCTGACAAACCCACATGCACATTTATGCATACACTGAGTAAGGCACACACACATCTATATAGTGACACTCATGCATACACTACAACTTACACTGACACATGCAAGGTCACACTCATGGATATACTGACACAGGCAGGCACACAGTCATATATAGACTGCCACACCCAGGAGAAACTCATGCATCCACTGACACACTGAAGCACACACTCATGCATACTCTGAAACCCCCAGGCACATACTGATGTAGTGTACCTGTGCAAATTTACTATTAACTCAACTCTGTATTAGAAAATGTTCTTATTAACTTTTTGCTGTATAGAAAAATGCATTCTTTATTTGTTTTCCAGATACCTACTTCTAGCTAAATGTTAGAAATGGGGTATGTGGTTGGCAATGAATTTGCACTCTGTCCAAGCAGGGACCCTCACTGTAGTCAGGGGAATGGAGATACTCCCTGTAGGAGGCAAGCCTGGTTTGTAGTGGGTACCTAAGGTACTTCCAACTTATACCAGGTCCAGTTATCCCTTATTACTGAAATGTAGGCTGTGTCTAGAAGCCAGGCTCTCTAGAGGTAGCTGTGGATGAGCTGCCAAGGCTTATCTAGGAGACATGCAAAGCTCATGCAATACCACTGTAGTCACACAGTACTCACAGACATTAAATAAAATACTCAGTGTTACAAAAATATAGGTACTTTATTTTGGTGACACAAATGCCAAAAATACCATAGAGACTATACTCCCTTAGGAGCGGAGTAATACACAAATTATATATACTAGTATGCAGAAATAGCACTAAAAACAGTGCAAATAGTGAAAATCACAATAGTTAGAAATGGGCCTAGGGGGAACACAAACCATATACGAAAATAGTGGAATCCGAAAGTCGGTTTCCACCACGCAAGTGTAGTGTGTAGAGGGGAGCTCGGAGTATTAGAAAACACCAAAGGTAAGTAATAGAACCCACACCAGAGCCCAGGAAAGCAGGAGTAAATCACACCAACTTTCATAGATCACACAAGAAAAAAGATTATGCAAGAACCAGAAGAGACTGCAAGACACCAACGATGGATTTCTGGACCTGAATATCTGTGGAAGAAGGGGACCAAGTCCAAGAAGCACTGAAGAGTCCAGGGAGAACAGGAGCCCCTGCTAACCCGGTTGAAGGTGCAAAAGAAGAACCAACCGTGAAGAAGAACGTTCAGTACTGCACCCAAGAAGACGGACGTGGGTTCCTGGTTGGTGCAGATGATGTCCCACACTGGATGGATGATTACAGTCTGGGTAGCATTGCTGGATCCCGGCAACAAGCCTTGGCACATGCAAAGTTTGCGGTCAGCAGAAAATGGCACTGCGTGGTACCTGGAGGGACCTGGTGGACTGTACCCAGGAAGGGGAGTCAGAAGTGGCTCTCAGCAACTCAGAGAGCCCACAGAAAACCAGGAAGTGCACACAGGAGTCCCACAGCACCGGGACAAAGAAGATGGAAAAGGAGGCCCACACGGGAAGCTGTGCATCACAGGAAGTAATGCTGGAGGCCGAAGCTGCACGGTGCATGAAAAAGTTTGTGGAAGGATTTCAACAAGCTTGGTGTTGGACCTGGCACTTTTACAGGGTCATTCCCCAAACTTTTTGCCGTTTCCTTCTTATTTTTCAGACCCTTTACGGTTGACGTTATGACTCAGGACACTTTACCACTGCTAATCAGTGCTAAAGTGCATGAGCTCTTCCTTGTAAACTTGGTATGATTGGCTTATACCTAATTGGCATATTTCATTTATTTATAAGTCCCTTGTAAAGTTGTATCTCTATACCCACGGCCTGTAAATTAAATGCTGTTAGTAAGCCTGCAACTCTGCTTGCGCCACCCACTGAAGTACCCTTTCAAACCTATCTAAGGCCTTCTAGGGCAGGGTTTGTGTGCGCAGTTTTCAGCCACAGGGACCTGGCATCTAAATTTACTTGCCAGGCCCAGAACTCCCC
The DNA here is from genome assembly GCF_031143425.1 of Pleurodeles waltl. Lineage (NCBI taxonomy): Eukaryota > Metazoa > Chordata > Amphibia > Caudata > Salamandridae > Pleurodeles > Pleurodeles waltl. The sequence goes on along the minus strand of NC_090445.1, from coordinate 309,463,074 downwards.
TTTTACTACATGTAAGTCACCCCTAGCTAGCCCTGTGTGCAGGGTGCCATGTACGTAGAAGGCAGGACATGTGCTAAGTAGCGTGGCCTGTCCTGGTGGTGACAAACAGCCTAGTCGGTTTCTCACTGCTGTGAGTGCTACCTTCTCATAGGATTGCATCGGAAATGCCCTGCCTTATGTGTAGGGGGTCTTGTCTGATTTATGAGGGGTATGAGATTTTTTGTTATAATTTCTGAACTGCCACTTCTAGAAAGTGAGCATTTCACAGTGTTTATAACCCTGGTGTTTTGCAGCTTGACTCCAATCCACATCTGGGCAGAGTGACAGTTGGGCTTTGTGCATACTTTTCAACCAGCCTGTACACAGGGAGGGTGGAGGTGTCACAGAGGTGCATCTACATACTGAATAGTCTTCCTGGGCTGAGAGAAGGGAGAGGCATACATGCATTTGTAAAGGCTGTGCCCTGGCCTCACACAAAAGGGTTGTTTACCCCCAAATGATGTTTGGAGCCTGTGGTGGAGGAGAGAGGGGGCACTCCCATAACCAGTTGTAACTCCTCTCCCCTCTCTTTGTGAAACACACTGTAAACTGAGTATAAGTACAAGGGAGTTTTCCCCACAATTTGGGGACATTTTAGGAACTTACTAGACACAGAATGCTGGAGGGACTCACCAGGAACCTCCATGGACTGCTGCTGCTGTGCTAACCTGTGACCTGCTGGGTCACTAGGAGACACTGCCATCTGCCTGCACCCACCTTGTTCTGGCCTGCTGCTGGGCTCTGCCACCCTATAATCCAGTTGCTTTGTCCCCCAGGGGCAGGGTGCTGTGGTCCCTGACCTCTGCAACTTCTTAGAGCTCAAGGAGGGCTTCCTTTCATCATAGCACCTGGACAGCACTTTGATAAACTTGTCCTGAAGCGCTGTGAAAGCGCTCCTTTGTGGTTCATTTTGTGCTTAAAAGCTTGTCTTCGTGTTGGCCTTTGCACTTGGTAAAGCGCATTCTTGAATCAAGAAATCACTGCTGTCCCAAGATTTCACTGCCACGACCCAGACTGGACTGAATTCCCAGCGGGTCAGAGACGTGCCGTACCCTGTCCCCCCCCGGGGCACCAATAAAAGTAACTAGAGGAGCGAGTGAGCTCCTACCATGTGCAGGAGGCTGGCCTGGCTTATAGTGGGTACCTAGTGGTACTTACACCTTGTGCCAGGTCCAGTTATCCCTTATTAGTAGATTAGTAGTGTTCTAGCAGCTTCGGCTGATAGAGGTAGCTATAGCAGAGCAGCTTAGGCTGAACTAGGAGAAATGCAAAGCTCCTACTATACCACTTATATCATATAGCACTATATCATAAGAAATACAATACTCAGAGTTACTAAAAAAAAAGGTAAAAATATACACACAAACCAAAATCGTGTAAGTAAACAGTTAGAAAAATAGTGCAAACACTGTAGAATACAATAGATGCAATAGGCTTAGGGGCAACACAAACCATATACTCTGAAAGTAGAATGTGAACCACAAAGAGACACCAGGCCTAGTGTAGTATGTAGAGGGTCACTGGGAATGTAAGAAAACACTAAGGGTGTCCAAGATACCCCACCCCAAGACCCTGAAAAGTAGGAGTAAAGTTACCCTCCTACCCCAGAAAGACAGTAAAGTCGAGATAGGGGATTCTGCAAAGGCAACAACTGACTGCAAAGCACTGAAGATGGATTCCTGGACCTGAAGACCTGCAAAGGAAGTGGACCAAGTCCAAGAGTCACGCAAGTGTCCGGGGGGGGCAGGAGCCCACTAACACCCGGATGAAGGTGCAAAAGGGCTGCCTCCGGGTGGAAGAAGCTGAAGATTCTGCAACAACGGAAGGTGCCAGGAACTTCTCCTTCGGCCAGAAGATGTCCCACGGCGTGCTGGAGGACGCGGAGTTGTTTAAAAGCAGAAAGACTGCAAACATGCCTTGCTAGCTGCAAGAGTCGCGGTTGAAGATAAAGGGGTGCTGCCCGGGCCCAGGAAGGACCAGGAGGTCGCCACTTGGATGAGGAGACAAAGGGGGCGCTCAGCAACACAGAGAGCCCACGCAGAAGCAGGCAGCACCCGCAGAAGTACTTGAACAGGCATTCAAGAAATCTGAGCATGGTGGTCATCTCAGCACTACAAAGGAGGGTCTCATGAAGCCGGAAGTCAACTCAGCGAGTTGAGCAATGCAGGACGGAGTGCTGGGGACCTGGGCTGGCTGTGCACAAAGGAATCCTTGCAAGAGTGCACAGAAGCCCTACCAGCTGCAGTACACAGGATTACTGTCTGACGGGGAGGCAAGGACTTACCTCCACCAAATTTGGACAGAAGGACCACTGGACTGTCGGGTCACTTGGATCCAGCTCCTGTGTTCCAGGGACCATGCTCGTCATGATGAGAGGAGACCCAGAGGACCGGTGAAGCAGAAATTTGATGCCTGCTGTAGCAGGGGGAAGACTCCATCAACCCACGGGAGATTTCTTCTTGGCTTCCAGTGCAGGGTGAAGGCAGAAGGCCCTCAGAGCACGCACCACCAGGAAACAGTCAAGAAAACCGGCAGGATGAGGTGCTACAATGTGGCTAGTAGTATTCTTGCTACTTTGTTGCAGTTTTGGAGGCGTCCTGGAGCAGTCAGCGGTCGATCCTTGGAAGAAGTCAAAGAGGGAGATTCAGAGGAACTCTGGTGAGCTCTTGAATTTGTTATCTGCAGAGAAGCCCACAGGAGAGACCTTAAATAGCCCTCAGAGGAGGACTGGCTACTAAGAGAGGTAAGCATCTATCAGGAGAGGTCTCTGACATCACCTGCTGGCACTGGCCACTCAGAGGTCTCCATTGTGCCCTCACACCTGTGCATTCAAGATGGAAGAGGTCTGGGACACACTGGAGGAGCTCTGGGCACCATCCCTGGGATGGTTATGGACAGGGGAGTGGTCACTCCCCTCTCCTTTGTCCAGTTTCGTGCGAGAGCAGGGGCTGGGGGATACCTGAACCGGTGTAGACTGGCTTATGCAAGGAGGGCACCATCTGTGCCCTTTAAAGCATTTCCAGAGGCTGGGGGAAGCTACTCTTCCCCAGCCCTTCACACCTATTTCCAAAGGGTGTACCACCCTCTCTAAGAGGAAATTCTTTGTTCTACCTTCCTGGGACTGGGCTGCCCAGACCCCAGGAGGGCAGAAGCCTGTCTGTGGGTTGGCAGTAGAGGCAGCTGCAGTGAAAATCCCAGGAAGCTGGTTTGGCAGTACCCGGGGTCCATGCTGGAGCCCCGGGGATGCATGGGATTGGCACCCCAATACCAGATTTGGCAGGGGGGGGCAATTCCATGAAATTAGACATGTTACATGGCCATATGCGGAGTTACCATTGTGAAGCTACATATAGGTATTGACCTTTATGTAGTACACGCCTGTAATGGTGTACCCACACTCACAAAGTCCGGGGAAATTGCCCTGAACTATGTGGAGGCACCTTGACTAGTGCCAGGATGCCCTCACACTTAGTAACTTTGCACCTAACCTTCAGTAAGTGAGGATTAGACGTATAGGTGACTTATAAGTTACTTAAGTGCAGTGTAAAATGGCTGTGAAATAACGTGCAGTGGCAGTCCTGTGCAAGAATTGCCTGAGCTCCCTATGGGTGGCAAAAGAAATGCTGCAGCCCATAGGGGTCTCCTGGAACCCCAATACCCTGGGTACCTAGGTACCATATACTAGGGAATTATAAGGGTGTTCCAGTGTGCCAATCAGAATTGGTAAAAATGTTCACTAGCTGCAGTGACAATTTTAAAAACAGAGAGAGCATAAGCACTGAGATCCTGGTTAGCAGAGTCTCAGTGACACAGTTAGGCCCCACACAGGGAACACATATTCAGGCCACTACTATGAGCACTGGGGTCCTGGCTAACAGGCAAAAACAAACTGGCACACAGTAAAAATGGGGGTAACATGCCAGGCAAGATGGTACTTTCCTACACCATGCCCCCGGGGCGAGCGCGTTCTGAGGAGCACCCCCGGGGCACAAGTAGGCACCTACCTTGGAAACCAGAGACGTCAGGTGGGGAAGGAAACCTCATCGGAGGCTCCCCACCCTACCGGAGCCCATTTAGTTTTGTGGACGGGCAGGGAGAGGAATAAAGCCTCACCGGAGGCTCCTCCTGAACCAACGAAGCCCCGAGTGATCTGCTGAGAACGCGGGCGGGGTGGAGGCCTCGTCGGAGGCCCCCCGTGCCACAGGTCTCCCTTGGGGGCCCCTGTGGGCATCAGGAAATGCCCCCTATCTGTGGCCCCACTTGTTGTTTCTTGGCTTTGGGCCTCCCTTCTGGAGGGCCAGGTACAGCCTCGGGGGCACCAGAGATCGCAGGCCCCAGGAGGGGCCCGTTATAAAAACCAGAGGGGGTGCGTGCCACCCCCTTTCCCACAGGATCACCATGTGGCCCCTGTTTTGCACATAGGACCACCGGGGGCCCTCATATCAATCCTGGTGGCACTAGGAGTGCCCTTACATCATAATACAGGTGCTTATTGGACCTATTCATTCCTATGATGCTAATATGGACATTGGGGGGTGGTATTTTAACCTGCTTATTTTATGATGTGCTCTATATATATATATATATATATATATATATATATATATATATATATATATGTGTGGATGTTCCTTTTATGGGCATAACATGCTAATATATCTTCATGACTTGCCATATGTTCCCTAATGTTCCTTTAATGGATATTTATGATGTGTCTTTGACAAGTGCGCTTCTTTTATAATGTGATTCCTGAATACTGCTTATGTTGCAGAATCCTGAGTACTTACGTGTTCTAATGTGACTACTGCATATTCTTGCAGAGTATTAGTAACCTGTGTAAAGTTCTGACAACTGCTAAGGTACCAGGGTATTTATGACATGTAATGTTTGGACTAATTATGTTTTGTGCAACACAGTTTATTGTTACATAGCTCAGTGCTGTGTTTACTTTGTAGTGTACATATTGCGTCACGCGTATTGTGTGTGTTGTGCAAATGCTTTATACATTGCCTCGGGTTAGGCCTGACTGCTCGTGCCAAGCCACCAAGGGGGTGAGCAGGGATTATCTTGGATGTGTAACTCCCTTGCCCTGACTAGAGTGGGTGGGTTCTGTCTGGCTTAGGCGCATACCCTAGCCAACCAGAAACCCAATTTCTAACACTGGCAACTGCAAAACACGCAGTGCATGGGGATACCGTCTTGCATGGGGAGGCAAGCTCTTACCTCCACCAAAGTTGGACAGTTGGACTTCAGGACCGTCAGAACAAATTCAGTCCACCACCCATGATGCTGGATCCATGCACTTCTTCAGGAGAGGTGACCCAAGGCACCGGCCAGGAAGTGACTCCTTCATTTCAAGGAAGATTTGTTTGTTCTTCTGATGCAAGCTGAAGACTGGTTGTCCTCTGAGGAGGCATAACCGGGGAAACAGTTGCAGTTGCTAGCAGGAGCTGAAGGTACAATGTTGCAGAAGTCATCTTTGCGTCTTTGTTGAAGTCATAGAGTTCCTGGAGGGTTCCGATGCAGAGTAAAGGATGCAGAGGATGCAGAGGATTCCTGATGGAGTCTTGCAATCCGAATCTGAAGAACCACCTAAGAGAGAGACCCTGATTAGCCCTGAAAGGGGGATTGGTCAGCTACGCAGGTAAACACCTATCAGGGGATGGCTCTGACATCACCTATTGACACCAGCCACTCAGATGCTCCTAGAGTGCCCTGCAAACTTAGAATCCAAGATGGCAAAACCCAGGGACACTCTGGAGGAGCTCTAGGCACCACTTCTGGGTTGGTGATGGACACAGGAGTGGTCACTCCCCTTTTCTTTGCCAGTTTCATGCCAGAGCAGGGGCTGGGGGTCCTTGAACCAGTGTAGACTAGATTATGCAAGGAGGGCACCATCTGTGCCCTTCAAAGCATTTCCAGTGGCTCTGGGAGGCTACCCCTCCCATGCCTGTAACACATATTTCCAAGGGGAGAGGGTGTAACATCCCTCTCCCAAAGGAAATCCTTTGCTCTGCTTTCCTGGGCCTGAGCTGCTCAAGCAACAGGAGGGCAGAAACCTGTCTGTGAGGTGGCAGCAGCTGGGGCTGCCTGGCAAACCTCAGGGAAAGCCCCAGTGCAATTGAGAATCAAGCGACCCTCAGACAGGCGTAGCCCCGGGAATAACCCGGGGCCGCAAGTTGCATTCTAAGTGTCAATGTTCAGTGTCCTGCATGTGCAGCACAGGCAGGAGGAATCTCCCCAATTAAAAAAATTCACCAGGCGCCCGCCCCAGGAGCCTTCCCATGGGAAAGGGGGGCTTCCAGGGCAGCACAGGGGCCAGGCAGCCCCACCACCACCGGTCCCTCCCAGAGGACCAGGAGGGACCACACAAGTCTTCAAACCCTTACCCAACCACACGGGACCAGGGCAAGCCAGGTACCTGGCAACAAGGGAGGGTCGCCCCACCTGCACACCAGCTATCCACCACCAGATCTCGATCCCTGCATGTTGAGAGTCACTGGCTTAAGGTTGCAGCACCGAGCCATGGCAGCGGGCTGGGGGACATCCTACCCCCACTGCCCTGGTCAGAGGCACCAGAAGGGAAGAGTCCCCCCTCCAGCACACCCCCCACCGAAGGGAGACAGAGTTCCCTCACAGCCCCAGCTCCTCCTCGCCAGGACGCACTGCCACCTGGCGGGCACCAGCCAGCTCCACAGGAGAGAGACAATCAGGCCAAGGCGCAGCGTGAGCAAGAGACGGTGTGTCTGACAGCCTGGGCCAGCAGAGACACCCCAAGGAATGGTCATTCCGAGCTTCTGCGGAAATGTGCTGGGTGGAAGAGGATGACAGCGCACAGATGCCTGGACTGCCCCACACTGGGGGGCACAAGCTGCCAGGCTGCTTGGCATTCACTCTGCCTGGTAAGGGAAGGGCCTCTGTGAACAGCAGACCTTGAGTCGGATGTTCCCTGGTGGGGTGGAAGCTCTTTGCTTGAAACAACAGCAGAGGGTGGCCAAGCAGTCCATCCCCAAACAGACCAAATGTGCCCAATTGATCAGAGTACAATGCTGGCTGAACCCACATCCTCATGGAAAGGGAGGGGGGCCACATTGCAAGGGGATGTCAGTTTGCACTCTGGGAAGCCAGGTTCGGAGGAGAGACTCATCAGGCAGGGCTGCAAGGTGGCTGCACACCCGGGCTTCAGGGCAGGCCAGCCGGGACCCTGGCAGCGCCCGGTTGAGAACCACTGGTCCGCAAGGTGGTCTGGCATACTTTGTCCTGGTAGTAAACCGGAAGAAGGCTAGCCCCCTTTCTTGTACTCTGTGCGCACCTAGGGACAAAGGGGACCACCGGCGAGAATGCAGGTCACCTCCTGGAACTCTGGTTGGGCTTGAGGAAGCGAATGAGCCCTCATTGGGACATCCGGGGCAGCCTGGCCATCTGGATGTGTCACAGAATCGCATGGAGTGCGACCAGATGACCTGAGTTGTTGGAGCGACCAGATGGCCAGGCCATGAGGCCGTAATTCTCCTCAGGAGCCCTGGCTTCGGGGGGCCGGAAGATAAGGACCGGGATGGGGCTCCAACCCCGGGGCAGCCCAGCCATCTCGATGTGCCATAGGAATGCATAAAGCTTGACCAGATGGCCGGGCTCAGAGAACGGCCATCTGGTCGCATTGTGCCTTAACATAAGGAGCCTGTGCTCTGCCCTACAGCGGATGGAGACTCTGTGGCCTGGGTTCTCAAAGCCCCCGCTGGCACTCAGGCACCAGCTCTGAGGAGGGCCCCAAGGCCTCTTTACATGCTGGCGAAGCCCTCCTGAGGCTTGCACTTTCCTACCTGGTGGGCGGGAGGACAAAGCCCAGGACAGGGTCTCCCACCCTGGGGCCCCTGAACCTGAACTGGCAGAGGAAGCCTCCCCCCAGCCCAGTGGACTCCCAGCCCATTCATGGTGTGGCATGGTGGAAGATGGGTGTGCCCACCCTAGGGTCAGGTAGGACCTGGTCAGGGCTCATGAGCTCAGCCATGCAGGTGAGGCCTCCCTGGGCCCTCTAGGACCGCGTCACGGGGGCCTTGCCACGCGGTGGGCTGGAGGACGAAGCCCAGGATTCTGGTTCCAACCCAACCCCTGGCCAAGAGACCAGATGGAGCCCCTGAGCATGACCTGGCAGGGGAAGCCTCCCCAGGTCAGCCCGGCAGTCTGGACGTACCATAGGACTGAGCAGAGCACAACCAGATGCCTTGGGGTCTCAGAGCGACCAGATGGCTGGGCTCAGAGGACAGTCATCTGGTTGCATTGTGCCTTACTATGAGGAGACTGCACTCGCCCCTGCAGGGAACTCTGCAGCCTGCGTTCTCTATGACCCAGCTAGGCCTCAGGCATAGGGGCCCAAACCAACCTCTGACCCGGGGCCCTGAGGCCTCTTTACACACCAGGAAACCACTCCCTAAGCCGGTGGAACCCCGTCACATGCTATTTGCCACCCAGCCGGGCAGAGGACAAAGCCCAGGCAAGGGGTTCCCACCCTGGCTCCTGCCACAGCTCTGGCCTGGAGCCCAGGGCCCGTCCGGAGCCCCTGAACCCAAATCAGCAGAGGAAGCCTCCTGTGTCCGAGTATATGCCAAGGCCCTCCAGGGTACGGCAGGCTGGAGAAAGGGACCACCCACCCCAGGCCCTGCAGGGGACTCTGCAGCCTGGGTTCTCTATGCCCCAGCTGGGCCTCAGGCATGGAGGCCCAAACCAAACTCTGACCCGGGGACCTGAGGCCTCTTTAAACACCAGGAAACCCTTCCCAGGCTATTTGACAGCCAGCAGGGCAGAGGATAAAGCCCAGGCAAGGGGCTCCCACCCTGGGTCCTGCTACAGCCCTGGCCTGGGGCCCAGGGCCTGGCCAGGGCCTATGAACCCAAACCAGCAAAGGAAGCTTCCCTTGCCTGGCTGGAGGAAGGGAGCACCCATCCCAGGCTCTGTGACATCAATTTGCTATGTGGGAAGCCAGGTTTGGAGGAGAGACCCATCGGACAGGGCTGCATGGTGGACCCACACCTAGGCCCCCAGGTTGGGTCAGTCCAGGCCCTTGCAGTGCCCAGTCTCAGAACCACTGGATCCCAAGGGGGTCCCAGTAGCCAGTCCCTAGTAATCCGAAAGAAGGCTACCCCCCTTTCTTGTACTCCATGCACACCAATGGATGGAGGGGACAGTCGGCGAGAACGCACCCGACCTTATGGAGCTCTGGTTGGATTTGAGGAAACAAATGAGCCCTCATTGGGACATCTGGGAAGTCTGGCCATCTGGACATGCTATAGGAACACATGGAGCGCAAAGAGATGACCCGAGTTGTTGGAGCTACCAGATGGCCGGGCCAGGAGGCCGTAAACGCTCCCCAGGAGCCCTCACCAGAGGACGAAGACTAGGACGGGGCCTGAACTCGAACCGGAAAGGGAAGCCTCCCAGGGCCTGGTGGATGCCCAGGCCCCTGGGGTACGGCAGGCTCGAGGAAGGGCGCGCCCAACCCAGGTCCTGGTGGGGGCCGTGCCGGGGCCCCTGAATCTAAACTGAGAGGGGAAGTCTAGCTTAGCCTGGTGGACTCCTGGGCCTAGGCCGCTCGGTGTACAGCAGGCTGGAGGAAGGGAGTGCCCCCCCATGACCGGCCAGGGGCCAAGGCCCCGGTCAGAGCTCTCTGAACACAGCCATGCATGGGAGTCCTCCCCAGACTCTGTCCCTGGTACCTTGCCACTTGGTGGGCCAGAGGACATAGCCCAGGACAGAGGCTCCTACCCCGGGGCATGCCAGGGCCCCTGAACCCAAACTGTCAGGGGAAGCCTTGTTTGGCCTGGTGAACTCCCAGGCCTGGGCCCCTCAGAGTATGGCAGGCTGGAGGAAGGGAGCGCCCGCCCCCAGGCCCAGTGGGGGCTCGGCTGGGACCCCTGAACCCGAACTGGCAGGGTAGGCAGGGGGCCAGAGGAAAAAGACCCGGACGGGGGCCCCAACACCAGGGCCCGGCCAGAGCCCCTGAACTCAAACCAGAAGGGGAAGCCTCCCAGGGCCTGGAGGACGCCCAGGCCCCTGGGGGTACGGCAGGCTTGAGGAAGGGAGTGTCCCCCTCAGGGCCTGGCAGGGGTTAGGGGCCTGGTCGGAGCTCTCTGAACATAGCCATGCATGGGAGTCCTCCCAGACCCTGTCCCAGGTGCCTTGCCACTTGGTGGGCCGGATGGCGTAGCCCAGGACAGGGGCTTCCACCTCGGGGCCTGCAGGGGCCCCTGAATCCAAACTGTCAGGGGAAGCCTCTCTGGAACCTGTGGACTACCAGGCCTGGGCCCCTCAGGGTATGGCAGGCTGGAGGAAGCAAGTGCCCGTCCCAGGGCCCGCAGGGGTCAGGGGCCTGGTTGGAGCTCTCTGAACACAGCCATGCATGGGAGTCCTCCCCAGACCCTGTCCTAGGTGCCTTGCCACTTGTTGGGCCAGAGGGTGTAGCCCAGGACAGGGGCTCCGACCCCGGGGCCCCTGGGGCCCCCTGAGCCCAAACTGACAGCGGAAGCCTTGCTTGGGCCAGTGGACTCCCAGACCTGGGACCCTCAAGGTACAGCAGGCTGGAGGAAGGGAGCGCCTGCCCCATGGCCCGGTGGGAGCCCAGCCGGGCCCACTGAACCCAAACTGGCAGGGGAAGCCTTTCCAGGCCCAGTGGACTCCCAGGCCTGGGCCCCTCAGGGTACAGCATGCTGGAGAGAGGGAGCACCTGCACTAGGGCCCAGTTGGGGCCTGGCTGGGGCCCCTGAACCCAAACTGGCAGGGGAATCCTCCCCGGTCCCGGTGGACTCCCAGGTCTGCGCCCCTTAGGGTATGGCAGGCTGGAGGAAGCAGTGCCCATCCAAAGGTCCGGCAGGGGCCAGGGGCCCGGTCGGAGCTCTCTGAACACAGCCATGCATGGGAGTCCTCCTCCGACCCTGTCCCAGGTGCCTTAGCACCTGGTGGGCCAGAGGGCCAAGGCCAGGACAGGGGTTCCCAACCCAGGGCCCGCCAGGGCCCCTTAACCCAAACTGACAGGGGAAGCCTCGCTTGGCCCGGTGGACTCCCAGGCCTTGGCCCATCAGGGTACGCAGGATGGAGGAAGGGAGCCCCCACCCCAGGGCCCGGTGGGGGCCTGTCTGGAGCACCTGAACATGAACTGGCAGGGGATTTCTCCCAGGCTGCAGGAAAGGTGCACTTGTGCCAGGGCCTTTTGGGGGCCCAACCGGGGCTCTCTGAACACAGCCGCACAGGGGAGGCCTCACTGGACCCTGTCCCAGGTGCCTTGCCACACAGGGGGCTGGAGGACAAAGCCTAGGATTGGAGTTCTCAAACCAGGACCTGCCCGAGACCTGGCCCAGGGCCCGGCCGGGCCCCTGAACTCGAACCAGATGGGGAAGCCAAAATAGGAAAAAAGAGAGGGTGTTGAATAAAGGAGAATTGATGCTTCAAGAGTCAGTTGGTATGTATATGAACCTACAAAGTCAACAATGCAGTGCACTCATGAGGGAAACACCCCCAACCCTCAAAGTGATTTACTACGTAAATCAGATAAACAGTACACACAATGAGGCACTTGCTAAATTGGTATAAATGTAACACCACTGGTAACAAACCCTCATGCAGAATCAGTACTTGAGGTCCTAAAGAATTCTATCACATCCAAATGTCATATTTTCCATGTAAAGTTCATTTTAAAAGGAAAGAGGCCTCTGTAGTCTTCAGTGTGCTTCATCAAACTTGTAATTTATTTTCTCAGTTCCACATTCCGTTCTTCAGAATGCGTCGCTATATATTGTTCCAATATATTATTCCAATACATCAATATGTCACCATTATGGCCAAGGAGTTGTGTTTTCAGAATCCCTCTGATGTAACTTCACAGCCAATACCTGTTTAGTCTTGGGGAAACCCCATCGACTTCCTCAGGGTTGGAATTTCATCAAAATAACTCCATATAAGCATGAATAACCATCAAAATACCATAAACAATATACCCTTCAACCTAATCCGGTGGGATTGAAGACTAAGAAGTGTGATAATGGGATACGGTAAGCTGGAGGAAAGGAGCGCTGCACCAGGGCACGCCAGGGGCCCGGGATCTGGTCGGGATCTCTGAACATGGAAAACCCTAAATTTAGCTACAAAAATCACGCTTTTCTCACATTTCTGGCTGGGATCACCTAGCCAGCACAAATGTCCTAACACCAAGCATTCCCCTCGGCCTCCCAAGTAAAATGATACATCACTTGTGTGTTTGGGCCAAGTGCCTGAAACAGGGAAAGGCCAAAAACGTGTAGAAAATGAGGGGATATCACAGCGAGTTGATAAGTGCAATTTTTCAAATGTTTTTAGCCTGACACTGCTTTGGGCACCCACACAAGTGAGATAGTTTTCTGGGATCTACCATTGTCTTCAGACCCATATCTATCGCTAACTGGAAGAAGGTTGAAAGCAAAAAAAATAGGAAAAATTGGGTATGTCCCAATAAAATGCCAAAATTGTGTTGAAAAATGTGGTTTTCTGATTTTAGTCTGCCTGTTCCTGAAATCTGGGAAGATGGTAGTTTTAGCACAGCAAACCATTCGTTGATGCCATTTGCAGGGAAATAACCAGATGCCTTCTTCTGCAGCACTTTTTTCTAATTTTTCCCCAAAACTCCAAATTTTAGCTGTATTTTGGCTAATTTCGCTGTCCCCATCAGGAGAATCCACAAATTCCAGGTACCTTTTGAATCTCCAGGATGTTGGAAAAAAGGAGGCAAATTTGGTGTGGATAGCTTACGTGGACAAAAAGTTATGGGGTCCTAAGTGCGAACTATCCCAAATAGCTAAAAAAAAAGGCTTGGCACACAAGGGGGAAAAGGCCTGGCAGCGAAAGGGTTAATACTGATCTGACTGGAGTGCTTTAGATATGTGGAAACTGGCCTAGCTGTGGCTCTTTAAACAATAAATCAATGCCATACAAGAATTGTGTTTTTAATACTCATGCATTGCGAAAATTGTCTAACTGTTGTGGGTTAAATACTGAAAGATTGCCGAAACTGGTTTGGCTATAATGTTTCATATTGTGGCATGTTGTAAATATTAATGGAACAATAATGACAAACAGAAACTGGTCTGGCCATGGTGATTTATGTCATGGCACACTGTGAAAAGTGACCCGACAATGGTCCTTTATATACAAAAGGTACAGTGGGGAAGCTGTCCCTACAATGATCTTTTACATACCTGGACTTTGAGAAATCTGACCTGGCAATAAGGCTTCACACATTAGGTCATTATGGAAAGTAGCCTATCTATGGTGCCATACATAATGGACCCAGGAATGGCCATGGCTTGGATGCTTGATTTAATAAGGTACGGGAACATTTGATTACTTCTACTTCAGAACTGATTATAATGGTTTATAACAAATAAATAGTCATAAATTGTTCTCAAAACAGTTTTTATAGAGGGGTAATTTCCAAAAATCCACATACAGAGGGTTCGACTCGCTGTTGCTTACTAGCTTGCTGAGTCAAACTGGGGTTAGTCAAAAACATCCATTGTGCATTCCCAGTCAGGTCTAGCACTTACCCAAAATAAAGTAAGGTATTTAGTGCTTGATAAATATGGCAGAAGTTAAAAAGTTCTAAAGATGGACTTTTTTCAATGGCTGTTTGTATGTACTTGGTATTTATATACCTAGCTAAAAAGCAAGGATGATGTATAGGGCCAAAGGCAAATATACAGTCATTGAGTGACTGGACTGTAGGGGAAGGTGGCTTCTGAGAGTGGAAGTCGAATGTCAGTGACATAGTCATGGTTCAGTGCTCCTTGAAGTTGTGTCTTCAGCTCTTTCCTACATTGGAACTTTTTTTTTTTTTTGCTTACACTTTCTCACCTCCAGTCTGGTGGTGTTCTGACTGTGAGAGTGCCAAAGGCCACTCAAGGTTAAAGAGCTTGTCAACTAGATAGTTTGTGTGCACTGTACAACACACATACAAAGTGGGAAAGGCATTTGCATGTGTCTAGGCGTAGGTTTGTTGTACAAGAAGGGTACCCCTGAACAAAACCTATGCTGGACTCACGCACACACCCTAGCACTATGGCGCTAAGGTGTGTGAGTGGCGTATGCCAACTGAAAACAGCACTGGTTCTAGGGAAAGGGGAGGAGAGTGCCCTTTCTGGAAGAAGATGCCTCCCCCTCTCTTGTTTTTTAATTTAGATTGAACATTTACAGAATTTGAATCACGAATTTTCAACGTTTCCTTGATAGCCGCCAAATTATTTGTAAGAAACAGTGTAACACGTGAAAAAGTGAACTGCGATCCAAAACCACCTTTCTTTCTCATTTTCTCACTCACTTTTGGCATCTCTGCATCAGTTTAGAGATTCTGAATAATTCTTTCCATGGTGTAATTTCTTGTCGTAAGCAAGGCACAATTACATGGAGCACAATTGTGCAAATGTAAAGAACGATTTTAGAGCAGGTTAATTGGATTGGTTATGCTAGTTATATTGCCTCATTTAAATTAGAGTCTGTGGATTAATGGTGATGTAACACTGGGCAGCATTGGAGGGTTGTTCTGGGAATCAAACCACTTATAAAAGAGGCATCCACTTCTCATACTAAGAGAAGGGTTACCGGCAGCACTCGACCAGATAAGCCTTTGGAGTCCCGGTGTCCCATGCATGTCCCATCATTTCCGGGTAACAATGGTGATCAGACCGTCTTTAAAATAATATCTCTGCTATCTACATACAAAGTGATTTTTTCTTGCCAGAGAAAATTTTAAACCATTTGTTGTGCTCAGGTCATCTTACTTTCTATGCAAGTTCAGCTGAAATGTTTTTCTCTGTTGACTGCATAATGATGGTGAAAGTAATCCACAAATTGGCATGAGTGGTTGTAGTCTGTAGTCTGTATTTTGTAATTATTGGTTTCAGCTATGTAACGTCATCATTTCCTGATTCTTGTTAAATAACTCAATTCTCTGATAGTTTTTTTTGTGCAATTCATAATGCAGTGTACCAATTGCTCATTACGTGTTTTTGTACTTGTTGCAAAGGGGGGGATTATAAATATAGAATTATGCTGAGCTATTCATTTTTTTACAAGTTAAACACAACATATAATTTTGGTTCTACAAAGAGAATCACGTGGTTTAGCTGTATTCTATAACATTTCCCTGGTGCTATCCGTATGTAGATTATGTCAAGTATTTTTGCACAAATAATGATGGTAAAAAGGCTAATTTCCTATTTTGGGGCACATAATTCTGGTTGAGCGTTGTTAGGTAAAATGTTTTAATTAGATTTTTAATGTCAAGCTGTATAGTGTAAAAAAATGTTTTTTTGCCCAACAATTGATGTCAGAAAGATAAGTTGTTGTTGAGGGGGTCTCACCAATAGTAATATATGTCTCCACGAGGCAAAGCACAGGTGTGATGCCGCCACACCAATGCTCTTCAGCAAATAGGAGACATAGCATTAGAAACATCTATTTGTCTATTTCTTACACACAAGGCCAAAGAGCACTTTACTAGCTCAACTACCAATCCGTTTATCTTCTTTAGAGCATGCCTAGTGCGGGCTAACATACAACTCAGTAGCAAAACAGAGGCGGTTCCAACTTCACCTTCTCCTCTGCCTTACTCAAGGTTACTCTTCTGGATTATACAGGTAAAGCCTATACATTATTAGTTTGAATGTTCTATACAGTGCAATTGAAGAACGTAGACATCAAGTAGTACATCATCTGATGAAACTGATAGTTAACGATTATGGCCCATATCTAGTAGAAGGATTCCTTCTAGCCTCTCATTCGATTCTGCAACTATTGCCTACTTAAAGAATTACCTCTGTGAGTTACTATAGCTCTGTAATTTGGTATCCTTCTAACCATTTCTGTTGTCATACAGAGCTATTGCAGTAAGTTGATGAGCATGTGCAATAGGCTGAAGGTATCCTGGTAGGTGTCCTTCTTTGATACCCATTCTTAGGTGGATTGCCATTTTGTAGCATTCTCGCATCCTTTGGGGCACAACTGCATCCTCATCATAGAGCCTTAAATGTTAAAGCCATTACAAATAAATATATTGTTTAAAGAATCTCTCTGCGGCAAAAACCAGAATGTTCTGAAAAACACAGAACAGTTTTGGGATAAGAAGTACTTATGACAATGCTACTTTCTCTACCAAGAATAGGTCCATCTGAAATGTTCGCCACAGCCCTGCTTGGTCCTGAATTTTCTCATCCATAGCCAGTTAACTGCATACATATATCTTCTTTCAAATCCACCTTATGTGCACTGTAACCTAAATGTTTGTTTGAATATTTACAAAAATAATCTGTGTCACTGTGGCAGCATTTGATCCTCTTAGCTCTTGCACTTACTTGATCAATTTATACGTGAGATCATAAGTGTATCTAAGATTTCCAATCTTTGGGAGACTATACCTGCTGGTTTATATAGAAGAGTGTAACATCATTCCTATGAAGTTAATTACTTAGGAATTTACTGTATCAAATTCCTGTATGCATTGTGCCAGATTGTCCACCTATTCTTTATTGCGGTGATGGTATCGTCAGATTCTGGCACTCCCCATTCTATGGCCTCAAATGGACAGTGCTTACTACGGTGCGTAAATCTGTGGATTCATAGTTTTTCATGAGGACACGCCTGTGTTATTTCTTTACCTTTAAATTTTTTTTTATAAATACAGGTATCTCCCTGATTCTATAGTTTTATGTCACTTAACAATCCCATCCCATCCCTGTCCACTGTCTCATGGCAAACCCGGGCTCCTTAAGAGGTTAAGTAAAACTCTCAAGCATCTTTTTTTTTCACACAGTGTTTATTACCCGGGATGACAGAGTGCAATGTTTCTAATGTAGATCTCACTTCAGATGTCGCCATGGTGCCTTTAACAAGCCCCCCTCATGTATGTCCTTGTTACAGCTTTCTTTCCAGTCACACAAGTTGTCAGCAACTATATGTATGTTTCCTAATTGTTTACCATGCAGCCTGGGTCTCAATAGACATGCCTTTCTTTGATACTAATGCTGTGATCTGAGCTTTCGGGTGTGGTGCCACTGTATGTGTTTTGTAATCTGAGGATCCTGTCTCTTGCCAGGAAGCAGAATGATGTAAAGCACCCCAACAGATTTACTAGTATACAATTCCCATGAACACTGAGGTGTTCATTGTATCTATTAACCTTTTTACCTGTCCACTCCTTTGAGCAGATGCTGTCTGTCAAAGGTATCTCAGGTTTTCTGGACATTGCTACTGTCAGGACAGTGTTGGAAAATCTTCACCAATACAAGTCTCTTCTGCCAACTGTGAGGTTTGGGTATGAGCTGCCTTTTACTTGAATCCTTGGGGCAACATCTGTGAGGTTCCCACCCGACTCCCAAATCGCAATACAGTATCCGCTGGGCAGCGTTTACAGCCACATCCTTTCCTGCTTCTACCCCCTTGAAGTGCTGAAGTACACATGATAGATGGGCTGGATCTAGTTTCAAAGGTCCCCTAATTTCACTGGGAGATTCTCAGCCATCCACATTCATGCATGAAAATTTGCTTACTTTCCACTTGGGACTGCACATATATTTTCCCCAGTTGGTTTTGACATTGAATCTCTGTGAACACGGAACTGCCGGTGAAGTATACCATCTACACCTCTGATCTATTGGTCATATCCCAAAAACAGAGGCCGTTCTGAACATTTGCTGAAATATCTTTGCAGTCAACATGTTTCTGATAAGCTTAAATGTGGAAATTCGCCTAATGGTCTGTCGTTACTTATTGCCTTTATTGAAGTTGCCCTCCCCTGCTTTGCATGGGTTGGTGACAGGGTTTTTCACCTAGATCAAGGTGATCGTTAGGCCTCTCTTTTATTTCACCATGGTGAAGTTGACTTTTACAAAGCTTTTATTTGTTTTTGGTCCCTTTGTTCAATTATGCGCGAAGTTCGTTTAGAGCTTCCAATATGTGAGGAAAAAAGAAATTCACTTTCTAAAGAAGTAGGTATATAAGAGGGATATTTACAAGAACGTGACTCTTCGGTCCTGGTGTGTCACTTTTCTTGCATGCCCCCACTCCCATCTTACAACGCCATGGTTGCGCCGTATTTACAATATGGCGCACCATGGCAGTCATTTGGCCAATAGCATCAACATTTTTGATGCTATTGTGGAGCTTTGCACCCTAGCGTAAAGAAAATTGATGCCAGTTTAGCAAAGTGCAAAAAGGCCCATAGGTTACTATGGGTTCTTCATTTTAACACCTGTTTTGGCACAGTAAAATGTTGTAAATTTCAGTGTGCCATTTTTGATGGCCTCCTGGTGCCAGAACGCCCCTCTTGCATACATTATGTCTGACGCAGGCATTGTGGCAGAAGGAGGTGCAAAGTGGTGCAATGCATGCTTTGCACCACCTTGTAAATACGGCGTAGCAAAAATGCCTCCTTAACATCATATTAACATTAAAAAGAATTATGCTAATATGGCGCAAGGAGGTGCTAAGGGCTTGTAAATATGCCTCATAGTGTGCCTCATCACATCTGAGAGTTAGGATTCAGATGTGTTAATTCATGGTAGGAACATGCAGGAACATGCAGGACAGCTGGCACAAAAACATAAAAGGGAGAAATAGAAGAAAAATGTATGTTTTGTGGAAATCGTGGAAGACACAGCTCTTCAAGAGAATAAGCAATATCCACCCTTTCAATTATTGTGTTAATCACTCCATGTGGTTTTGCTGAATGGATAATAGTCCAGAAACTGAATCACAGCTGAAAGTCACTGTAGAGTTTGTTTTATGAAAAGGTAAGTGGGCTTCCCTTCATGTGCTTTATTAGCCCTAATCTCAACAGAGCACCACTGTTTATACTACAAATGATTATTCTTACATTATAAGACCACAGAATTTAGACACATTTATGTGCTTATTCAGAAAATAAAAGTGTAATACTGCAATAAATACAGTATAATTTGAACTCTAAGTTTGACTAATTTGCCTAAACCTGGCTTCTCCAACGAGTAGCTTGTGAGCAACTGATAGTTCGCCAGCTACCTGAAAGTAGCTAGTGTGTGTTCAGTCCAGCCAATAAACTAGAAGCCAGTTGCTTGGATGAATGAATATATGCATACTAAAATTGAAACTTGTGTATTCCAGATAAAATTATATGTATTTTCAGAACTCATAGGTTTGGAGAAAAAAAGGTAGAATTTCCAAAATACATTTAAAGCTCATATTTCAGAGGTAACTCATATGGTGTTGTGGAGACATCTTACTAATATTATCTTGCTGCCAGTGACTTTGGCTGCTGTGTATTATCCATGTAAATGCACTCCACATTGATACATCTTTTTTTTACAGTAGTGCTGGCAACTCTGACTGATGCCCTGAGGTGAACACTTGTGGTAATCCAGCATGGGTTGGTCACTAATGTATTCTTATTTGATGTGGTCACAATTGCACCACTAATGATGTCAGAAGCTCAGGATGATTTTAATTTCAGTGTGCCATTTTTGATGGCCTCCTAGTGCCAGAACGCCCCTCTTGCATACATTATGTCTGACGCAGGCATTGTGGCAGAAGGAGGTGCAAAGTGGTGCAATGCATGCTTTGCACCACTTTGTAAATACGGTGTAGCTAAAATGCCTCCTTAACATCATATTAACATTAAAAAAAATGATGCTAATGTGGCGCAAGGAGGTTCTAAGGGCTTGTAAATATGCCTCATAGTGTGCCTCATCACATTCGAGAGTTAGGATTCAGATGTGTTAATTCATGGTGGGAACATGCAGGACAGCTGGCACAAAAACATAAAAGGGAGAAGTAGAAGAAAAATGTATGTTTTGTGGAAATCGTGGAAGACACAGATCTTCAAGAGAATAAGCAATATCCACCCTTTCAATTATTGTGTTAATCACTCCATGTGGTTTTGCTGAATGGATAATAGTCCAGAAACTGAATCACAGCTGAAAGTCACTGTAGAGTTTGTTTTATGAAAAGGTAAGTGGGCTTCCCTTCATGTGCTTTATTAGCCCTAATCTCAACAGAGCACCACTGTTTATACTACAAATGATTATTCTTACATTATGAGACCACAGAATTTAGACACATTTATGTGCTTATTCAGAAAATAAAAGTGTAATACTGCAATAAATACAGTATAATTTGAACTCTAAGTTTGACTAATTTGCCTAAACCTGGCTTCTCCAACGAGTAGCTTGTGAGCAACTGATAGTTCGCCAGCTACTTGAAAGCAGCTCGTTTGTGTTCAGTCCAGCCCAATAAACTAGAAGCCAGTTGCTTGGATGAATGAATATATGCATACTAAAATTGAAACTTGTGTATTCCAGATAAAAATATATGTATTTTCAGAACTCATAGGTTTGGAGAAAAAAAGGTAGGATTTCCAAAATACATTTAAAGCTCATATTTCAGAGGTAACTCATATGGTGTTGTGGAGACATCTTACTAATATTATCATGCTGCCAGTGACTTTGGCTGCTGTGTATTATCCATGTAAATGCACTCCACATTGATACAGCTTTTTTTACAGTAGTGCTGGCAACTCTGACTGATGCCCTGAGGTGAATGTGAGAAAGTAGCCTCTTTCTAGCCTTGTTACCCCCCCTTTTGGCCTGTTTGTGAGTGTATGTCAGGGTGTTTTCACTGTCTCACTGGGATCCTGCTAGCCAGGGCCCAGTGCTCATAGTGAAAACCCTATGTTTTCAGTATGTTTGTTATGTGTCACTGGGACCCTGCTAGCCAGGACCCCAGTGCTCATAAGTTTGTGACCTATGTGTATGTGTTCCCTGTGTGGTGCCTAACTGTCTCACTGAGGCTCTGCTAATCAGAACCTCAGTGGTTATGCTCTCTCATTTCTTTCCAAATTGTCACTAACAGGTTAGTGACCAATTTCACCAATTTACATTGGCATACTGGAACACCCTTATAATTCCCTAGTATATGGTACTGAGGTACCCAGGGTATTGGGGTTCCAGGAGATCCCTATGGGCTGCAGCATTTCTTTTGCCACCCATAGGGAGCTCTGACAATTCTTACACAGGCCTGCCACTGCAGCCTGAGTGAAATAAAGTCCACGTTATTTCACAGCCATTTACCACTGCACTTAAGTAACTTATAAGTCACCTATATGTCTAACCTTTACCTGTTAAAGGTTGGGTGCTAAGTTACTTAGTGTGTGCTCCCACATTGTTCAGGGCAAATTCCCCGGACTTTGTGAGTGCGGGGACACCATTACACGCGTGCACTACACATAGGTCACTACCTATGTGTAGCTTCACAATGGTAACTCCGAACATGGCCATGTAACATGTCTAAGATCATGGAATGGCCCCCCCAATGCCATCCTGGTATTGGGGAGAGAATCCCATGATTCCCCGGGTCTCTAGCACAGACCCGGGTACTGCCAAACTGCCTTTTCAGGGGTTTCACTGCAGCTGCTGCTGCTGCCAACCCCTCAGACAGGTTTCTGCCCTCCGGGGGTCCAGCCAGGCTTGGCCCAGGAAGGCAGAACAAAGGACTTCCTCAGAGAGAGGGTGTTACACCCTCTCCCTTTGGAAAAAGGTGTTAAGGCAGGGGAGGAGTAGCCTCCCCCAGCCTCTGGAAATGCTTTCATGTGCACAGATGGTGCCCATTTCTGCATAAGCCAGTCTACACCAGTTCAGGGATCCCTCAGCCCTGCTCTGGCGCAAAACTGGACAAAGGAAAGGGCAGTGACCACTCCCATGACCTGCACCTCCCCTGGGAGGTGCCCAGAGCACCTCCAGTGTGCTCCAGACCTCTGCCATCTTGGAAACAGAGGTGCTGCTGGCACACTGGACTGCTCTGAGTGGCCAGTGCCAGCAGGTGACGTCAGAGACTCCTTCTGATAGGCTCCTTCAGGTGTTGCTAGCCTATCCTCTCTCCTAAGTAGCCAAACCTCCTTTTCTGGCTATTTAGGGTCTCTGCTTTGGGGAATTCCTTAGATAACGAATGCAAGAGCTCATCAGAGTTCCTCTGCATCTCTCTCTTCACCTTCTGCCAAGGAATCGACTGCTGACCGCGCTGGAAGCCTGCAAAACTGCAACAAAGTAGCAAAGACGACTACTGCGACATTGTAACGCTGATCCTGCCGCCTTCTCGACTGTTTTCCTGGTGGTGCATGCTGTGGGGTTAGTCTGCCTCATCTCTGCACTAGAAGCTCCGAAGAAATCTCCCGTGGCTCGAAGGAATCTTCCCCCTGCAACCGCAGGCACCAAAGAACTGCATCACCGGTCCTCTGGGTCTCCTCTCAGCACGACGAGTGAGGTCCCTTGAACTCAGCAACTCTGTTCAAGTGACTCCCACAGTCCAGTGACTCTTCAGTCCAAGTTTGGTGGAGGTAAGTCCTTGCCTCCCCACGCTAGACTGCATTGCTGGGAACCGCATGTTTTGCAGCTACACCGGCTCCTGTGCACTCACCGAGGATTTCCTTTGTGCACATCCAAGCCTGGGTCCCCGGCACTCTAACCTGCATTGCACGACCTCCAGAGTTGTCCTCAGGCTTCGTGGGACCCTCTTGAGCAACTTTGGGTGAGCTCCGGTTCACTCCACTTTGTAGTGCCTGTTCCGGCACTTCTGTGGGTGCTGCTTGCTTCTGAGTGGGCTCTTTATCTTGCACAACGCCCCCTCTGCTCCCTCACGCAAATGGTGACATCCTGGTCCCTCCTGGGCCACAGCAGCATCCAAAAACCCTAACTGCGACCCTTGCAGCTAGCAAGGCTTGTTTGTGGTATTTCTGCAGGAAAACACTTCTGCACAACTCTTCACGACGTGGGACATCCATCCTCCAAAGGGGAGGTTTCTAGCCCTTGTCGTTCTTGCAGAATCCTCAGCTTCTACCATCCAGTAGCAGCTTCTTTGCACCCACAGCTGGCATTTCCTGGGCATCTGCCCACTCCCGACTTGATCTTGACTTTTGGACTTGGTCCCCTTGTTCCACAGGTACTCTCGTCTGGAAATCCATCATTGTTGCATTGCTGGTGTTGGTCTTTCCTGCAGAATTCCCCTATCACGACTTCTGTGCTCTTTGGGGAACTTAGGTGCACTTTGCACCCACTTTTCAGGGTCTTGGGGTGGGCTATTTTTCTAACCCTCACTGTTTTCTTACAGTCCCAGCGACCCTCTACAAGGTCACATAGGTTTGGGCCCCCATTGCATTCTATTGTGACTATACATTGTTTGCACTGTTTTCTATTGCTATTACTGCATATTTTGGTATTGTGTACATATATCTTGTGTATATTTGCTATCCTCATACTGAGGGTACTCACTGAGATACTTTGGCATATTGTCATAAAAATAAAGTACCTTTATTTTTAGTATATCTTTGTATTGTGTTTCCTTATGATATTGTGCATATGACACTAGTGGTACTGTAGGAGCTTCACTCGTCTCCTAGTTCAGCCTAAGCTGCTCTGCTAAGCTACCTTTTCTATCAGCCTAAGCTGCTAGACACCCCTCTACACTAATAAGGGATACCTGGGCCTGGTGCAAGGTGTAAGTACCCCTTGGTACTCACTACAAGCCAGTCCAGCCTCCTACATTGGTTGTGCAGCGGTGGGATCAGTACTTTGCAACTACTTACCACTTTTGTCATTGTACTTTTCATAGGAGAAAAATATACAAAACAAGTTCAGTGTATGTACACCTAACCAAAAAGTTTTGCTTGTCTTCTCTCACTTCTTTTCTAAGTGCTGAAAAGTACCTCTAAACTTTCAAAAAGTTCTTAAAAAGTTTTAAATATTTTTTTTCTGTTCTTTAAAAAGTTCTAAAAACGTTTTCTTTCTTTTGAACACTTGTGGTAATCCAGCATGGGTTGGTCACTAATGTATTCTTATTTGATGTGGTCACAATTGCACTACTAATGATGTCAGAAGCTCAGGATGATTTTCAAAGAACATAAGTAGCTCCTATTAAAGAAAAGGTTAGAGACCTCTGGCATACCCCAATCCTAAATATCCCATATTTACTTATTGCATGCGCTGCTTTTTTTGTTGCATTCATAATTTACTCCTTAGCAATGATATTTCAACATAGCACCAGTTCAATAATGTTTACCTACATAAAGTGACAGTAAAACAACTGTTTTGTAATGTGTTCTCTCTTATTGTTTGTATGTGAAAGCCCTTTACACAAGCTTAAGAAGTCTAGCTGTTCCGCTTTAATATTTGTTACACTTGTAGGATTTCAGAGTGTTCAGTTAGGCACGCAGTCATTTTGAGAGAGAGGGGCGGGCATGCTGTCCCAGTTGAACCTACATGTAAAATAAGTATAACTGGAAATCAAGCAACTGTCCTAGTATCATACCACACTGTCCCCATACTGCCTCCTCCCATAAAAAATGTGTGCAGAGATCACTTCAGAAGACATTACTGCCTGCCATGATTGAAATTTAACTTCTCATCATAGGCTGATGACATTTTTCTGCATTCATAATATTGACTACCTGTATGAAGTCAAATATTTAATGGTAATAGTAGATTTAGTTATCTTAACGTCACACTAATGTATCTTGACAACATGCATATTAGTGTATTGTTATGTACTTAAGAATAATACATCTACGCCTATGTATTTATTGGTATAATGATACTCAATATTATGAATTCAATATTTTTGCATGTCAAGGTCAAATACTCAGTAATGTTGACAATCAGCCATCTGCAGGTTTGAAATGAAGTGCTGTACTGGAATCAAAGGCTGAAGAGTAAGTGTTATCAACTGTCTAGCCAGGTAAAAACCCAGTTACTCTAATAACACCCCAATAGTTGCCATCATACACTATTTTGCTATAGCTGCAGTGGATAAGCGTATGTTAGGCTGGATTTGTTTCCCCTATCAAAAAAGTCCCCTTGGACATTACAAAGATTCATTGACAGATTAAACAATCCCACTTATCTATTCATCAAAACCCCTAGTTAAGGAAATAGAGCAGTTAAATACACAAAATCAATTGTATTCTATATACTGAATAGTTGAATAGATCACTGAAAACCCCTATATGTGCCCCCAAACTGGGTGACAATAACACCAGGGGTTACCCCAGCCTCTTGTGAGAATATTGGGCAGGGTACACTGTTTTGTAGTTTCATTGAATTTTTTTCCCATTCACAACTCTTCAAGCACATCCTAATCTGATGGGGCATGTGGCTGCATAAGTTCCTAAACAGATCATTCTGATGTTCTTGCGGTCCTCGAATGATTTTGGGCAGAGCAACAGTAGCTAGAAGCATTTTATTTTATTTAATTAAAGTCCCCTATGGGTTCTAGGCCATTGTTGGAGATTGGTTTATTAGTAGGGGTTGGTAGATACCCACCATTTGTAAAAAGGCCACAATCACAATATAAGGTCCAGTCAAGGTCTCAATAAATGTATCCCTTACTCAACCCCTGGTAGCTGGCAACAAGCAGACAAGCTTAACTTAGAAGAAAGGGTTCTAAAGCATTTAAAAACACCCATACATTAAATAAGTAAGATACAACACACAATAAAAATCAAGCACCAATTTACAAGAATTAGAACATATTTTTATGATTAAAATGATACCAGAAAACAAAAATCTAGTGTGGGGAACAGAGATAAGAATTTTTAAACCTTAAAAGTAAAACTAGAGCTCAGAAGCAAATAGCACTCAAAGGGTTAAAAAAGGTCACGCTGGACAGGGACAAAGTCAAGAGTTCTGTCCGCCTGCAATGTAACACTTTTCCACTTACATACAATAGTGTTAATTGATGCAGGAAAGTGGCTCACAATACTAATCCAAGGTTCCAGAATCACCGAATTGCTCCTTGGGACGCAATTCCCACTATGCACCTGGTCAAATCCTTAAAAGTTCACTGAAGGCTGTCCAGCTAGACTCTTCTGGCAGGAGATGATGCAGGTGACTCTTGGTAGCTCCTTTATACCTGTCGCTAACAGGGAGTCCACTTCAATATCCTTTAGAAACCAGAGGGCAAAGTCCTCTTGTATAAAGCCCAGAGTGTGCAGCAGGTGCAGTCCTTGAGAGTGCATTCTTTATTGGTGCAGACCAGTTGTTCAGCAGGGCAGTCCATCTTCTTCTTTTTTTTTAGGCAGGGATTGTTGGGGGTCCACGACACCAATCCAAGAGTCTAGAAGCTCTGAGATGGTCCTATGTTCCCCAGAATGCACCTGGCCAATTTGTTCAAAGTCCACTGGAGGCTGTCTAGCTGGGGTCTTTTTGAAGGAGCATGTGCAGGTGAAGCTCTGTTAACCTGATGCTGTCAGGAAGTCCACTCCTTCACTTCATGAAGACAGGCAAAGTCCATAGAGCTGTAGTTCCTCAGTGTGCAGCAGGTGCAGTCTTTCAGAGTGCAGTCCTTTGGGGTGCAGACCAGCATTCCAGCAGGGTAGTCCTTCTCTTCGTAGTTTCAGGCAGGGATCTCTTGTAGCTCTTGCGTACCTGTTGCTTCAGTGAGTCCCTCCTTAATACTTTTGAAGCAAGGCAAATCCTTAGGGCTGGTATTCCAAAGTGTGCAGCAGGTGCAGTCCTTGTGAGTGCAATCTTTTTTGGTGCAGACCAGGGGTTCAGCAGGGCAGTCCATCTTCTCCTTTTTTCCAGGCAGGGATCATTGGGGGTCCACAACACCAACACAAGGGTCTGGAAGCTCTGAGATGGTCCTTTGGATGTTGGAACTATGTTCCCCAGAATGCACCTGGCCAATTTGATCAAAGTCCACTGGAGGCTGTCCAGCTGGGGTCTTCTTGATGGAGATTGTACAGGTGAAGCTCTGTTAACCTGTTGCTGTCAGTGAGTCCACTTCTTCACTTTTTGAAGCCAGGCAAAGTCCTTAGAGCTGTAGTTCCTCAGTCTGCAGCAGGTGTAGTCTTTTAGAGTGCAGTCCGTTGGGGTGCAGGCCAGTATTCCAGCAGGGCAGTCCTTCTACTTTTCGTAGTTTCAGACAGGGATCTTTGGTAGCTCTTTTGTATCTGTTGCTTCAGTGAGTCCATCCTTAATCCTTCTGAAACAAGACAAATCCTTAGGGCTGTGGTTCCAAAGTGTGCAGCAGGTGCAGTCCTTACAAGTGCAGACCTCTTGGGGTGCTCACTGGGGGTCCTAGCAGAACAGTCCTTCTTCTCTTGATTTTTCCAAGCAGGAATCTGAGTTGCTTGGCAACTCTTTCATATTTATTCAGTGTTCCAACGGCATCAAGCATAGGGGCATCCCTAACCAATGGATGCAGAGTGCCACCCAGGTGTAGGACCACTTCCTCAACATTTGGACAAATCCAAAATGAGGAACTTTTCTCCTGAAGGGTTAGATCAGGCTAAGCCATCTCACTGGTGTGGCCAAGTTTCCCCAACACTCCATTTCCAGCCGCCTCACTAATCTAATTACTGGGGCTTCTATTTGGCTAGAGGTGCAGGATGTGGGGGTGAGGCTGTGTCACGTCCAAACTGTCATTCTCTCTTTGAAGACCAGTACGGCTCCTCCACCCCTTCCTGCCTTTTGCTCTGCATTTTGTAATTCTCCTCCCACAAGAAATCCTTTGTCTCAAGGCAGGCCACTTCACACTTCATGAAGACAGCTTGGCTCAGTCTGGCAGAGGCTGGCCAATCATGGAAAGGCTGTAGAAGGCTGGATTCTGGCTCACAGAAAAGAAAGTTCTATAACTTCTTTCCTGTAATAGTTATAACAAACTGAACAATGGCAAGCTGTTGGATGTATGATAACTATCCGTTAAGTCCTTGAATTATAGTTCACTTCAATCGATAGTTATGCTTTATTAAAGTATTCCCATGTTAGCCTATAGAGACAATGCATTAAAATAGGGAAAAACTAAATTGGCAGTTTTCCCCCTCAACAGGGCATATAAAACATTTTTTAAATGTACAGCTTAAGTACCCCGCCCCTATGTTAGGGTTTGTACACAGCAAAGAGCATGTCCCCTCTCACTGCACTAGTGGGTTCTGTAATAGCTCCCTTTTAAACTTACTATTAAAAGCCTTTCTTGTTATTTCACCTTCCCCCCCCCTAGGCTTCTGTGTATGTTGTTTAATGTGCTGTTTTGTTTACACATTGGGCCTTGCTTTTACCAAGGCTTCTTTAAAACACTCCTCCCTAGGCCATGTGTTAATCCAACTCATTTGCATAATAACTGAAACTCTGCACACCTTTCAAGACCATGTGCAGCATGTGAGGACCACACCCAGCTCTTCAAACCACACCCAGCTCTGCACACCTTCCAAGAACATGTGCAGCATGTGAGGACCACACCCAGCCCTTCAAACCACACCCAGCTCTTTGAGCCACACCCAGCCCTGTCTATAAAAGGCATCCCCCGAGCCTCACCCAGTGCTTGTGCTCGTCTACCTCCAGCTTACCTGAGAACAGATCCCTCGGCGCTGGCACTCCTGCTCTTTACAGACTTTCTTTGACTTCAATGGGCGCAGCTGCTGGCTCTTCCTTCTTCCGGTTTCCGGTTCCTCCTTGCCTCAGCCTCTCTCCTACGAGTAACCTGCAAAAGAGAAAGAAGACAAGGTTAGACTGATCAGTATCTCTTGCCAGCAACAAGTAAGTGCAAAACTTTTTATTACCTGAGGAAGCTTTGACGGCAATTTCTGGATTCGTGTATAGACAGTTTGAGGCGAAGTGCCTTCCACGAGCATTGTGATTCAGGCTCTTTGTTGCAGGAGTATTTTGCGGAACTTTGTGAAGCGGACATTGTTTTTTTTTCATGGACCTTTTGGGAATCGAACAGTGAAAACCATTGACAGCAAGGCAAACAGTAAATCAAGGACTTGCACAAATTACATGCTGTATTTTGATGTAAAAGTACAGTATTTGTTTTATAAAAGATTCTGGAAATATGGGAAAAGTGAGTCTACTATTGGGAATTTAGGCTTTAGTTATATTATGATGAATGTTTGATATTGGTAATTCTGATAACGGTATTTGTTTAATGTTTTAGAAGCTTTACAGTAATAGAAAACACATCCCAGAGCAGTAATACATTCCAAACCTGGAAACTAGAGACCAGGATCCAAGAGGTACGTTTAGAAGAGAATTTCTAATAAATAAAGGGATAGTCAGGAACCCATTTAGGAATAGGTTGCACTTATCTGTTCTTTGTTTATGTTTCATCAGGCACCAGTTTCTACAGAAGTCAGAAAGGGCCGCAGATTTGTGCAGCACTTCAACAGTGGAAACGCAAGAACGGTGTTGTCTTTTTATTTTTTATTTTATCCACTTCCCCCCTTCCCTTGAGCTTCTGTTCTTAGTGCACTGTTTTAAAAACTAGTGTGCTGGAACAAGCAGTTTCAGGGTGGGGTCGGATTGTCTTCAACCTCCATCAGAACTGAACAAGAACTCAGGTGAGCTGGGCTTTGACAGAAGCACAAGCCTTAAAAAATTTCAGTTCTGGTGGATGATGAATACCGGGGAAGAAATAGAGGGCATTGACGTCACGGATATGGCGCTGGCCCTAAATGAGGACTTGGCTCATAATGAATCAGTGTCTGGCATCTTGCAACATATGCAAGAGGAAATAGAGAGATTAAAGATGGAGAATACCTCTTTAAAACAGGATTTAAGCAGGTATAAATTTAGGGGATCTCAGTGGAACACAGCTTCTACGCCTTTGTTTAAAACCTCCTCAGAGACAGGGGCGCCATCAAAACATACAACTTTGCCTTCCCCAGTTGAGGTTACTGTTAATGTTCCTAATGTTGTGCCCTTAGCAGCACCTGAACGTTTTCATGGAGATAGTAACAAATTCCATGTTTTTATCAATCAATGTCAATTACACTTCATTTGTAAGCCACAACAGTTCCCTACTGATGATACGAAAGTGGCATTCGTCTTGTCTTATTTGGGTGGCACAGCAGCCAATTGGTCAATTCCTTTCGTGGATAGAGATGATCCCATCCTCCATAATTGGAATCAATTTAAACGTACCATGACCAGCCTTTTTGCAAAACACACTTTCATGCAGGCAAGTGATAATGAGCTTTTAAATCTTAAACAAGGTAACAAGGATTTATTGACCTATCTCACTAGTTTTAATCGTTTACTCACCGAGACACAGTGGCCAGAAGAAAAGCGTGAGCTGGGCTTTGACACCCTAGGACACCTAGGAGAGATCTTTAGGGTGAGTTATATGTACAAATAAGGTCATTTTCTACTTTGGAATTACCTCTAATTCCAAAGTCGACTTTGTGTATAGTTCTAATTTAAAAGTAGCCTGCAAGGCAGGGCTGGCTTTTAAAATGGAAAAAGACAACACAACATTACATATTTAAGTGCATTGAATATAATGAGCCACTGAACCTACACACCCTATTATGTACTAGGGACTTACAGCTAAGCTGTCAGTACCAATTGTAATTAAACCTAATTACCATAAACGTTTAATCAGAGCACAGGCCCTTTGTCTGGTCAGCAGAGCCCAGGGCGCATTCAGAGTCAGAAAACCAGCATTTAGTAGTCAAAATGGAAGCACAAAGTGTGGTGGGGGGGACACACTTCAAAAAGCCCTGCTTTCTCTCAGCCACTTTAATGAGAACATACAAGAAGTAATGGTAGGAATGCTTACTAATAGTCAAACTACTGGCAACCTCTTGGGTAGCATTCTAACCCATCATTCTTTCCCCACTATGTCATATCAGAGTAGACACAGCCATATGAAAATCAACCGTGGACCCTCTCCAATAGGACAGACCAGAGAAAGCCGCCAAGTCATGTCCTATCTGAATAGGAACACAATCAACCCTGGACTGGTTTTTGGCTATTTGGGGCTCTTCAGTCGGGTGCAGCTTTTTGTCCAGTGGGGAAATGAGTACTGAACCCACATCTGGGTATACACCATCTGAGCATTGAGAATTGGGTGCATGTTTGTCAATCCCCTGATGTGATGGACTATGGGTGTAAAAAATGTGGTTACTGGTTGAGGGGGGGGGTTGAAACCCTTCTCGACCAGTAACCCCAATTCTCCTCAGGGTGAAGTCACAAACAAACACTAAATGCTCAACCCTTGGGTAACTTGGCACAGAGTAGTAGGCATATCTCAGAGGCAATATGTAAAGTATTACTGCAACACTTCAAACAGTAACGCAGTCAAAACATACCACAAAAGGAGGCTACCACAGAGTTAGGAAGATAAACTAATTTGTAATAAATAAAACAAGACCACAATCAGTAGAATTGGAGATATTTAATGTTAAAATGTTTAGCAAAAGTAGCACAGAAGGCATTAAGAGCCAACTGTGAATATCTGGTCAATTTGAACCAGGACAAATTCACAAATTCAGGCCAATTGCAATGGAGAATTGGCGAGCTACAGGGATCCAGGTAGGCAAGCTGGACAAAGTACCTTCTATCCTAGTGTGGAAAGTGTTGGGAAGACCCGTGTCAAAGATGTGTCACGCAGTCAAGGTGATGCACCAGTTGCAAGATGTGCCACTGCTGTGGTGTGAGGTCCTGTTGCATTGCTTGTCTCCCATAAACTTATTTGATCTCACACTATATATCGAACACAATAAAATCTTCACCAAACTGTTTAGAAAACCAGCAGCATGTAATGCAATTCTACATGCAACAAGCTCACATCCCAAGTCACAAGTCACAGATAAAAGCAATCCCCATTTGGGGAAAGTACAAGGATGCCACTGAACTGTAGCGAAGACAGGGTCTTTTTGAGAGAATTGCATAACATGGAACAACGATTCGCACAGAGGGGTTATCATCTCAACACCCTGCAACAGGCAAGCAATAGGATTAAGAAAACTAAACGCTCTGACCTTCTTATCAGCCCCAAAAAAGACAGTACTCATAACAAACTGTCTCTCATCATAACACACAGTGTTTTGAGCACTCAGATTTTCAAAATCATACACAAACATTGACCTTTACTTTTGACTGATAATGCACTCAAGAAAGGTTTGACAACTAGACCGAGCATCACCTATAGGAGAGGTCAAACCCTACGTGACCATTTATGCAACAGTTTCTTAGCCCCCGCAAACAACGACACATGGTTACCTAAACCTCCACATGGTTAATTTAAATGTGGCCATTGCAACATTTGTGGTTATATTAAGGACAAAATGGTATGTTTCCAATTTAACACACATGTTATGTATGAGATCAATCATTTCATCAACTGTAACACAAATTTTGTTGTATACTGTATTGTGTGCACCTGTGGTCTCATATATGTGGGGAGCACGATTAGGCCCCTTAAAGAAAGAATACAGGAATATCTCAGAGCCATCCGCACATTCAATACAAGTTATCCTTTTGCTGTACACTATAATGAGATGCATGGTGAAAGAGAAATTCTGGGCATCTCCGAATGGAGCCGGCGGAGTTGCCGGGGTGCGACGGGTGCAGTGGCACCCGTCGCGATTTTCACTGTCTGCAAAGCAGACAGTGAAAATCTTTGTGGGGCCCTGTTAGGGGGCCCCTGCACTGCCCATGCCAGTGGCATGGGCAGTGCAGGGGCCCCCAGGGGCCCCACGGCACCCGTTCCTGCCATCCTGGTTCTGGCGGTGGACACCGCCAGAAACAGGCTGGCGGGAAGGGGGTCGGAATCCCCATGGCGGTGCTGCAAGCAGCGCCGCCATGGCGGATTCCCTGGGCCAGGGGAAAACCGGCGGGAAACCGGCGGTTCCCCTTTTCTGACCGCGGCTTTACCGCCGCGGTCAGAATAGCCCAGGAAGCACCGCCAGCCTGTTGGCGGTGCTTCCGCCGCCCTCCGCCATGGCGGTCATGGACCGCCAGGGTCAGAATGACCCCCTATGTCCCTTAGACACCTTGAAAGCAGATGGATTATTAATCTTAGGGCCGTGGAAAAGGGCCTGAATATCCACAAGGAACTGCACTTGTTCTTATGATCTCATATTTAGATGTTTGTTTCTCTATAACTGATTTGTTTAGCTGTATAAGATTGAAATGATGTAATCTTCCTAATTATTTCTAAATGCGGTTGTACGCACCAGTTTGTATAAATTCTGTACTGGTGGTTTAAGCCACCTAGTACTTCTTTATATTAGTGAGTTACCTTTGTGGGTTCTCTCATTCGGCCCCATTTCCATGTACAAATTACAGCACAGATGTACTCCGTTTGTAAATAACCTTTTGTCACTACATTTATATGTGGGTTCCTACTCTCCCTTCTCTTTCCCGCTTCCCCTTCCCTGCGATCTTTTTTTCCCTTTCCTTTTGTCTTTTTTCATAATCTTCTTTTTGTAACCACTTTTCACCATATATCTTGCACATCCTTTCCCTTGCAGTGACACAGTTCTACACCATTCCACCATGGCGCCTTTTTTTTCCACTTTGGCACTTTTTAACCATTGTGCCTTCTGGGTCCCTCCCCTAGTGCGAGTGTTTACTTACATACAGTTCGACATTTTACCAGAAAGAATTTCCTTATAGTTTGTTCTTTTGGAACAATTGTTATTCTTATCCCATACAGTGCATACTTTAATGTCACTAGGCGTCTTTTTACCCTTCCAATATGGCCCCCGTTATCCTTCGGGCCTCGGGGACCTGCTGCCTTTTGTCTTGTCCCTCATCGATGTCTATTTGGTCTGGCAAGACGATATTTGAGAGGAGAGGAATTATTCCATCCAAAATTAGTCTAGACAGGATTTTATTGTCAATGTTAGTCAATGACAATAAGCAATTTGAACTGCAGTGGTTAGCAGGAATATCAGGTTTGACTACTGTGACCAATAGCGCCTCCCTTCAGTGTTCCTTTCTTCCTCAAACATGGCTTTCAGATGCAGGTCTAGGATTTCAACATATTCTTTATAAAACTGAGTGATGAGGTCAATTATTCCTAGAGCCCTGCAGCTAGGCATGCTCTGAATGACACAGACAACATCTTCCACATTGATGGGACATTCAGGTACTGCCTACAGGCCTCATCGAGCCATAGCAGTTAGATAGTGTTAAAATAGAGCTGTAAGGGTCTACCTGCCCTGTCCCCAACCCCTACCTTTACACAGAGGCCTCCCTATGCAGGTAGTGTGGTACTCCATTTGCAACAAAACTGGACCAATATTTTTGAATCATTGGAGAGGAAGTACTGGGCCTCCAGTCCCTAAATCTCCCATTCTAGGTGGAAGAGAGGGGCTTAGAAATCCCTTAGCACCCCAGCTTTTTCAACATACATGCTCCATGAATGCAGGCCTTGAAGGGCTCCGACAGCACACCAGGGCACTGGACAGATGCAGCAGCAATTTTGAAGAAGTTAATAATTATTAAATTCTGATCTGAATTTCTGATTCCAGATTACTGAGTGCATTTGTGTTCCAGGTAAAGGTGCACTCACTTGCCTCCGCCAGCTCTAACTTCAAGACAATAGGCACATGATCGCAAAGTATTCAGAGTCGATGACTACTGTGTGCAGGCTCCAACATCCTTCTAAATCAGTCATTAATCTATGTGTGATATTCATCATAGGATGTCGTAACACATGTACCCTAAATCAACTGACTGTATTGTTAATGTAAGATGTCGACCAAATGATAATCACACTATGGGGGTCATTCTGACTTTGGCGGGCGGCGGACGCCGCCCGCCAAAGTTACCCCGTTGAAAGACCGCTCCGCGGTCAAAAGACCGCGGGGGTCATTTCGACTTTCCCGCTGGGCCGGCGGGCGACTGCCAAAAGATCGCCCGCCGGCCCAGGGGGAAAGGCCCTGCAACAATGAAGCCGGCTCCGAATGGAGCCGGCGGAGTAGCAGGGGTGCGACGGGTGCAGTTGCACCGTCGCAATTTTCACTGTCTGCAATGCAGACAGTGAAAATCCTTGTGGGGCCCTGTTAGGGGGCCCCTGCACTGCCCATGCCAGTGGCATGGGCAGTGCAGGAGCCCCCAGGGGCCCCACGACACCCGTTCCCGCCATCCTGTTCCTGGCTGTAAAAACCGCCAGAAACAGGATGGCGGGAAGGGGGTCGGTATCTCCATGGCGGCGCTGCAAGCAGCGCCGCCATGGAGATTCAGGCCAGCCAGGGGTATTCCGGCGGGAAACCGCCGGATCCCCTTTTCTGACCGCGGCTTTACCGCCGCGGTCAGAATGGGCTCTGAAGCACCGCCAGCCTGTTGGCGGTGCTTCCGGGTCCCTCCACCTTGGCGGTCATAGACCACCAGGGTTGGAATGAGGCCCTTAATGTCCTGTAATTGTGCAGTGGCTCAGGGATATGGCATGCACTCCAACTGAGATTTGTCTATCTTGGTGTATAACATTATATTAAAATCTCCTCCCTTTATGATCATGGAGCTACCTACATGCAGGATCTTATGTCTGGGAGAAAGAGAGAGAGGAAGAGGAAGAATTGGGGACAGTCCATGTTGGGGCCATAGAATATTGTGACCTTTTTGCCCTCTAGGATATCATGCAAGAAGAAATATCTCCCCTCATTGAGTTCATTAGGAGTCTGCCATCACACTAGCTTTCCAATAACAATCGCTTTTCCCCTGTCATACGCAGAGCCCGGGAGAGCTCAATGAGGTGGACCTCCTGAAGCAGACAAATGTCTACCTTGCATCACCTAAAAAAGTGAACTACTTGCCTGACCTTGCACAGGTCACTGATGTGACATACATTCCACGTCATCAGCTTAACTTCAGTCATCTTCTCAGGTGAAGCACAGATGAGCATGCTCCCAGACCAGAAGAGTCGGTCCATATAGTTAATCTTAGTCATACATTTAGAGTCAATCTACCAGTGTGCAATCCAGAAAGTGCTTCCAACCACAACATGGAGGTGTAAGTCAACCACAACATCAATAGAATCAAGCCCCCCTCCCACTTCAACACCACTTGCTAGTTGAATAAGATGTACGCTGACTGACTCAGCAAAAAAAGGCAGCAACAAACCAGGAAAGTTCAAATAGGGGGTCTCATGAGAACAATCCCAGGGAACTTAGAAAGTTGGATAGAACTCCCATCTCATATTAAGTACGGGTGACATGGACAATGGGGCAGAGGCAACATATTGATCAAGCAATGATAATCACCATCTTGAAGGGGTGGAGCAACCGCTATCAATATTATGCGCTCTATAAGCACCATATTACCTACCCAAACAGTCATCCCAGATGAACAGGCAATGATCCAAAGACGCCAACCATCATAACCAGTGACAGGCTAACCAAGGACCCCACTGACATGTACAAGAACAAAATCAGATGCAGTCAACCAAACCTATAAAGGTGCACAACCAAAGCATCCTATTGGGAGTGGTCTCTCAAGGAGAACCGAAAGAAGTCAACAGATTCAATCAATCAATCAATCAATCAGTTTTTGTAAAGCATGGCTATTCACCCATGAGGGTCTCAAGGTGCTGGGGGGAGGAGAGGGGCCTCATCTGAAGAGCCACGTCTTGAGGTTTTTCCTGAAGATGGTGAGTGACGGGCTTTGTCTGAGGTGCAGGGCGAGGTTGTTCCAGCTCTTTGCTGCAATGTAGGTGAAAGATTGTGCTCCGGATGTGGTTTTGCAGATGTGAGGGATGGTGGCCAGGGCCATCTGTGCAGAGCGGAGGGATCTGGTGGGGGTGTGGAAAGAGACGTGGTGGGTCAGGTAGGCTGGTCCTGCATTGTGTATGGCCTTGTACTTGTGGGTGAGTAGCTTGAAGGTGATTTGCTTCTCGGACGGTAGCTAGTGGAGGGTCCTCAGATGTTGGGAGATGTGTTTTGAGCATGGGAGGTCGAGAATGAATATGGCAGTGGCGTTCTGGATGAGTTTTTTTATGTTTTTAGTTGAGGTGCTGCCGTAGAGGGCATTGCCGTAGTAGAGCTTGCTTGTGACTAAGGCATGGGTGACTGTCCTGTGACAGTCTGCTAGGATCCATCTGAAGATCTTCCAAAGATTGCAGAGTGTGTGCCAGCAGGAGGAGTGGACTGAGTTTGCCTGGCGGGTCATGGATAGGGAGGAGTCGAGGATGATGCCTAGGTTGCAGGCGTGCTCAGTCCATGCAGGGCAGGGCGCTGAGGGATATGGGCCGCCAGGAGTCATCCCAAGCTAGGTGGCGTTTCTGAAGATGATGAGCTCAGTCTCGTCAAGGTTGAGCTTCAAGAAGCTCTCTCATCAAGTTAGAGACAGCTTCCATTCCTGAGTGGAAGTTCCTTTTGGCAGAGTCCAGGTCTTCGGTGAGGGAAAATATGAGTTGTACGTCATCGGCATATGATACGATGTTCATACTTTGGCTTCTGACAATGGCTGTGAGAGGGACCATGTATACGTTGAACAGTGTGGGGCTCAGTGAGGATACTTGAGGGACTCCGCAGTTGAGTCCTGTGGGTCTGGATGAGTAGGGTGGGAGTCTGACACTCTGCGTCCTTCGGAGAGGAAGGAGTGGATCCATTCCAGGGCTCTTCCATGGATTCTTTTGTGGTGGAGTCTGGTGCGCATGGTACTGTGGGAGACCGGGTTGAAAGCTGCTGAGAGGTCGATGAGTATGAGCACTGCGGTGTGCCCGCTGTCTAGGAGTGTGTCGGTTATGGGGGGGAGGCTCGGTCATAGGTTCCGGTGCCAGGATTTCTGTCGTAGATGTCTTGGATCTTGCGGTGGAAAAAGGTGGCAAGTTTGTCACAGAGGTCCTGTGACGGGAGTGGTGGTGGCTTCGGAGGAGGGGATCTGTGAACTAATTGATGACTGAGAAGAGTTCCTTGGAGTTGTGTGTGAAGGAGTTGATGTGCTCCCAAAGTGCGTCCTTCCTAATGTTCTTGATTTTTCTGCCTTTTCGGTCTTCGCTGGTTTGGCTGTTCCTCCATTTTTTCTCTAAATGTCTGCAAGTAGGCTTTGATTCTTAGAGTTTGGTGGTGAACCAGCTGGCTTTCTTAGGTAAGCATTTGGCCGATGTCAGCCAGAGAGGGGCTAGAGTATTGGTGCATTCGGTGCATAGATAGAATGTTGCCTATACAGCAACAATCCAACATTAAACTTGCACAAATGTTCCTGGTCTGCTCAGTCATTATTACTACTGAGATGGCTCCCTGGACTGCAAGCAGCCATCTCACCTTATTATTAATGAGCTGGCTCCCTGCATTGAAAGCAGCCATCTTGCCTTCATATGCAGGCTTTTGATAAAGTTACACTGGATTGGGGCTAATAAAGAAAGCGATTACCCTGGGCGTTGAGCCACAGCTCAGCTGCCACAGTCTCTCATTGGCAGGGGTAGCAGATTAAAGATTGATTGACATCACAGCCAGCAAAGTCTCAGCCATCTTGTAGGCCCTGCTCTCTAACGCCCACTCGATTTCTCGTGTTTTGCTGCATCACTAGTTCTATTCACATATTTAACCATTACTGCCTATGATTCTACACATTCTGCCCAGGAGGTGATTGGATTGGGGCTACTTACTGTGTCTGCAGCTGATGTCCATTTTAAAGCATCTGGGGCAAGGGTGGGTGGAACATGTGGAGTTTCATTTTGTGGAATTCCACAGTTACAAATAAAAACTCAGTGAGATTCTGTGAAGTTCTGCGAGGGGGCAGAATTTTGGCACTTTGTGCTGCTCATGCTGATATTTAGCACCTGCAGCTTGTTCCATGCTGTAAAATCAGCACAAATGGCACCATTTGGGGAGCCAGAGGGTGCTGCTTCTTTCTGCCGCTCGAGTATATTTTCTACTCGAGTGGCAGCTTTCTCAACATGAATGGTTGTGACCTGCCATGACCGACTGTGTTAAGAAATCTCACCTGGAGACATACTGGCACCTAAAAATCAGGCTTGATGACACAAATCTTTGCTCTTAACGTTGGTGAGTGGCATGTGAGAAAAAACTCCACCATGCCGTGGTTGGCAGAGTTTTGCTGAAACTCTGCTCTCCAAGTGGAATGCAGAGTGGGCAAACCTCTGCAAATTCTGCCAGTAGAGTAGATTTTTTTGCCCATTGGTAATATGGGGAACAACATCATTATGGATGTGATCTGAATCTGTTTGCATTCATATTTCCAGTGCCTAAATTTACCACAGAATTGACAAGCAGTGTTCTTCAGCAAATTAATATTTGCAGTCACTCCATACCTTGCATTGGCACCATCTTATTTCCCATTCTCACATCTTGCTTTGGATGTGCTCCTTTTATTCCAGAATTATCGGATGGCATACAATTCAAATCAGAACCCATCATTTAATTCCTTCCATTTCTCTGAATCTGCTTTGTCTGAGCAACTTCTCTTTGATCTTTTTAAGCTTTGCGTCAAACCAGTCAATGGAATATTTAGAATACTTCATAATTTCATCCGTACCCTTAGTCTGCTAACATGCTGCTGAATATGTGAACTACGCTCAGGTTTCAAACCCACAGCAACAGCAGATATAAAACTGCTTCAACCTTCTTTCTCCATGTCTTCAACCCCACTGCATTTCTTATATATCTGAATATGCCAGTCATAAGAGAAATGGAGGGCCTTTGCCTTGTTCACCTCTTTCCCTGGCAACTTTTTTTTCAAATGCTCAGTCACTGCTTTATACTTGTCAGCAACCACCTAAGATCTCAACTAGATCATTATTAAGTTCAACTCTAACTGGTTCCCTAGTAAGCCAAGCAACAGAAATCCTATAATCAGCCAATGGATCATTAGGAATGAGAACCTCAAATAATATATCTAAATCCAGCATTTTTGAAATTGCAAAAAATATATGAACCTTTGTGTACCTGGCTATCAGGTTCCTCTCCACTTTTGGAAAATGCATCATAATATACATATGCACTCCTCTCAAAGGAAGCTCTGAAACTTTCTTCTTCTACCTTTCCCTATATTTCTGCAAATCTCTTAATTGTGCAGTCTTCTCAACTAGATCCTTAATGTGAGCTTATAATGTCAGCAAGCCCATCTTCTTTATCTTTGCTTCACTCAAATCCACCTTATAATTTCTGTGTAAATTACACATCCTGCTGATATCAACCTTTCATTCGTCAGTCCTGAAGTTTATCATGTGCTTCATACGCATACCTTAAGTTAGCTCCTGTAAAATATCTCCAAATTCTATTTTAAAATGTCCAATATTAATTTCCTTCTCATTATGAGGCACAACTGGAATAATAACAGACTTGCCATTTGAAACTGGGAAGACAACTGCAGGACCTCTGACACTACTTGGGAAAGCTAATCATGTTTTTCTAGGTGGTGCACACACCTTTTTATCTATTGTTGCTTCAATTATTGCAGGAAAAAAACACTCCCCCTACTATATCCTCCTTCGAGCATATCTCCTTATTGCCCCACTTGCCTTGTAACCACTGTCTAAATGAACCCCATACTTGCTGCTTCATTTTTTTTCTCTCCTCTGTAGCCACTCGATCTCATTTATTTAATGCCTCAAATCGTGTTGGTCTAGGTAGCAGTTTTCTCTCATTCATTCCATGCCTCAGGAAATCTTCTTACCAGAAATATGTCCATGCTAATTGTGAATCCAGGTATACGCGTAGAACCCACTATACATCATCTCATATGCAGGAGAGTCCTGTGCAGGTATTTAATGTCTCTCCATAGCAGGTACTGTAGTGGCTTTAAGCTTTTCCAACAGAGTACCCATTATTCTCACTCACAATAACCCAAAATCTGTTCAAAACAAGAAAGGGAACAATAAATTAATCCCAGTGCAGGCATGGCAAAGATCAACCAATGGCAGTGTAGCTTTGACAGCACCCAATCAATGACAGCCCAACTCTGTGGTAATGTCTCTCCAATCTCACTGCAATTCCTTGGCTGACCAACCAATTCAAGTGCTGCTTTCATCATCAATAGGAAAACAATTGCACATATTTTCACAATAAACCAAAATAAACTTTGTCTGCTAAAATTAAATATGAGGAAATCAGCAGGTTAGGGTAAAATAATCTTTCAACCTATAGAAACAAGATTTGTACCTCTGCTGCCAATCTCAATTCCCATTAAAGCACACTCTTATCTCTGGCTAGTTTGCTTACTCCTGCGCACCAACCAGCAAATGCCACTGATCTCAATTAAACCAACAAACCCTGGAAAGGAAACCCATTAATTGAGAAAAACAAACATTTCTGTCTGAATGCAGCGCTATGCAAAACACATTACCGTTATGTATTCCACAAAAATATTTCAAGATCTTGGATTTCAACTATCAATCAATCAATCAATTTATAAAGCGTGCTACTCACCCATCAGGGTCTCAAGGCACTGGGGTGGGGGAGCTATTGGTCGAAGAGCCATGTCTTGAGGCGTTTTCTGAAGGCCAGGAGGTCTTGGGTCTGGCGTAGTTAGAGCAGTAGGGAGTTCCAGGTCTTGGCGGCAAGGTAAGAGAAGTATCTTCCTCCGGTGGTGGTGCGGTGAA
Source organism: Pleurodeles waltl (assembly GCF_031143425.1). NCBI lineage: Eukaryota > Metazoa > Chordata > Amphibia > Caudata > Salamandridae > Pleurodeles > Pleurodeles waltl. The sequence continues at coordinate 309,421,713 of NC_090445.1, read as the reverse complement.
TGCGGGGGACGGAGGCGAGGGCGAAGCTGGAGGAGCGGAGTTGGCGGGGGTGTGGAAGGTGAGTCTGTCATTGAGGTAGGCCGGACCTGTGTTGTGGAGGGCTTTGTGTGCGTGGGTGAGTAATCCGGTTACCAAACCAAGTAATAATTAAACTCAAACCTTCTTCAACACAAACCACAAAAAAGAAGAGTACATCAATACCACAGTGATAAAATTACCAATTGAGCCAAGAATCAACATTGCATAAGCAAAAACCTTCCATGCGCCATAACGATTCATCCCACAGCATAGACCACAATACTTCAATAACACACCAAGCATTTTCAATTAAAAGAATTGTTACTCCCTATACCTACTTACAATCCTTTTTGCTCAGGAACAGTACTGGAAATCAGTAACTTAGCAAAATCCACCTGGAAAATCCACATTGAAAATTCAGTAAGACTATAGACAGAGCAAAAAAGAGAAATTTTTGAAGCAGAAAGAAGGTGCTTGTTATTTTGAAACCACCTTCCACTACCCGGTTTTATGGTTGAAGGGAAGCCCAAAAATGATACACCCAAAAATATTACCTCACGAGTTGATGAATTGGAGACTGTGTTAAACCTAAGATTCATTAGGCAATGTATCCCCTAAGGTAAGGCATCTCCCAGATGTCAAAACAGAGTCATTGCTACAAAAGTTCTCAGAAAACAGAGCATTACAGATATTGTGCAGAGTCAGAAAAATGTTAAGTCTCAAATGAGCAGCAATATCAAAAACGAAATGAATAGCATCTTTTGTAGCATTGAAGTCTCAGGAGGTCTTCTGGCTCACCTCCAAAATAGTATATACTACGCATGTATAATAACTCATTAAAACCACAAAATCATCCTTGTGTGAGCAGAAGTGTTACATTCTCAGCAAATCAGAATACTGTTCATTTAAATGCTGTATTGCCTTAGCACTTAAGCACCATCCCACTACATAAATATTGATTCTGCCCACTCTATGCTAATGTCATCTGGAAATGGTAGGAGAAACTAGTTATAAGAACAGCAGAAAATTATTGTGAATCAATGCAGTACAGCAACCTAGTGGAAGGACCGTGTAAAAATAAACATTGCTGTGTTCATGTTGAAAGATTTAATTCAACAATGTTAATGGAAATACACAAACTAGACTCTGCTTGCTGTAGTACTAATGAACAATGGACTGTGGAGGGGGAAGTCATTGGGGAGGAAACACATTTTGAAAAGGTGGTGTCTAGACCTAAATTGAGACCTTATTAACATGAATCAAAAAATACACTTCTACAAGTCATAGAAAATGTGTTTCAAATACATTAGCAGCATTATCTAATAACAACAGACATGCCTAATATTATCTGTTAAAGGGTTGAAAATGACATTTTAGTAGGGTGAGGAAATTTGTGAAAAGTCTACTGCTACAATGGACCACTGACAAGGAGAGATGGGGTTGTGACACCTCTCAAACAATAGTGTTCAACTAAGCTGTGGAGGTCATCACACGTAGTGTCAACAGATGTGGTGGCTTACTCTAATATGCCAGACAAAAAGTGTTTGTGAGAAATGTTGCTAAGTGTGGAATGAGACATTTCTCTATTAATCAGTTTTGTGTGTTGGACTCCTGTCAGTGTGCAGTTCTTTGTTCATCTGCCTACGCTGCATCAGATTCTGTACAACCCTTGATGTGTGCAGCAAAAGGCAGTGAGTTGTTCAGACATCCAAGGAGAATATCCTCCATTAGTATGTCAGCCTTATCTTTACCATCCGGCTTTGGTGCAGGTGCAACCGGGCGAGGAGAATAGATGCCTGCCATGGTTATTAATAATTTACACAACTGTTCCTTACATTTGTGATCCCTAGCCTGTGCAGTAGCAATGGCCATATGAGACACTGACATTCAAGCTGTGCAAGTGGCCTCCATTGTTCAATTCACCAAATATAATGAGCATGAGCATCTCACTGTGTGTAAACGTGTACTCATAATACTTTTTCACAATATCTCTCAGTAGTTCCATGGTAAACATAATGGGCCTTTTACAGGACTTTCCACTTTGAAATCTATGTTTCGGGAGTTATTTTTGAGCTCTGATATTCTCAATAGATAGTCCTTTGGATGTGTCACGGTCCAAAGATGAGTGACTGCTCTCTATCGACACCTTTTGGACTTCAGAATTTTGGGATGCATTGTGCACTGTTACAATTAAAGTGATTTAGAACTTGGAAATATATTTGACATAAGATCCGCACAATTTATGGGTTGTCTTATGAGATATGGATGAACTAGGTTAGATTAAGGTGATCACTGACCCTCTAACCTATCTTATCTTTTTTTGGTTTAGGAACTAATTTTTGTTTCTCTAAATATTCATGAGTGACTTCTGTGAATTTTGGAAGACTTGTGGCTCAAAAATTATTTCTGAACTAGATATCCCTGATCATAAAGAGATTATGATAAGCAAGTACTTACTAGTTGTTTTTGGTCGTTTTTACTACACATGAATGATGCCTCCAGTAGATCTTTCTCACTCTTTCTGGTTATTTTCTGCACATAAAATGTGATTTGTCTAATAAAACTAAGGATGTATGTGAATTTAGAATGAGCAACTAAAATGTGGTTATCTTTCATTCATATACTGTTACATTGCTGTTGGGTGCTTTTTACTGGTGGTGTAGGGGGAAGAGCTATATATTCCTTCTTCTCTACAATTTTCACCTCCTTCTTTTGGGTGCTATTTACTTGGTGGATAGGTGCACCATTTTCCAACTGCCTCATTTATTATTTTTACTTCTTTCATTTATCATATCGATCAGCCTTGAGGGAGTCCCATTAATGGGAAGAAACGTGTTGGCTGAGAGTTTCTCATAACTTTCACCACTCTGCATGTACTCTCATGGGCATTCAACTGTATCAGGCCATAATATCTACCAGGACAACACTTCTGTAAACATGGATTGCTACTGATTTGAACAATATCGAATGAGGACTGGGATTACTTTTCTGATCAAATTATTACAAAATAAGGAATGATGAATAATTTGAAGTTACATGTGATTAGGAAACTATTAGTGTAACTTGACTTAGGATCTACATTGCTTGGCTACAGAACTCTAATGTGAATATGTTACACCTGTCAGCCTTAGGGCGGTCTTAGAGCCAACATTTTACCTTCTTCTCCATTTTGCTGCCTCATTTTTGTTGGTATTGGGACTCTGTGCACTTTACCACTGCTAACCAGTCATGAAGTGCGTGTGTTCTCTCCTCTAAACACAGTAATACTGGCTTATCCCCAAATTGGCATAGTTAATTTACTTATAAGTCCCTAGAAAAGTGCAACAGATGTGTCCAGGGCTTGTAAATGAAATGCTGCTGGCAGACCAGCAGCACTGATTGTGCTACCCACTTATGTAGCTCTTTAAACATGTCTCAGGCCCTCTATTGCAGATCCTGCATGGACAGTTTTGAACTGCCATTTCAATCTGGCCAAATAAACTTTTTGCCAGGCCTACACCTTCCTTTTTAATACATATAGGTCACCCATGGGGAGGGTATGGACAGCCCAGCGGACAGGGTGCAACGAATTTAAAAAGTAGGACATATACTTTTAGGTTTTAAATGTCTAGGTGGTGAAAAACACCTAAATGCATTTTTTTACTACTGCAATCCCTATCTCTCCCTTATGATGTCATTGCAGTCACCTTATTACATTTTATAAGCGTAATTTCTAAATGGAGAGAGATAATTCCTTCAATTTTGGTATCTCTGAAATCACAATTTAAAATCTTAACATTTGGTGAAGTTGGATTCTAAATTGCATTTCCTAAAATGCCACTTTTAAAAAGGTGGCATTTTGTTGCCTTGGTCATTTGGTGCCTGCAGCCTGTTTCTGGTCACATGACTGGGTGTAGTTGGGCTTTGTGTAATGGGAACTGAGTTGCTGTCCACAACCTCACTTACACCTGGATATACTGTGTTATGATCGCTCAAACAGAGCTGCATACCTCCTGTAGTTAATCTGGAGCTAGGGCAGGGAGTAAAAGATATCTGTGCCCTTCAAAGACATGTCTGTAGAAGTCTCTTTCACTTTAAATGCACTACTGGGTATACATACTGGACCTCAGACACCAACATTTCTGTACAGTGATGGCCCATTTTACTCGCCCTGCTCTGACTGTCCCTATATCATTACTAGGCAACAACACATGCAATACAGAGAAGGAGGCTTCTTGAAGATGTTTTCAAGACTCATGCACAGAGAGATAAAGAGGAAGTTCAAGGAATGGCATGGGAGAGCAACAGACAAATGTCAGTGTTAGTACTGAGAAGGAACAGAGAGAAAGAAAATTACCTGCGAATAAGCATTTGTTACTGCCTGCTCGCTAGCATCCATTTAATTTAAATGTTTGCCCTTGTTAGAAACTGGGTTTCTGGTTAGAGAGGTATGCATCCTGTCCAAGCAGGAACCACAAACCTAGTCAGGGTAAGTGAGATATATACCATAATTTAACCTGTGCTCACCCTCAGGTAGCTTGCACAGAGCAGGCAAGCTTTAGTTAAAAGGCAATGTGCAAAGTATTTGTGCAAAGTATTTGTGCAACACTTCAAGCAGTAAAACAGTGAAAATACCAGATAAAAAGATACCACACTTGGTTAGAAAAATAGAACTTAATTTTATGAGTAAAACAAAAAAAATCAACAAAAATCCAATAAGTAGAAGTTGAGATATGAAGGTTTGAAGAATAAAATGTAGTATAGTTCTTAAAAGCATAAAGCGCCAACCAGGGCTACCTGGTCGTGCTAGACCGGGTGAAATACAAACATTCAGGCCAACAGCAATGGGTTGTGGGTTGGATACTGCCCCAGACAAGTCTTGCTGAAGTGTTACCTTCTCAAAGTTGAGCCAAGAGTCCCTGGAGAAGATGTTCACCGGGTGGAAGGAGAGCATTGCTGGTAGGTGCAAGGAGTCAGCCAGGTGCCGTGGATGGGCGCACTGAAGCATTGAAGTTGCGAGTGATGGTGCATGTTGTGCAAAGAGACAAACCTGCTTTGGCTTGCACTGATCCTTCTTGCAAGTGATGCAGTTCCAGTGCAAGCTGGCAGTTGGGAAGAGCCCAAAGACTTGATTGCAGGAGCCACAAAACCACATTTAAGAGCCCAGGACTGGAGGGGCATCTCTTGGATGTTAGGAGCTGGTTGAAGATGAGTCTAGGAGCTGTAGCAGTTGTGTTTGAAGTCTTTTGTGTCTCTCACATTTCAGAAGAACAGAAGGCAGGCCAGCAAGCCCTTCTAGTCAATCTGGCTCTGGGTTGGAGAGATTGAGGTCCAGTCCAGAAAGGAGGGCAGCAAGTTAGCACAGCAGAGCAGGAGTCCAACAAAGTCCAGCAGAGTGACAGTCCTTTCAGCAGCACAGCAGTCCTTCTTCCTGGCAGAGTATCCACAGGTCTAGAGTGTACTGAGTTGGTAGGATCAAAAGTCTGGTTCTTATAACCAGTGGTGCCTGCCTTTGAAGTGGGTGAGACTTCTAAGAGAGGCCTTTGAAGAACACAGGGCCCCTGCCCTTTCTACCCTGGCTCCATTATTACTACAGGCGGTTATGCAGCCATTTGTGTGGGATCAAGACACAGCCTATTCAGGTGTAAGTGTCAGCTTCTCCCTCCAATCCTGCCTGAGGTGGGCCATCAGGATGGTGCACCTAAGTTCCCTTTGTGTGCCTGCTTGGAGAGAATGTGCAAGTTCACAGCTGTCACCCACCTAGATGTATATTCAGAGACAGGCAGAAAGCACTAGATATTTAAGGTAAGAAAATGCCAACTTTTTAAAAGTTTAAAAATAGCATTTTCAGTATTACAATTTTAAATCTGACGTCACCATGAAGTGCACATGTAAATTGTGATTCCAGAAACACCAGACTTGGGTGTCCGATCTCTTCCGAATTCAAAACTAAACTTATAAAATGCAATAAATGAATCCCAATATTAACCTATAGGAGATATAGGCTGTGCTTAGTGAAAAACAATGATTTTTTACTACCTGAATATGTAAAACTAAAAGGTATGTGTACAACTTTTTAAATACACTACACACTGCCTTTGGAGCTGTCAAATGCCTACCTTAGGGGTGACTTATATGTATTAAAATGGATGGATTGGGCCTGGCAAGAAGGTTAACTTGCCAGGTCAACATGGCAGTTTAAAACTGCACACACAGGATCTGCAATGGCAGGCCTGAGACATTTTCAAAGGGGTTACTGTAGTGGGTGGCACAATCAGTGCTGCGAGCCCTCTATAAGCATTTATTTTACAGGCCCTGGGCAACATGTAGTGCACTTTACTAGGGACTTATAATTAAAATAAATATGCCAATTGTCGATAAGCCAATGTTACCATATTTTCAGCAGAGAGCACATGCACTTTAGCCGTGGTTAGCAGTGGTAAAATGCTCAGAGTTCTAAAGACAGCAAAAATGAGGTCAGCAAAACAGAAGGTCAGAAAGCAAAAATGTTAGAAGAAACAACACCAAGGATGCCAGGTCTGACAGCCCTTTAAGGCTTGTAGAACTCAATGGGGTGCTTCACCAAGCCACAATCACAATAATATTAGTAAAACAGACTGATGGTGTTGCAATGCCTTCATAGTGTCTCAGATAATGATATACTTGACAATGTTTTTTCTCTGGCAGAAGCACAAGCTAGAAGACAGCACTCGTAAACCTACATGGATTTTTAGGTATGGCTTGACAATGCAGCTGTCCTGATGCGTTCAACAAAAAACGAGATTTCAGAGCCCTTCTGAGAGAGGGCCTTAGTCTTCACATACATTTTGGTTCCCCTGGGAACAAGATTAGATTGTGCCAAATCTGTTTGCTTCCACAAAAAAGACTGCATGATTGCACTTTTTGCCTTGTGGCAAAGTTTAAACTCATTACAAAAGGACAGGTTATGGCGGCAAGTGTTATCCCTAATACCATACGTCTGGCAGATGCAATATGAAAAGTTATTACAGAGGCAGTAGGTCTGGTTTATTTTATTGTGAAGATCATATAGAAAAACCTCTAACTGTGGATTTTCGTCACATTATGTTACAAGACGTAAAAAGTATTTGTTACACGTAATCTCGCAGATTGCTATCGCCGGCAAGGGCTTTGGTGTTGCTCATCCACCCTGGCAAACTTCAGGAGTGTACTGTTTTCCCACCAACAATCTACATTAATGTAATCCCAGCTAGGCTCTATTAATAGAGATTTTCTATGTTTCTGGTAACTTTATTTTGTACATATGTGTAATTTTATTACAGTGTACCTGATGGTTGCCTTGTGAGAAGACTTATGAACAAAGACAGTAAGTCTGAGTTGCTTATTGAAAAGCCAGTTGTTGCTCGAATGTGGATTTCCCTTAAAGAAATTAAATGCATGAGGCGTTTAGCAAAACAGGAGCAGCTGGTTTAATTAAAGGCAGCAGCCGGGAGTGCAGTACAATGTTGGAGTCTGATGGCTGTCTCTCAAAGTTACAGAGTTCTGATTATATACAATACTCGAAAGGTCATAAAATAGTTCTATGCATTCTTTGGAGAAAGGAATACGGGACGAGTCACAGAGTTGACCATCTGATAAAGTGCACAGGTGGTTCTCGACCTTACGTGGACATAATGCAGGCCAGTGGGTAACATGTTCAGATGTACGGCATGGGGAGTGCGCGATCACTGCATGTTGTGTGTGTGTTGTGTTCTGATTGGCTGAGTGTTCCTAATTTCATGTGGCATCTAACTTTTATGGTGTTTTGTGAATGCACACCCCTCCGGTGACATGTGTTTTATCGGGCCAATCTCCTAAAACTATTATGGTGTTGCTGCCCATCTGAGTTATCTGAGGGATCAATCTAGGTATTTTCTGTTCACACATTTGTCTATGGGCTACATGTCACCCCAACTGTGATCTGTCAATCACTTGCTTCAGGCCTAGGTCACAGAGCTTGCCTGACCATGTATTTCTGACTTGTGGTTGCTGAGGAGGTAACATCAGGGGGAACAGACAGCGGTAATGTGAGTTTGTTGTTACGCGCACACATATTATGGCATACATTGACATCATTTTATCAGTATCAAAGAAATGATTAAGGTTATAGGCTTGGCAGCAGGTCTGACATATTAATTGTGAAAAGCGTATGTAAAGTCAGTTGTCATTTAAGACTAGGTTGTTAAGTCTGTACTAAAACTACAGACAGGTATGTTGTTATATGGATTCTTATAGATTAGCCGTAGTAGGTAAGCATTTTGTTTCTGGTTACAGTCTGACAAGGCATGGATATACAAGACATGCACTGTCAGAATACCTGTTAGGCTCCCTTTGGTGAGACAGTATTTTGCTTGGTCAACTGTAATTCTGTATACTATGCAAGTTTATGACTGCATGCCTGACGGCTGCCTTGTGAGATAGCCTACTGTGGTGAGCTATGAAAATCTTCTAATTCCATTTGGTTGTTTTGAAGTTCGGAACGGAAGGGAGGTGATGTGGTATTATACATTGACTTATGTAATCATTTGTTATTAAGCTGTTCCTTTGCTGTTTACTATTGATATGCTCTGTGTAGGAAGTTGGCTCTGTATGTGCTATTTCAAAGTAAGGAATAGCATGCACAGAGTCCAAGGGTTCCCCTTAGAGGTAAGATAGTGGCAAAAAGAGATAATACTAATGCTCTATTTTGTGGTAGTGTGGTCGAGCAGTAGGCTTATCCAAGGAGTAGTGTTAAGCATTTGTTGTACATACACATAGACAATAAATGAGGTACACACACTCAGAGACAAATCCAGCCAATAGGTTTTTGTATAGAAAAATATATTTTCTTAGTTTATTTTAGGAACCACAGGTTCAAATTCTACATGTAATATCTCATTCGAAAGGTATTGCAGGTAAGTACTCTAGGAACTTCAAATCATCAAAATTGCATGTATACTTTTCAAGTTATTCACAAATAGCTGTTTTAAAAGTGGACACAGTGCAATTTTCACAGTTCCTAGGGGAGGTAAGTATTTGTTAGGTTAACCAGGTAAGTAAGACACTTACCAGGCTTAGTTCTTGGTCCAAGGTAGCCCACCGTTGGGGGTTCAGAGCAACCCCAAAGTCACCACACCAGCAGCTCAGGGCCGGTCAGGTGCAGAGTTCAAAGTGGTGCCCAAAACACATAGGCTAGAATGGAGAGAAGGGGGTGCCCCGGTTCCGGTCTGCTTGCAGGTAAGTACCCGCGTCTTCGGAGGGCAGACCAGGGGGGTTTTGTAGGGCACCGGGGGGGACACAAGTCCACACAGAAATTTCACCCTCAGCGGCGCGGGGGCGGCCGGGTGCAGTGTAGAAACAAGCGTCGGGTTCGCAATGTTAGGCTATGAGAGATCTCGGGATCTCTTCAGCGCTGCAGGCAGGCAAGGGGGGAATTCCTCGGGGAAACCTCCACTTGGGCAAGGGAGAGGGACTCCTGGGGGTCACTTCTCCAGTGAAAGTCCGGTCCTTCAGGTCCTGGGGGCTGCGGGTGCAGGGTCTCTCCCAGGCGTCGGGACTTTAGGTTCAAAGAGTCGCGGTCAGGGGAAGCCTCGGGATTCCCTCTGCAGGCGGCGCTGTGGGGGCTCAGGGGGGACAGGTTTTTGTACTCACAGTCTTAGAGTAGTCCTGGGGTCCCTCCTGAGGTGTTGGATCGCCACCAGCCGAGTCGGGGTCGCCGGGTGCAGTGTTGCAAGTCTCACGCTTCTTGCGGGGAGCTTGCAGGGTTCTTTCAAAGCTGCTGGAAACAAAGTTGCAGCCTTTCTTGGAGCAGGTCCGCTGTCCTCGGGAGGTTCTTGTCTTTTCGAAGCCGGGGCAGTCCTCAGAGGATGTCGAGGTCGCTGGTCCCTTTGGAAGGCGTCGCTGGAGCAGGATCTTTGGAAGGCAGGAGACAGGCCGGTGAGTTTCTGGAGCCAAGGCAGTTGTCGTCTTCTGGTCTTCCGCTGCAGGGGTTTTCAGCTGGGCAGTCCTTCTTCTTGTAGTTGCAGGAATCTAATTTTCTAGGGTTCAGGGTAGCCCTTAAATACTAAATTTAAGGGCGTGTTTAGGTCTGGGGGGTTAGTAGCCAATGGCTACTAGCCCTGAGGGTGGGTACACCCTCTTTGTGCCTCCTCCCAAGGGGAGGGGGTCACAATCCTAACCCTATTGGGGGAATCCCCCATCTGCAAGATGGAGGATTTCTAAAAGTTAGAGTCACTTCAGCTCAGGACACCTTAGGGGCTGTCCTGACTGGCCAGTGACTCCTCCTTGTTTTTCTCATTATTTTCTCTGGCCTTGCCGCCAAAAAGTGGGGCCTGGCCGGAGGGGGCGGGCAACTCCACTAGCTGGAGTGTCCTGCTGGGTTGGCACAAAGGAGGTGAGCCTTTGAGGCTCACCGCCAGGTGTGACAATTCCTGCCTGGGGGAGGTGTTAGCATCTCCACCCAGTGCAGGCTTTGTTACTGGCCTCAGAGTGACAAAGGCACTCTCCCCATGGGGCCAGCAACATGTCTCGGTTTGTGGCAGGCTGCTAAAACTAGTCAGCCTACACAGATAGTCGGTTAAGTTTCAGGGGGCACCTCTAAGGTGCCCTCTGGGGTGTATTTTACAATAAAATGTACACTGGCATCAGTGTGCATTTATTGTGCTGAGAAGTTTGATACCAAACTTCCCAGTTTTCAGTGTAGCCATTATGGTGCTGTGGAGTTCGTGTTTGACAGACTCCCAGACCATATACTCTTATGGCTACCCTGCACTTACAATGTCTAAGGTTTTGTTTAGACACTGTAGGGGTACCATGCTCATGCACTGGTACCCTCACCTATGGTATAGTGCACCCTGCCTTAGGGCTGTAAGGCCTGCTAGAGGGGTGTCTTACCTATACTGCATAGGCAGTGAGAGGCTGGCATGGCACCCTGAGGGGAGTGCCATGTCGACTTACTCGTTTTGTCCTCACTAGCACACACAAGCTGGCAAGCAGAGTGTCTGTGCTGAGTGAGAGGTCTCCAGGGTGGCATAAGACATGCTGCAGCCCTTAGAGACCTTCCTTGGCATCAGGGCCCTTGGTACTAGAAGTACCAGTTACAAGGGACTTATCTGGATGCCAGGGTCTGCCAATTGTGGATACAAAAGTACAGGTTAGGGAAAGAACACTGGTGCTGGGGCCTGGTTAGCAGGCCTCAGCACACTTTCAATTGTAAACATAGCATCAGCAAAGGCAAAAAGTCAGGGGGCAACCATGCCAAGGAGGCATTTCCTTACACACTAAAACTACAGATAGGTATGTTGTTATATGGATTCTTATAGATTAGCCGTAGTAGGTAAGCATTTTGTTTCTGGTTTCAGTCTGACAAGGCATGGATATACAAGACATGCACTGTCAGAATACCTGTTAGGCTCCCTTTGGTGAGACAGTATTTTGCTTGGTCAACTGTAATTCTGTATACTATGCAAGTTTATGACTGCATGCCTGACGGCTGCCTTGTGAGATAGCCTACTGTGGTGAGCTATGAAAATCTTCTAATTCCATTTGGTTGTTTTGAAGTTCGGAACGGAAGGGAGGTGATGTGGTATTATACATTGACTTATGTAATCATTTGTTATTAAGCTGTTCCTTTGCTGTTTACTATTGATATGCTCTGTTACTAGAAGAGCCACTCATGCTCGAGATCAAGACAGTTCTTAGTATATAGAATGCGAGGGAACAAGGGAGGTTCTTTTAAGAGCAGTTGGCTTTGAATGTCTTGCTGGCAGAATGAGGCTTCTAGACATTGTACTTATTCTTCAATAAACCAACCTTGTTATACTACTTAAGAAGAGACCGCTCATCTGTAACCTCACCTACGCTCAATAAAGGAGGCATCAGGTAGTCATGGTGAAAAGCCACTGACAACAGGTACTGGCCTGGCTGGCTTACTAAGAAGACATTTTTGTTTTGCCATAGGTCTAATCTGTTTATTATGAAATGTTATGATATATACATCAGACTTGGCATATTGCTTGTGAAAAGCATATGTTATATTTGAGAGTTATTTACGAGTCGGTTGTTATTTCCCTGTAATAATGCCTTTTGTTATACAAAATGTTAGAATACTTTTGTAGTTAATAATTTTGGTGGTGGGTACTGACTCTGACAAACCTAGGGGTAAAAGATTTGCACTGTAATGATTCTAGCTAGTATCTCTTCCTATATGTCTGTCAGGATCTTGTAATAAAGTAATCATTAAATAAAATATACATCAATAATATAGAGTGGCGGTACCCATTCTGTACTTATAGTTATGGTAACCAGTCTTAGTTTTTTTTGGGATATTTGCCTCTTAACAACTGTCCATTCCATAGTCTGAGTACTGAACGTTTTGCTGTTTTTGGTCAGGGGTGTGCAAAGAGTAAAGGGGGACACAAAACGGGCTTGAAATTCAAAGCATTTTTCCAAGACTTTTGTGTTTTGCAGAGCGCAAACATGGGCAGTTGGATTTTGCAGAAATTTGTCAGCAGTAGATATTAGGGTGCACAGATGATTGTTTTGGGTACTGCAGGTAAGTAGAGTAAATATTCCTTAAGTTATAAGGTTTTTCAACTTAGTGATATCTTGTAGCACACTAATACTAAAAGTAGAAAGGAAGCCCAAATAACAAACCAGACTGCACAGGTAAACGTTCAGTGCTTGAATACTGAAGCCATATTCAGAGGATAGATAAGGTGCTACATCAGTTTTGAGAGTAGTTGTTAAAGGTATCCCTTCAGTAGGCATAGATACAACCTACCTTTCACCAATTTGTGGAGGGTATTTGTAAAGAATTTAGCATATGTTTTGCTCCATTTTATTTTCCAGGATGTCAGAGAGGAAAATAAATATGCTACTAGATGGAATATTTTGGATCAGCCCTGACAACTAAATCAAAACCATTCTGATTTTGTAGAGTGCTGATACTGTCTGTCTGATTAGGAAGCAGGAGTGACCTACTAGAGTTTTAGTTTGGGATTTCTGTTCTCACCTACTCCAGGCATCACACAAGAAGTTAAAGCTCTAGAAAGTTTTATAGATTCAATAATTTTCAGTAATGTTTGGCCTCATTTTATTTGATATGTTTTCACTGGTTACTAAGAGACGCATCCAGATATTTTTTCCAGGGTTAAACTGTTGTCTCTACATCTTCATATGTGCTTCTTTTATACCACAGTTACATTCACTAAACGAGTTCCAGAGGCTAGCAGCAGGGTCCAGGGCAGGTCCAGCTGGAACTTGTCAGTGGTCAAATGACAGGGAAGGCTCCTTGCAGCTTTTTCTGTCCTGCAGCTTGAACAGGAGGTCAATTGCATTACCCTTGGAGTAACCTTATTTGCCCTAGGTACAAGATAGGGAGCAGGCCCATTCTTCAGATTCTGTCTTCTACACCCTTCCAGGTCACAGACAGTAGGCTTGTCCTATTCCATTTTTTCCACAGGTCCACATCTATGCCTGGCACCAGCCTATGAGTATAGGTGACTCGAGGTCACCGAAGGGGTAAAGGTTCCTAGAGGTCATCCTATCCACTTTTACAGCACCTCCTGTGTAGCCTACTGCATACAATCCCACTGTGCTCCACTCAACCTAAAACCAATATGACCGAACCTTTTTCCCACTGTGCAGAGCCCACTGAGAGGTGTGGCCATGGAAATGAACAACCTCTCCCCTGTGGTCACTCTGAACCAGTTCTAGCAGAAACTACTCTCCATCTGGGTTTGGTGCCTGACTAGCTATGGGCATAAAGGAGGGGAGCAGGCCCAGGTATTAGCTATATCTGCTTGTGACCGGGTATGCCATTTTGAAGTTAAACAAGTTGTTATACACTGCACGCAGGTCATCATGTCATTGTTAAGACAATACCTCCCAAGACCCAAAGCCTTTGTCTCAGATCTAAAAACAAGTTCACACCTCATCAAGGGAGCTTTTTGGCTTCTGTGTGACTCTAGGGCCCATGCAAATAGCAACTAATAGCATTAGTTAGAAAAGAGCGACTTTCTAAAAGTCCTCTTCCTAAAATATGCATTACAAATCCAAACTTCACCACTGAATAGTTTGTAATAAGTATTTCAAAAAGTCCAAATATGAGATTTGTGTTTGTTTCCTACTCATAGATAGCATTTATTAAGCTTAATATTGTATCTAAACTTGTTCATATAGAACAGCCAATCCTGCTGCATTGATAATAGATTTTAGGCTGATTTACTATAAGGACACGTTTGACATCAAACCTTTACATGTCCTACTTTTAAATATTAAACACCTTGCTTTATAGGTAGTAAGGCCTACTTATGTGTGACTTATTACTATTTCAAAGGAATGTTTATTCTCTCAATGTAATGGATGGCACAGTAGGTGCTCCAGTCCACTTCTGACTTTTAACTTACAGGCCCTGGATAAACCTTTGTACCATATAATAAGGTCATCTGGGTAAGTTAAATATGCCAATCAGGTATGACAATTTCAGCATTTTTAAAGGTGGTGTCACAGACACGTTACCTCTGGTTAGCAGGGGTAAAGAGAATAGAGTTCTACAGCCAGCAAAAACAGTCAAGCGAAACATCTGAGTTACACCATGAAAAAACTGTAATTTCCAAAACTAACTTACTATTGTACATCATGAACAGCAACCAATGACTAAGCTATGACTCTAAAAGACATTTTTTCCTAATCAAACTACATGCTCTTTCAGAACATGTCTCATTCTGCTATAGACTCATTCTCTGTGTTGCACCAGGATACTAACAGCATGGTTTGCATATGGATTGTGAACCATTCCTTTGTCTTTTTGGCTTGTAAATATGTCAAATCGTGCAGCATGGAGTTTCCTATAGTGGACGTTACTTGGACTGGCCACAGAACGATAAAATAGCATAAAGTATTGACTATGGTGCAAAGCATTTCAAATTGTGACCACCCTAATGTCACATTTGTGTATTGCGAAGGAAACGATTTGAGCACAATCACAGGGGTAGCTCTCTTAAATCAAATGAAGGAAACCGTGGGAAGAATATCTTCTCTGCACTGCCTTTGTCTATTCCAGCATACGTCAAAGGTAAATGTGGCAGTGCTTCAATCCGATCTCTCCAAAGATTGACAATTTCAAAAAGCAGGTTACTAGTCAATTTCAACATTTTGCTGAGACTAGGGCATGGGTTCTATATATGTCAATAACATACGCTTTGACATGATTGGTATCTTCAGAAGAGTTGGAAGGATTTTCACAGCAGAAGAGAACAGGATTTTCCTGAACAATATAAAGGAATATATCCAGTCATTCCTGTGAGTGTGCCCAACACATTAACACGTAGACACTTGTCAGAGCCACCCCATTTTCACTGTTAAACATGTTTGTTTTTCTATTCAAACTACATGCCTCCATGGGCAGGCAACCTCCGGCTAGGTCCTGCACCCAACTCCTCAACAAGCAGTCAACCACCATTGTGCATGGCCTTTGGCCATGGCAGTGGTGGGTTGACCAGGGGGACTATCTTTCAGTGGGGTGTTGCACACTGTCTCCTGCAGACTCCCACTTATCACAGATACAGAACCCACATTTATTTATTTATTTTTTACATTTTCATCAGGCATCAGAGTACTCATATAGTACCAGTGCTCAAACTTCACCCACTGGCATTGCTGTACTGTGAAAGGTTCCACAGTGAAGCTTGTATGTATGGACACTTTCCACAGAAAATGAATTAATTATTCACCAGCAGCTATTTTGTAGTATCAAGGTCAAATTTGTCATTATGGACAGCGATCCAAGAATTTGAATCCCAACCCAATCTTCACAAAACAAGGATTTTAAGTCAAACTATGAAGGTTCATTAAATTTTAGAATCATTACAGAAGGCAAAAGATAGTTGATAAGGCAATTCAATAATTCATAACAAGTTAGTGGTTTTAACATAATGCCGACCTCAATAGCTCACAACTAAAATATTCCATGTACAGAATCAAACAGCAAACTGGTATAGTAAATTCTCAATTTAAAAGACAAGTAAAGTCTGGTACACAACCCAAATAGGGCAAATTTTATAGGTTTCTTCACAATAAAAGATTCACAGTTGATGGTGCTGAAATAAGATAATAATGACAACAAACAATTGTTTTTCATATACACATGATACATTAACTGCAACCTTAAAAAAGATGCCTTCAGAATACAGAATTAATGCTAACGCTTAACCTAAAAACAAAAGAATGACACTACATCCTTGCATTATTAATATACAGTAGACCCTCTAACTTTTAGGATTGTTTTTATTGTATTTGAGCATTGATACAACTACACCTGTCTACATCTCATAGGGAACTGTCAATTATAGTTAGTGATGGCATTAACAGTATCATGCAGAAAGAAGTCCCCGAAAACATTGCCCAGATGAGTAACAGAGAATGAGGTCCATAAAGTAATAAGGAAAGTAACATAAGAGAAAAACTCACACAACTTCCAAAACCATCCACCTGTACATCACCCTTCCTGGAAAACTCCCTTACCCCCGCCAGCATACACTAAATGATGCAGAGCTCATAGAATAGATAATGTAGTCGGGCTTGGTGTATGTCAACACTAATCCTGTCCACGTTGGCTTTTATGTGACATGGGTGTAATATGTAAGACCCTAAAGTACTTGGTGTGTGTAACCTCCATGACTCCGGTGGACAGCAAGCTCAGATGAGCAGGAATTAAAGCTGTCTCCTCTGCCAGCTAGCCCCATGGATATTTTTCCATTCGAAGCATTTCCCAAACTCTGTGTAACCAAGTTCTGTATGTAAGGATGGACTCTCTGCCCTGTAAATCAGAATGGCTTGTCTAGCTGTACGAAGCAGTAGCCATTTCAAGGGATAGGAAATTCAGTCTGCTGAACTCAAAATTATGTGTGTTGGTAATCAGAGAAATTGAGCTTTTCCTCACAATACCTTTGAGGGTCTGGGCAATGGCACAACAAATAAAGGAGAGTCCTAGAGTATCCAAAATCCCTACAGCTAAGAACACTCATTTTGGAATTCCACTGGTGTATCCATCTACGGGTGCAGTTCTAATAGGTCTCAAACGATTCACTCCTCTGCATGCTAGATGCACTTCAAAGAAATCTTGCAGATATGTCCATCCATTCTTTGAATAGCATCTTCTTTCCGATTTCTACCTCCCATCTCAACCTTCCCGCAGTCATTTCTTTGCCCCGGAGAAGTCAGTTTTAAGCACTTTATACATTTGTAAAATCAATCTTCTATAATAAGACCCAAGTCACCTACCTCATATCTCTGTGGGACACCCAATATTGCACCTGGCATTATCCATCCTCGCAGGGTCCATTATCCAGTATGAGAGCTACAGACTTTATTGATTAAATGATGAATAGACTTAATATTTTCCACTACATTCCTGCCTGCAATGAACCCAGCTTAGTTAGGATTGACAAGACACCGAATGAGTGGGCCAGGCAATTCACTAGAATCCCTGAGAAACTGGGGAGGCGAACGGATGGAATGATGAACATAATGTTGAATCTTTACATGGTTTGGGGATGATGGTATATTGAGTCCGTGTTAGCAGAGGAAATAGCAAAGGAGTTATGAAAGCACATAACTAATGAGGCCAGTATGTTACAAAGAGGCCTGCAAGGTTGCCAGGTCCTGGGTCCCTTTGCAATTTAAGTCTGACAGTCACTGAAATAACCTTCATAGTGGTTATTGAACTCCCAAATGTTTCAGGTTGAAGCTGTTGGATGTGTGTGAATGTGCCACCACAAACATAATGGGACAGTTCAGGGTCCTCCCCTTGCTCTGCTATGTACAGAGTTTCATCAAACTCATAAACATTCTTGTAAATGTCTTCATCTTCTGTATGTAAGATCCTAGCACTTGACCTAATAGCAGAGATCCATTCTTATTTGATCCTGGATCTCCATTTGGCAATGAGTAGTTTCCCAGCCTTATTTCCCCCACTGTAATATGTTTGTTCCACACAAGGACTATTCTGCCCTGTCTGTATCCAGTAAATTGACCTGGCTACATACTTTATCCATCTGCTCTAGGACTCATCTCACCCCAATTCTCTTGTGCACTTCCTCCAGCTTCGTCACCTGCCCTCTAGGTCAGATTTTTTTTCCTTTTCTTTCACTATTTGTTTTAGGTATCATTGAGATGAAATGGCCTCGAATAAAGGCCTTTAAGGCTGAAATATGTATTCCTACATCCTTCCAGCCATTGTCCAAAAGAGAAATACATTGTGTTGTGCATTCTGTTGGGTGTATTGTTTGTTATGTAACAGTGAATCCACTAGACCCAAACTTCCAGCCTGACCCCCAGAGATGTGAAGCACCAGGGTAGGGCACACAGGGGCATGGTCTGAAATCAATCTAGTCCCTACAGTAGTTTCTTTGTCTTGACTCGTAGAAGAGCCTACAAAAGGTAAAGCATGGCATATGTATGATGTGCAGCAGAAACTAACATAAAGGTATTTTTTTCAGAAGCATTACCCTCCAGATGTCCCTTCGGCTGATACTGGCCAGCCAAGACCTAGTCTCCCCAGATATCTTCCCTAAGTGGTGTTTTCTCAGCACCGATCTGTCTACCATGTTATCCATGATGACATTAAGGTTGCCATCAATTATTCAGTGTCTATCTGAGGTCTGCAGTAGCAAGGGAATGTGATATAAGGATTCTCTCTTACATGTTCTTAGTGGCATAAATGGAGGTCACAGTAAAAGTGCAGTCCCCAGTCGACAATCGGAATGCTTTCCAGATCCACTATGATATCCTGTATTTGCCTCAGAATTGAGACTGAAAATACACTATCTACTTGGGGAGCACAAAGCAACATCACAAAACAAAATAAAATCCTAGACGGACTGTTGAAACTTTTCAAACACTCACCCGCAGTCAGTCAGTCTAGGCATAGCCTAGCCACTTAAGTTGCACAAAGCAACCTCACAAAACAAAATAAAATGATGTCCAAACTGGGGTGGCATGGTGAGCAAAAGAACGACGGATTAAACCCAGATCTGTGACTGGGGATGTGTGGTTGAAACGTTTCAGCACTCTGTCCATCATCCTTTTGTGTTGCTAAAGATGCCCTAAGTGGGAAGGGTATGCCCAGATGTGGGTCCCTTGCTCACTATGCCACTGGATTCAAGCTAGCCTGGCTGATGAAGGGTGATACCCTGAAACCGGTCCCAGGATGCTTGTTTCCGGTCCAGGGAGGACGTAGCCTGGTAGCTCGGGCTGGACTGTTCCCCTAGGAACAGGGTCAAGACTGATTTGCATATGGCTGGGTCCAAACTGTGGTGACATGGTGGGCAAAAGAATGATGGATAAACCCAGATATGTGACCGGGGTGAGAGGTTGAAAAGTTTCAGCACTCCGTCCATCATCCTTTTGTGTTGCGATAGATCTTTGGAGACAACCGCCCGGAGGTATGCTCTCTCTGCTCGGATCATTTTGCAAAGTTCCTCTGTAAAAGACCAGGTAATTGACCCCTCTTCTGAGCTTTGTTGAAGGCCTCTTCCCACTGACATTCAGGGTTGTGGGTCTATGCTTTAGAATCCCGCTCCTATCACCATATTTATACTAGAATATTTCTTATGCCTTCCAGGGGACATCATGACAGATCCACTGATTGAGCCCCAGCTCGAGGGATGTGTGCATAGTTGCCCTCCCTTGCACCCACTGCCTTCATTGACTAAGCTCTGGTGCTATCTGGAGCCCGATGGGACCTTATGGCAAAGTAGTAAGGAGGTTAGGTGTGCGGTAGGCAGTATTAAAGCCCTCACAGTAACATGCCCAATCATTCATGAAGCAGGTGCAATAATCTCTGGAAGACCAGCAGAAGCCAGGCCCAGGCCGCAGACTATAGCTATATCGCCCATCAGGTCGACCTCAGAGTGCACTGTCTGGAGCAGTCAAGGAAAAAGGGGAAAATAGAGTATAACTTTTGTTGTATGGGGCAGCAACCGCAAGGGAGGGAACTCCCCAGTTAGGCTTCAGGAAAAGTTGTGAGTTTCATGAGCTGAGGTGCTCATTCCTTGTTCCTCTGTTTTGCTGTGCCACTAAAGCACCCCCCCTCCCACAGGACAGGGCCTTTGAAATCAACCGCTGGCTCCTTAACCCTTCCCAGGTGTGTGTGCACAGTAGCTCTTCTCCAGTCCCAGCAGCTCTGCAGCATTGCAGCAATAGCCAAGCTTGCCCCCTCAGTCCTTGTGTTGATGCTGCCCGACTAAGGCTTACCAGGTCACCCACTCATAGCTCTACCAGCCACTCCAGCTATTGCAGCTCTCTTGCCTGGCCGCCTAGTAACGTTTCTGAATGGGCCCATTGTACCAAGTGTCAGATATGATTTGGCCTACATTCTCTCTCTGCACACCACTGCCCACCCAGGTAACCATTATGTCCTGGCATTGGGGCATGGGGTGAGTGCTAGAACTCCCCCCGTGGGCCTGCCTCCCTCCTACCCCCCAAGGCAGGAATAGAATGGGAATCGATTGTCCTTCCACCCCGACCTCCCATCCAATGGTGTAAGCGTGATTGCACGCTGACATCATCAGAGGGTGCCGGTCTTGGAGAAACAAGTGAGTTTTTCCTCTGGCTGGGGGGGGAATTCCAAAAGAAGAGGCATCGGGGGAAAGGAAAGGGTTTTCCTTTCCCTCGATGTCTCTTAATGTTACTGCTGCCCGATTGCACCGCAATCGGGCAGCAGGATTGCCCACTAGACACCAGGGATTTTCTTTTCTTGTTTATTTTTGCACAGGGGGGAGGCCCCTCAGGCAAGGGTCGCTCCCTTAGGTGGGCATATTATTTATGACCATTTCTGCCTGCCTTGGGGACAGATCAGCCCATTATTTTTAGGCCAATCTGTACCCAATGGGGGCAGACGCCATTGGAACGCCAGGGATTTTGTTTCTTTGTTTTTATTCTGTAGGGGGCGGCGCCTTTGGCAAGGGTCACCCACCAAAGCGGGCACAGAACTGTTGGCCATTACTCCCCTCCTTTGGGGCAGATCAGCCTATTTCTTTTGGACAGACGCCACTTAGGCACTAGGGATAGTGTCTTTGTGTGTGTTATTTGTTTGAGGGGGCGGGTGGCCCAGGTGCCTGGAACAGTAAAAGGCCAAAAACATATAGAGATCGAGGGGATAGCACAGTGAGTTGATAAGCACAATTTTTTGTTAATACATTTTTAGGCTGACTCTGCTTTAGGGACCCACAAAAGTGAGGTATCATTTTACTTAGTAGACTGAAGGGAACATTGGGTGGTAGGAAATTTGTACCAGCACAGTGATCCTACAAAGAAAATGCGATTTTGTTTTAGCTATATTTGAGGTTTGCGGAGGAGTCTGGGTAAAAAAAAAAATGTTGGGGAATCCATTCTTGCCACACCTTTCTGGACTCCTCCGTGTGTCTATTTTTCAAAAATGTCCGGGGTTGGTAGGTTTCTCTAGATGACCGTCGCACCTGGTACCAAAAAAGTTTTGTAATAGATCATTTTGATGTGTCCATGTTGTGTTTTGGGGCACTTGCTAAAGCAGGCACTGGGTGTACCCACACAATTGAGGTACAGTTTTTATCGGGAGACTTGGGGAAATGCTGGGTGGGAGGAAATCTGTGGCTCCTCTCAGATTCCAGAACTTTCTCTCACCGAAATGAGAGGAAAAGGTGTTTTTTTTCTCCAAATTTTGAGGTTTACAAATGATTCTGGGTAACAGAACGTGGCGAGAGCCCCACAAGTTACCCCATTCTGAATTTTTATAGGGGTCTAGTTGTAAAACAATATATAGGTTTGCTAGGTTTCCCTAGGTGCCGGCTGAGGTAGAGGGCAAAATCCACAGCTAAGCACTTTGCAAAAAAAAAACAGGTCAATTTTCTTTGAGAAAATGTGATGTGTCCATGTTGTGTTTTGGGGCATTTCTTGTCACGGGCACTAGGCCTACCCACACAAGTGTGGTACCATTTTTATCAGGAGACTTGAGGGAATGCTGGGTGGAAGGAAGTTTATGGCTAATCTCAATTCCAGAACCTTCTATCACTGAAATGTGAGGAGAAAGTGGTTTCTTTTGCCAAACTGTGAGGTTTGCAAAGGATTCTGATAAATAGAACTTGGTGAGAGCCCCACAATTCACCCCATCCTGGATTCCCATAGGTGTCTATTTTTTTAAAATGCACAGGTTGAGTAGGTTTCCCTAGGTGCCGGCTACGCTAGAGGCCAAAATTCACGGATAGGCACTTTGCAAAAAACAGGTCAGTTTTCTTTGGGAAAATGTGACCCGTCCATGTTTTGTTTTGGGGCATTTCCTGTCTCGGGCAGTAGGCCTACCCCTACAAGTGAGGTACCATTTTTATCAGGAGTCTTGGGGGAACACAGAATAGAAGAAACAAGTGTTATTGTTCCCTGTCTTTCCCTACATTTGTTCCTTCCAAATGTAACACAGTGTAAATAAGACCACTATTTGAGAAATGCCCTGTAATTCACATGCTATTATGGGGACCCCGGAAATCAGAGATGTAGAAACAACCAACGCTTCTCAACACCTTATCTTGTGCCCATTTTTTAAATACAAAGGTTTTCTTGATACCTATTTTTCACTCTTTATATTTCAGCAAATGAATTGATGTATACCCGGTATACAATAAAAACCAATTGCAAGGTGCAGCTCCTTTATTGGCTCTGGGTACCTAGGGTTCTTGATTAACCTACAAGCCCTATATATCCCCACAACCAGAAGAGTCCAACAGATGTAACGGTATATTGCTTCTAAAAATATGACATTGAAGGAAAAAGAGGACCTGGCTTGGCATTTTGGGTTGGACTGTTCCCATGAGGAACAGGGTCAAGACTGATTTGCATAGGGCTGGGTCCAAACTGGGGTGGCGTGGTGAGCAAAATAGTGTTGGATTAAACCCAGATCTTTATTACTGGGGGTGAATGTTTTATTTGCTCTGCATTCCATCCATCATCTGTTCTTTTTGCATTGTCGCCCCAAGTGGGAAGGGTATGCCCAGACATGGGTCCCATGCTCACTGCGCCACTGGATTCAAGCTAGCCTAGCTGATGAAGGGTGATACCCTGAAACTGGTCTTACGATGCTTGTTTCCGGTCCAGAGAGGACCTTGCTTGGCAGTTCGGGCTGGACGGTTCCCATGAGGAACAGGATCAAAACTGATTTGCATAGGGCTGGGTCCAAACTAGGGTGGCATGGTGAGCAAAAAAACTATGGATTAAACCCAGATCTTTATGACTGGGGGTAAATGTTTGATTCTGTCCAACATCTGTTCTTTATGCATTGAAGGAAAAAGATACAGAATAAAACGTGGAGGGAAATGGCACTTTTTTTCACCTCAATTTCAATATATTTTATTTCAGCTGTTATTTTCTGTATGAAAACCTTGTAAGATCTACACAAGTGACCCGTTGCTGAATTCCAAATTTTGTCTACTTTTCAGAAATGTTAAACTGTCCAGGATCCAGCATTGGTTTCACACCCATTTCTGTCACTAACTGGAAGGAGGCTAAAAGCACAAAAAATAGTAAAAATGGGGTGTGTCCTAGTAAAATGCCAACATTGTGTTGAAAAATTTGTTTATCTGATTCAAGCCTGCCTGTTTCTGAAAGCTGGGAAGATGGTAATTGTAGCACAGCAAACCCTTTGTTGATGTCATTTTCAGGGGAAAAACACATGCTTTCTTCTGCAGCACTGTTTTCCCTTTTTTTTGCTGTATTTTAGCTAATTTCTTTGTCTCCTCCAGGGGAATCCACCAACTCTCGGTACCGCTAGAATCCCTACGATGTTGTTAAAAAGATGCAGATTTGGTGTTGGTAGCTTATGTGGACAAAACGTTAAGAGGGCCTAAGCGCCAACTGCCACAAATAGCTAAAAAAAAAAAAAAATAGGCTTGGCACAGGAGGGGAAAATGCCGGGCAGCAAAGTGGTTAAATTCAGCACAAAAAAACAACACCAGAATATAAATCACATTTCTGCTATTTTCTGTTAATTGAAAAGAAACCTGGCAAGCCATTACAGCCAGGCAGAGGCCAACTTATGTAAATTGTGGCCTATCTTAAAATGACAACTAGCGAGCCATTATTTTAATCAATAAATATATTTTAACAATGTTGCCGCTTTGCAATAGGACTGAACCTTGATCACTGGTACCGCTGCAGTATGGCACACTACAGGGGAGGCCTGTGCTGGGTGTCAAGAGTACCTGTGACACAATTGTATTTTCAAATGATGCCCCAAGGGAGACCCTCGCAAAAGCAGCAGTGGGTCAGAATGTCCCTAGCTTGTCCCGTATACTTTTTTCCACATTTATAGGATACGTGTCCCCAAGACTTGTAATGGTGGTTGAAATTTTTTTTCTCTTTCGGTGCGGTCAAAAAGTGGTACTGCAGGACTGAGAGCAGTCCTGTAGTACCAATTAGGCAGACATGAAACCAAGCGCTCTCAACCACTCAGAGGGCCCTATTTCTTTTTATTTTCAACACCGCAGGACTCCTGCAGGACGCTTGGAAAAACAACCGTCCAGATGTACCCAACTTTTAAACTCCTTCATGTCTACCAAGCATCTCTTTAAACGCGGATTTCTCTGAAATAGCATAATAGAAAGCTGATAGTTTTGATTTGGTGTAAATCTGAGTAAAGTTCTAACTTTTTATCAAATTTGGTATGATTCTATTCAGTCTTTTCTTTGGTAGTGGAGAGCAAATTTTACTTTTGGCATTGACATGGCAAATGGGAGATTCCACTGACCACCCCTCCCCATTTTCTTTGCCATCTCTTGATGGATCAGCCAGGCCCCATGCAAGTGAACCACTACCATACTATGTATGGTCAAAGACCAGCCTTCAGCAGGGAGTTTGCCTCAGGGCTTTTCCACTAGGCCTGGGAGAAAATATAATTACGCTAGAGTAGTGGGAGTAATTTTGTAATTTTCTATTAATCTAGTGACACAAAATTACTGAAAAATGTGCTCACATCTGTTCATGTAATTTTGTATAATTTTCACCAAAAATGCCTAGCCAAGCGCACAGGAGCAAAGCACAAGTGTCTGCTTGATGCTTCTGTTCCTGTTCTGTTGCATTTAGGGTTATTTTCATCATGCAAAATGCATCCTGGGGTCCATTTTGGACACAAGGGTGCATTTTTTGCACTAAGAACATAGCTTCAAATGTTAAATGGAGGGCTATGCTTTTCAGGTAATTATTCTTACGCTCATGTAATTTTTCTGTAAGTTAGCATAGTATGCTGTAACATTAATGCCCAACCCTACTTTCTTCCAGTGAGGCCCTGCACCAACACCAAGCCTGGCAGTGAACTCCACTGTAGGTAGTCAGCCACCTACTGCACCTAGCCAAAGGCCGTGGGCAGTGATGGGTTGCTGGCAAGACCTCTTCTCCAGCAAAGACCTGCAGCAAACCCCACTGAAGCCAACTACCCGCTGCACACAGACAAAATCTGTGCACTACAAGGGATTGGCTCCATGACATGGCCTCTGGCAAGGCACCCTCACCCAACCTCCCTGGCACTAAACTCTCATTTGGTTTCGTTACTTTTTTTTCTCATAAGTTAACCTGAAGATACCACAGTACCATGGAGGGAAGGTTGAGAGCCAGTACTGTCA
Organism: Pleurodeles waltl; assembly: GCF_031143425.1. Lineage (NCBI taxonomy): Eukaryota > Metazoa > Chordata > Amphibia > Caudata > Salamandridae > Pleurodeles > Pleurodeles waltl. Next base: position 309,396,076 of record NC_090445.1, on the reverse strand, counting down.
AAATACTACAGTACCTCACCGGAGACCCATGCAGGGTCCCATGGAAGCACTGCAGTCCCCACAACTGATTTTTCTTAATTGTAGCCCCTTGATGTGTCCCGCTGTGGCTTCTCACAACTGCCAGGTGGTTAGGGTGTCAGGGTGTATGTATAACTGATGGATTCATATTGATTTAGATTTAGCCGATTGCAGAGAGACTGTGAGTAGTTGTTTGTGCAAGAGCAATAGGGTAAGAAGAAAGAAGTGGGACATTGTAAGACTGCCATAGATACTGTTTTACTGGTATATTGACAAACAAGAACATATTGTGTCAGAAGTATACAAAGAAAGCTCTATACACAATGTAATGTATTCCCTAAGTAGCTTTGGTCAGAGTGTACATATCTTCTTTCTCCTTGCTTTTTTCCATGAGTGTATCCTTTTACTCAGTCATGATCTTTCTTCCTATCTCTTACTTTGAAAGCAATTCTACTGTCCATTGGTGAATACAATATTATAAATTACTATCATTCTAAGGCCTACTTCTCATATACATTGTTGAGCATAACTCAGAAGCAAAATTCTTCTTTTCCTGAAAGCAGTACACACATACTCTAGGTACCTCCGTGATGAGGTACTAAGTACTAGAAATACACGTTTGGAACACATTCACTCTTACTTACACTATTACATCTGTCAATTCATTCACACTGCTGTAGTCTTGTTGGTAGGGTAAAATGGTCTTTCAGTGTCACTAAATTGGGAGCCTGATGTTTCACCTACAGGACTGTTAATGTTACAGTACTGTTAATGTAGCACACAGCTCTCACACCTTTTGTTGCAAACTGAAGTGAGATGTTGGTGTACCTGAATTGGTTCAATAATTGTAGGGGCAGTGGGAGAAGGTAGATTTTTTTAAGCAAAACCTACAAAGGGAATTATATCTCTGGAGACTATTGAGGATTTAAAGCAAAATAACACCCACTTTGTCTTCAACCCCCTCCAAAAGTCTCTCAGAACCCATTGCCACTTAATAACACGCCACATATATCTCCTTCAAATTATTAGTGTTATAGCTGCAAGTATTTTAAAGAAACAAATTGCTCAGAAGCAGGAATTCTTCACAGAGCATGTTTAGTTCACATTGTAAATATTTATGTGGACTATCACATGTGTACCCATAGGTTGATGATGGCGCCCATCACCTCCTTCTTCCTCACACGATTAAGGTGAATCACCACTGTGTACATCACAGAAACCAGTCTTTCCTTCTGTACAGTGTAGGAAGAGATTAGTTGCATGTAGTTGCACTGGAAAGTTGCCTGAAAGTATTCCAAAGCAGCATCAAGCACTGTTGTATATTACTTTGCATTAAGGAGGCATTCCGTGGATTGAATATGAGTATTCCCATGCAACCACCCATGGATTTTTATCCAAAAAAGCTATTTAGTCAAGAACGCTGTTGGTGTTTTGCATCAAAGAATACCTTTTTTACATTAGCGTTATTGAGGAGAAATTGATATGGATATTGACAGTGTTTATAGAGCGTGCGATGGCCCGCAGACGTCTTGGCGCTAATGTCTGCTAGATGTCATTAAATGTTCAGCTAGTTAAAAAATGGAAATATAAAAAAGCCAGGTTTTAAGTTGCAGAGCTTGCCTGACCACATATTTCTGGCTCGTCGTTGATGAGTAGGTGACATTAAGGGGAACTGACAACGGTGATGTGAGTTTGTTGATATGCACACTCATATCATGGCATACACTGACATCATTTTATCAGTATCAACAGAATGATAAAGGTTATATGCTTGATTGTTTATGATGAAATGTTACAATAGAGGCAGCAGGTATAACATATTAATTGTGAAAAGCTTGTGTAAAGTCTGTTGGCACTTAAAACTAGATTTTTAGTCTGTACTAAGGACACAGACAGGTATTTTGTTATAAAGAATCTTACAGACTACCGTAGTAGGCAAGCATTTTGGTTCTGGTTACAATCTGACAAACCATGGATATAAAAGACATGCACTGTCAGAATAATTGTTAGGCTCTCTTTGGTGAGATAATGTTTTGCTTGGTCAACAGTCATTCTGTATACCATGCAATTTTATGACTGTATGGCTGATGGATGCCTTGCGGGATAGCCTATGCTCAATAAAGGAGGCATCAGTTAGTAATGGTGATAACCCGTTGACAACAGGCACAGGCCTGACTGGTTTACTAAGAAGAAATATTTCTGTTGCCATAGGTCTAATCTGTTTATTATGAAATGTTATGATAAACACTTCAGACTTGGCATATTGCTTGTGAAAAGCATATGTCACACTTAAGTGTTATGGGTGTGCTGTTATTTCCCCTTATTAAAGTCTTTTGATATACAAAATGTTAGAATAAGGTTGTAGTTAAAGATTTTGGTGGTAGGTACTGACTCTTCCTACATGTCTGACAGGATCTTGTAATAAAATAATAATATGTACACCCATGATACAGAGTGGTGGTACCCATTCTGTACTTGTTGTTAGGGTAACCAGAGTATTTTTTTTGCTATTTGTCCCTTATTAACTTTGCACTTGTTTGACCAAGGTCAGCAGAACTTTGCAGACCTACTGCCCCCATTTTGTAGTCTGAGTACTGACAGTTTTGCTGTTTTTGGTCAAGGGAGTGCAAAGAGAAAATGAAGGTCCCAAAACAGGCTCGAAATCCACTGCATTTTTCAAAGACTTTGGTATTTTGCATAGCGCTAACGTTGCCAGTTGGGATTTTGCTGTCATTTGGCAGCATTAGATAGTAGGGTGCACAGATTATTCTTTTGAGTACTGCAGGTAAGTAGAGTAAATATTTCTTAAGTTATGAGGTTTTTCAACTTTGTGATATCTTGTACCACACTAATACTAAAAGTAGCAAGGAAGCCCAAAGAACAAACCAGACTGCATATGTAAATTTTCAGATTTACTACATGAATAGCTGAAAGACCCTTATGGTCACATGCTAATGGAAACCCATGAACAAATACACAACAAATAGAATGCATCTTTCTCTGCATATGTTTTCTTTGCATGCTCTCTAGCTCACAAAATAAAACTGTGCCCAAAAAGCCAAACTAAAAACGTATCTTTTATTTACTCCTGTGCAACAAATGGAAGAAATACCCAGCAGTGAGCTACACACACACCTCTATATGGAAGAGATGATAAATGGCCATCAGGAAAAAAAAAATCTTAATTTGTATAAAATTGATTGGCTTTTGTTTACTTTTGGCTTCACATGTAGCACAAACCTACTATAATTACCAAGGAAGCCCACAAAATAAAATAAACTATTATTGTAAACTTTCAGAATCAATACATGATCAACTAAAAGGCACATTTAGGGTTCCATGATTTTATAAGTCGATAAGCAAATACATAAACATAATAGATAAAAAGAAAGAAATTGCAATACATCTGATTGCCACTCTAGAGTTATAGTTAATATTCCCATAGCTAGGAATTCCTTGAATATTACCTTCCTATTAACTTTTCACCCATTTGACTAATTACCACAAAACCTTCCAGACCTATAGTGTTTTCTACATTTTGAGATTATGTCATTTCTTGTAGTGAATCATTAAGGAAGTGCAAAGATAAAATGGGGTCCCAAAATATGTTTTTTCACCAATCCATTTTGCATAGACTATTGTATTTGATGTAGAGCAAAAATGGCTGAATGGTTTTACAAGAAATTCGTCAGGATTATTGTCAGAAGATTAACCATTAAATCAAACTTCCACAGGAGCAGATCCCTTTTACCGACCTCCCTCGAACAAATGTGTGCTCAGACTTTAACTGATTATCTGAACCCTGCATCCACTAGGAGGAAAGGGGAATGAGAAAAGAAAAAGAGAGACCGCCTCAGGATCTAGTTCCAGTCTATGTTTCCCACTTGAAGATAGGATATTCAGTGTGTGTCTCTGAAAACCTGCACCTTTCTTCTCAATGGGATTTCTTTAAAGGAAGGACCTGCTGTCGGGTGATAAGAGCATAGATGAGTACATTCCTATTGTGCATTCAACTGTTGAGCCATTCACATTCTCCCAATTCTATCATTCTCCTAACCTGGACCTTTTGAGAGACTAGCTTCTCTCTAAGAGAAAAATGTTAACGTAATATCTTCTTTTCCCCAGGAGTCAGAGGTTTCCAAGGTTCTTTGGAGAACAGTTCAAAAGTTCATAAATATACAAACTACTAACGTCTTTTATAGGAAACAAAAACTCCTTCTCAAGGTCCAGTTTTCTCAATCACAGTCTCTAGGAATTAGTCTGACCACTGAGGTTTGTCTCTAAGGCTGATAAGTCTGAAAAGAGTTCTTAAATATATATGTACATATATATATTGGCAAGTCTGGAAATCATACAAAAGGATTCCTTATTCCAGTTGCTTGAAGTTCTGTTAAGCCAAAACGAATTCTCCTCAGAAAGCAGATAGCCAGTTGTTGGAAGAAGGAAAAAATTTAGCTTCTTCAAAAGGGAAAAAGTAGCTGGTGTGAACACTGTAACAAGAAAAATAATTAGTTACTCTAAACTGGAACAATTCTGTATGAAACAAAGTGCCTCAGGAACACTACTGATTATCCTGAGGATAACAGTTGAAGTACAGGGCTCCCAAAGAGAAACAGCTGGAGGGAAGCTTCAACATGAGATTAAGGTAGAAATACTAGAGCGCTGACCTAACAAAGATTGGTGGCCACCATCTTGAGTGGCAGTTAAACCTGAAGCAGCTTGTTCTAATAACAGCTTCCACAAGAGCCACCGGGAGCGAGGACGGTCGCTGCAACCAACGTGGGTACAAGGAAAAGAGGAATCGTTTTTGCTGAGGGAAGAACTTAACAACGCTGGCAATAGTTTTCCAGACAATAATATACTATGGTGCAGAGATGATGATTTTTAGGTACTGCAGTTAAGTAGAATAAGTATTTTTAAGTTAGTGATATCTGTCATCATTTACTTTTGTCAAATTATTTTGGGGAACTACTGTGGTACATGGCAGTACACTTCTTTAAAAATATGTAACACTTGTAAATGAATTTCCCTACCTATTACCACTTAACAAAAGTGGTAATAGGTAAAGACCAACTACTCACCTATATTTAAGGCTCTAACACTGAGCACAGCCAAGGGGTAGTAAAAACAATATGGCTGTCTTTTCATTCTCTAAAAACAACCATCACCCAATTATATACTGGCTTGTCATCACCATGTACCACTGTACAATGCAAACTTATCATGGTATACCATGGTCCAAACTATAACTAAGGCCTACCTATATTATTGGATTTCAGTACCCTTGTTTCACTCATGCAAATGTATGGGCAATTTAATACATGAATCATATATAAAGAAATGATATGTGCCACTCTGATATACACTACTCCAGTATGTGCTATTCCACTGTATATCATTCCACTAAATTGCACTCCACTCAATGTTATTCTACTGTATGCTACTCCGCTATACGCCACTCCACTCTACACCACTCCAGTGTATGGCACTCTACTCTATGCCACTTCATGCTACGCTATTTGATTGGACCCCACTCCAAATTAAAACACCTCACTATACACTATCACACCGTACCCCATGCCACTCTACAACACTCCAGTCTACAACATTCCATAAAATGCCACTCCACTTTACGCTATTCCACTATTACACTCAATGCCACTCCATTGTACAAAACTCCACACCACTCAACTCTACAGGATTAGACTCTACACAACTCCACTCTATGCCAGTCCACTCTACAATAGTACTCTATATGCAGCTCCAGTCTACGCCTCTTCAGTGTACATCACTCTACTGCATATGCTATTTTACTCTACCCATTTCCACTGTATGTTATACTCTACTCTACTCCACTGTATACAACTCTAATCTGCCCCAATCGATTCTATGCTAATCTATTGGACGTCACTCCACTGTATGCTACTCCACTGTAAATGTGGTGGTAACGTTTGTACTTTAAAACAATGATAGACTATTTACAGTACTTTTGCAAGATGAACAACCACTGCTATATTTAGTTTTGTTATTGTAAAAGCATGCCCTCTATGTTTAGAAGGCAGCATGTTTTATTTTTTCGACTTGTATTTGTAGTTTGGTTAGTTTTACGTATCCTTTGCGCATTAGCTTCAGGCTTTAGGCCTTTGTGCACTTTGCCCTGGATGTATTTTATTCATTTGCTTGCAGCTTAGAGCCTCTGTGCACTTTGCTCTGAATGCTTTTTATTAGGCTTCGTACTGTTATTTTTCAAATAGCCAGTTCTACGGTCTTGTTATATATTCATATCACACTGTTTAGCCTACTTCAGCACTGGAGTTCTCCATAACACATTCCTGTTTACTCTGTGCTTCAGTCAAGGATACAGTCTGGTACATTGCCGATAGACGTGGTAGGAGTTTAGTCTTTGGGATTCCTGCGTAGGGACATTTTGTGATCACGCTGACATGTTAGTTATAAAATCACTTCCTTGTCCCAACACACGCAAGAGAGAGATTCCGACCAGGGAACCACAACTAGACGCTGACTGCCTCGTTGCAGATGCTGAACCAAGATCACAGGCCTTTGCTCAGGTATGAGGGCTGATGTCTCCCCAGTGATTCAGAAAGGCAAGTTAGAAGCTTAACATGCTGTTCTCGAAATAGATCAAGCAGAGGGAGAGTAGAAACTAATAGACACAATGATAGCTTTGTTCTTATGTTTTACTCTCCTGGTGACTATTTCAATCCTACTGTGTTGTATGGTTCTGGTTATTGCGGCTCACGCCTTATTATCTAAAATACAGTCGTTTTATTAAAACATTATATAAAACCTATACTGTCTTTGTCATTTGTATATGAGATCATACTGTAAATGAGAGGGTTGGTTTGGATCTGAGTGACCACGACTTCCCTGAGAAGTTCCAAAGATGTCATGCGCTCAGCTGCCTAATCATCTCTTCCCCGTGGGAGAAATGAGGCACTGCTAGTTAGCCGGAGCAAAAACCGGATTTAGGGTGACAGAGTTCTTTACACGTGGGTCAGACTCAGTCTCCCACATCGTTATCGATCCTGCTGCCTAGAAATTCAGTAGTCTCATTTAGGATAATGAGAGCCCACGCGACATATTCTTTTAATTCATCTTTTATATGTTGGGTTGCATGTATTTTTGGCGGTTGTGCCAGAGGGTGAATGGAAAAATTAGCACCTTGAGATGCCACGGGTGATTAGACGTGCTATAGAAATCACTGATTGATTGATGAGTCAGTGGATTGATGAATGAATAACTGGGTGAAAAGATGAGTGATAGAATGCATATATGATGATTGATTGCGTTTGCACCCATCGGTGGCATTAGGACACTTTTATTCATAAGATAAGCCTATTAGGATGTCGATGATTTCCTATGTGTCCACAACCCACAGCCCACATTGCTATTAGGATTCTTATCTTAACAAAGAACACTTATCATTTTTGGCTGAGGAAACAGCGCACTGGCAGAGACATTGTCAATGAGTAAACCAGCCTCCTCTTTTCAAGGGTTGTATCTACTCCACCCGACACAAAGGAAACTTCAACAGCCAGTGTCAATGTATCCAGGATCGTAAAGCAGCGATTCTCCAACTGCAAAAATGGAGGAATTTTAACAAGTACAAGCACGCAATAATGTAGTACTTTTATGGGACCCAGTGTCACGGAGACAGACTATACGTGGCTGTCCTAAAGCAGAACAAGTTCCTTGGGTTTTTATACCTACTGATAGATCTTGGCTATTTAACAAAGCCAAGCAGGCAACACTCAGTGCTGGGACTTTCTAAACATTTATTGAATCATTTATCAACAATAGACATTTAACTATAGATGGATACTGATGGTTACCGCAAGCTCAATACAAGTCATCAGGCCTCCACACGTTCTGCAAACTCCTATTAAGCAACACAAAAAGGAACCTGATCAAAATGGAACCCAAAACTTTATGTGATGAAGAGTGGGGCATGGAGTGTTAAATTCTATGGACCTTGGTTTATCGTGATCCACATGAAAATTACATGGGTTTGAAAAGTAATTCAAAGTGAAGTCACTTTCTGAAAGAAATGGTTCTGCTATTTTTATAAAAACATAGTTGGTACAAGCCATATTTGTATTTTTCACATTCCTTGGGAAAGAGTTGATCTCTCTATACATGAGATTCTACCCTTCGCTGTTGTGTGTTTTCATGTCTTGTGACATGTCACAACCCACTTCAAGTATTCTGATGTACAAGTGGAATTAATTGTCTTACAGCACATTTCTCCTAGTATTACCTCTTCACCTTAGTAGTATACAAATTGAACTTTCACGCATGAGGAACATCAATGACAGTAAAAACTGCTAAGTGCAAACTGTGCTTTTCAATACTTTTCAGGCCTACTTTTAGTATCATACTCCATTTCTCATGGTTTCTCAGATTTCAAACACAGTGTTTTCCATACTAGTTCCCAGTTTTTCTTGGCATATAGTGTTATACTGCAGCCATATTCAGTGGATAGATAAGATGCAACATCAGTTTTGAGAGTAGTTGCTAGAGGTATTCCTTCAGTAGGCATAGATATAGCCTAATGTTCACCAATTTGTGGAGGGTATTCCTAAAGAATTTAACATATGTTCAGCTCCATTTTATTTCGCAGGCTGTAAGAGAGGAAAGTAAAGATGCCACTAGATGGAATATTTTGGATCAGCCCTGACACCCAAATCCAAACCATTCTGGTTTTGTAGCGTGAGGACATGGTCTGCTTGATTAGGAAGCAGGGATGAGCTACTTGAGTTTCAGTTTGGAGTTTCTTTTCCCACCTACTCCAGTCATCACACTGACCACAAGAAGTTAAAGCTCTAGAACATTTTACAGATTAAGGGGGTCATTCTGACCCTGGCGGTAATTACCGCCATGGCGGAGGTCGGCGGTAGCACCGCCAACAGGCTGGCGGTGCACCGCTGGGCATTCTGACCGCGGCGGTTCAGCCGCGGCCAGAAACGGAAAGTCGGCGGTGTACCGCCGACTTCCCGCTGCCCTTGAGAATCCTCCATGGCGGCGGAGCGCGCTCCGCCGCCATGGGGATTCTGACACCCCCTACCGCCATCCGGTTCCTGGCGGTTCTCCCGCCAGGAACAGGATGGCGGTAGGGGGTGCCGCGGGGCCCCCGTAAGAGGGCCCCGCGAAGAATTTCAGTGTCTGCTTTGCAGACACTGAAATTCGCGACGGGTGCAACTGCACCCGTCGCACCTTCCCACTCCGCCGGCTCCATTCTGAGCCGGCGTCCTCGTGGGAAGGGTGTTTCCCGCTGGGCTGGCGGGCAGACTTTCGGCAGTCGCCCGCCGGCCCAGTGGGAAAGCCAGAATGACCGCCGCGGTCTTTTGACCGCGGAGCGGTCTTTCGGCGGGAACCGCTTGGCGGGCGGTGACCGCCGTCCGCCGCAGTCAGAATCACCCCCTAAATCTTTTTCAGTAATGTTTGGCCTCATTTCATTTTATATGTTTTCACTGTTTACTAAGAGACGCATCCAAATTATTTTTCCAGGGTTAAACTGTTGTCTGTACTTCTTCATATGTGCTACTTTTATACCACATATATATTCACTGAACGAGTAAGGTTTAAAGTAGATTTTCAGTGCAGTTTCTAAAGACGAATCTCCTCCTTTACTGTAAGCCTAGATTAATCCTTTTCTTTGAACAGTTTGCGAAAGATGTTTCCAAAGTGTTCCATGTAGATTGAGCTCCAATTTCCGGGTAAGATAGAAAAGTTATCTCTATATGCAATATTTTAAAGCTGTCTGACACCCAGCTCCAAACTATGCTGACTTTGTAGAATGTATAGTTTACCACCTTAAATCCAATACTGGTCTTCTCTGTTTGATTTTCAGACAGGTGTGGTGGGAAGTACAGGCAAGTTACTTCAGTCTGGAGTTTCCTTTGCCATCTAATCCAGTCATCTTACTGATCAAAAGAAGTAAAATCTCTACAGCTGTTTACACATTAAATCATTGCCAGCTGTTTTCTGACCTACTGTTGGGCTATATTTGCATGTTTTCAGGGCTTATTAATGCACCTTTTGTAGGAGGCTGGCCAGGCTTCTAGTGGGTACCTTGTGGTACTTACACCTTTTGCCAGGTCCAGTTATCCCTTATTAGTAGATTAGCAGTGTTCTAGCAGCTTAGGCTGATAGAGGTAGCTATAGCAGAGCAGCTTAGGCTGAACTAGGAGACATGCAAAGCTCCTACAATACCACTTATATCACTTAGAACTATATCATTAGAAAACACAATACTCAGAGTTACTAAAAATAAAGGTACTTTATTTTACTGACAATATGCCAAAAGTATCTCAGAGGATATACTCCCTTAGGAGGTAAGTAATATACACCAAATATACACACAAACCAAAATCAGGTAAGTAAACAGTTAGAAAAGTAGTGCAAACACTGTAGGACACAACAGAATGCAATAGGAGACAATAGGCCTAGGGGCAACACAAAACATATACTCCAAAAGTGGAATGTGAACCACGAATGGACCCCAGGCCTAGTGTAGAGTGTAGAGGGTCACTGTGAGTGTAAGAAAACACTAAGGGTGTCCTAGATACCCCACCACAAGACCATGAAAAGTAGGAGTAAAGTTACCCTACTACCCCAGAAAGACAGTAAAGTCGAGATAGGGGATTCTGCAAGGACAACAACTGACTGCAAAACACTGAAGACGGATTCCTGGACCTGAGGACCTCTAAAGGAAGAGGACCAAGTCCAAGAGTCACGCAAGTGTCCAGGGGGGCAGGAGCCCACTAAACCCCGGATGAAGGTGCAAAAGGGCTGCTCCGGGTGGAAGAAGTCGAAGATTCTGCAACAACAGAAAGAGCAAGGAACTTCTCCTTTGGTCAGAAGATGTCTTACAGCTAGCTGCAAGAGTTGCGGTTGAAGGGTTTGGGTGCTGCCAGGGCCCAGGAACGACCAGGAGGTCACCCCTTGGAGGAGGAAACAGAGGGGGAGCTCAGCAACACAGAGAGCCCATGCAGAAGCAGACAGCGCCCGCAGAAGCACCCGAACAGGCATTGAGAAGATCTGCGCATGATGGTCGACTCAGCACAACAAAAGGGAGGCCAACGAAGTCGGAGTCCAACTCAGTGAGTTGAGCAAAGCAGGACGGAGTGCAGGGGACCTGGGCTAGGCTGTGCACGAAGGAAGTACTGCAAAAGTGCACAGAAGCCCTAGCAGCTGCAGTTCACGCAGTACACAGGATTACTGTCTTGCGTGGGGAGGCAAGGACTTACCTCCAACAAATTTGGACAGGAGGGCCACTGGACTGCCGGGACACTTGGATCCAGCTCTTGTGTTCCAGGGACCACGCTCGTCAAGATGAGAGGGGACCCAGAGGACCGGTGATGCAGAGGTTTGGTGCCTGTTTTGGCAGGGGGAAGATTCCGTCAACCCACTGGAGATTTCTTCTTGGATTCGAGTGCAGGGTGAAGGCAGACAGACCTCAGAGCATGCACCACCAGGAAACAGTTGAGAAAGCCGTCAGGATGAGGCGCTACAATGTGTCTGGTAGTCTTCTTGCTACTTTGTTGTGATTTTTCAGGCGTCCTGGAGCAGTCAGCGGTTGATCCTTTTCAGAGGTCAAAGAGGGAAGTGCAGAGGAACTCTGGTGAGCTCTTGCATTCATTATCTGGTGAGATACCCACAGGAGAGACCCTAAATGGCCCTCAGATGAGGATTGCCTACAGAGAAAGGCAAGCACCTATCAGGAGGGGTCTCGGACGTCACCTGCTGGCACTGGCAACTCAGAGCTGTCCATTGTGCCCTCACACCTCTGCATCCAAGATGGCAGAGTTCTGGGACACACTGGAGGAGCTCTGATTACCTCCCTTGGGAGGTGCTGGTCAGGGGAGTGGTCACTCCCCTTTCCTTTGTCCAGTTTTGTGCAAGAGCATGGCTGTGGGATCCCTGAACCAGGGTAGACTGGCTTATGCAAGGAGGGCACCATCTGTGCTCTTCAAAGCATTTCCAGAGGCCAGGAGAGGCTACTCCTCTCAGGCCCTTCACACCTATTTCCAAAGGGAGAGGGTGTATCACCCTCTCTCAGAGGAAATCATTTGTTCTGCCTTCCTGTGACTGGGCTGCCCAGGCCCCAGGAGGGGCAGGAACCTGTCTGAGGGTTGGCAGCTACGGTAGCTGCAGAGAAAACCCCGGAAAGTTAGTTTGGCAGTACCCCAGAATGGTATTGGGGTGACAATTCCATGATCCTAGACATGTTACATGGCCATGTTCGGAGTTACCATGGTGACTCTACATATAGGTATTAACCTATATGTAGTGCACGTGTGTTATGGTGCCCCCACACTCACAAAGTCCGGGGAAATTGCCCTGAACGATGTGGGGGCACCTTGGATAGTGCCAGGGTGCCCTCACACTAAGTAACTTTGCACCTAACCTTCACTAAGTGAGGGCTAGACATATAGGTGACTTATAAGTTACTTAAGTGCAGTGTAAAGTGGCTGTGAAATAACGTGGACGTTATTTCACTCAGGCTGCAGTCGCAGTCCTGTGTAAGAATTGTCTGAGCTCCCTATGGGTGGCAAAAGAAATGCTGCAGCCCATAGGGATCTCCTGGAACCCCAATACCCTGGGTACTGCTATGGAATTATAAGGGTGCTCCATTGTGCCAATCAGAATTGGTAAGATTAGTCACTAGCCTGCAGTGACAATTTGAAAAGTAGAGTGAGCATAAACATGTGACAATTTTAAAAGCAGAGTGAGCATAAACACTGAGGTTCTGGTTAGCAGAGCCTCAGTGATTCAGTTAGGTACCACACAGGGAACACATACAGAGCACACTTTATGAGCACTGGTGTCCTGGCTAGCAGGATCCCAGTGACACAGGCAAAAACAAACATATTTACAGTAAAAATGGGGGTAACATGCCAGGCAAGATGGTACTTTCCTACATCTTTCCAAATACGTTTCCCAGTATTAAGTGTTGTGTCTACTTCTTCAGAAGTACTATTTATATACCACTGTTATATTCAGTGGGTGACTAAGATGAAAAATAGGTTTCAGTCTAAAACCGAAAATAACCTTTTCAGTCGACCTATCAGCAGCACAAGTTTCTGCCCTTTCCGAAGGATTGAGATGCCTTCATTTCCAATTTCTTCCTCAGTAAGATGGTAAAGATGTCTCTAGATGCAATATTTACATCAATTAGGTGTAGATGCAAATAAACAAATACTCAGTCTGTGCTCCTTCATCATCAGATTATACATCCCCATCATACTTATGTACTTTGAGGCACTTTACCCAACCATCCAGTGCCTTCCTTGATGAGTCCACAGTCATCATCTCATGACTGGTATGAATGCTTCTGGCTGTCCCTGAAATCCAGGTGAAACTAAGGGCTTGATTTATCTTTGGCAGAGATGGTTACTCCATCATAAATGTGACAGATATCTTGTCTGCCGTATTACAATTCCATTATAGCCTATGGAACTTGTAATAAGGCAGATGGGATATCCATCATGTTTATGACAGAGTAATCTCTCCACCAAAATTTGATTCAGACCCTTAGTGATAAGAGCTTCCATCATAGAGACATATTTCATCTGGTAAGCTATTTCTAGAGCCAATAGTACATCCCTGCCAGCAACTGGCATGTGCTTCTACAGAATACCCCCCTGATTTCTCCTCTGGGAATGTATGCATACACAGGGCCACCACACATGCTGCAAACCATGTATTAATACCATCTCCCATCACATAGCTAGGCACCAGGTTGTTGGGTATGTTAACTCTTTTATCTGTCTGTAGGAAAGTCCTCCTTTTTGCCCTGGTCACCCCCACACTTTTTGGACAGGTACTGGTGGTTACTGACTCTTGGCTGTGCCCTGGGTACTGCTTACCAGTCCCAGGGCCAGTGCTCTGTGTAAAATGGATATGCAAATTAGGCTAATTATAATTGGCTAAGTTAACCTACCTATAAGTCCCTAGTATATGGTAGGGCATGTAGGTTTAGGGACCACAGCATAGGTAGTGCACCCATAGGTGCACTGCTGAGGTGCCCAGTGTCATTTTAAAGGCAGGCCTTCCTTGCTGGCTGCTTTTAAATTAAAGTTATATGCAAATTCGACTTTGTGATTAAAAGTAGTTCCAAAGTCTCAAACTGCCTTAATTTTACATATAAGTCACCCCTAAGATGTGCCCTATGTGCCCCTATGGCTGGGTGCCATGTAACTATAAGCAGGGACTTTATAAAAATAGTTTTATAAGCCCTGGTGAGGTAAAAACAGCCAAATTCGTTTTTCCCTCATTGTAGTAAATGGCCTTCATAGGCTAGAATGGGGAGACTTTATTTTCATTTTTAAAGTCTCCTTAAATGATACATACCAAGAATTTGGTATCAAATTAATTCTTGTAATAAATCCCACAACTTTTAGTTGTGGGATTTAATATAACTTGTTCAGGTAAAGAGTTTTAAACTTTACCTGAAAAGTTGCCCATTTCAGCCCTGCATTGTTTTTGCTGCTGTGCTCTGATTGGCCAGCTCTAGTAGCTTGGCCAAGCTGCCTGGATGAGGTGTGAAGTGGCCTGGCTTCACACAAAGGAATGTGCCTGTGGGAGGGACTCTCCCCTCAGCAGATGGTGAGACAGGAAGGGGGAGGGCTGCCCAACTGGTCTTCAAAGGCAGAGAAGGACATTTGGAGCAACCAGCAACACCCCCACATCCTGCAACCCCAGACAACTAGGTGACCCCTTGATTAGATTAGGAGAGGGCAGGAGAGGGGTGTGTTTATGATTTTTAGCCACACCAGTGGGTGGGCTCAGCCAGATGTAACCTCCAAAAATCAGATTCAGCCATGATGGATTTTTAGAGAATGTTGCCTCCTGGGATTGATTTTTGCCACACTTCCCAGGAAGTGGTCATCACAGGGGGAAGGACCCTGCACCTGACTGGAGAACCAGGACCCCCCTGCTTTTCACCCAGGAGCAAGGATAAAACTGACAGACCTGCACCCACACCTCAGATCCCCATCAGATTCCAACAAGGAAGAACCAAAGGAGAAGAAGGACTGCCCTGTTGGACCCCTGGCCTGCACCTGGAACCTGCTCTCAGAAGGACTGCACCAGCTGCACACTTGGGCTTCACCACAAGAAGGACTTTGCCTGGCTTCAACTGGTTCAAGGAGGAGCTCCCTGTTTGCTACAGGTGAAAAATTGCTATCCAGAGTCCCCTGCACCAACTCCTGAAGAAAGCGACCAGCTGACCACTGCCCAGTGGCCAAAAAGGAGTTTGCGCCAGGTGCATTCTGGGAGTTGTAGTCCGCACCCCCCAAGGACCATCTCAGAACTTCTGGACCCTTGGGGTGAGCTGTGGACCCCAAAAGAACCTTAAAAGGACATCTGGGAGAAGCCCCAGAAGTTTGGAGAAGTTTAGAGAATTTTTGTAAAAAAGCTCCATAGAGGGACCGACCCGCCGCAGCAACTCTAGCCGGCTTGCCTCAACCGCGACCCGGCCTGATTTGCTGGTTCGTCCCGGTAAAGAAAAATCTCCGAAAAAGAGACTAAGTCCGAAGGTAAAAAGTTGACCGGGACCTCCCAGCCATCGTATCCGAGAAGGGCTCCATGGACGTCGGATCAAGATCCAGGTTTACCCCGGTCGAAGGATTTTCCCCTCGAAAAAATGACTAAGTCTGAAGGTAAAAATCTCCACCGAGGATTCCAGCATCGCGTATCCGGAGAAGGGTTCCAGGAGGTCGGATTGGACTGGCAGGTTCGTCCCGCTGAAGAAAATCTTCGAAAAAAAGACTAAGGGCCTGATTACAACTTTGGAGGAGGTGTTAATCCGTCCCAAAAGTGACAGTAAAGTGACGGATATACCACCAGCCGTATTACGAGTTCCATAGGATATAATGGACTTGTAATACAGCTGGTGGTATATCCGTCACTTTACCATCACTTTTGGGACGGATTAACACCTCCTCCAAAGTTGTAATCAGGCCCTAAGTGTGAAGGTAACTTTTTAACCGAGGCCTCCCGCGGCCTGTAGCCGAGCAGGGTTCCATCGCGGTCGGCCTGAAACTTTGACTTTGCCCCGGTCGAGGTGCAACCAGATGACCCAATTGGCGCTTTTTGTTTCTAGGCGCTAAAAAAAAAAAAAAAATTAAAAATTCATATCTCCGGTTCCCCTTATCTGATTTTATTCGTTTTGGTGTCATTTTAAAGATAAAAATATAATCTATTTTTATAAACTTGTTTTGGATTTTTAAACTGTTTCCTGTGTTTTATTTAATTACTGTTTTGTAATATTTTAATGCTTTACACTCTGTCTCCTAAGTTAAGCCTTGACGCTCGTTGCCAAGCTACCAAGGGTTGAGCTGGGGTTAATTTACTGAGACCTAACTGGACCTTAGTGGAGGTTAGTGGCTTGTTGCTAAGTGTAGGTACCTACCTGCCCTTACCAATAACCCATTTTCCAACATTTTTGGTGAGCAGTGGTGGGATCCTGTACTTGTGTTCAGTATCACGTTACAGTTTTAAGTAAAACAAATTAAAAATCCTTTAAATTGTCCTAGTGCAAACATTGTTTTTAATTTTTAATTTGGATTAATTTCAATTATTGAATTTTTGTGATTTTTCTAAATTCTTGTTTCCAATGTTTGCAAAACGTTTTTGTTGACACAAAACTAGGGAACCATGGAGCTTGATCTGGCTAGCCTACCCACAATGACAGTAGTCCAGCTTAGGGGGTTGTGTACTGAAAGAGGGTTGCCTGCAACCACTGACCTCAGGAAGCATGTCCTGATCAAATCCCTGACAGCATGGGCTGAGGCCCAAGAGGTAGACTCAGAAGAAGTTCCAGAGGAGGGAGAAGAAGGGGAAGATGCTAGCTCCAACCACTCAGGGGAGGGAGGGCATCTGAGCCTAAGTGAGGAGGAGGAAGACCGGTCCTCATTACATACAGTCACTAGGGGCAGACCCAAAGCTAGTTGGGGGAATGGGGTCCCTTCAGGAGGACAGAACCTGTCCCTCAGGGAAAGAGAGCTGGAGGCCCAGCTAGCATTCATAGCTTTGGAGGCAGAGAAGCTGGCCCTAGAAAAGAAAAAGTGGGCAAGGGAAGAGAAAAGAGATGGTGGCAGCGACAAAGAAGCTGAGGTGTCCCTGGGTGGGGGGTTTTGCCCCAGATTACCCAAAGGGGTGGTTCCTGCCTATGTAGAGGGGGATGATATAGATAAGTGGCTGGGGGCCTTTGAGAGGGCCCTCCAGATGAGGAGAGTCAAGCCTCAGTACTGGGGTTCACTTCTTTGGGAGTTGGTTCACAACTCTGGGAGGGATAGACTCCTAACCTTAAGGGGGGAGGAGGCAGACTCATACCCCAGTATGAAGAGATGCTTGACTAAAAAGTTTGGTCTGACCCCAGAGCAGTATAGGCTCAAGTTTAGGGACACCCAAAAGACAAGCACCCAGTCCTGGGTGGACTTTGTGGACATTTCAGTAAAAGCACTGGAGGGCTGGATACAGGGCAACAAGGTAAGTACCTTTGAGGGGCTGTACAATTTGATTATGAGGGAGCACCTTCTAACCAATTGTGTCCAAGAGAAGCTCCGCCAGTATCTAGTTGACTCTAAGTTGACCAACCCCAGAGAGCTGGGGGAGGCAGCAGATGACTGGTTAAGAACTAAGGTTAACCAGAAACCACCAGGGGGTGATCAGAAAAATGGAGGACATGGTTCTTCACAGGGGAAGAACCAAGGGAAAGATGATAAAAAGCCCAAAGAGTCCTCACAAGAGTCCCCAAAAACTTCTCAGGGTGGGGGAGCCGAGAGCCATTCCACTTCTAAGGGGAGAGGGTATCAGGGAAAGAATTATGATCCTGCTAAAGCAGGAAAGTTTCAGGAGCTTGCTAAGGCCGGCAAGTGTTTTGAGTGTCATCAACCTGGACACAAAAGAGGAGATGCTATCTGCTCCAAGAAGCCCCCCACTGGTGGGTAATCCCAGGGGATTGCTAGTGTAGGGTTGGGGGTGGAAGTTGGGCCAGGGCTGGGATCAGGGTACACAGAGGTCACCTTAGTATCTGTGGGTGGGGTGGACATTGCAACTATGGCCACCTTACCTCCCAGCATGGAGAGGTATAGGCAGAGGCCTAAAGTCAATGGGACTGAGGTGGAAGCTCTGAGAGATACAGGAGCCAGTGTGACCATGGTCACAGAGAATCTGGTTTCTCCAGAACAGGTCTTACCTGGTGTCTTCCACCAAGTGATTTATGCAGATAGCAGAACCAAACTCCATCCCATGGCCATGGTGAGTCTGGAATGGGGAGGTGTGACTGGCCCTAAGAAGGTAGCTGTAGCTCCTGCCCTCCCAGTAGAGTGTCTGCTGGGAAATGATCTTGAAGCATCTGAATGGTCAGAGGTGGAGAGAAGGGTCCATGCACAGATGCTGGACCTCCCTGAATGGGTGTGTGCTGTGACCAGTTCACAGGCAGCACAACAGGGAAGTGCTGGACACTTGGACCTTGGAACAATGGGCCAAGCCTCCAAGAAGAAGAGAAAGGGCACTGGGTCTGGCTTGCCAGCCCCTACAAGTACAGAGGGTCAGGAGGAATCCAACCCTGAGGGGGAGGATCTGACCTCTGAGGGAGGGACAGTTCCCCTGCAAGCTCTGCCTGACTTGGCAGAACTGCAAGGGGCAGGTGGGCCCACCAGAGAAGAGTTGTGCCAGGGACAAAGAGAGTGTCCCACTCTTGAGGGCCTGAGGCAGACTGCTGCCAGGCAAGAACAAGGGGATACCAGTGAGACCCACAAGGTTTACTGGGAGGATGGAGTTCTCTACTCTGAGGCAAGGGGCCTCAAACCAGGGGCCACCAGGAGAGTAGTGGTCCCCCAGAAGTATAGAGAATTCCTCCTTACCTTAAGCCATGATATCCCCTTAGCTGGACATTTGGGACAGACCAAGACCTGGAACAGGCTGGTCAACCATTTTTATTGGCCCCAAATGTCAGAAAAAGTCAAGGAGTTTTGCAGCTCCTGTGTCACCTGCCAAGCCAGTGGCAAGACAGGGGGCAAGCCAAAGGCTCCCTTGATACCACTTCCAGTGGTTGGGACTCCCTTTGAGCGGGTGGGAATTGACATTGTTGGTCCCCTAGACCCACCAACTGCCTCAGGTAACAGGTACATTTTGGTGGTTGTGGACCATGCCACCAGGTACCCTGAGGCAATACCCCTCCGGACAGTCACTGCTCCCACAGTGGCTAGGGCCCTACTTGGTGTGTTCACCAGAGTGGGGTTCCCAAAGGAGGTGGTCTTAGATAGGGGCACAAACTTTATGTCAGCCTATCTGAAAGCCATGTGGGATGAGTGTGGCGTTACTTATAAGTTCACCACCCCCTATCATCCACAGACCAATGGTCTGGTGGAAAGATTTAATAAGACCCTGAAGGGCATGATCATGGGTTTGTCTGACAAACTCAGGAGGAGATGGGATGTTCTCCTTCCATGCCTGCTGTTTGCCTACAGAGAGGTGCCACAGAAGGGGGTGGGATTCAGCCCCTTTGAGTTACTGTTTGGGCACCCTGTAAGAGGCCCATTGTGCTTGGTGAGAGAGTCTTGGGAAAAGCCTCTCAGAGAGTCCAAGGAGAATGTGCTAGATTATGTGCTGGGCCTGCGGTCACGCATGGCTGAGTACATGAAGAAGGCAAGCAGAAACCTGGAGGCCAGCCAGGAGCTCATGAAGCTCTGGCATGATCAGAAGACTACCATGCCTGAGTATCACCCAGGACAGCTGGTGTGGGTTTTGGAGCCCATGGCTCCTAGGGCACTTCAGGCCAAATGGACTGGGCCCTATCCAATTCTGGAGAAAAAGGGTGAGGTCACCTACTTGGTGGACCTTGGCACCCCCAGGAATCCTCATAGGATCCTGCATGTTAACAGGCTGAAACCCCACCAGGACAGGGCAGACATGACCATGCTGATGGTCACTGATGAAGGGAAGGAGGAGGAGAGTGAACCTCTGCCAGACCTCCTGTCCTCAAATGCACAAGATGGGTCAGTGGAGGGAGTGGTACTCTCTCCCAAGTTGACAGACCAGCAACAAAAAGACTGCAAACAAGTTTTGGAACAGTTTGCTAGTCTGTTCTCCCTGACCTCTGGACTCACCAATTGGTGTGTCCATGACGTTGACACTGGTGACAGCTTGCCTGTCAAGAACAAGCTGTACAGGCTGTCTGACCAGGTCAAGGCCAACATCAAAGCTGAAGTGGCTAAGATGTTGGAGCTCAAGGTAATTGAGCCCTCTGACAATCCTTGGCCCAGTCCAGTGGTACTGGTGCCCAAACCTAATCCCCAAGGTGGGAAGAAAGAATTGAGATTTTGTGTGGACTACAGAGGTCTAAACGCAGTCACTAGGACTGATGCTCACCCATACCTAGAGCTGATGAGCTCATTGATAGGTTGGGGGCTGCCAATTTCCTGAGCACGTTTGATCTGACCTCAGGATACTGGCAGATTGCCTTAAGTCCAGGAGCTAAGGAGAGGTTAGCATTTTCCACACCAGAGGGCCACTTTCAGTTCAAGGTGATGCCCTTTGGCCTAAAAAATGCTCCTGCCACCTTCCAACGGTTGGTGAATAGAGTCCTGTCTGGGTTGGAATCTTTAAGTGCAGCTTATCTGGATGATATAGCTGTATTTAGTTCCGCCTGGGAGGACCACCTGGTCCACCTGAAGAAAGTGCTTCAGGCCCTGCTTCAAGCAGGCCTGACTATCAAGGCAAGCAAGTGCCAGATAGGGCAAAGCTCAGTTGTGTACCTGGGTCACCTTGTTGGTGGAGGCCATGTACAACCTCTCCAACCCAAGATCCAGACTATCCTGGATTGGGAGGCTCCTAAAACCCAGACTCAGGTCAGGGCCTTTCTTGGCCTGACTGGGTACTACCGGAGGTTTGTTCAGAATTATGGGACCATAGTGGCCCCTCTGACTGAACTTACCTCCAAGAAAAAGCCCAAGAAGGTCATTTGGACCCCAGAGTGTCAGAAAGCTTTTGACACCCTAAAACAGGCTATGTTTTCAGCACCAATGTTACTGGCCTCTGACTATAGCAAGGAGTTTATATTGCAAACAGATGCTTCAGAGGAAGGGATTGGGGCAGTGTTAGCACAAGTTAATGAAGAGGGCCAAGATCAACCAGTTGCCTTCATCAGCAGGCGACTACTCCCCAGAGAGAAAAGATGGAGTGCCATTGAGAGGGAGGCCTTTGCTGTGGTCTGGTCCCTGAAGAAGTTGAGGCCTTACTTGTTTGGCACTCACTTCTGTGTACAAACTGACCACAGACCTCTCAGATGGTTGATGCAGATGAGGTGGGAGAACCCAAAACTGTTAAGGTGGTCCATTTCCCTACAGGGGATGGACTTCACAGTGGAGCACAGACCTGGGACTGCCCATGCCAATGCAGATGGCCTTTCCAGGTTTTTCCACTTAGCTGATGAGCACTACCAGGGTGTAGGTTAGTACCCATCACCATTCATCTGGGGGGGGGGGGGCA
Source organism: Pleurodeles waltl (assembly GCF_031143425.1). NCBI lineage: Eukaryota > Metazoa > Chordata > Amphibia > Caudata > Salamandridae > Pleurodeles > Pleurodeles waltl. The sequence continues at coordinate 309,374,536 of NC_090445.1, read as the reverse complement.
GTGAAGGAAAGTCCTCCTTTTTGCCCTGGTCACCACAACACTTTTTGGACAGGTACCTGTGGTTACTGACTCTTGGCTGTGCCCTGGGTACTGCTTACCAGTCCCAGGGCCAGTGTTCTGTGTAAAATGGATATGCAAATTAGGCTAATTATAATTGGCTAAGTTAACCTACCTATAAGTCCCTAGTATATGGTAGGGCATGTAGGTTTAGGGACCACAGCATAGGTAGTGCACCCATAGGTGCACTGCTGAGGTGCCTAGTGTCATTTTAAAGGCAGGCCTGCCTTGCTGGCTGCTTTTAAATTAAAGTTATATGCAAATTCGACTTTGGAATTAAAAGTAGTTCCAAAGTCTCAAACTGCCTTATTTTTACATATAAGTCACCCCTAAGATGTGCCCTATGTGCCCCTATGGCTCGGTGCCATGTAACTATAAGCAGGGACTTTATAAAAATAGTTTTATAAGCCCTGGTGAGGTAAAAACAGCCAAATTCGTTTTTCCCTCATTGTAGTAAATGGCCTTCATAGGCTAGAATGGGGAGACTTTATTTTCATTTTTAAAGTCTCCTTAAATGATACATACCAAGAATTTGGTATCAAATGAATTGTTGTAATAAATCCCACAACTTCCAGTTGTGGGATTTAATATAACTTGTTCAGGTAAAGAGTTTTAAACTTTACCTGAAAAGTTGCCCATTTCAGCCCTGCATTGTTTTTGCTGCTGTGCTCTGATTGGCCAGCTCTAGTAGCTTGGCCAAGCTGCCTGGATGAGGTGTGAAGTGGCCTGGCTTCACACAAAGGAATGTGCCTGTGGGAGGGAATCTCCCCTCAGCAGATGGTAAGGCAGGAAGGGGGAGGGCTGCCCAACTGGTCTTCAAAGGCAGAGAAGGACATTTGGAACAACCAGCAACACCCCCACATCCTGCAACCCCAGACAACTAGGTGACCCCTTGATTAGATTAGGAGAGGGCAGGAGAGGGGTGTGTTTATGTTTTTTAGCCACACCAGTGGGTGGGCTCAGCCAGATGTAACCTCCAAAAATCAGATTCAGCCATGATGGATTTTTAGAGAATGTTGCCTCCTGGGATTGATTTTTGCCACACTTCCCAGGAATTGGTCATCACAGGGGGAAGGACCCTGCACCTGATTGGAGAACCAGGACCCCCCAGCTTTTCACCCAGGAGCAAGGATAAAACTGGCAGACCTGCACCCACACCTCAGATCCCCATCAGATTCCAACAAGGAAGAACCAAAGGAGAAGAAGGACGGCCCTGCTGGACCACTGGCCTGCACCTGGAACCTGCACTCAGAAGGACTGCACCAGCTGCACACTTGGGCTTCACCACAAGAAGGACTTTGCCTGGCTTCAACTGGTTCAAGGAGGGACTCCCTGTTTGCTACAGGTGAAAAATTGCTATCCAGAGTCCCCTGCACCAACTCCTGAAGAAAGCGACCAGCTGACCACTGCCCAGTGGCCAAAAAGGAGTTTGCGCCAGGTGCATTCTGGGAGTTGTAGTCCGCACCCCCCAAGGACCATCTCAGAACTTCTGGACCGTTGGGGTGAGCTGTGGACCCCAAAAGAACCTTAAAAGGACATCTGGGAGAAGCCCCAGAAGTTTGGAGAAGTTTGGAGAATTTTTGTAAAAAAGCTCCAAAGAGGGACCGACCCGGCGCAGCAACTCTAGCCGGCTTGCCTAAACCGCGACCCGGCCTGATTTGCTGGTTCGTCCCGGTAAAGAAAAATCTCCGAAAAAGAGACTAAGTCCGAAGGTAAAAAGTTGACCGGGACCTCCCAGCCATCGTATCCGAGAAGGGCTCCATGGACGTCGGATCAAGATCCAGGTTTACCCCGGTCGAAGGATTCTCACCTCGAAAAAACGACTAAGTCCGAAGGTAAGAATCTCCACAGAGGATTCCAGCATCGCGTATCCGGAGAAGGGTTCCAGGAGGTCGGATTGGACTGGCAGGTTCGTCCCGCTGAAGAAAATCTTTGAAAAAAAGACTAAGTGTGAAGGTAACTTTTTAACCGAGGCCTCCCGCGGCCTGTAGCCGAGCAGGGCTCCATCGCGGTCGGCCTGAAACTTTGACTTTGCCCCGGTCGAGGTGGAACCAGATGACCCAATTGGCGCTTTTTGTTTCTAGGCGCAAAAAAAAAAAAAATCTTTAAAAATTCATATCTCCGGTTCCCCTGATCTGATTTTATTCGTTTTGGTGTCATTTTAAAGATAAAAATATAATCTATTTTTATAAACTGGTTTTGGATTTTTAAACTGTTTCCTGTGTTTTATTTAATTACTGTTTTGTGATATTTGAATGCTTTACACTCTGTCTCCTAAGTTAAGCCTTGACGCTCATTGCCAAGCTAGCAAGGGTTGAGCTGGGCTTAATTTACTGAGACCTAACTGGACCTTAGTGGAGGTTAGTGGCTTGTTGCTAAGTGTAGGAACCTACCTGCCCTTACCAATAACCCATTTTCCAACACTGTCTTAGGCATTGTCACTACTACGTCATCACTAGACTCATAGATCTTCTTTGCCTTCAAGATCATTTTATTATAGCTCATCTCATGTGCCAGTAGAACCTTCTGTTCCTCTAAGGTCAAGAACAACCTTACCCTTAATGGTATTTTTCATTGTATTGTTAATCACCAAGTGGTACTGTCAAACACATGTACTGCATCACACTGCTCACCACCAATGAAATTATTATATTAGTTGAAGGGGTGAATACTCACCTCAACTTACAATCACAATTCTTGTCAGGGAGAACCACTAAAGTCACTGAAGAAACCTGAGTTCAACTCCTGTCAGCTTTGCCTCTGGGATCACAGGCTTAATTTAGGCTTAATTCAGAGACAATGTGTAAAATATTTTTGCGGTACTCAAACAGTAATAAAGTCAAAACACACTAGAAAACTCACAAACAAATTTAGAATAATATAGTCAATTTGAATAAATAAAATGACATAACAACATTTTTAAAAGGTAACCTAGAGTTATGATTTTTTTTTAATTTAAATTTGAATATAGTGCCCAAAAGCATAAAGTGCCAATCACAGTCATCTGGTTAACATTGACCAGTTACAAGGCAAACCATGATGTAACGTGGGTCGGATACAGAAACTCAGTTTGACCCGGGATAAAGTTTTACCTTATGACCTAATCTTTGAATTGGAATTCAGACACCTTTAAAAGGGCAAGGCAGCAGACTGTAGCCAAGGAGGTCTTCATGCTACTGATAAGCATCTGGATGAAGTATCAGTTAAGCGGTTGACTTTTGGTGGGAAACATCAGAGTGGGATCAATTTGAATTTCACACCCAAGGAAGGCCCCTCACTAGTGAGAGGTTTTTTGAGCCTCCACTTGTTGAAGACTTCTCTGTACAGACGTAATCACTTTTTTGGAGTTCAGATTCCTACAGTGGGGCAGGACTCCATAAAACTGCAACAATATGCACAGTGTACTTTACATCAAGGCACACTATAGACCAGTTCTGTGTCTGACTGTTTTTTATAACAATGTGATTCCCTGGCAGCAGTTGTTTTTATGATTATAATATCCCTTGCATCTTCGGAGTGATGCCTCATGACACATGTAACAAATTGTATGAAGCACTGTGATTTCTGGTTTGTATAAACTTGTTTGTATAATTATAAATTCTTTTTGATGTAATTTTAAGTTGTTTTCAATGCTACAGTCATTGGTAACTCTTACAGCATTAATGCAGAATAAAGAATGCAAAACAAATTTTCAGCTGCAGAAGTGTTCCAAGCAGAACTAACCTGAATCTTTTGCCTAGTGGCAGCACACCTTCATTAGGGTGACTTTGGAGATTGGCCCTGGTTCTTTGAATATCTGTGGAACCAAAATGTTTCTAAGGCCCAGGTTTCAGGATTTGTTAAAAGGAGTACACTTGGGGCCAGCACTGGGGGGATAAAGACTCACTCTAGCAGAGGCTAGCAGCAGGGTCCAGGACAGGTCCAGCTGGAATGTGTCAGCTGTCAAATCACAGGGAAGGCTTCTTACAGCTTTTGTGTCCTGCAGCTTGAACACAAGGTCAGACATATTATCCTTGGAGTCACCTTCTTTGCCCTGGGTACAACAGAAGGACCAGGCCCATTCTTCAGATCCAGTCAGGTCACAGACAATAGGCTTGTACTCTTCCATTTTTTCCACAGGTCCACATTTATGCCTGACACAAGCCTATGAGTGTAGGCGACTCCAGGTCCCCCCCTAACCAAAAGGGTAGAAGTTCCCAGAGGTCATCCTATCCACTTTCACTGCGCCCCCTGTGCACCCTACTACATAGAATCTCACTGTGCTGCTCTCAACCTAAAACCAATATGACAGAACCTTTTTTCCCCTGTGCAGAGCTCCTGTGCTCGACTGAGAGGTGTGGCAATGAAAATGAACCACCCCTCTACTGTGGTCACTCTGAACCAGTTCTAGCAGACACTACTCTCCCTCTGGGCTTGGTACCTGACTGGCTATGGGGACAAAGGAAGGGAGCAGTCCTAGGTGTTAGCGATCTCTGCTTGTGACTGAGTATGCCATTTTGAAGTTAAACAAGTTGTTATACACTGCACATCATGTTATTGGCAAGACAATACCTCCCAATACCTAGGGCCTTTGTCTCACATCTAAAAACAAGCTCACACCTCATCAAAGGAGCTATTCAGCTTCTGGGTGACACCAGGGCCCATGCAAATAGCAACCAACATCATTAGTTAGAAAAGAGTGACTTTGTAAAAGTCCCATTCCCAAAATATGTATTAGATATCCAAACTTCACCATTGAATGGTTTGTGATAAATATTTCAATAAGTCCAAACATGAGATTTGTATTTATTTCCTACTCAGAGATAGCATTTATTAGATTTAATATTGTATCCAAACGTTTTCATGTAGAACAGCCGATCCTGTCACATTGATCATAGATTTTAGGCTGTTTTACTGTAAGGACACGTTTAACATCAAACCTTTACATATCCTATTTTTAAATATTATGCACCTTTCTTTAGAGGTAGTAAGGCCTACTTAGATGTGATTTATTAGTATATAAAAGGAAAGTTTATTCTCTCAATATAATGGATGGCACAATAGGTGCTCCAGTCCACTTCTGTCATTTAAATTACATGCCCTGGGTAAACCTTTGTACCATAAGGTCATCTAGGTAAGTTAAACATGCCAATCAGGTATGACAATTTCAGTATTTGTAAAGGTGGTGGTACAGACACTTTACCTCTGGTTAGCAGGGGTAAATCGCAGAGAGTTCTACAGCCAGCAAAAGCAGTCAAGGGAAACATCTGAGATACACCCTGAAAAAACTGTAATTTCCAAAACTAACTTACTATTGTACATCATGAACAGCAAACAATGACTATGCTAGGACTCTAAAAGGCATTTCTTTCCTAATCAAATGACGTGCTCTTTCAGAACACATCTCATTCTGCTCTAGAATCATTCTCTGAGTTGCACTAGTTTACCAACAGCATGGTTTGCATGTGGATTATGGGCCACTCCTTTGTCTTTTTGGCTTGTGAGTATGTCAAATCATGCAGCATTGACACAGATCTAGAGTTTCCCATAGTGGACATTTCTTGGACTGGCCACAGAGGGATAAAATAGCATGAAGTATTGAATATGGTGCAAAGCATTTCAAATTGTGAGCCCCTAATGTCATGATTGTGCATTGCGAAGGAAATGATTTGGGCACAATCACGGTTGTAGCTCTCTCAAATCAAATGAAGGAAACCATAGGAAGAATATCTTCTCAACACTGCCTTTGTCTATGTCTATTCCAGAATATGTAAATGTGGCAGTGCTTCAACCAGATCCCTCCAAAGATTGACAAATTCAAAAAACAGGTTAATAAGCAATTTTAAACTTTTGCTGAGACTATCGCATGGGCATTATGTATGTCAATAACATACGTTTTGACATGCTTGGTATCTTCAGAACAGTTGGAATGATTTTCACAGCAGAAGCTAACAGTATTTTCCTAAACAATATAAAGGAATGTATCCATTCATTCCTGTGAGTGTGCCCAACACATTAACATGTAGGCTCTTGTCAGAGCCATCTCATTTTCACTGTTCAAAAAGTTTGTTTTTCTATTCAAATTACATGCCTTGTGGCAGGCCCTTGGCCTACTCAATCATGGGCACGCAACCTCCACCTGTGCATGGCTTTTGCCATACACGGCTGGGGGTTGACTGTACACACCCATGGGCAGCAAATACTTTGATATACATTGCGTTTGGTTATGTGAGGAGGGGCGTTGTGTCCAAAGCGTGGCCTCCGGCTAGGTCCTGCACCTAACTCCTCAACAGGCAGTCAACCACCACTGTGCATGGCCTTTGGCCATGGCAGTGGTGGGTTGACCACAGGGACTGACCTTCAGTCGGGTCCTGCACATAGCCCCTTGCTGACTCTGACTTCTCACAGATACACAACCCACATTTATTCATTCATTTTTTTAATTTTCACCAGAGTACTCATATCGTACCAGTGCTCAAACTTCACCCACTGGCCTCACTGTACTGTAAAAGCTTCAACAACGAAGCTTGTATGTATGGACACCTTCCACAGCAGCTAGTTGTAGGATCAAGGTCATGTGTTTCATTATGGACAGTGATGCAAGAATTTGAATCCTAGCTCAAACTTCACAAAACAAGCATTCGAAGTCAAACTATGAAGGTTCATTACATTTTTGAATCATTACAGGAGGCAAAAGATAGTTGATTAGGCAATTTCATAATTCATAACAAGTGAGCGGTTTTAACGTAATGTCGACCTGAATAGCTCAAAACAAAAATATTCCAAGTACAGAATCAAACAGCAAACTGGTATAATAAATTCTTAGTTTAAAAGGCAAGTAAAGAGGGCACAAAAAAGGCACATTTAATAGGTTTCTTCACAATGAAAGATTCACACTTGGTGATGAAATAAGAAAATAATGACAACAAACATTTGTTTTTCATAAACACATGATACATTAAATGCAACATTGCTAAAGATGCCTTCAGAGTGCATAATTAATGCTAATGCTTAACCTGAAAAAAGAGAACACTGCATATTTGCACATATTAATATACAGTGGACCCTCCAACTTTTAGGGTTAATTGTTTTTATTGTATTTGAGTGTTAATACAACTACACCTGCCTATATCTCAAAGGACATTGTCAATTATATTTAGGGATAGCATTAACCACATCATGCAGGAAAGAAGTCCCCGAAAACATTGGCCAGATGAGTAACAGAGAATGAGGTGCGTAAAGAAATAAGGAAAGTAACAAAAGAGCAAAACTCACACAACTTCCCAAACCATCCACCTGTCAATCACCCTTCCTGGAAAACTCTCTTACAATCACCAGCATGCACTAAATTATGTAGAGCTCATAGAATAAATAATGTAGAGGGGCTTGGAGTATGTGAACTCTAATCCTGGCCACGTTGGCTTTTATGTGACATGAGTGTGTAGCCTCCATGACTCCGGTGGACAGCAAGCTCAGGCAAGCTGGAATCAAAGCTGTCTCCTCTGCCAGCTAGCCTCATGGATATTTTTTCCCATTCAAAACATATCCCAAACTCTGCGTAACTATGTTCTGTGTGTAAGGATGGCCTCTCTGCCCTGTAAATCAGAATGGCTTGTGTAGCTATACGAAGCAGTAGCCATTTCAAGGGATAGGAAATTCAGTCTGTTGAACTCAAAATTATGTATGCTGGTAATCACAGAAATTGAGCTTTTCCTCCCAATACCTTTGAGGCTCTGACCAATGGCACAACAAAAAATAAGAGAGTCATAGAGTATCCAAAGTCCCTCCAGCTAAGACCACTTGTTGGACTTTTTTGCTTATGCAGGGTCATCCCCAATCTTTTTCCTCCTGCCTCCTATTTTTAATGACCTGTTGCTGTTGGCTTTTGAACTCTGAGCACTTTACCACTGCTAACCAGTGCTAAAGTGCATATGCCCTCTGTGTAACTTGTATGTAATTGGTTTATCCATGATTGGCATGTTTGATTTACTAGTAAGTCCCTAGTAAAGTGCACTAGAGGTGCCCGGGCCTGTAAATCAAATGCTACTAGTGGGCCTGCAGCACTGGTTGTGCCACCCATTTATGTAGCTCTGTAATCATGTCTCAGACCTGCCACTATAGTGTCTGTGAGTGCAGTTTTAACTGTAAATTCGACTTGGCAAGTGTACCCACTTGCCTGGCCTAAACCTTCCCTTTTCTTACATGTAATACACCTCTAAGGTAGCCCCTAGGTAGCCCCAAGGTCAGGGTGCAGTGTATGGTTAAGGTAGGACATACAGTAATGTGTTTTAAATGTCCAGACAGCGAAATATTGATAAATTCGTTTTTCACTGTTGCAAGGCCTGTACCTCTCATAGGTGAACATGGGTCCCACCTTTAAATTTGATTACAGTGTAGATTCCCTTTGGGAGTGGATGGACATGTGGAGTTTGGGGTCTCTGAGCTCAAAATTTAAAAATACATCTTTTAGTAAAGTTGATTTTAAGATTGTGTGTTTGAAAATGCCACTTTTGGAAAGTGAGCATTTTCTTGCTAATACCATTTCTGTGACTCTGCCTGCTTGTGGATTCCCTGTCTGGGTCAGCTTGACAGTTGAGCTGGTTGCACCTCAAACTAGACAGTGACACAAAAGGAGCTGGGGTGTAGTCTGCATTTCGTGATGAGCTATCTGTGCTAGGAGGGAGGGGAGGACTGGTCACTTACACCTGAAAGGGCTGTGCCTGTCCTCACACAATGCCGTCTCCGACCCCCTGGTGAGTGTCTGGAGCTTGCCCTGGGAAAGACAGGATTTCACATTCAAAAGAGACTTTACTTTGAAGCAGGCCTACTTCAAAGGAGAAATTGGGTATAAGAAGGGCACCCAAAACCACAGACCTTAGAACACTTCTGGAAACAAGAGGAACCTCTGCCTGGAGAAGAGCTGAGGAGAAGTGCTGCCCTACCTGTGACCGTGCTTTGTGGAGCTATCCTGCATTTGCTGCTTCTGCCAGAGTAAGAGGGCAAAGACTGGACTTTGTGTGCCTTCCATCTTGTGAAGAAATCTCCAAGGGCTTCATTTAGAGCTTGCCTCCTGTTGTTTGAAGTCTCAGGGACAGCAAAGACTTCTCTCTGCCAGCACCTGGAGTCTCTGGAGGGGCGCCTGCTCTGACAAGTGGTGCCCTATCCAGTCCCTGGGCCTTTGGAAGGAAAGCTGGTGGAAATCCAAGGAAATCAACTTTGGACCGACGCCGATGCTGAATTCAGTGACGCTGTCTGCAACCGACTCCGTGATCTTCGCTGGAGCGCGACGATCTTCGCAGGCCCCACGCCGCAGCAGCCCCGCTGAAGTCCGCTACTCCGTGGAAGTCGCTGCACCACATCGTGACTGACGCCGCTGGAAGTGAGCAGATTCAACGTTTCGCACAGACGCCGTGATCCCCAACTTCGCTCATTGACTTGTTTTCACTCTTCACCAAAGGTACTGTACTTGAGGGTCTATGCGACTCCGTGTCCGGCGCCACTGGTGTCGGCTTGTTGGGAACGACTCCGTCACGTCACCGTGTTAACACCTCATCGAAGCATTTTGTGTTTCTAAGAGCTGTTTTTTAGTTTAATGTTTAAAAATTCATAACCTGACTTGTGTATGTCGGATTTTTGTCATTTTGGTCTTGTTTTATTTAGATAAATATTTCCTATTTGTCTAAACTGTCATTTTGTAGTGTTTTCATCATGTTACTGTGTGTGTTGGTACAAATACTTTACACCTAGCACTCTGAAGTTAAGCCTACAGCTCTGCCAAGCTACCAAAGCGTAAGCAGGGGTTAGCTGATGGTGATTCTCTTTTACCCTGACTAGAGTGAGGGTCCTTGCTTGAACAGGGGGTAACCTGACTTTCAACCAAAGACCCCATTTCTAACACCACTCATATTGGAATTCCACTGGTGTATCCTGCTATGGTGGAGTTCTAATAGTCACAGTCTTGGTGAGTGTGTCACTCATCTGCATGCTAGATGCACTTAACAGAAACCTTGCAGATATGTCCATCCATTCTTTGAATAACATCTTTCTCCCAATGTTTACCTCTCTCCTCAACTGTCCCACGGTCTTTTCTTTCTCCCGCAGTAGTCAGTCTTGGGGACTTTATAAATTTGTAAAATCAAACTTCTATGATAAGTCCCAAGTCCCCTACCTCATGTCTCTGTGGGACACCCAATGTTGCTCCTGGGCATAATCCATTCTCTCAGGGTCCTTTATTCAGTATGACTATAGGCTTTACTGATTAAATGAGGAATACAGATAATATTTTCCACACATTCCTGCCTGCAATGAACCCAGCTTGGTCAGGATTGACAAGACCCCGCATCAGTGGGCCAGGCAATTCACCAGAATCCCATAAAAATTGGGCAGGAGCCCGGATGGAATGAGGAACATGATGTCTAATGTTTACATGGTTTGGTTATGGTGGTATATTGAGTCCGTGATAGCAGAGGAAATAGCAAAGGAGTTATGAAAGCACATGAGTAATGAGGCCAGTATGCTACAAAGAGGACTGTCACCAGTTCCTGGGTCCCTTTGCAATTTAAGTTTGACAATCACTGAGATAACCTTTATAGTGGTTATTGAACTCTCAAATGTTTCATGTTGAAGCTGTTTGATGTGTGTGCATGTGCCACCACTAACATAGTGGGACAGTTCAGGGTCCTCTGCTTGCTTCGCTATGTACAGAATTTCATAAAACTCGTAAAACTTTTTGTGAATGTCTTCATTTTCAGTATGTAAGAATCCAGTACTTGCCTTGATAGCAGGGATCCATTCTTATTGGAGCCTGGCTGTACCTTTGGCAGTGAGTAGTTTTTCAGCCTTATTTCCCCCACTGCAGTATGTTTGTCCCACACAAGGACTATTCTGCCATGTCTGTAACCAGTAAATTGACATGGCTACATACTTTATCCAGCTGCTCTAGGACCCATCTCACCCTAATTCTCTTGTGCACTTCCTCCAGCTTCATCACCTGCCCTCTAGGTCAGCTCTTCTTTCCTTTCTTTCACGATTTGTTTTAGGTATCATTGAGATGAAATGGACTCAAATAAAGGCCTTTAAGGTTTTCCATGAAATATGTATTTCTACATCCTCCCAGCCAACAGTTGTCCAAAACAAAAATACATTGTGTTTTGCATTCTGTTGGTCCTATTGTTTGTTATGTAGCAGGGAATCCCCTAGACTCCAAATCCCAGCCTGACCCCCAGAGATGTGAAGCAGCATGCTAGGACACATAGGGGCATGGTCTGAAATTGATCTAGTCTCTAACCGGTAGGTGGCTATCCCAACCCCCAACACACACCTTACACCCAACCACCCCCTCCATCCAAAGCACCCCCCACCCCCATACACACACTAACTCCCCCACCCTGACTTCCAAATACACCCCCGATCCAAACACACACACCCCCCTCCAATCATCACACACACACCTCCCCACCCCTCTGATCATCACACACACAGCCGCAGACACGCACCACGTATACACCCAATCACTCACACTATTATACATGCATTCATACATGCATACTTCCAGACATGCTTGCACGCATTCTTACACAATCACCCACACGCATACAACCAGGCAAACACCACAACACACACAGATGCATTCACTCACTCACTCACTCACTCACACATTCATGCACACACTCAGACACACACAACTCCCCCCACCAACCCAACCATCTCACCCACCCACCTTCCCTGCCGGAAGCCTGACTTACCTAGCGCAAGAAGGTCTTCTGGCAGGGAACTGGAAGGGGCATTGCTGCCACCAGCAGCGCCATACCAGCAGAACACCACCAGGCTTGTCATAATACGGCTGGCAGCGTTCTACTGGCGTAGCAGTGCTGGTCGAAGCAGCGCCACCTGACCATGGCCCACCACCATGAAAACTGCCGGATTTCCGCCCTTCTTTTGGCAGAAGTCCAGCAGTGCTTATAATATGGCAGACAGATGGTAGCCATGGGGGTGGTATTTTGGCAGCCGTCACAGCAGCAGTAGGCGGTTTTTACTGCCAATGTCGAAATGACCACCCTAGTCTCCTCAGATAACTTCCCTAAGTGGCATGTTCTCAGCACCGATCTGTCTACCATGTTATCCATGATGACATTAAGGTTGCTATTGATTATTAATTGTCTATTTGAGGTCTGCAGTACCAAGGGAATGTGATATAAGGACTCTCTCTTGCATGTTCCTAGTGGTATAAATGGAGATCACCATAAAAGTGCAGTCCTCAGCTGACCATCTGAATGCTTTCCAGATCCACTATGATATCCTGTATTCTCCTCAGAATTGAGGCTGAAAATACACTAGGTACTTGGTGCAATTAGAGGAGTATTATTGGTGAGTTACTGTAGGAAAGTAGCCTCTTTCTACCTTGGTTATCCCCACTTTTGGCCTGTTATCAGTGTGTTTGAATGTGTCTACTGGGATCCTGCTAACCAGAACTCCAGTAGTTATGCTCTCTCCCTTAAATTATGGTTATTGGTTACTGGTAACCCAGTATTTCATCCACAATTGGCTTACTGGTGCCCCCCTCATAAGTCCCTAGTATATGGGACCTAGGTACCCAGGGCATTGGGGTTCCAGGGGATCCCTATAGGCTGCAGCACATCTTTTGCCACCCATAGGGAGCCCATGAAAATGCTTCTGCAGGACTGCCATTGCAGCCTGCGTGAAAAGGTGCATGCATCCTTTCTTTCACTGCCATTTACACTGCACCAGGTCATTTATAAGTCACCCCTATTGCAGGCCCTCCAGCCCTGAGGGCAGGGTGCGGAGTACCTGTGTGTGAGGGCTCCCCTGCACTAGCAGAGGAGCCCCCACAACCTCCAGGACCATTTTCCCGGACTTCATGAGTGCGGGGATGCCATTTTAAGCGTGTGCTGGACTTAGGTCACTACCTATGTCCAGCTACATAATGGTAACTCCGAACATAGGCATATTTGGTATCAAACATGTTAGAATCATACCCCAATGCTTTTGCAAGCATTGGTTGTATGTTTCCATGCACTCTGGGGGGGCTCCTTAGAGGACCCCCAGTACCTCCATTACAGCCTTGTAAGGTTTTCGAGGCATCCCCACCTGCTGCCATCTATCAGATAGCTTTCTGCCCTCCTGTTGATTGAGAAGCTCAAGCCCAGGAAGGCAGAACCAAGGAATTCCTTTGGGAGAGGGGTGTTAAACCCTCTCCCTTTGGAAATAGGTGTCACAGGCTTGGGAGGGGTAGCCTCTTCAAGCCACTGGAAATCCTTTGAAGGGCACATTTGGTGCCCTCCTTGAAAAATCCAGTCTACACCAGTTCAGGGACCCCCAGTCCCAGCTCTGGCGCAAACCTGGACAAAGGAAAGGGGAGTGACCACTCCTGTGTCCATTACCACGCCGGGTGGTGCTCAGAGGTCCTCCAGAGGGTCCCTAGTTTTTGCCATCTTGGATTCCAAGTTGTCAGGGAACTCTGGGAGCATCTGAGTGGCCAGTGCCAGCAGGTGAAGTCAGAGCCCTCCCCTGATAGGTGCTTACCTGCTTAGGTGACCAATTCCCCTTTTAGGGCTATATAGGGTCTCTCTTTTAGGTGGTTCTTCAGATTCGGATTGCAAGACTCCAGCAGGAATCCGCTGCATCCTCTACTTCATCTTCTCACTAAAGAAATTGCATCTGAACCCTCCAGGAACTCTGCAAACTGCAACAAATAATCAAAGATGATTTCTGCCCCCTCTGGCTCACCCCTCTGGGTACAGTCCACCAGGTTCCTCCTAGTCCCGGGCAGTGCCATTTTCCGCTAACTGCGAGCTTTGCATGTGCCAAGGCTTGTTGGCAGACTCCAGCGATGTAAACCAGACTTCAAAGCTCAATCTGGCGTGGGACATCATCTGCACCAACCAGAAGCCCGCATCCATCTTCTTAGGTGCAGTACTGACTGTTGTTCTTCACCGGTGGTTCTTCTTCTGCACCTTCATCCGGGCAGGCAGGGGCTCCTGTTCTCTCTGGACTCTTCTGTGCTTCTTCCACAGGTCTTCAGGCCCAGGAATTCACTGTTGGTGTCTTGCGGTCTCTTTGGTTCTTGCGTAATCTTCTTTCTCATGTTTCTCTGTGTTCTGAGAAAGTTAATGTGGTTTACTCCTGCTTTCCTGGGCTCTGGGTGGGTTCTAGTACTTACCTTTGGTGTTTTCCAATACTCCCAGTGCCTCTCTACATACTACTCAGCATTGTTGAAGGCCTCTTCCCCCTCCCAACTCTGACAAGCATGGTTGTGAGTCTCTGCTTTAAAATCCTGCTCCTATCTCCATATTTATGCTCGAAAACGTCTTATGCCTCGTAGAGGATATCATGACAGATCCACTGATTGACCCCCAGTTCGAGGGATGTGTGCGCAGCTGCCCTCCCCTGCACACACTGAGCTCATTCACCGAGCTGTGTTGCTATCTGGAGCCCTATGTGATCTTATGCCAAAGTAGTAAGGAGGCTTTGTGTGCGATACGCAGTATTAAAGCCCTCACAGTAACATGCATAATCATTCATGAATGAGGTGCAATAACCGTTTGAAGACCAGCAGAGGCCAGGCCCAGGCCACATACTGTAGATATATCGCCCAGCAGGTCAACCTCAGAGTGCACCGCCTGGAGCAGTCAAGGAAAAAGGGGAAAATAGAGTATAACTTTTTTTGTATGGGGTAGCAACCGCAAGGGAGGGCACTCCCCAATTAGGCTCCTGGAAATGTTGTGGGTTTTATCATCTGAGGTGCTTATTCCTTGTTCCTCTGTTTTGCTGTGCCACTAAAGCACCCCTCACAGGGCAGGGCTGTTGAAATAAACCAGTCTCACCGCCGGCTCCTTGACCCTTCCAAGGTGTGCACAGCAGCTCTTCTCCGGTTCTCCGGTTCCAGCAGCTCTGCAGCATTGCTGCAATAGCCAAGCTTGCCCACTCAATCCTTCTTTTGATGCTGCCCGACTCAAGCTCCCCAGGTCACCCACTCATAGCTCCACCAGCCACTCCAGCTATTGCAGCTCTCTTGCCTGGCCGCCTAGTAACCTTGCTGAAAAGGCCCATTGGACCATGTGTCAGATATGATTCGGCCTACGGTCTCTGTGCACACCGCTACCCACCCAGGGGTGGGTTTTCTCACCTACCCGATCATGCTGTCTTGAATCTGTCCTAAGCAAGGGGCCGGGTTGTGCATCAAGGGCTACTCCACAGGCAGGGATCACAGCAGCGCTGCCCATCCTTAGTGATTATGCGTTGCTGGGCTACCTCCTCTGGGTGTGCCCAATGGGTCAAATGTCCACATACACGATCACATACACGAGAAAACTAATGATCAGACAGTTTGTCAACCTCAGTAAGACCCCACAGATTGCAGGGACTCCCTTAAAACTGCCCGGCTTCAACCGGCTCCCGGGACTGATATTATAATCTGGTTCTGAGTGCAGAAAGGAGCAGGAGCGTCCCACGCTTCCACAATCTTGGCTCTGCCCCGACCCTTAAGCTTTTTAAAAGTGTCTTCAGTGGAAACAGGAAAGGGTCATGATTTTGTTGTAACATTGTGTACCAATAGTATAAAGCTTCAGCCAAGAAAAAATAGTAATTCGATTTAAATTCAGCACAAAAAAACAACACCAGAACATAAATTGCATTTCTGCTATTTTCTTTTAATTGAAAAGAAAACCGGCAAGCCCTTTAAACATGAAGAATAAAACATAATTTCCTTCGTAATTGCAGATATGCATGTCATTACAGGCAGGCAGAGGCCAAGTTATGTCAATTTGTGGCCTATCTTAAAATGACAACTAGTGAACTATTATCTTAATCAATAAATATACTCTAACAATGGTGCGGCATTGCAATAGGTCTGAACCTTGAGCACTGCTGCTACTGCAGTACGGCGTACCATAGGGGAGGCCTGTTCTGTGTCCCAAGAGTAACTAAGACAATTTTGTTTTCAATTGGTGCCCCAGGGGAGACCCTCGCACAAGCATCACGGGGTCAGAATGTCCCCAGCTTGCTCCTTATACTTTTTTCCACTTTAAAGGATACTAAAGAGAAAAAAATGTTTCAGCCACCATTGCACGTCTTGGGTCCCCAAGACTTGTAATGGTGGCTGAAACATTTTTTTCTCTTTAGGTGTGGTCAAAAATCGATACTGCAGGACCGAGAGCGGTCCTGCAGTACCAATTAGGCAGACATGAGAACAAGCTCTCTCACCCACACAGAGGGCCCTATTTTTTAAACTTTTCAACACCGCAGGACTCCTGCAGGACTCTTGCAAAACCAACCGCTCAACTGTACCTAACTTTTAAACTCCTTCATGGCTACCAAGCACCTTTTTAAACGCAGATTTCTCTGAAATAGCATAATAGATTAACACTAAATCAAAACAATCCGTTTTCTGTGTAAAGTTCTAACTTTTTATCAAATTTGGTGTATTCAGTCTTTTCTTTGGTAGTGGAGAGCAAATTTTCCTTTTGGCATTGACATGGCAACTAAGAGATTCCACTGAATCACCCTCCCCACCCCCATTTTCTTTGCCTACTCTTGACGGATCAGCCAGGCCCTTTGCAGGTGAACCATTACCATACTGTGTATGGTCGAAGACCAGCCTTCAGCAGGGGGTATGTCTCAGGGCCTTTCCCCTAGGCATGGGAGAAATTATAATTATGCTAGAGTAGTCAAAGTAATTTTGGACATTTTATATTACTATACTGTAGTGACAAAGGGCCAGATGTATGAAATATTGTTGCACTCGCAAACAGTGCGAATCGCAAAATTCGGCCGTCTGCGAGTGCAAAAAAGTGGTCTGCAATGCATGAAAGGCATTCGCAGACCACAAATAAGAAATCGCAAAAATTGCGATTTTTTTGCATTGCAACCTGGTTTTGCGAGTCACAATTTGCGATTCGCAAAGTCCAAATCGCAAGGAGATGCTGAAAAAAAAAATCACAAATTGCGATTTTTCGCAGAATGGCATTTTGCACATGCAAAATACCATGAAAAGAAACCAGGTGGTAACCTGGTGCAAAATTTAGAAATGCATTTTTAAATTGTACATGGAAAGCACACATGCCCTTTTGGCATGTGTGCACCTTACATGTCCCCCAATAAATCTTTGGGGTGCAGCAGAGGGGGCCTTAGGCCCCCAGCACCCTGGGGTTTTGCATTTCCAAAATTGCGATTTCTGGTTCAGAAATCACAATTTTGGAAATGCAAAAAATTTGCAGACATAGGCCAACAGGCCCATAGCTGCGAATGGGGCCGGTATCGCAATTTGTGATTGGGTAATAGCATTTGCGATTTTTAAGAAATTGCTATCACCGAATCGCAAATGTGATACATGGCACTTTGCGAGTCGGAAACAGCGATTTCTTAAAAATCGCTATTTCCGAATCACAAAGGCCCGTGATGATACATCTGGCCCAAAATTACTGAAAAATATATGATCACATCTGTTCACGTAATTTTGTATAATTTTCACCAAAAATGCCTAGCCAAGAGCACAGAAGCAAAGCACAAGTGTCTGCTGGATGCTTCTGTTCCTGTTCTGTTGCATTTAGGGGTATTTTCTTCATGCAAAATGCATCCTGGAGTCCATTTTGAAGAAAATAGCGTTAAATGTTAAATGCTGGGCTATGTTCTTCAGGTAATTATTCTTACACATGTAATTTTTCTGTAAGTTAGCATACTTTTCGGTAACATTAATGACCAACTCTACTTTCGTCCAGTGCGGCCCTGAGCCAACACCCAGGCTGGCAGTGAACTCTACTGTAGGTAGTCAGCCACCCACTGCACCTAGCCAAAGGCCATGGGGAGTGATTGGTTGCTGGCAAGGCCTCTTCTCCAGCAAAGACCTACAGCAAACCCCACTGTTGGAGGCCAACCACCCACTGCACACAGCCAAAATCTGTGAGGGATTGGATACATGGCTTGGCCTCTGGCAAGGCATCCTCACCCAACCTCCAACTGACACTAAACCATCATTTGGATTTGTTACTTTTTTTCTCATACGGTAGCCTGAAGGTACCACAGTGCCATGTGGTGAAGCTTGAGAGCCAGTACTGCCACAATACTACAGGACCTCACTGGAGACCCATGCTGGGTCCCATGGAAGTACTGCAGTCCCCAAAACCAATTTTTCTTAATTGCAGCCCCTTGGTGTGTCCCGCTGTGGCCTCTCACAAGTGCCAAGTGGTTAGGGTGTTAGGGTATATGTATAACTGATGGATTCATATTGGTTTAGGTTGAGCCGATTGCTGAGAGACTGTGAACAGTTGTTTGTGCAAGAGCTATAGGGTAAGAAGATAGAAGTGGGACAGTGTGCGTATGCCATGGATACATTACTGTTAGAACTGGTATAGTGACTAGAGAGCCCATATTGTGTCAGAAGTACACAGAGAAAGCTCCCTACACAATGTAATGTATTCCTTAAGTAGCTTTGGTCAGAGTGTACATATTTCCTTTCTCCTTGCCTTTCTCCACGAGGGTATCCTTTTACTCAGTCATGCTCATTCTTCCTATCTCTTACTTTAAAAGCAATTCTACTGTCCATTGGTGAATACACTATTATAAAGTACTATCATTCTAATGCCTACTACTCATATACATTGTTGCGCATAACTCAGAAGCACATATGAAAGATGCATTTTGTAGTCATGTATTCTTCTCGGTATGTAATATTGTCATTTTATCAAAATTCTTCTTTTCCTGAAAGCAGTATGCACATACTCTAGGTACCTCAGTGATGAGTTTGGAGCACATTCACACTCACTTACACTTTTACATCTGTTAATTCATTCACACTGCTGTAGTCTTGTTGGTAGGGTAAAATGGTCTTCCAGTGTCACTAAATTGGGATCCTGATGGCTCATCTACAAATCTGTTAATGTAGCACACAGCTCTCATACCCTCTGTTGCAAACTGAAGTAAGATGTTTGTGTACCTGAATAGGTCAATAATTGTAGGGGCAGTGGCAGAAGGTATATTTTCTAAGCAAAGCCTACCAATGGAATTATATCTCTGAAGACTATTGAGGATTTAAAGCAAAATAATACCCACTTTGTTTTCAGCCCCCCCCAAAAGTCCAGAATCTAGTGCCACTTAATAACATGCCACATCTATTTCCTTCAAAGTATTACTTTTATAGCTGCAGGTATTTAGAAGAAGAAAAAAGTAAGACTCAGGAATTTTTCACAGAAAATACTTATGTGGAGTATCACATGTGTACCAATAGGTTGAATGATGGCACCCATCACCTCCTTCTTCCTCACACGATTAAGGTGAATCAAAACTGTCTACATCAGAGATTTTTCCTCTGTACAGTGTAGGACGAGATTGGTCACATAGTTGCACTGAAAAGTTGCCTGAAAGTATTCCAAAGCAACAGCAAGCACTGTTGTGCATTACTTTGCATTAAGGGGGCATTCCGTGGATTGAATAAGAGTTTTCCCACGCAACCACCCATGGCTTTTTACCAAAAAAAAAAAGCTATGTAGTCAAGAAAGTTGGGGGTGTTTTGCAGAAAAGAATACCTTTTTGACATTAGCGTTATTCAAGGAGAAATTGATATTGATAGTGTTTATAGAGCGTGAGATGGCCTGCAGACGTTTTGGAGCCAATGTCTGTTAGATGTCATCAAATGTTGAGCTAGTTAAAAAGTGGAGATGTAAAAAGCCAGGTTTTAAGTTGTTTTCTAAAACAGAGATGATTGGTCTGATCTCTGAGATGCCAGGGCAGTTTGTTCCAAAGTTTTCCGGTGGTGAGGGCGAAACTTCGACCACCCCAAGATGCTTTATTAAAATGGGTAATTACAATTGTTCTTGATGGGGGCTTGACTAGAGGTGTTTGATTTGAATTTAGTTTTAAGGTACTTAGGGCCTGTATTATTGAGTGATTTGTGGGTAGTGCCTAATGCTTTAAAGGCAATTCAATTCCTTATGGGAAGCTGCAGCAGGGCATCTGAGGCTGATTTGCACTTTGGGGTTTTCATTAAAAGTTAAGCAGCTGCCTTTTGTAAAATCTGCAATTTATTCAGAATGGGTTCTTGGATGCCCATGTAAAATGTGTTGCAGTAATCAAGTCTGGATAACACCAAGGTTTACCAGCTTCTACAGTTCAAAAGGAATACATTCTACACTCTTTTTCATTTATTTTAGTGAAAAACAAAGGAGGCAAGATTGCTGATCTGATTGGAAAAGTTCAAGTGGACATTGAAGGTTACTCCTGCATTCCTAACTTTCAGGGCTGGGACAGGGAGGGGACCCACATGTTGGGGCCACCAGGATGTGTTCCAGAAGGGTGTCTCCATTCTGAACAAAAGGACCATGTTTTTTTCAGAGTTGAGTTTAGGACAATTCTGTCCCATCGAACTTGCAACTTAAGTCATTCAGTTGTAAACGGACAGGCAGTTTCTATAGAAATTGACAGCACAATATTCATATCATCCGCATAGGCAATCATGGAGAATCAGAGTAAGTGAATCAGTCTAGCCAGGGGGCAACTTAAATGTTAAAAAGGGTATGGCTCAAAGATGACCCCTGGGGGACACCATAGGGTAGGGAGAAAGATTGCAATGTAAACTCTCCCATGGAAATGGACTGTTTGCTGTTGAGAAGAAAGGAGCAAAACAGTTCAAGTGCCAGTCCTCCTATGCATATGGATACTAGCTGGTCAGTTAGCACTCTATGACTAACGGTGTCAAAGGCTGTAGATAAATCCAACAGGATGACTGCAGCCTTTCCTCCATTGTCAATTATTGATCTGATTTCTTCGGTGGCAACTATTAGGACTGACTCTGTGCTGTGATTTTTGCTAAACCCCAAACTGGCCATGTCTAGCATTGCGTTGCCCTCTAGGAAGCTGGACAGCTCACAATTAATGTGTCTTTCAAATATTTCAGCAGGCATAGTTAGGCATGAGATAGGGCAGTAACTTTTAGTCTCATAAAGGTCAAGAGAACAAAAGAAGGTTTCTTTAAATGTGGGTGGATAGATGTCTTTTTACACATCCTAGAAACTGACCCTTGAGAACAATACTGTTCAGAAGGTTATTAAGAGGACCTGCTACTTAGCTGCTATTTCATGGAGGCATTCCCGACTTAGTAATTCCTATTAGTTTGATCACTTCTTCTTTAAAACAGGGAAAACTCATTAAGTTGTTTTTTTTTTTATCGGCTCCTGGAAGTTCAATTTTAGACTCAAGTAGAATAGTGTTGTGGCTAGTATCAAATTCATAAGAAACTTCTGCTACCTTAGTGTGAAAAAAGTGTGGCAGGTTGTCACATAAAGATTAACTAGGAGGTACAGCGTTGGTAATGATAGGGTTTGAAAGAGTCTGAGATGTGTAAAAGTGTTCCTTGGCTGAATTTTTTGCAGAGGTAATTTTATTAGTGTAGTAATGTGTTTTTGCAGGGATAATCTGCTTTTAGGAATCCAAAATACATTGCTTGTATTTATCTCTTTCATCGGAATTATAGTTTTTCCTCTACCTCTTTTCTTGCCTGCAGCATTTTTGTATTAGAGATCTTAAATTGGAAGAGAAACAAGGCGCAGATGGTGGAGTTATGTGATTTTTAAAAATACAGTGAGAATAGCTAACTGATTCAAGGTCAGGTTCATTTACCAAAAGAGTTGTGAGGTGCCTTAAATAGTAATGAGTTCATTTTTGTAAATTTTGGTACAGGCACAAAATGTAATAGCTTTTGCAAGTGTGTCCACTAAAATGTTTAAGGGAGGGCGTTTTAAAGTAAACCTGATAGCATAGTGATCTGACTAGGTGAGCGGGAGTATCGCATCCAGCTGTAAATCTTGGGGCATATTTAAGAGCCCCCTAGTGCCACCTCAGTGCTGCCATAGTGTCATTTTTTTATTAGGAGGCATTAAAGTGTCTTGTTGCACTCGCCATATTTACAAAGGGGGGGGGGCATCCCAGTAGTAGGAGGCCCCCAAAAATGGCACAGTGAAATTTAATAGATTTCACTGCACCATTTTTGGCGTCATTTTAACACCTGCTCAGAGCAGGCGTTAAAATGACGCTCCCATGGAAACCTATGGGCCTCCTTGCACTTTGAAACACTAGCATCAAAAGTTTTGATGCTAGTGTAGCAAAGCGCACAATAGCGTAAAGAATGGTGACGCTGTTATGCTAATGACCGCCATGATGCACCATTTTATAAATGCGTTGCAACCATGATGTTATGAGGTGCAGGTAGGGGGGGCGCAGAAAAAGTAGCACATCAGCTCTGATGTGCCATGTTTTCATAAATATGGCCTTTGGTTTTTGAAAGAATACCATCCAGGATGTGCCCTGCCAAATGCGTGGCAGTATTTATCAATTGATTATAGTCAAATCAGCTAACGATGTTGATAGGTTTTTCTGTCTCTCTATTGGTAGAATTTCCAAGATGAAAATTAAAATCAACTAAAAAGGTGAAATTTGAGAATGGCATACAGGATTCAAGAAGGTCATTGACCAATTTTAAGAAAGGATCTTGGGGGCTCGGTGGTCTAGAAAGGCGAAGTCCATTAAAAACATAATTATTAGAGAGTCTACATTTAAAAATGAGTTGAGTGCTTTACATTTCAGTTCAGTTACTGGCTCTCGCGTGATTTCCGGATGTTCGCGTTAGGCTATTGCTGGCCGGCCACCCCTTTTGGAGACAGTCATTTTGCTAGATATCATAGCTCGCTGGGACAGCGACTGAAAAAATCTGGACTAGAGGCTTCATCTGCCCAAGTCTCAGTGAGTAAAACAACCTCCAATGAAGAAGCATCAAGAAATTAAGTGTTCATGTTTATGCTTGATACTGAATAAGTGTTTATCAGGAGATAGATTTAATGTTGATAATGCTGGCGGTGGCATGATTAGTAAGCTTGGAATTGGATATGATAGGTTTGGGGAGCGACTTAGTACTATATAGTAAGTTACAGTTTACACATTGATTCTTGTGATGAGCTGGAATGCCATCAAACATGCTGCACAAGGTGTTCCTGCGTGGATGATTAAGTTGTGGAAGCTGCTCTCTGGACTACTGGGGAACTTCTGGATGGAAAATTGACCAGGGGTTGTGTCGCAGGGAGAAGTACCAGCGCAGATAGACACAGAAATGCAATTATTTCTCCAATCTTCACGATTTTGCATGTGTGCTGCACCCTACAGCACGCATACAAAGCTGGAAAAGTTTAAAAGTTAGCCTAAGGATAGTGTGTTATACCTTTCTATTAAAAAAAAATCTATGCTATACTTGAGGAAATTTCTTCCCGAAAGGGCAAAGGTGTTTATGTGGGACTAGCAGCCTGATTGTGCACCAGCGCACCAGCGCTAGAGAGAGAGCAGGACTGTGCCACATCTCTGTAGATATGACTCTTTCCTGCTCTCTCCTTGTCATACAATGTAACACGTAACTGCACTAGTTTGCAAGACATTTTAGTGCAACTCTTATGCCTTGTGCTCCTTGCCAAATTCATTAGTAGTCGTTCTGCAAATTATTAAATACATCTTTTACGTTCATTAAGTTTGCAGAAAATGGCCACTTATTTGAGTATTATTAACTGGAACTCCTCAACCTCCTTTAACCTGCTTACTAACATGTTGTTTATGTTCTTGAGAACTTAAAAAAGAAACTTGAACCATGCGCATCTCTTTTTCATGCAGCTTGTGAAAACAAAGGTTAAAAGATGCTGGGAACATCTGCTTGGATGATCACTGGCTGATAATCGAGCTATTTTTGAGAGTGCTACTTATTTTCACTATGGCTTTGAACATGGCTTCCTTCACCTCCTTGTTCCTCATACTATATATACATGGGTTACACATAGGTACCACCACTGTGTACAACAGAGAGATCACTCTTTCCATGTCTGAAGTATGGCTAGAAAGTGGACGCGTGTAGTTGATTGCTATAGTTCCATAGTATATGATGACAACTGTAAGATGGGAAGAGCATGTGGAGAACACCTTAGACTTTCCATTGGAAGAATTGATCTTCATTATGGTGGAGATAATATGAATGTAGGAGAAAAGGACAATCAGGAAGGAGAACAATCCAAAGACAACAGAAGTGGCAAGCATCAGCGTTTCATTAATATGAGTGTCAGCGCAGGACAACCTAAACATTGGCTGCATTTCACAGAAGAAATGCTTGATGTTTCTAGGCGTGCAGAATGGCAGTCGAAAAATAAACATTGTGTTGACGAAGGCGTTCATAAGACTAGGGACCCAACAACTGGCAACTAAAGCGACGCATATCCTTTTATTCATTCGGACATGGTAGAACAGTGGTTGGCAGATGGCAACATGGCGATCATAAGCCATGACAGCGAGTAGAATGCATTCAATTACCCCTAATGTCAATGAGAAAAACATCTGCATGGCACAGCCCACAAATGAGATAGATGTATTTCCAGCCTTTAAAATAAGCAATATTTTTGGCACAATGGATGTGGTGAAAAAGATATCTATGAAGGATAGGTGACTAATGAAGAAGTACATTGGGGTGTGAAGATGAGAATCCAGTCTTTGAAGTAGGATCAGAAGGATGTTTGCAACCAACGCGACTAGGTACATGACAAGGAACAGAACAAAAAGCACCAAGTTCAACCAGGTGAGATCAGAAAACTTCATGAGACGAAAAGATGAATCCAAGGTATAATTTTTAAGCTCCATTTTGTTCCATCCGAGATATCTGCAGAGTGAAGCAGACATGACTAGCTTGCTGGATTGGTTATCAAACGTATTCTAATATTTGTTTTTATACATTTGATCAAGCATGGCACATTTAAAGTTGTTCCACCTTAAAGGTAAACATGCCAATTTAAAATAAAAATTCCACCACGACTATGATCTTGACACTTCGCCCCACCCCCAGCACGAATCACGAATAGCCATTTATTAGTTTTCATCAAAACTAAAGATGGCTCACTTGAGTCACTCAAATCAGATATTCTTTATTCGGGCATATTTTCCCTACCAGAGTATTACTACCATAGAATTGAGTGGCAAGAGACATGAGCAATTACGGAAGCTAAAACACATCAACTTGGTGACTTCAGTGAATGACATCCACCGGGTGTGGCAATACAATACCGCCACAAAATTAAAAAAGTACCAACCTCATTGCAATAAAATGAGTAGCCAACTCCGCTAGTAGAGAGAATTTGTCCACCAAAACCACTCTTTGTTCTTTTCACTCACTCTCTGTGAATTAATGCATTCTGTTTACAATTATTTTTCGGTTTCTCCACTGCACCGCAGTACAACTTGAAATCATTCTAATCTGTCACTACTCTAAAAAGAGGAAGAGACTTTGCTCTACATGATCACTGTACCACACGTGTGTTTCTTTCAGCTGTCTCTCCAGCTAGTTTCACATTCTTGAGCAGCTTCAGTGCGTTTTGGGGTCACATTGTATTATAATTGGCCATTTTTCTCTCACAATCGATCTCCTCTGCTTTTTTTTCTAGACTGTTGACTGGTTTCTGTCGAATTTCTACTTTTGTTAATTAAACAGTTGTGTATTAACCAGTGCTTAATATGAGCTGATGCTTCTGGTGCTGAACACCGGACCTTAGGAAACCCATTGCCTAGAATATGAGTCCTTACTCCCAATTGCAACTAGAGAGGTTTATGAGAGACACAGAAGAGGCTACTACTACCGGGACAAAACCTAAGCAAAACCTAACCATATGAACAACAGAAAAAAATTGAGGCACAAATTGAGCAGCATCATGTTACAAGACTGTTCCTCTATTCACAAGCTAGCAATCAATCTGTTCCTGAAAGCAGGAGTCCCTTTCAGATCACTGAACACTCCCAAACTCCCCAAAATGTATCTATTCAATCCTTAATTATGGACACTTACAGTGAGGCAGTGGCGTGCTTGGTAAGGCACATCAATAAGGGTATGCCACTTGGCTCTTTCATAGTAAGATGACCTTCCAAATGAATGTGGTTGGCAGTGTTAGACTTAATGAGCCCACAGGTGTTGATAATCCATCAAAAAAGCCTGACCCATACCACACTGCCACCTATATTCGTGTGAATGATGCGACAGAGGTTTGCCATGTGCCATCCCTTAGTATGTCAGCCTCTGAAAACTAGCCGTTGAGACTAAGAGTTTCTGAAGAATCTTAATGAATGGAGTATTTCATCACCCCTTCTATCCAAATGGATAGCTACACATTTCGAACATAACAATAAAAGTTTCTCTGAAGTTATCAGTTGCTGTATAACACATGTCGTTGTGGGAATGTCCCTTGTAGGGTGTACAGTCATATTCCCTTGTCCTAAGAGCCTGATCTGGTATGCTGTTTTTTTTATTTTGGCCCTAGCACCACACTATTGTAGGGAGTGGTCAGTAGCCTAAAGCTATCCCATGATAGTAGTGAAGTCGTAGCGTGCCAATGACCTGGAAGGGTGCCCCAAGAGTGCCTTCGCTGTACAGACCGTGGACCAATGTCCCAGTCATGAGTTTAGTACTTAAAGCAGTGGCGGTAGCATATCACATTTTGTGAATCCATAGCAACCAGAGCTTTTTTCTGGGTATGTTTTCTGGATGTCTACTGGTGAACTATTTTAAAGTTCCAGTTATTTGTTCTAACACAGATCGTAGTTCTAACATCGAAGACATATGTTGTCTGTGTTTGTTTATGTGGCCTGCATGATATATGTATGGTGGTTATGTGTGAACCAGAGTAATGAGGACCTATGGGATCACTTTTGGATACCACGAGCATAGGTTTGTGGACAATATGGAGTGGACATGAGGATGTTTTACCAGATAGTGAAAGTGTGTTGCGGATGTTCCTGGAACTGGAGGGAGTAGAACTAGATAATGCAAAGGGGTAAAATTATACAAGACTCCTTTAGAATTCCAAATAGGTCTTTAGCAGAGAGGAGCTACTGATTAGTTTTCCTGAGACATTGTCATTTGATAGATATTGGGGTGAAGGGGAGAACTATAGTCTCCATTGTTCAGGTTGAAAGGGACTTCGTGGGATGGGTCATTGTTTACCGTGATCCCTTTTGAGTGTTGCTAATGACAACTAGTTGCAGAAGGCTTTTTTAAGCCTCTGTTGTGGGTGCCCCAGGCTGAAGGCTATTCTACTGTAAAGTGCATCACTCTACACAAAGGCTATATCTAGATTGCAGCCTGGAAGGGACACTTGAATGGAGAACCACCCAAATCAGTTCTGAAAGTGTAGACAATGGATCCGCATCACCTGTCTGCTTTCACTATTTAAAAGAGGGACAAACTGACCCACTTGATTCCTAACCCGCACTGATGTGGGCAGGAGAAAAAAAAATAAAAAAATATTCCTTTCGCCCAGGGGTAGCAGATTAGGATCAGCTCCTGTGAGTAGTAGCAATGCCAGCTCCCACTGTATGTGGGGAGCAGTTGGGCTATGGGGTCCTTGGAGTTCCCCCCCCATGGCTACCAAGTAGAGTTTGGTGGGTGCCCTGAACAGGCACCAGGGCACCAACCTTTCAACCTTTAACAGTACAGGGCCCCGGTTGTTGGGGTTCCCATGGCTGAAATATGCCCAGGGAGGGGGGGCATGCATGCCCCCTTCCCCTTTATTTAAAAGATTGGCCCTGAGGTATGGGGTCCCCAGGTCCTAAAAAGGCTTGGTGGGGGGGGGGCTACTTGACCCCCTTCCCCTTCATTTAAATAACTAACCCTGGGGCCCCCAGGGCCTAAAGAGGCCATATGAAGCAGCCGGGGTTTGCATTTATGTATGATAATTAAGTATTAGCTTACAGTAAAATAAACCTAGAAATATTTTCATAAAACGTAAGGTTATAGGAATGTTAGAGGTAGATGTGGTAGAAAGATCTGTTTTAAACAAAAATAACTTAGTAATTCACTGGAAAAATAACAAAGGTTAAAAAAAAAAAACTTATAGCTATGTGGATTTGTCTGACAGAACTCACGTTTTGAACAAAAAAAAAGCACAGAATTTCACCAGTTATATTTAGCAGTGCTAACTATACCTTGTGCCCCCACCATGCACTGCTTATGACCTCACATATTACATCACTTATGACATGTTTCTATAGCATAATTTATGATAGCACTGATGACATCTCCGATGCTCTATAAATTAGTATTGTATCAAAAACAACGGTTCACTCAGGTGAAACTAAAACGTTTTGTAAGTAATAAAGAGACAGCTCTAGGTAAGCCAAAAGTTATATACAAATACAAAGAATGATGTTCTCTTCCGAAATAATGTTAACATAATTGTGCAAAATATTACTACAATAATCCAAAGCAAAAGAAATAAACAATGCTCAAAACGATCAAATGATATACGACCCCCCCGATCTCTTTGATTATTTCCTTTGGAATAGAAACTTCCTCATATGCGGATAATACACAATAGATTTTATCCTTGGATAAATCATCCATTGGATCTGAGCTCAACTTCCAAAAATGCCTTACTGAGGTTATCCATGGATGCAAGTTAGTAATTGTGAGAAATTGGGTTGTTGGTTGACTGGGATTTAAACCCTGGTCAAGCAACAGCCACAATCCCCTGCAGAATGAAGCACAAAAACTCATTAATTTAATCTGTGCTTAACCCTGTAGGAGGCTGGCGTGGTTTGTAGTGGGTACCTAAAGTACTTACACCTTATACCAGGTCCAGTTATCCCTTATTAGTGAAATTGAGACAGTGTCTAGAAGCCAGGCTCTCTATCAGTAACTGTAGCTGAGCAGCCAAGGCTTATCTAGGAGACATGCAAAGCTCATGCATTACCACTGTAGTCACTCAGTACTCACACACATGAAAGAAAATACTCAGCTGGCAGGAGGTGAAGATACAATGTTGCAGAAGTTGTCTTTACTTCTTTGTCGCAGTTTGTAGAGTTCCTCGAGGGTCCAGTTGCAGTTTCAATGTAGGTGATTCCTGATGGAGTCTTGCAATCTGAATCTGAAGAACCACTCAAAGGAGAGACCCTAAATAGCCCTGAAAGGGGGATTGGTCAGGTAAACGGGTAAGCACCTGTCAGTGGAGGGCTCTGATGACACCTGCTGGCACTGGCCACTCAGATGCTCCCAGAGATCCCTGCCAACTTGGAATCCAAGATGTCAAAACCCTGGGGTGGTGATGGACAGTCCAGTTTCGTGCCAGAGCAGGGTCCCTGAACTGGTGCACCAAATGTGCCCTTCAAGGCATTTCCAGTGGCTTGGGGATGCTACCACTCCCAAGCATGTGACACCTATTTCCAAAGGGAGAGGGTGTAACATCCCTCTCAGAAAAGAAATCCTTTGTTCTGCCTTCCTGGTATTGAGCTTTTCAAGCACCTGTCTGAGAGGTGGCAGCAAATGGGTTTTCCTGGAAAACCTCAGTGTGAGGCTATTAGTTGTGTTTGACCAATGACTTTGTGTTTCACCATTGCGCATATTAGTTGCTCAATGTTCACCAGTAGCGCATTACATGTTGTATTCTGTTTAGCTGCCTATTGGCTTTAACATGGCATTAGCCATTACATTTTGTATTCAGTTTAGCTGCGTATTGGCTTTTACATGGCATTAGCCATTACATTTTGTATTCAGTTTAGCTGCCTATTGGTTTTGACATGGAGTTAGCCATTACATTCTGCATTCAGTTTAGCTGCCTATTGGCTTTGATTTGACATTAGACATTACATTTGATATTTAGGTTAGCTGCCTATTGGCTTTAACATGGAGTTAGCCATTACATTCTGCATTCAGTTTAGCTGCCTATTGGCTTTGACTTGACATTAGACATTACATTTGATATTTAGGTTAGCTGCCTATTGGCTTTAACTTGGGGTTAGACATTGAAGTTGAGACATTGCAGATGAGCTGTGTTTTTCAAAGCTGTGTTTTTCCACATGGTAGACCAGGCAGTGTTGTTCACACCAGACCTTAGCTGATAAGAGCACGTAGATTTTTTTTTACCTCGCAATCCAGTCTGAGATCGAGGGAGCTCGGGAGAATTGGCCACTCTCCAGGGTTCTTCGGTTCTCACACTGAGTTTGCTTTTAAGGATGACTCTGGGCTACAGCAGGGGTAGATTGAATCTGCTTGACTTCAGACAGGAACGTAGACGTCAGTTGCCTGTCTCCCGTTTGGGTAGAAAATCTCTTTCTTGCAGTTGACCGGAGTCATCAACTTGCAGACCCCATAAAGATGAAGCTGAGCTATAGGCCCTATGGTGATGAATTTTGACTTTTATGCTGTGCTTTGAAGTTATGCTATAATATAATCACGTATTTGCTGTGTACATTGCAACTAAGAAGTACTTTGATATATTTTGCTTTCATTGCTGCGACTACTTTTGAACGTGTGCTTCTGCTTCCAATCTACTAATTGCGTCTCTCAAGAACCTTGCGGTGAAGAAATAATAACAATAAATGTCTTCTTTAAACTCAGAAGTGCATTTCAGAGAGGTTCTGTAAGCTCGGTTTTGAGATAAGGGCAGGTAAGCAGAACACTCAGAAGGCTGGAATGGCAATACTGGGTGTCCCCTAAGGAGCCCCCATAGTGTGTGGAATCATACAACCAATGCTTGCAATAGCTTTGGGGTATGATTCCAACATGTTTGATACTAAACAGCATGTTCAGAGTTACTATTATGTAGCTGGACATAGGTAGTGACCTATATCCAGTACACGCCTAAAATGGCATCCCCGCACTAAAAAAAAACGTGAAAATGGTCCTAGAGGTTGTGCGGGCACCTCTGATAGTGCAGGGGTGCCTTCACACACAGGTACTCTGCACCCTACCCTCAGGCCTGGAGGGCCTGCTATAGGGGTGACTGATAAGTGACCTGGTGCAGTATAAATGGCAGTGAAAGGGTGCATGCACCTTTTCATGCAGGCTGCAATGGCAGTCCTGCAGAAGCCTTTGCATGGGCTTCCTATGGGTGGCAAAAGATATGCTGCAGCCCATAGGGATCCCCTGGAACTCCAATGCCCTGGGTACCTAAGCTCATATACTAGGGATTTATAAGGGGGCACCAGTATGCCAATTGTGGGTGAAATACTGGGTCACCGGTATGCAACAACCAAATTTACAGGAGAGACAGCATAAACACTGGGGTCCTGGTTAGCACGATCCCGGTGAACACAGTCAAGCACACTGACATCAGGCAGAAAATGGGGGTAACCATGGCAAAAAGAGGGTACTATCCTACATAACCCCCCCAAATGAGGGACAATAAGGCTATCTATGTTCCACTGTAAAGTCCATACCCTGTAGAGAAACGGACCACCTCAACAATTTTGAGTTTTCCCCTTTCATTTGCTTTAGCCATAAGAGAGGTTTATGGTCTGTCTGAACAATGAAGTGAGTCCGAAAGAGGTATGGTCTCAACTTCTTCAAGGCCCAGACCACAGCAAAGGCCTTCCTCTCTATAGCTGACCAACACTTTTCTCTTGGGGTCAACCTACTGCTGATAAAAGCTACTGGTTGATCCTGGCCCTCTGTATTAAGCTGTGATAAAACTGCCCCAACCTCTACCTCTGAAGCATCAGTCTGAACTGCGAACTTCCTGGAGTAGTTTTTTTTTTTTTAGGACAGGAACAGAGCACATGGTCTGTTTTAGCTCCTCAAAAGCTTTCTGACAGCTGGCTGTCCATTACACCTTTTCAAGCATATTCTTTGAGGTGAGGTCATTAACAGGGACAACAATGAAGCCATAATTCATAATGATCCTCCTGTAATACCCAGTGAGACCAAGAAAGGCTCTAACCTGGGTCTGGGTTGTAGGGGGAGTCCAGTCTAAATAAGTCTGGATCTTCCCCTGCAGTGGCTGAATCTGTTCCCCACCAACTAGGTGTCCCAGATTAACCACTTTCCCTTGCCCTATCTGGCACTTTGGAGCCTTGATAGTAAGGCCTGCCTTTTGAAGAACCTCCAAAACGTTCCAAAGGTGGGCCAAGTGGTCATCCCAGGTGGAGCTAAAGACAGCAATATCATCTAGATATGCTGCACTAAAAGCTTCCAGACCGTGGAGGACTGTATTCACCAACCTCTGAAAAGTGGCAGGTGCGTTCTTCAAACCAAAGGGCATAACTGTAAACTGATAATGCCCTACAATGGTTGAGAAAGCAGTTTTGGGTTTTGCATCCTCTGATAGTTTGATCTGCCAATACCTTGCAGTCAAATCAAAGGTGCTAAGATACTTGGGAGATGCCAGTGTATCTATTCACTCATCTGCCCTGGGTATAGGGTGAGCATTGGTCCTGATGACTGTGTTGAGCCCTCTGTAATCTACACAGAACCTCACCTCTGTTTTCCCATTTTGGGAGTGAGGTTTTGGTACCAGCACCACTGGGTTAGCCCAGGGGCTGTCAGAGTGCGCAATCACTCCTAGGTCAAGCATTTTCTGAACTTTAGCCTTAATGCAATCTCTAACATGGTCAGATTGCCTATAAATCTTACTTTTAACAGGCAAACTGTCCCTTGTATCAATGGTGTGTTCACACCATTTATCCTGTCCAGGTGTTAGATAAAACAGTTCAGAGAACTGCCCTATGAGGTTCCTGCTGTCTTCCTTCCGAGACACAGTAAGGCACTCTGCTAGGACAACTCTATCTACTGAGCCATCAGCTGTAGTATTGGAGAAGAGGTCAGGGAGAGGGTCACTCTCTTGCTCCTGTCCCTCATCAGTGCCCATGAGCAGGGTTAAGTTAGCCATGGCATAGTAGGGCTTTAGGCATTTCACATGGTGTACTCTAGGAGGACTTCTGGGAGTGGCAAGGTCAACAACATAAATGACCTCACCATTCCTTCTCCACTATGATGTGTGGTCCACTCCATTTGTCTTGGTGTGCTCTTGGTGCCACAGGCTCCAGGACCCACTATTTCTGCCCTGGTTGGTACACTGTCAGGCCAGACCTCTGGTCATGTCGTTGCTTTTGCAATTCTTGGCTTGCCTGAAGGTTCTTATTGGCCTTTTTCATGTACTCAGCCATTTAAGATCTTAGGCCAAGCACATAATCCACCACATCTTGTTTAGGGGGCTTCAGGGTTTGCTCCCAACCCTCCTTGACAAGTGCCAGTGGACCCCTAACAGGGTGTCTAAAGAGGAGTTCAAAGGAGCTGAGGCCCACTCCTTTGTGGGGTACCTCCCTGTGGGCTAAAAAAAGGCAAGGTAATAGGACATCCCATCTCCTCCTGAGTTTTTCAGAAATTCCCTTAATCATGCCTTTGAGTGTTTTATTAAAACGCTCAACCAAGCCATTTGTCTGGGGATGGCAAAGTGTGGTGAATTTATAGGTTACACCAGACTTTCCACATTGCTTTTAGGTATGCAGACATGAAGTTGCTGTCCTCTGTCTGACACCACCTCGTTTGGTAAACCCACCCTAGAAACTATTCCCAGAAGGGCTTTGGCAACTGCAGGTGCTGTAGGGGTCCTAAGAGGAGTAGTTTCTGGATACCTGGTGGCATGGTCCACCACCATCAGAATAAATCTGTTTCCAGAAGCTGTGGGAGGGCCAACAATACCAAACCCTGCCCTCTCAAAGGGTAAGCCGAAATCAGTTTAGAAAAATAGAATAAATTCTTCTCAGCAAAGTCTTAGGGCAGCAGGGCAGCATTCCTTCATAGCAAAGTGGTTCAGATGAGTCATTTGGGGAGCCAGGCAGTTCCTCTGGGCAGGTTGCAGGTTCAGGTCCAGAAGTGTCTGAATTTGTGGGGTCAGGGACCCAGTTTATATACCCAACATGCCTTTGAAGTGGGGGGGAGACTTTAAAGTGCACAAGGTCCCCTCTCAGTACAGGTCTGTCTGCCAGGGTCCCAGTTGGGGGTTTGGCAGTCCATTGTGTGAGAGCAGCCCACTAGCCTTTGAAATGTAAGTGTCCGGCCCTCCACCCTTCCAGTCAAGGAAGACCCATTCAGTATGCAGATGAGTGCAGGTGTGACTGAGTATCCTGTGTCTGTGGTTTTCTGGGTGAAATGAACAAGGAAGATGTCAACCAGTCGAGATGTTGATTGGAGACAGGCTATAAGGCACAGAAGGATTTTAAGTGCAGAGAAATGCTCACTTTCTAAAAGTGGCTTTTATAAAATAGTAATTTAAAATCCAACCTCACCAATAAGCAGGATTTCTTATTCCCATTTTGCCATACTAAATATGACCTGTTTACCCCTTTATGATCAGAATCTGCCACTCAGAGTATATGTGGGTAGCCCTAATGCTATCCTATGAAAGAAGCAGGCCTCACAGTAGTGGAAAGAAAATGTTTTCCACTACCTGGACATACAAAACACACTTGTACATGTCCTTCTTTTTACCTAAACAGCACCCTGCCCTAGGGGCTAGGGCCTAACTTAGGGGTGAATTAAATGTAGCCAAAAAATGTAGATGAGGTCAGAAAACAAAGAGGAGGAGGAGGGCAAAACATTTTGGGTGAGCCCGCAGAGAGGCCATTTCCAACATACATGAAGTAGATTGCGCCCTGACAGTGCTTAACTTATGACTTAGACAGTTTTTGAAGACAAACACCCTGATTTATACTTTTTTAGCACCACATTTGCGTCATTTTTTTATGCAAAAGTGGCACAAACTTAAAAAATTCAATTAGATTTTGTGAGTTTGAACCACTTTTGCATAAAAAAATTACGCAAATGTGGCGCTAAAAAAGTATAAATCAGACCCAAAGTGTTTAAGAAGGTAGATATTCAGCTGGGCAAGGCTATAGCAGTGTTTGAGGAGGGAGGGTCGTTGATGGGTAACTTAATTTTTTTATCTTTGAGCTTAGTCACTAAAATGGAAGTAAAAAATCTACTGGGACGAAGCAGAAAATCTCCAGCAGAATGAGGCCGGATACCTCTTTCACGAATGACTGCTGAAACAGATTTCCTGCTGTGGAGAAGAACAAAGAAGGAGAAGCCGCAAAGTCAATCTGACTGGCAATGCCACACGGGCAATTAGATGAGCAGGTTGGTCTAGGTCTCCTGGTTCTCAGAGGACTTTTTGTTCAAATTTTGTGAAAGTCCTCATTTTTACAAAATGGCCTTTTGGGCACATCTAACACCACTACCAAGGATCTGGGAGTGGATAGAGTCCTCTTGGGGCTCAGGACTCACTCACTGCATCCAGGTGCAGGATCAAGATGGTGGGAGCCTAATATGTCCCTGTGGGTCTGAAGCGGAGGCCAGCAAATTAGCCCTTGAAGTCACTTGTGGAAGACGTGGATGCAGGTGAAGATGTTGGGCTCAACAGCAGGGCTGGCCTCTGTGGGTTCAAGGCAGGCTCCAGGCAGCCCTTGTAGAGGGGCATGGTCTGCCAACAAACAAAGATGGCCACCTGATCCCAGAGCTCCACATGGCTGCAGGCCCTGGACAGGGGTAGGAGCACCTGGGGAGCAATGGAAGCCTGTAGCTGCGGCCAGGGTGATCCAGTAACCGACGCAACATGCTCGGATGGCCCAGGAAAGAGCCCCCCCACTGCGGATGTCGGTTCTATCCGCAGCTGAACAGGTGAGGCCTAGAGGAGCAGGATGAAGCAACGGTCTCACGTGTGAGATGGGCGAGACCAGCTGCGAAAGAGGCACACCGTCTACGTTGCTGCATCAGCTGAATCACACCACCGGGTCCAACATGTGTGAGCCCCGGGTCCTCTTATTCCCCCCCTTTTTTATTGACGACAGCCTGCTGAACAGGGCAGGGGGCCGGGGTTTGCTCCATCATTCACCTCACCGGAGGACGGCAAGCAGCAGCCGAGTAGAAGGGTGACCATCCACCTCCTTTCAAGGGCGAATCCTCCTGACCACTGCCAGGATCTCCCTAACCCCCCACCCCTCCAAAAAAAACAAAAAAAAAAAAGGAGGAAAAAAATTAAGGCATAGGAACATAAAGAACTATCACACCCCTCCCCCAGCCCCCCCAGCACCACCTCCACCTGATGCTCCAGGAGTACAGAACAGAACATAAGCAGGCCAGCACCTACCACTGAAGACTACTGACGGAACCTGGTTTAACACTGTGGCACGCCAGGGGGTACCACTGAGACAGTGCCAGCACTCAAACTCTTCCCCCCCTCTTCGGACGTGAGCCGCCTGCCTGGCCTCACAGCGCGGAGGTGACCGCCCCAGCCTGGAATGGAGTGCTAAGGCCAGATCACCACTGTGACACACAGAGGGGATCCACCTGAGGCCTGAGACCCAGGGCGGTCAGTGGTGGCACCCCTCACCCATCCTCCTTCATATTGGATGGCGAACAGGTGAGGATTGCACGTGGACAGAGACAGGGAGACTGCCACATCCTTGAAGGAAGAACGCGGCCCCTGCCTGGGTCAGGAGGCTT
This sequence comes from Pleurodeles waltl, assembly GCF_031143425.1. NCBI lineage: Eukaryota > Metazoa > Chordata > Amphibia > Caudata > Salamandridae > Pleurodeles > Pleurodeles waltl. The sequence continues at coordinate 309,338,211 of NC_090445.1, read as the reverse complement.
CCCACCCCCTTCCACTCCTCTGTCGTGTTTTAGTCCACTTATCTGTCAGAAACACAGCTCCTCAAAAGTGACGACCTGACGCTGAACCTAAACATCAGGCTCATAGATGCCCAATGGCAAACCTGCCTGCAAACCCACCAGTAAGCCAGCCCTGCAACTCCTCTTCTCTGAAGCCCTTCAACACCCACACCCAATGCCCTCTGGCAAAAGACCACCACTGATGTAACCATCTACCACCTCTGCCAGCCCAGCACAAGATACAGCTATGGACTGTATACTTTAGGAAATCACTGCTGTGGGGTGCAGACTGGAAGGAATGGACCATCTGCACGCTGGCAGCTGAGACCAAATCCATCCATTTCGATAGCGCAGGCTTTCAGGCCCGGGTGATGGGGCTGGAACAACACATAACATCAATGGAGGACCACCTTAATACCACGCCAGACCGGGACCAAGAGCTCCTCAACCTGCGCAGTAAGCTCATCAACCTAGAGGACAGGAGTCGCAGGGACAATGTCCGTTTCTCTGGAACAATTGGAAGAGTCGGATATCCGCCTACCCTCCCCAAACTAACAGACCACACCTTTGAACCCCCTCTGGAATTCCAGAAAGCACAGTCTGGGGCCACGGCGGCATGATGGCGCAACCCGGCCTCACCCAATCATCGCCTGCCTATTGTGACAATGGCAGACATATCAACTGATCCTTGCAGCTCGCGCCCATGCTCCATACCGAGTAGAGGGATACGAGGTCCGGATTGCCGCTGATTTTTCTAAAGAGACCAGCGACCACTGCAAAGCATTTCTAGCACTTTGGCCTCAGCTTCGCTAAATGGATGTGAAATATGAGCTGTTTGAACCAGCGAGAATGTGGATCACTAAGAATGGCAAGTCCAAAAAATTCTACGGCCCTGATGACCTACAATTATTTTTGCATGGATTCGCAACCCAAGCTATGGACACAAAACCCCCAGACTGACCCACAGGTCAGTCCACTGGCTCCCCCAGATGAACGATCCTTGCCGAACTCCCCGGGAAGACAGCCTCGACGTGATGGTGACTCACATCAGAGGGGAAGGGACCTGGAGTGACTTCCGATGCCCCATGGGGACAGAGCTGGTGCTCCAGGCAGTGGTGGAACATATACAGCAACAGGATAGAGACAAGTCCCGTTCCCCTCTGAAACATCTACATATTTCTAACTGACATCACAATGGAATAGCAGGTCTTACCAGCCTGTGGGGAAGAGAGTGTATGGTACTGAGTAGCATTGCCCTATGGACAGCTGAGTATATCATTGTATCCCTTTATTCATTAGGACCTAGCTAAGTTGAAGCTGGGTCGTGAACAGACTGATAGATGCACACAAAATATCATGATGTCTATTGTTCCATTACCAATACGGGTTCTTTCTGTCCCCCCCTTTTTTTTTCTTTCCTTCTCTTTTCTTCTATTCTCTCTCCCTCTTTTTCTCTGTCTCTCGCTCCCACCTCTCTCTTCCACACCTCTCACCTGTGTGGCGTTCCGTGCTATTCACAAAGGGGATGCTGTAGAGCCCTACAAGACACACTGCGCTGCGAATATTGCTGTATACCGTGCCACTGTGGGCCTAATATGTGCCTTAAAGCCCAGCGGTTAACAATTCTCACTTTATGATGTTTTATGATGTATTAACGTTGAACCTGTTTCTGGTGGTGTGCTGCCTTAGTGTACACGTCTGTCCCCTGTTTCATGCTTGTTGCGAGTGCCCATCGCCGTCGTGACCCCGAATCCCAAGGTTGTCCTCCATACCTACACAGATGCTGACGTGCTCTCCCCCACCTGCGAGGTGGGGCTCCCAGGAGATCGGCAACCATGCTATGATGACACGACCCGACCGCCCTCCCCCCAACACACTACCCCGCCATCTTCCTCCTGTAAATGTGTATCTGTACAGATAGACCTGATCTCCTATATACTCCAGACATCGTATAGACTGCATGAATTCGATCCCCAAATAACAAGTATCATGAGCCAATTCGACCGGCATGCTGGTGTATCCCAAGTGCAAACGCAAGTACGATGTATAGGATATCTGGAGTTTGCAATACGGACACTGTGGTTTATTCTTGTGAGATTTCTTGCAGTTTGACTCGGACGACTGACGTTGAGACTCTATTGTTTTTCAGGGTATTTTGTCACATTATGGTGTTTCTACCTTTGAGCCCTGAAGAAGTCGTTTGGGATTATGGTCCCATGACGAAACACGTGTTGGCTTGATTGCATTTCAAGACCTATTTTGCATGTCAAATCATTTATGTGAAACTTCAAGGATCAGATTCTGTGGTGATTTCATCTTCAGGAGGACTTTCCTCTCTAATAAACTTTGAGTAACTCGATCTGATACACATGGACTGTCTGTATGACGTAGTTGTATTGGTGAAATTATTCCACTACATTATCTGTTTGTATATGTACATGCTTTTACTGTAACTTTTGTTGAGTGCCACACGTAAGGAATTTGTGTATTTTGTTTACATTTGTGAACAGTTTGAGGGATGGGTGTGGTCCCTTGTGAGGGCACCATTTAGTGACTTTGTGGCCGAACTTTAGCCCTTGAGCGCCCCTCTTTTCCCACTAATCTGCACCGCCATTCTTTGTCATGTTGCACCCTCTCCCCTTGGAAATAAGTGTTTCAGGCATGGGAGGAGTAGCTTCCCAGAGCCTCTGGAAATGCTTTGAAGGGCACAGATGGTGCCCTCCTTGCATACATTTGGCTACACTGGTTCAGGGGCCCCCAGTCCCTGCTCTGAAGCAAAACTGGACAAAGAAAAGGGGAGTAAGCACTCCCCTGTCCATCACCTCCACAGAGGTGGTGCTCAGAGCTCCTCCAGAGTGTCCCTGGGTTTTGCCATCTTGGATTCCAAGTTGGCATGGCACTCCGGGAGCATCTGAGTGGCCAGTGCCAGCAGGTGACGTCAGAGCCCTCCCCTGATAGGTGCTTACCTGTTAGCTGACCAATCCCCTTGGGGGATTTATGGTCACTCTTGGGTGGTTCTTCAGATTCGGATTGCAAGACTCCAGCAAGAATACTCTGAAATATTTACTTCACCTTCTTACCGAAGAAACTGCTTCTATTTTGCAGTTGTAGAGTTCCAGGAGGGTCCAGATGCAAAGACAACTTCTGCAACAATTTATCTTTAGCTCCTGCAAGCAGCTGCTACTGTTTCCCGGTCGTGCATCCTCCGAGGACAGCCAGTCTTCAGCCTGCACTAGAAGAACGAAGGAGTCTCCCTTGAAGTGAAGAAGTCACTTCCCTTCTTCAGCAGGACCCCTCTGCAGCGACAACCGGTGGCTTTGGTCCCCTCTCCTGAAGAATTGCGTGGATCCAGCAACACGGGTGGTAGACTGAAGTGGTCCAGACGGTCCAGATGTCCAACTTTGGTGGAGGTAGGCGCTTGCCTCCCTATGCAAGACAGGACCCCTGTGCACTGCGTGTTTTGCAGTTGTCTAGGCTTGTTTGCATCCTTCCACAAACTTCTTCATGCACCGTGCAGCTCCTGCTCCCAGCACTCCTTTCTGCATTGCACAGCCTCCTGCATGGTTCTCCGGCAGCATGGGATCCCTTTGTGTAGTGCTGCATGGGTCTCCTTTTGCACCTTCTTTGTCCCGGTGCTGTGGGACTCCTGTGCGCACTGCCTGGTCTTCTGACGGCTCTCTGAGTTGCTGAGAGTCTCCTCTGTGTCCCCCTCCTGGGTAGAGGCCACCAGGTCCCTCCTAGTCTCGGGCAGCACCATTTTCTGCTAAACATGAGCTTTGAATGTGCCAAGGCTTGTTAGTGGAATCCAGCGACGCAAACCAGACTGCAATCATCCATCCAGCGTGGGACATCATCTGCACCAACCAGGAACCCCCATCCATCTTCTTGGGTGCAGTACTGACTGTTCCTTCCCGGTGGTTCTTCTTTTGCACCTTCATCAGCGTTAGCTGCGGCTCCTGTTCTCCCTGGACTCTTCAGTGCTTTTTGGACTTGGTCCCCTTCTTCCACAGGTCTTCAGGTCCAGGAATCCATCCTTGGTGTCATGCAGTCTCTTCTGGTTCTTACAAAATCTTGTATCAGGTGTTCTTGTGTGTTCTAGGAAAGTTACTGTGGTTTACTCCTGCTTTCCTGGGCGCTGGGGTGGGTTCTATTTCTTACCTTTGGTGTTTTCTTACACTCCCAGCGTCCCTCTACACACTACATTTGCCTAGGTAGGAAACCAACTTTCACAATCCACTATTTTAGTATATGGATTGTGTTCCCCTAGGCCCATTTGTAATTATTGTGATTTTCCCTATTTGCACCGGTTAACTGTTTTTAAAGCTAATTCTAGTTTATATACTGAGTATATTACTTACCTCCGAAGGCAGTATTGTCTAAGGTATTTTTGGCATTGTGTCACCAAAATAAAGTACCTTTATTTTTGTAACACTGAGTATTTTCTTTCATGTGTGTGAGCACTGTGACACTGCAGTGGTATTGCATGAGCTTTGCATGTCTCCTAGTTCGGCCTTGCCTGCTCATCCACACTACCCATAGAGAGCCTGGCTTCTAGACACTGACTACATTTCACTAATAAGGGATAACTGGACCTGGTATAAGGTGTAGGTACCTTTGGTACCCAGTACAAACCAGACCAGCCTCCTACATTGGTGGTGCAGCGGTAGGATAAGTACTTGCAATTGCCTTATCACTCTGTCACCGGTGCTTTCCGCAGGTAAAGAGTACTGTGTACCTAGAGCTATACATCCATATACCTAGTTACAGGGTCGAGTCTCTTACCTTCCCGTTTAAGAGACTAGGGGTTAGGTACAGTATATTTTACTCACTACATCATGTCTATTGCTGGGCCTAGCTCTGAGGTCCTGGGTACTCCCTATAAGGGGATGACCTTCAAAGAAGGTAAGATGCTTTGCTCAGAGAGGAGCCTATATGTGGGAAGAACCTTAATAAGATTTTTCTGTTAAGTCGTCTTCTCCAGGACGATCAGGAGCATGCTGATAAGCAGGAGGAGGGGGGGGGAAATTCCGACCCCTTAGAGTCAGGGAATCATCCTGAAGATTGAGGGGAGGACTCTTCCAAAGGTATTCCCCCTAGCAAACCTTCTAGCCATGCCAGCCTCCTACAGGGAATATATGTCAGAACCACGAATGCTGGAACCATGCATGCCTTAACAATGCGGTCGGAACTACGACTGCGTTGTTACCACAAATACTTTTACCACAAATGCCTTAATGATTTTTCGTTGTAAGGGCATTCCTGGTAAAGGCATGCGTGGAACGGTATGGGTGGTTCCAGCATGCAACCCCCCACCCCTAAAACAATCACACCCCAAACCCCCACCGCTAAAAACTGTTCTACGCCTACACCACTCCCCCACCCCTAAAACTACTGCAACCCTCCACCCCCTAAAAACAAAAAATGCCCCACCCCCACTTCTAAAACTATTGCGACCCCCCCACCAAAACCTAAAGTATCCCAACCCCCACCCCTAAAAACTACAAATACCCACCCCCTGCCCCCATTCACACAATGTATCCATCGTAATATGGGAAATGGACCCTGGACCCCTATCCTGTCTTACCTTAAGACGTGGGGCAGCCTTAGGGGGTGTGATGATGGGCCTAAATGGGGTTTTTATGTCCCTCCTTTATTCACAGCCCCACTTAGACAACCTACGATGTAAATGGCAGACACGCCTACAGGCAGAGATTGAGATAGAGGACTGGATGGATATGCTGGAGGCCTTGGACAGAGGAGTCCGAGAAGCACGCCTGAAGTTTTGTTATTTTAAAGTCATTCACAATTGGTACCGGACTCCTGCAAAACTGCACATAATGGGCCTGCTACCCCACGCTGATTCCTGGCGCTACCCGGAGACCCGCTGTGACCTGACCCATATCCTATGTGAATGCCCGTTGATCCGGCCTATTTGGGAGGCTGTGGGCTCCACCCTTAGTGCTTCCATGACACTCCAGACACCACTCATCTCCCTTCTTACTCTTACCCTTGCGGCGGCCAAGATCTGTATCCTCCATCATTGGAGGTCCCCTGCCCCTCCCACGATGGAAGAGTGGATGGCGGCAATGATCTGAACCACCGCACACGAACGAGTTATATACCTAATGGAAGACCAAACTACTCAGTATGAGCAAACATAGGCACCCTTTATCACTGATAACTCTCTCAATCATAATAACCCTGAATGACAATACCCTCTCCCCAGACGGCTGTCGTCACGGCCCCCTCCTTCTGCTTTCCACCTTCCCCCTACCCACTCACCAACCCTCCTACTCCCCTGATTGCAACCCTTCCCCCCAACCCCCTTCAAAATGCACCAGACTCTGGGCACCCACTCTCCCATCCTCCACCCCACCTTCTTCCTTTGTGCTAAATCTCTCTCATATCTCATCCTCTCCACCTCACACTAACATATATCCTTCCCCTCCACACACACCCTCTATTTCTTTTTTCCACTAATGAATTCTGTCTGTCGTTGCTTATCCTTCCTCAATTTGACCTTGCCCCTCTCTAACCCATCCTACCTTATCTAAGCACACATCACCTCGTCTTAACTCACAGCTCACCACACTACACCCTTGCACAGACTGCTTTCCACACGCCCACTCCCGCAGCCTCCTTCACCATCCCATGGCAAGGCTCGGACACCTGGTCCTGCTAACAAACGTAAAGGCCTATAATCTAGATCTCCCTGACGAGGCACTTCTGTGTCCCTCCCTCTCTCATCCTCACTACCCTTCCCTCCTATCTGTAGTCCCTCTGCAGTAGGAAGTTCAGATCAACTGATGATCGATTTTACCCTCCCCCGGCACCCCATGACTGCTGAACACAAACCCGAACTGTGTCAGGGCATGGGATCCTCCAATCCCTAGTTCAATATGCACCCAGCCTGAACCAACATCCTAGTGGCCCAGCAGTGACCTGTCCCTTGCCAGATAGCAGCACCCCTGCAAAGGGGGAAACATTCCCACCACTGCATCCCACCTTCACTGTTTATGCGTCAATTGATGGTCAATTGTGTTCTGTTCATTTTTTTCTATGTATTGACTCGTGGGATATTACATTGTATCTGTATACAGTCTTCTTATACTGATAAAAAATTACAACACAAAAGAAGTCGTTTCAGGTATAGCAGCAGTCTGGCAGAGTGCACAGCAGCAGGTAGTCTTCTGATAGTCCTTTTGCAGGTCCAGCAGTGAAATGAAGAGTGGGTCTGAGTTCCATCTTTTTATACCCTGGTGCCCTTCTCTTAGAAGGTGGAAGACAGTTCCAGAAAAGGTACTTGAAGTTCTGGGAGTTTCCTTCCTGCCCTGCTACCCAGCTGGCTGAACTGACAATACAGCATTAACCCTATTGTGACTAGATAAGACACAGCCTATTCAGGTGCAAGTGGGGCTGTGCTCAGCTCCACCCCCAGTCTGACAACTGAAAGGTCATTCAGACTCTGCTAATCCCACTATTGTGTGACTGTCTAGAGGCAATTCACATAGTTCTGTGACTTATACCCAGTCATTTGACCTAAGACAGGTTGTAGACACAGAGGGCTAATGGCAGGAAAATGCTAACTTTCTAAATGTAGGACTTTCAAACTTGTAATAATAAACCCTCTTTAATTGTAAAGTAAAATTTATCTTTACAAATTCGTAGGTGCCACGCATGACATATCTACCTCCTCATTTAGGAATGGCAGCTTATTAAATATAATAAGGAGCTTCCAATGTTATCCTATGGGATGTGTAGTCCTCATAATAAAAAATGAGTTTGGGAGTCTTTCAATACTAGGACATGTAAAACTAAAACATACATGTCATACCTTCCAATTACACAGAACCCTGCCCTATGGGCTCCCTAGGTAATAAAAAGGGGAGTTTAAGGTATGGCAAGGCATTTAAAATGCCCAATCGACATGCCAGTGGAACACTACATTCAGTCTGCAATGGCAGGCCTGGTACATGCCTTAAGGTGCTACTTAAGTGGGTGGCACAATAGGTGCAGTAAGCCTACTGGCAGCATTTAATCTACATCCCCTGGGAATATGGCATACCCCTTTACCAGGGACTTACAAATAAAACAAACATGCCAATTAGGTATATGCTATGTTTAGGGGAGGGTCCAGTCATGTGACCTACAACAAGTTGCAGGCACAGAGGGCTAAGGGCAGGAAAATGCCAACGTTCTAAAAGTAGGACATTCAAACTTGTAATGATAAATTTGATGTTACCATTAAAAAGGTAATATCATTACAAGTTCATAGGTTCCAAGCAATACATATCTACCTCCTCTCATTTAGGAATTACAGCTTATTAAATATAATAAGCAACCACCCAATATTATCCAATGGGAGGTGTAGGTCTCATAATAAAACATGACTTTGGGAGTTTTTCAATACTAGGACATGTGAAACTAAAACATGCATGTCCTACCTTTTAATTACACAGGCTACCTAGGGCCTACTTTAGGGATGACTTATATGTAAATAAGGGGAGTTTAAGGCTTGGCCAGGGGTTTTAAATGCGAAGTTATCATGCCAGTAGGACACTACATTCAAGCTGCAATGGCAGGCCTGGGACAAGTCTTAAGATGTTACTTAAGTGAGTGGCACTATAGGTGCTGCAAGCCCAGTGGTAGCATGTAATCTACATGCCCTGGGCATATGGTATACCACTCTACAAGTGACTTACAGGTAAATTAAATATGCAAATTAGGTATATGCCATGTTTAGGGGAGTGAGCACAAGCACTTTTGTATTGTTTAGTAGTAGTAAGGTGCAGAGTCCTAGGGCCAAGGGCCAACAGAAACACAAATCCAGAAATAGTAGAGGCAACCAGGCAAAAGGTTTGGGGGGGGGGGGGAGGACAACCTAAAACCGACAGGTCTAACAGTAAACTTGACCCGGGCAATCTTCAGGACAGGCTCTCACAAGGACATTTAGTAGATAGCAACCTAAATGAGAAGAAAAAGGAAAGAAGAATGTGAAAATTAAGAAATATACCAAAAAGTGTTCATGTAGTTTAAAAAAACTGGAGAAAGCCATCACCAAGTGTGGGTTTACCTTAGCAGTTCCATGATGAATAAAAGAAAAAAGTAAGCAAAGGAATGGTCTACAGCGATACAAATCAAAAAATCAATATCACAATTGAGGAAGGGTCATGAATATCCCAGCTCAACAATCAATTGTTCCTGAGTTTAATCATCATGACAAATTCCAGAAAATATTCACACAATAGAGCGTGTCCATAGAGGGCATGTGGCCAACCCCCATACTACCCATTGCCTTGACCATGCGCAGCAAAGTGTTGGCCACAGGTCCTGACCTGCAGCCAGGCCCCACAGCTAACCCCCCTGCAGGCAGCCAACCACATGCTGAGGGTCTATGACATGCACATGGTGGCTGTATAGATGTGTGTGTTTTTATGCGTGTGTAAGTAGATGTATGAGTGGGTGTATAAGTGCTTGTGTGAGTGGCTGTGTGAGGCCTGTGAGTGTGTGTGAGTGTCTGTATGGGTGTGCGAGTGTGTGTGAGTAGTTTTGTGGGTATGTAACATGGTGTTTGACTTTTTGAGTAGGTGTGTGAATGGGTATATAGGTGGCTTAGTGTGTCTGAGTAGGTGTGCAAGTGACTGTATGGGTCGTGAGCAGGCATTAGTGATTTTGTAGGTCTGTGAGTAGGAATATTTTTTTGTAAATTGTCGCCTGGATCTGCAGATCAAACGAAGTGTAACCCCAGGGGCCATGGTGAGCGCTATGGAGGATCACAAAAATAATTCCCTATGCAAACTAGGTCCAAACTTTAAGTACCCACTGGCATTTTCTAGTATGTATATATACACATACATACGCAAGTAGCTCTGGGTAGTTCCCAAGATTAGAGGGAGAGCAGGTCCTGTATAGAGCATCCTACAACACCAGCGACACTCTAAAATTGCTCACCACAAACATCTGTTTTTCTAGCAAACGTTTTAAGCATAGGATTAGCACAGTGCTTTCCACATCGTGCTGGAAAGGGACAAAGGGCCATATGTATCAAAATTAGACTTTGCGATTCTCAAATATCAAATTTTACTGAATCGCCATTTGGGAATCACAATTTGCGATTTATCATAGGAATCACTAAGGATTTAGTGATTCCTTAAAATTCACAATCACAATTTGCGATTACCAAATAACGATTACCTAAATAGGTAATATCAATTAGGTAATCGCAATTTGCAAATGTCGCATTTTGGAACAGATTGATGACCAGGAAGTGATCACAATCAGTGAGTTAATCCATGCTGTTTCCAGGACCCAGAGCCAGAAGAGGAATCAGACTGTTGCAGCAGAGGTCTTTGGGGACTGTTTGGAGTGTTTTTTTGGCACACCTAACTTATTATGGCCACTGATGACAATGGCAAGGAGGCTAAGGGCGCAAAAGAAAACTAAAATTTAATGAGCAGGAACTGGAGGACCTCACAGAGGAGGGGAAGAGCCATGGTGAGCTGGTTGAAAAGAGCTCACTGCAGGTACCAGAGAGTGAAAAAAAGGAAACTACGGAAGGATATCCAGGCCAAGGTCAGTGCGGTGGGTGTCACGCAATGCTTTGTTGAGGAAATATGCAAGCGCTGGTATGGCATAAGGACACGGACTAAGGAGAAGGTAGCAAGCAGGCCTGCTGAAGCAAGGCGAACTGGTGGAGAACCATACACATAGCCACCATCCACTCCTTGAAGAAATGGTTGAGTAAACTTTGAAGCTGGAAGCCATTGTCTGGGTCACAGACCTCAACATCTCTGCCACACCGAGTACCAGCAAAGGAAAGATGTACAAATTGCAACATATAAAAGTTTTTTGTTACAACATTAGCAATAAAAAAATCAGTGTTGAATTTCAATCCAAAACAAATTCAGGCCACATTTTGCTTGCAATCCACTAATGCATTAAGGGAGTAGTAGTTTGTTATACAAAAGTGAACATATGGCAAATAATGTTGCACTGGGTAGCCACATAAACATGGATGTAGCAAATGACAAGTACAAACACCATGTCCATCAAAATAATTTAATTTCAAACAATAAATGTAAACTGAGACACAAGTAATTTCCTGAACTGAACTATTTCTCATCAATGTCACAAAATACCTGTGCCACATGCAGCAGAAACAAATTGCTGAAAGTGAGGAAACTCTGCCACTGTCAGAGGGTGAAAATATTGTGCCCCTACCACCCACAACACATGCGTCAACCAGAGGCAGGACACTAGTAGCTCCACTCCCTGATTTTGACAACAGGCTATTGAAAATCCACCACCACCTTCTGAGGCTAGACCCTCCCACAGATGTCAGTTCTTTATCCAGTGCCAATACAATCCCCTCATGAGCCAGACTTGCTGTAAGACAGCCATCAGAGGAAGTTGGCAGCTCAGCTGCATTCAGAGATCTGTAGTCATCAATGTTGAAGGAGCAGCGCCTACAATGTAAGCACACGAAGTCAATACACATACAGTTGGTGACACTAATTGGCATGTGTGACATCAAAGATTGTATCAGGCAGTTGAATACAACAGTGGAGGAAGGGAAAAAAGCCACAGCAGACAATTTGAAGGTTATTACATATGCCATCAAGGAACCGTAGGCCTCATCACCAACTAATAGGCGGGTTGGATGGGTTCACCAGGTTTGTTCCTCGCCTAATAAATGCAGCAGCATTATTGTTGCAACGTGCTGTGACCATGCAAGTAGAGATGACACATTGTAGCGGAGATATTGCACAAGGCTTGGTACAAGTCACCAATGCAGTTGAGAACATGCAGAAAGGCCCAGATTGCAGGAGACTGATTTAGGTGGAAGAAATAGTGAGGAGCTCTCCGGCATGTGTATTGTTACTGCCCCTGTGTAGGAAAATAGGTGTTGCAGTTCCAGACACAGTGCAGCTTCAGCGTTCTCACCAAGACATGGTGCATTTGCAAATCCTTTTTTGTGTGCTAGCATATTTGACCTGTAGTTAAGGGAATAAATATGATACCTACATGAAGATAATGAAATCCATTGTCTTATTAGTTTTTGCTATTACTATTACTTACCTTAGAAATAATTGTGCATTATTTCTGCATGTCTTTGTCTGCCTTCTTCTGCTCTTGATCCATCTGCAGGTTGACAGGGTGGACATCGGTCATCATCCGAATCCGAGAGATCCAGGGGTATGCCTCTTTATAGTGCTATGTTGTGCAACATGGCACATGTAGTAACAACTTTGCAGCTGTACTGTAGTGCCCGCCTCATTTGTGTAGACATCTGAAGCAACTCTTGATCAGGCCAAAGGTCCTCTCTATCACATTTCGTGTTCTCCTATGTGCTTCATTGTAATGGTGTTTGTTTGGAGTGTATGGGTTCAGATCTGATAGGAGGATGAATAGGCACACTACATATGCACTGTCTCCTACAATGACCAGATAAAATAATGAGTCCTTGTCATCATTTCCTGTTTCAGTACTCTATGCTACACAATTTAGCTGAAAATTACCAAGTAGGACTCCTTCTCCAAACTCTCCACTGAGTAGCTGTGTGTGGATTCCACTATACCTAAACATATAGGAATCATGTGTACTACCAAGGAATCTAGCCACTATATCAGTTATGATATTTGAGGCATTGTATAGTACTTGGATATTCAATGAATGGCCACCTTTCCTATTTCTGTAAATATATACACATTTTTAGATGGGACATATTGCTACATGCTTCCCATCAATGCAGCCAATGATGTGAGGGAATTGGGCTATCTGGTAGTATTTCAATTTGGTGAGCTTAAATTCCTGTAGGGTGTTAGGGAATCTTATGTGATCTTTGATTTTTAACATTGCATTCAGAAATTATTGAAAAAGCGTGCCAGTGCACTTTGGGACACACCTCCAGCTGTTGCAAGTACCCCTTGGTATCTTCCTGAGGCTAAGAGTTGCAGGGAACATAGCACCTGCACATGTGTGGGAATTGCAATGGTCCAGTGAGTGTGTTGCTGTAGTTGTGGGTGGAGTTCAACTATCAAATCAAATTTCATGGCAGAATTTAATCTAAACTTTTACAGATCTCCTTCTCTGTCTGATCACACATTGTTATGCGCGTTCTGAAAATGCACTCCTGTCTCTTACTCCTTCTCTGCAAACCTACCAGGATCCTCATCCTCCTCGAAATGACCTAGGGAGCAGCCATTTTGGAATATGCTGATGCACTCTGTGGCTTTTTTTTTTTTTTTTTTTAATAGTTTGCACTTGGTTGCCACCTGCTTTGAGTTGATGGTAAACTGCACATGCAAAATCACCATTTTGTGACCATTCACAATTTGCTAACGGCTCATGCAAAGAATTTGCATTTATCTATTTTCCACTGGCAAATTGCAAGTCACAAATTGGAGTCGTAATTTTAGGCAATCTCAAAATTTGTGAATCCCTGAAAAAGGACTGTGAATGCCTTTCATACTTACAGAAAGGCTATTTTGCATTCACAAATGGTCAAATTTAACAAATCGTACCTTTTGCAAATGCAAAAACATTTGATACATATACCCCAAAGTCTTCTGTCATTTATACAGCAAAGTCGTTAATAGGATTAGCACAGTGCTATCCAGGCCAAGCTGTAAAAATGACAAAAGCATGTTACCACTCCAGGCACAGTATTACAGCTTCGGACTAGTAAAATACCATCCAAGTCAACCTCAAATAAATCATGTCCTATGGTAACTATAACTCGTACCCATGCCATGCACAGTTCTTTCCTCAATCATTTTACTGCAAATATCCCATTGATATTATCAAAGATGTCATGAGTGCTGTAATATGTGAGGTAATTAGCAGTGCATGGCATGGGTGTGAGTTAGAGTTATCTTGCAGCACGAGTTATAGTTACTTGAAATAGCTGTAACAGCTAAGTTTCTATGGTTTGGTACGTTTAAAATGTGAGCCTAACTATAACATCCCTTTAACCTTTGTTATTTTCAATGAATTTCTATGTTTAAGAAAAAGTCATTTTAATTACTATATATTTTAATCCAGCCATGGCCATGCACTCCCTTGGCCGTGTGCAATGGGGGCCCCACTAGCCTCAATGACCACCACCTCCCCAGGCCCATTTTTATAATTTAAAATGGGAGTGGGCCAAGTGGCACCCTCCATAGGCCAACTTCGGCCCTGGGGACTCCATCTGGTCACATTGTCCTGTGTGTCCTGGCCCCACCCAGAGCACCCAGAAGTGCTTGAAGGCAATGGTGGGGTAGCACCAATGCCCCTGCCATCCTAGCTAGGTCTCCTGCAGGAGCCGGCATTGCTCCCGCATGCAGGGAGCAGCTCAAAATTCAGCTCCCTGCGTGTGAGGGCAATGCTTTCAACTTTTTCCCTGCCCGCATGACAGCAGGGAGGGAAAGATGAAAGATCCACTCCTAGCAAGCGGGAGACATTTTAAGTTTAGGCCTCCCGCTTGCTGGGAACAGAGGTATGTTTGCTTTCACTTGGCCCAGGGGAGGTGCTGGACCCCGGGAAAGATGGTTTGCATGCCCCCCTCCCGATATATGCATGGCCCCCTGGGCACCAGGGAGGTGGTTGTCCCTGGGACCTGTGGGGTAAGCTGGCCCCTGTAGGAAAGTAGCCTCTTTCTAAGCATGGTTACCCCCATTTTTGGCCTGTCTGTCAGTGTGTTTGACTGTGTTCACTGGGATCCTACTAACCAGGACCCCAGTGATTATGCACTTTCCTTCAAATGTGGTTACTGGTAACATTTCATCCCACAATTGGGATGCTGGTGCCCCCATGTAAACCCCTAGTATATAGTATCTAGGTACCCAGGGCATTGGGGATCCAGGGGATCCCTATGGGCTACAGCAGTTATTCTGCCATCCATAGGGAGCCCATGCAAAGGGTTCTGCAGGCCTGTCATTGCAGTTTATGTGAACCAGGAGCATGTACACGTTTTCACTGCAGGACACTGCACCAGGCCACTGTAAGTGACCCCTATCGTAGGCCCTCTCAGTCCAGAGAGCAGGGTGCATGTACCTGTGTCTGAGGGCACCACTGCACTAGCAGAGGTACCCCCCCAAACTCCAGACTCACTTTCCTGGATTTTGTGGGTGCAGGGACGCTATTTTACACCTGTACTGGACATAGGTCACTACCTATGTCCAGCTACATAATGGTAACTCTGAACCTAGGCACGTTTGGTATCAAAACATGTTTTTGCAAGTATTGTTTGTATGATTCCATGCACTCTGGGGGTTCCTTAGAGGACCCCCAGCATTGCTTCCACAGCCTTCTGAGGTTTTGCAGGCTGCCCCGGCTGCTGCCACCGCACAGATAGGTTTCTGCCCTCCTGTTGCTTGAGCATTTCAAGCCCAGAAAGGCAGAACAAAGGATTTCCTTTGTTACACTCTCTGCCTTCAGAAATAGGTGTTACATGGCTTCGGAGGGGTAGCCTTCCCAAGCCACTGGTATGCTTTGAAGTGCACATTTGGTGCTCTCTGTGAATAAACCAGTCTACACAGGTTCAGGCCCCTCCAGTCCCTGCTCAGACGTGAAACAGGACAATGGAAAGGGGAGTAACCTCTCCCCTGTCCATCGCCACCCCAGGGGTGGTAACCAGAGCTCCTCCAGAGGGTCCCTGGGCTCTGCCATCTTGAATCCATGGTTGACAGGGAAGTCTAGGAGCATTTGAGTGGCCAGGCAAGGCAGGTGATATCAGAGCCCCCTCCTGATAGGTGGTCACCCAGCTAGGTGACAAATCCCCCTTTCAGAGCTATTTAGGGTCTCTCCTTTGGGTGGTTCCTCAGATTCAGCTTGCAAGATTTAAGCAATATTCCTCTGCATCCCTCACTTTGACTCCTGACCAAAGAAACTGTATCTGGACTCTCCAGGATCCGACAATCTGCAAAAAAGACGAAGACTTTGCCTGCAACATTGTTTCTCCAGCTCCTTCCAGCTTTTGCAACATTTCCCCAGTTGTGCAATCTGAGGACAGCCTGTCTTCGGTCTGCATAGGAAAGAAGGAATCTCCCTTGGAGGGAAAGAGTCATTCCTCAGCATCTGCAGGCACCAACATCAACGATGACTGGCTGCATGGATCCCCTCTCCTGCTGAGCTGCATGGAGCCTGCAACACAGGTGGTAGTCTGAAGTGGTCCAGTCAGTCCTCTCTACCAGATGTCCACCTTGGGTGGAGGTAAGCCCTTGCCATCCCACGCAGGACAGTACCCCCGCACACCATGTCATTTGCAGCTCCCAAGGCTTGTTTGCACTTCTTCTAAGGGTCTTCAGTCTTCATGTAGCTCCAGCCCCAGCACTCCTTCCTGCGATGCACAGCTCCCAGAGTGTCCCTCCTGCAGCGTGGGACTTCTTTTCATAGTGCTGCATAGACCCCATCAGCACCTTCTGTGTCCCCATCCTGTGGGACTCCTGTGTGCGCTGCCTGTGCTTCTGTGGGCTCTCTGCAATGCTGAAGGTCCCCTCCGACTCCCCCTCCTGGGTTGAGTCCTCCTGGGCCCTGCTGGTCCCCGGCAGCACCACTTTCCACCAACTGCAAGTTTTGCCTGTGCCAAGGCTTATTGGTGGAATCTGGACACACAAACCTAACTGCAATCTTCCTTCAGGTGTGGGAAATCACCTGCATCCTCCAGGAACCCGACTAAAACTCCAGAGCTGCAGTGCTGACTTTCCTCCTGCACCTTCGACCAACTCCAGCAATCCTCAGCCTGGTGGGTAGGGGCTCCTGCCCCCACTGGACTCTGCTGTGTCTTCTGGACTTGGTCCCCTCTTTCCACAGGTCTTCCTATTCAGTAATCTACTGTTGGTTTCTAGCAGTCATCTCTGGATTTTGCAATCCTCTTCTTTTCTTCTAAGTGGGTGTTCTGTGGAAATTCTAATAATTTACTCCTGCTTTCCTGGTTGCTGGGGGGGGGGGGAGGTGTGGTGGTACTTGCCTTTGTGCTTTCCTGGTACCCCCCCAGTGACCCTCTAAACACTCCACTTATCCTGCATGGGGGCAAAACTATTGCATTCCATTTTTTTTAGTATATGGTTTGTGCTCTCCCTAGGTCTGCTATTCTCTATTGTCTTTTACACTATTTGCACTGTTTTCTAACTATTCTTATGCCTATTTCTGACCACTAGTGTATATAACTTGTGTATTACTTACCTTCTAAGGGGGGAGTATTGACTCTCTAGTTATTTTGGTGTTGTGTTACCATATTAAAGTACCTTTATTTTTGTAACATTAAGTGTATTCTTTCATGCGTGTAAGTGTTGTGTGACTACAGTGGTATTGTATAAGCTTTGTATGCCTCCTAGATAAGCCTTGGCTGCTCACCCACATCTACCTCTAGAGTGCCTGGCTTCTAGACACTGCCTACATTTCACTAATAGGGGATACCTGGACCTGGTATAATGTGTAAGTACCTTAGGTAGCCACCACACACCAGGCCAGCTTCCTACAGCTTCCCCCATTTGTTTTTTGATTCTAGTCCCAGGGAGGTGGTGGTCCCTGGTGCTTCCAAAAGCCCTAGGAGGGGGCCCCCATGAGACCCCTACTTCCTGTTATATGTGCACATGCCCCCAGGACCTGGCCCACCTGGGGGCAAAATAATTTAAAAAAAAGCAATAGACTGCATTCAAAAAAATAAAACATAATAAATGTTTGGGACTTGGCTGTAGCAGAGTCCCAAAGTGGCTGTCAACACTTCCTAGTTGAAGTGTTGACAGCAAATCAGATCTCAGCATGAGATCTATGGGATCCATGGAGCCCCCTAACCCCTGGATAGCTATATTATTTAGTCTTTAATATCTCTAAAACTACTGAACAGATTTACACCAAATCTCTGAAAGCATGATCTGTGCACCCATATCTAGCTTCCTACGAAATTTGTTGCAATTGCATTCAGCAGTTCAGGCTGTACTCATTGATTCCTATAGGGATTTTAGACATATGAAAAATGCACTTTTGTTGACACCCCCCCCCTTCTCTCGGCCACCAGTTGATGGATTGTCCCGAAACTTTCCATGCACAACAAGATCCTATTGGAAAATTTCTAGAAGATTTGTCAAATAGTGCCAAAGATATAAGCAAGTCAATACACTTTTCCTATGGATACCAGGTCTTTAATATCTATATCTATCTATCTATATATATATAGATATATCTATATATATATATATAAAAAATATAAAACAACGGTTAAAACTTATAGTTAAGAAGAACATTGTATTTTCAGAGTGGAGTGTCTTCAGGTGGAGTTTTCTTAAGTGGAGTGTTATAGAGTATGGTAGAGGACAATGTCATACATTGCAGTGATGTAGTGTCATACAGTGGAGTGTCAGAATATTGGTGCGCAAGGTGGCATGTCGTAGAGTGGAGTAGGATAGAGTGGCGTGACAGAGAGGAGTGGCATAGAGTGTGTAGGAGGCTGGACTGGCTTGTAGTGAGTACCAAGGGGTACTTGCACCTTGCACCAAGCCCAGTTATCCCTTATTAGTGTATAGGGTGTCTAGCAGCTTAGGCTGATAGATAATGGTAGCTTAGCAAAGCAGCTCAGGCTGAACTAGGAGACGTGTGAAGCTACTACAGTACCACTTAGTGTCATATGCACAATATCATAAGAAAACACAATACACAGTTATACTAAAAATAAAGGTACTTTATTTTTATGACAATATGCCAAAGTATCTTAGAGTGTACCCTCAGTGAGAGGATAGGAAATATACACAAGATATATATACACAATAGCAAAAATATGCAGTATAGTCTTAGAAAACAGTGCAAACAATGTATAGTTACAATAGGATGCAATGGGGAAACATAGGGATAGGGGCAACACAAACCATATACTCCAAAAGTGGAATGCGAACCACGAATGGACCCCAAACCTATGTGACCTTGTAGAGGGTCGCTGGGACTATTAGAAAATAGTGAGAGTTAGAAAAATAACCCTCCCCAAGACCCTGAAAAGTGAGTGCAAAGTGCACCAAAGTTCCCCTAAGGACAAAATAGTCGTGTTAGAGGGAGAATGCAAGGAAAACACAAATCAGCAATGCAACAACGATGGATTCCTGTCTGAAGGTACCTGTGGAACAAGGGGACCAAGTCCAAAAGTCACAAGCAGCTCGGAGATGGGCAGATGCCCAAGAAATGCCAGCGGTTGGTGCAAAGAAGCTCTTACTAGGCTGAAGAACTGTGAATACTGCAGGAACGACAAGGGCTAGAGACTTCCCCTTTGGAGGATGGATCCCCCACGCCTTGGAGAGTCGTGCAGAAGTGTTTTCCCGCCGGATGGACGCCAACAAGCCTTGCTACACGCAAATCGTGCGTTTGGCGTTTTTGGACGCTGCTGGGGCCCAGGAGGGACCAGGAGGTCACAAATTGGACCTGCAGAGAGAGGGGACATCGAGCAAGACAAAGAGCCCTCACTGAAGCAGGTAGCACCCGGAGAAGTGCCAGAAACAGGCACTACGAGGATGCGTGAAACGGTGCTCGCCGAAGTTGCACAAAGGAGTCCCACGTCGCCGGAGACCAACTTAGAAAGTCGTGCAATGCAGGTTAGAGTGCCGTGGACCCAGGCTTGGCTGTGCACACAGGATTTCCGCCGGAAGTGCACAGGGACCGGAGAAGCTTGCAAAGTCGCGGTTCCCAGCAATGCAGCCCAGCGAGGTGAGGCAAGGACTTACCTCCACCAAACTCGGGCTGAAGAGTCACTGGTCTGTGGGGGTCACTTGGACGGTGTTGCTGGATTCGAGGGACCTCGCTCGTCGTGCTGAGAGGAGACCCAAGGGACCGGTAATGCAGCTTTTTGGTGCCTGCGGTTGCAGGGGGAAGATTCCGTCGACCCACGGGAGATTTCTTCGGAGCTTCTGGTGCAGAGAGGAGGCAGACTACCCCCACAGCATGCACAAGCAGGAAAACAGTCGAGAAGGCGGCAGGATCAGCGTTACAGAGTTGCAGTAGTCGTCTTTGCTACTATGTTGCAGGTTTGCAGGCTTCCAGCGCGGTCAGCAGTCGATTCCTTATCAGAAGGTGAAGAGGGAGATGCAGAGGAACTCGGCTGAGCTCATGCATTCGTTATCTAAAGTTTCCCCAGAGACAGAGACCCTAAATAGCCAGAAAAGAGGGTTTGGCTACCTAGGAGAGAGGAAAGGCTACTAACACCTGAAGGAGCCTATCACAAGGAGTCTCTGACGTCACCTGGTGGCACTGGCCACTCAGAGCAGTCCAGTGTGCCAGCAGCACCTCTGTTTCCAAGATGGCAGAGGTCTGGAGCACACTGGAGGAGCTCTGGACACCTCCCAGGGGAGGTGCAGGTCAGGGGAGTGGTCACTCCCCTTTCCTTTGTCCAGTTTCGCGCCAGAGCAGGGGCTAAGGGGTCCCTGAACCGGTGTAGACTGGCTTATGCAGAATTGGGCACCTCTGTGCCCAACAAAGCATTTCCAGAGGCTGGGGGAGGCTACTCCTCCCCTGCCTTCACACCATTTTCCAAAGGGAGAGGGTGTCACACCCTCTCTCAGAGGAAGTTCTTTGTTCTGCCATCCTGGGCCAGGCCTGGCTGGACCCCAGGAGGGCAGATGCCTGTCTGAGGGGTTGGCAGCAGCAGCAGCTGCAGTGAAACCCCAGGAAGGGCAGTTTGGCAGTACCAGGGTCTGTGCTACAGACCACTGGGATCATGGAATTGTACCAACAATGCCAGGATGGCATAGAGGGGGCAATTCCATGATCATAGACATGTTACATGGCCATATTCGGAGTTACCATGGTGAAGCTACATATAGGTAGTGACCTATATGTAGTGCATGCGTGTAATGGTGTCCCCGCACTCACAAAGTTCAGGGAATTGGCTCTGAACAATGTGGGGGCACCTTGGCTAGTGCCAGGGTGCCCTCACACTAAGTAACTTTGCACCTAACCTTTACCAGGTAAAGGTTAGACATATAGGTGACTTATAAGTTACTTAAGTGCAGTGTAAAATGGCTGTGAAATAACGTGGACGTTATTTCACTCAGGCTGCAGTGGCAGGCCTGTGTAAGAATTGTCAGAGCTCCCTATGGGTGGCAAAAGAAATGCTGCAGCCCATAGGGATCTCCTGGAACCCCAATACCCTGGGTACCTCAGTACCATATACTAGGGAATTATAAGGGTGTTCCAGTAAGCCAATGTAAATTGGTAAAAATGGTCACTAGCCTGTTAGTGACAATTTGAAAGTAATGAGAGAGCATAACCACTGAGGTTCTGGTTAGCAGAGCCTCAGTGAGACAGTTAGGCACCACACAGGGAACACATACATGCACACCTATGAGCACTGGGGCCCTGTGTGACAGGGTCCCAGTGACACATACATATAGGCCACAAACCTATGAGCACTGGGGTCCTGACCAGCAGGATCCCAGTGACACATAACAAACATACTGAAAACATAGTGTTTTCACTATGAGCACTGAGGCCTGGCTATCAGGATCCCAGTGAGACAGTGAAAACAGTGACAAACACCCTGACATACACTCACAAACAGGCCAAAAGTGGGGGTAACAAGGCTAGAAAGAGGCTACCTTCTCACACAACCCCCCCCCAAACGAAGGACAATAAGGCTAACCTTGGCCAGTTGAGACTTTATTGTCTAAGTGGTGATAAGTAGAGAGTAGCTCTGCAATAGACTGGTTACTCCCTTTATCATCCACTATATGGTTACTTCCCTGTGGGGATGTAAACCACCCTGTTTGAAGTTTTTTAGCTAACCAACAATGTGAAGATGTATTTTCAGAGTTTCTATCAGTAAGTTTTAGTTTAGAGCAGTGGGAATTATCCACTGAACCTATTTGTAATGATGGAAATGCCAGACAGGGATGCTGTCTCAGTAAAGCCATAGCTGGGCAAAAACTTTGTCCATTTGGCTGGAAGAGAGAACAGGGATGCTGTTTCTCTTGAGTTGGAGCAGGGCAGGGATGCTGTCCTATGAGCTCCACACTAGGGCAGGGATGCTGTCCTAAGTGTTGTGAGGTAGTGCAGGGTTTCTGCACTAAAGTTTCTCTGGGAGGGTTGGAGGGATGCTCCATGTTAACTAAAATGGTGCTGTTTTTCTCACCAATGTTAGTTATCCCACAGAGAGGTACTTCCACCTCAGGGAGTACAGTTTTGCCAACTGATGATTCCCTTGGAACAGGTGCCACCCCAGGAGAGGTTTCTCCCACCACAGGAATAGTATCCTGAATGGTAGGGTGGTTAGGGGATACTGTGATACCCTTTTTACCTGTTGATGGAGAGGGATCCTGAGTTTTCAGGCCTTCTCTCCTTTGCTTTTTCATTTCACTTGAAATGAGAGGGAACAATTCCTCAGGGATGCCCAGCATGGCTGCATGGGCATAAAACTCTACATCAGCCCAACCTGAGGCCTCTAGGTCATTACCTAAGAGACAGTCTACAGGCAAGCTAGGTGATACCACCACCTGCTTAGGGCCAGTAACTCCACCCCAACTAAACTGAATTATAGCTAAGGGAAGAAACTTAGTGGAGTTATGGACATCAATAATCTTATACTGTTGTCCAATGATGTGTTGTTCAGGAGGCACTAGGTTTTCAGTCACCAAAGTGAAACTGGCACCTGTGTCCCTGTAGGCCAAGGCCTCAACACCATTTATTGAAACTGTCTGCCTGTACTTATCCATTGTAAGGGGACAAGCAGCCAGTGTGGCAAGGCCAATGCCACTAGGTGTGACAGAAACTGTCTTGGGACTGATTACATCAGTTTCCACTATGGACCCATAAGTGAACCCAACTACACCCTTTGCTTGACTGTTGCCAGCAGTCCCACCACTAGTACCACTACTGCTAGGGGCACTAGAGCTTGATGTATTAGTGGTGGTAGGCTCAGGGGGTTTACCTGGACAGGACTTATCCCCTGGCCTATGGCCTCTGTTTTTACACACAAAGCACCAAGGCTTTTTAATGTGTGCAGGTTGGGAAGAAGAGGAAGAATTTGTTTTATCCCCACCCTCTGAAGAGTGTTTAAGATTTGAAGTGGGATCTTTGGTTTTACCCTTATCCCCATGCTTATCTTGAGATTTTTCACCATCTTTCTTCTTATTGCCATCTTTGTCACCCCCTGTATGAACTTTTCTGTTCACCCTTGTTCTGACCCATTTGTCTGCCTTCTTTCCCAATTCTTGGGGAGAGGTCAGATCAGAGTCTACCAGGTACTGGTGCAACAAATCAGACTCACAATTATTAAGTATATGCTCTCTCAGGATTGTGTTATACAGGCTTTCATAATCAGTAACTTTACTGCCATGTAACCACCCCTCCAAGGCCTTCACTGCCTGGTCAATGAAATCAACCCAGTCTTGTGAAGACTCCTTTTTGGTCTCTCTGAACTTTATCCTGTACTGTTCAGTGGTTAAGCCATAACCATCCAGGAGTGCATTCTTAAGAACTGTAAAATTATTGGCATCATTTTCTTTCACAGTAAGGAGCCTATCCCTACCTTTTCCACTAAATGATAGCCATAGGATAGCAGCCCACTGCTTTTGAGGGACATCCTGTACAGCACAGGCCCTCTCAAGTGCAGCAAACCACTTGTTAATGTCATCCCCCTCCTTATAAGGGGGAACTATCTTGTGCAGATTCCTGGAATCATGCTCTTTTGCAGGATGACTATGGGGAATACTGCTGCTGCCACCATGGGTATCTAAACCCAACTTCTGTCTTTCCCTCTCTATTTCTAAAGACTGTCTATCCAAATCCAGCTGTTGCTTCTTGAGCTTCAGTCTGGTTTGTTCCACTCTCAATCTATTGAGCTCCCTTTCTAACAATCTGTCATCAGGGTGGGTGGGAGGGACATTTCTAGATACAGAGGTATGATGGGAATGAACAGAAGGAGACCTGTCCCTTACAGAGGGCACCCTAACAGCTTGGCTACCAGCATAATGTGAGATCACATCATCAGTATGGTGTGATTCAACCTCTGTACCAACTATGCTAGACTGTCTAGTAATGGGCAGGCTGAGAAGTTTCTTTCCTGAACCTTTTCCTGGGGGAGTCCCTGGATCAGATTGAGAACCATTAGCTACTTTTTCTACAGATTGGGCACTTGTGGCCTTATCCTGTACTCTAAGCATATTAATTAACAGTTCTAAGGAAGGATTCTTCCCTACACTCAAACCTCTCTCTATGCAGAGACTCCTTGCTCCTTTCCAGCTAAGGTGATCATATGCAAGTTTGGACAGTTCAACATTTTTTCCTGTGCCAGACATTTTTTAGAGAGAGTTAAAGTGATAGAAAAAGAGAAAAAAGTTTTCAGAACTTTTTGGAAAGACAGAAAAAAACTTTTTAAACTTTTAAGAACTTTTTGAAAGTTTAGAAGTACTTTTCAGCACTTAGAAAAGAGTGAAAAGAGGAAATGCAAAACTTTTTGGCTATGTGTATATACACTGACCTTGTTTTGTATATTTTTCTCTTATGAAAAGTACAATGACAAGAGTGGTAAGTAGTCTCAAAGCACTTATCCCACCGCTGCCACCAATGTAGGAGGCTGGACTGGCTTGTAGTGAGTACCAAGGGGTACTTGCACCTTGCACCAAGCCCAGTTATCCCTTATTAGTGTATAGGGTGTCTAGCAGCTTAGGCTGATAGATAATGGTAGCTTAGCAAAGCAGCTCAGGCTGAACTAGGAGACGTGTGAAGCTACTACAGTACCACTTAGTGTCATATGCACAATATCATAAGAAAACACAATACACAGTTATACTAAAAATAAAGGTACTTTATTTTTATGACAATATGCCAAAGTATCTTAGAGTGTACCCTCAGTGAGAGGATAGGAAATATACACAAGATATATATACACAATAGCAAAAATATGCAGTATAGTCTTAGAAAACAGTGCAAACAATGTATAGTTACAATAGGATGCAATGGGGAAACATAGGGATAGGGGCAACACAAACCATATACTCCAAAAGTGGAATGCGAACCACGAATGGACCCCAAACCTATGTGACCTTGTAGAGGGTCGCTGGGACTATTAGAAAATAGTGAGAGTTAGAAAAATAACCCTCCCCAAGACCCTGAAAAGTGAGTGCAAAGTGCACCAAAGTTCCCCTAAGGACAAAATAGTCGTGTTAGAGGGAGAATGCAAGGAAAACACAAATCAGCAATGCAACAACGATGGATTCCTGTCTGAAGGTACCTGTGGAACAAGGGGACCAAGTCCAAAAGTCACAAGCAGCTCGGAGATGGGCAGATGCCCAAGAAATGCCAGCGGTTGGTGCAAAGAAGCTCTTACTAGGCTGAAGAACTGTGAATACTGCAGGAACGACAAGGGCTAGAGACTTCCCCTTTGGAGGATGGATCCCCCACGCCTTGGAGAGTCGTGCAGAAGTGTTTTCCCGCCGGATGGACGCCAACAAGCCTTGCTACACGCAAATCGTGCGTTTGGCGTTTTTGGACGCTGCTGGGGCCCAGGAGGGACCAGGAGGTCACAAATTGGACCTGCAGAGAGAGGGGACATCGAGCAAGACAAAGAGCCCTCACTGAAGCAGGTAGCACCCGGAGAAGTGCCAGAAACAGGCACTACGAGGATGCGTGAAACGGTGCTCGCCGAAGTTGCACAAAGGAGTCCCACGTCGCCGGAGACCAACTTAGAAAGTCGTGCAATGCAGGTTAGAGTGCCGTGGACCCAGGCTTGGCTGTGCACACAGGATTTCCGCCGGAAGTGCACAGGGACCGGAGAAGCTTGCAAAGTCGCGGTTCCCAGCAATGCAGCCCAGCGAGGTGAGGCAAGGACTTACCTCCACCAAACTCGGGCTGAAGAGTCACTGGTCTGTGGGGGTCACTTGGACGGTGTCGCTGGATTCGAGGGACCTCGCTCGTCGTGCTGAGAGGAGACCCAAGGGACCGGTAATGCAGCTTTTTGGTGCCTGCGGTTGCAGGGGGAAGATTCCGTCGACCCACGGGAGATTTCTTCGGAGCTTCTGGTGCAGAGAGGAGGCAGACTACCCCCACAGCATGCACAAGCAGGAAAACAGTCGAGAAGGCGGCAGGATCAGCGTTACAGAGTTGCAGTAGTCGTCTTTGCTACTATGTTGCAGGTTTGCAGGCTTCCAGCGCGGTCAGCAGTCGATTCCTTATCAGAAGGTGAAGAGGGAGATGCAGAGGAACTCGGCTGAGCTCATGCATTCGTTATCTAAAGTTTCCCCAGAGACAGAGACCCTAAATAGCCAGAAAAGAGGGTTTGGCTACCTAGGAGAGAGGAAAGGCTACTAACACCTGAAGGAGCCTATCACAAGGAGTCTCTGACGTCACCTGGTGGCACTGGCCACTCAGAGCAGTCCAGTGTGCCAGCAGCACCTCTGTTTCCAAGATGGCAGAGGTCTGGAGCACACTGGAGGAGCTCTGGACACCTCCCAGGGGAGGTGCAGGTCAGGGGAGTGGTCACTCCCCTTTCCTTTGTCCAGTTTCGCGCCAGAGCAGGGGCTAAGGGGTCCCTGAACCGGTGTAGACTGGCTTATGCAGAATTGGGCACCTCTGTGCCCAACAAAGCATTTCCAGAGGCTGGGGGAGGCTACTCCTCCCCTGCCTTCACACCATTTTCCAAAGGGAGAGGGTGTCACACCCTCTCTCAGAGGAAGTTCTTTGTTCTGCCATCCTGGGCCAGGCCTGGCTGGACCCCAGGAGGGCAGATGCCTGTCTGAGGGGTTGGCAGCAGCAGCAGCTGCAGTGAAACCCCAGGAAGGGCAGTTTGGCAGTACCAGGGTCTGTGCTACAGACCACTGGGATCATGGAATTGTACCAACAATGCCAGGATGGCATAGAGGGGGCAATTCCATGATCATAGACATGTTACATGGCCATATTCGGAGTTACCATGGTGAAGCTACATATAGGTAGTGACCTATATGTAGTGCATGCGTGTAATGGTGTCCCCGCACTCACAAAGTTCAGGGAATTGGCTCTGAACAATGTGGGGGCACCTTGGCTAGTGCCAGGGTGCCCTCACACTAAGTAACTTTGCACCTAACCTTTACCAGGTAAAGGTTAGACATATAGGTGACTTATAAGTTACTTAAGTGCAGTGTAAAATGGCTGTGAAATAACGTGGACGTTATTTCACTCAGGCTGCAGTGGCAGGCCTGTGTAAGAATTGTCAGAGCTCCCTATGGGTGGCAAAAGAAATGCTGCAGCCCATAGGGATCTCCTGGAACCCCAATACCCTGGGTACCTCAGTACCATATACTAGGGAATTATAAGGGTGTTCCAGTAAGCCAATGTAAATTGGTAAAAATGGTCACTAGCCTGTTAGTGACAATTTGAAAGTAATGAGAGAGCATAACCACTGAGGTTCTGGTTAGCAGAGCCTCAGTGAGACAGTTAGGCACCACACAGGGAACACATACATGCACACCTATGAGCACTGGGGCCCTGTGTGACAGGGTCCCAGTGACACATACATATAGGCCACAAACCTATGAGCACTGGGGTCCTGACCAGCAGGATCCCAGTGACACATAACAAACATACTGAAAACATAGTGTTTTCACTATGAGCACTGAGGCCTGGCTATCAGGATCCCAGTGAGACAGTGAAAACAGTGACAAACACCCTGACATACACTCACAAACAGGCCAAAAGTGGGGGTAACAAGGCTAGAAAGAGGCTACCTTCTCACAGAGTGGAACAGCATAGAGTGGAGTGGCACAGAGTGAAGTGGTGTAGAGTCAAGTGGTTTAGAGGAATAGCCTAGAGTGGTGTGGCATAGAGTGGAGTGGTGTGCAGTGGAGTGGCTTGGGGTGAAGTGGCATAGAATGGTACACCATAGAGTGGAATAGTGTAGGGTGGCTTCCATTTGAGTGGCATTGCGTCGAATAGCATAGAGTGGAGTGGTGTAGAGTGGAGTGGCAGGGTGAGTGGAGTACCTCAGAGTGGCAAAGTGGAAGAGCATAGAATGGAATGCTGAAAAGTAGAGCGGCATAGAGTGGATTGGTGTAGAGTGGAAAAGCATAGACTAGAGTGGCGTAGAGGGGAGTGGCAAATCTAAGGGCCTGATTTAGATATTGGCCGATGGGTTACTCCATCACAATGGTGACTGGTATTCCATCTGCCAAAATCTAAATGGCAAAGGATGCAATGGCATTTAGATTTCGGTGGATGGGATATCCATCACTGTTGTGATGAACAACCCGCCTGCCAATATCTGAATCAGGCCCTAAGTGTCAGAGTGGAGTTGTGTATAGTGGAATGATAGAGTGGAGTGGCGTAGAGTTGAGTACCATACAAGCGAGTGGTTCAGAGTGGCATAGCGTCAAGTAGAGTAGTAAGGAATAGCAAAGAGTATAGTAGCGTAGGGTAGATTGGTAAACAGTAGAGTGCCTTAAAGTGGAGTGGTGTAAAGTAGAGTAGTGCAGAATGGAGTGGTGTAGATAAGAGTAGCATAGAATGGATTGGCATAGAGTGGATTGGTGTCCAGTGAAATTGCATACAGTGGAGTGGCATAAAGTGGAGTGGTTTAGCGTGCGGGGGCAGAGTGAAATAGCATAGACTGCAGTGGTGTACAGTGGGGTGCCATAGTTTAGAGTGGCAAAGAGTGGTGTAGAGTTAAGTGGCATAGAGTAGAATAGCATAACGTGGAGTGGCATAGAATGGAGTGTATAGAGTGGAATAGAGTGTAGTAGAGTGGCAGGGAGTGGTGTTGAGTGGAGTAGAATGGGTGGTGTGAGTGCCATAGAGTTGAATACCATAAAGTAGAGAAGCATAAAGCAGAATGGTGTAGAATGGACTGGCATGGGGTGAAGTGGCATAGAGTTGAATGGCACAGAGTGGAATACTATAGAGTGAAGTGATGGAGAGTGGAGTGGTACAGAGTGGAATAGCATAGAGTTGAGTGGCATAGAGTGGTGTAGAATGGAGTGGCAGAGTGGAATAGTGTAGAGTGGAGTGGTATAGACTGGAATGGCAGAGTGGAATGGCATACAGTGGAGTGACATGATGTGATGTATAGTCCAGTGGCATGGAGTGGCAGAGTGGAGCGGCATAGAGTGGAGTGGCATTTAGCAAAATGGCACAGAGTTGGGTGGCATGGAGTGAAGTGCAAATTGGAGTGGTGTACAGCAGAGTGTAGTAATGTGGGCTGGCATAGAGTAGAGCAGAGTAGTGAGGAGTGGTATAGAGTGGAGTTGCGTACATTGGAATAGCATAGATTGGAGTGGTTTAGTGTGCAGTGGCAGAGTAGAGTGGTATTGACTGGACTGGCAACCAGTGGGATGGCATAGAGGTGAGTTGTGTAGAATAATGTAGAGTCATGTGGCATACAGTGGACTAGCACAAAGTGGGTTAGAATTGAAAGGATTGGCATACACAAGAGTTGCGTACAGTGGAATGGAATATAGTGGAGTGGTGAAAAGTAGAGTTTTGGAGCAGAGTTGCATAGTGTGGAGTAGCTTATAGTGGCATAGAGTGAAGTGACAGAGTGGAATAGTGTAGAGTGGCATAGACTGCAGTGGCATAAAGTAGATTGACATACAAAGAAGTGTACATTTGAGTGACATAGAGTAGAATAGCGTTATGCGGAATGGTGTAGAGTAGAGCAGCATAGAGTGTAGTTGTGTTCTGTAAAGTGGCATAGGGTGTAGAAACTTAGGTGGTCATTATGAACATGGTGGGAAACACCACCAACTGCTGTGGCGACGGTGAACAGAAGACCGCCAGTGGCAGTGAACAGCACACCGCCATATAATGATGCCAAAAACAAACCTCCAAAAAATCTGCTACCTCCAGCCACCGACAGGGTCCTTGGTGGCAGAAAGGCTGCACACCCCACCCTGCCCCCGCCAAGCAGGCAATTCCACGGCTCACCAAATAATGACACACAAATCAGTACAGCGGTGTGGACGACAGCGGAAAGACGTCGGTGGTGTGGGACTGTCCATACACAACATGGGACCCCAGTTGCCATCATCGATGACCCTGAAGAATGTAAGGCAAGCGGGGTCCATGTGTGAGTGTGGGTGTCCCTATGTGTGCCTGGGTGATCAAATGTTGTGTCTATGTGGCTGTTGGTGTTCCATAGCGGTAAAAATAAAAAATTGTATTTAATTGTGTGGGGCATGCGGTTGGTGGAGGGGACCATAGTTTGAGTCATGGATGTGAAATTTGTGGGAATGGGAAGTGCCTATGGTGTTGTCTCCCAGTCCCCCCTATACTTACAATGGGGACCACCATGCTTTACCTGGCAGTGATGACCGCTGCAGTACAGGTGGCGGTCCTTATCATTATGCCCATAGCATAAAAATGCTGGAAGTGAGCCAAGCAGCGGCGTCTCTCCCACACTGGCGGTGAGTGGCGGGCTCACTGGCTGTTTCTCATTTGCTTCATAATATGGAGGTCCGGACCGCCAGCCTGTTGGCGGTAGTTACCACCAGCGGAGCGATGTTTACCACCATGTTCATAATGAGGGCCTTGGAGTGGAATACAGTAGAGTGGAGCAATATACAGTGGAGAAGCCTACAGTTGAGTGAGAGTTGAGTGGCATAGGCGAGAATGGAGTAGAGTGAAGTAGCATAGACAAGAGTGGCGTGGAGGGGAAACTGTACACTGGAGTGGTGTAAAGTGATTTAGAGTCAAGTGGCAAAGAGGAAAATAGCATAGAGTGGAGTGGCATAGATTGGATTTGCCTAGAGCAAAGTGACACACAGAGGCGCATAAAGTGGAGTGGCCTATAGTAGAATAGTGTAGAGTTGAGGCAGACAGTGTCCCACACCCTATGACACAGCATGCCATGCCACTATACAAGATGGCACTCCACTCTAACACTTTACTCCACTCTATGCCACTAGACAATACTCCACTCTACTTTATTATATCAGACTTTACTCCACTCTGTTACTAGTGGACTCAATGCTACGCCATTTGATTTCACTGTGTGACTATTGTACCCCACTTTATACCACTGTACCACTGTTCACAACTCCAATGTATGATGCTGAACTCTACAACAATCTACTCTATAAAGTGCATTCTATAACACTCTACTATTCTCTAAGCCACTGTACAACATTGTGAGCCCTTACACTCTACTGTGCAGCACTCTATTTCACTCTATGCTACTGTACAACACTATTCAACTTTATTACACTCTACAATACTCTACCCCACTCTTAGACACTACATAATTAGCTTCAGGCCACTCCACCACCGCATTTTATGTAACTGTACTCTGATATGCTACTCCAATCTACTTCACTGTACTCCACTACTCAGCTGTACACCACTCCACACAACTCCATGAGAGTCAACTCTAGAAAAATCAATATCTCTACACTCTACCTCACTCTAGAACAATGTACTGTAAGCCACTCAATAACACTATGCCACGCCAATGTACTGTACTATACATCACTTTCCAGCACTGTAGGACCCACCACTCGACCCCACTATACCACATAGCCCTCAACTCTGACACTTTACTACACTGTACCATATGTCAGGCCAATCTACTCCACTCTACAAGATAATACCCTGTATTACAATTTACTCCACTCTAGCCTACACAACTCCCCTTAACTCCACCCCATTCCGCTTCAGTGTATGCTACTTTAGCCCACTGTACACCAGTGTGACACTCCACTCTATGCCAGTCCACTGTACAACACCATATTGTATTCTATGCAACTCCACAAGACTCTTCTACACTCTATGCCACTATATGACAGTTTACTCCACTCTCCACTTTATACCACTGTACTACAGTGTATGACATTCTAGGACACACTACTCCACTCCTCTCTATGACCTTTCTCTACTATATGACATGGCACAGTACTCTACAACACCCTCCTACAGTATACAACGCTGTACCAGTGTCCACTGTACAACACACTTCTCTAAGACACTCCACTGTGTCACCACAGACACTGGTGAACACCCCCACCCACAGCTCTGGCCACACGCTCAACCCCATCTTCTCTGCCAGCAACCACATATCCTTCAGCCACTCCTCTGAACTACACTGGACCGACCACAGATGCGTCCACTTCACCTTCAAACGGGAGACCCACCACCATCGCACACAACAAATCCCCTGCAGACACTGGAGCAAAATCTCCACAGAGCAGCTCCTCTCAACACTGAACCAAAACCCACCAGCTGTCACCACTGACGCCAACAACGCAGCCCTCAGCCTCACACAGTGGATCACCAACTGTGACAAAAACCTCGCTCCACTTAAAAGCCACCCAAGCGGGACCAGCATCAGGAAACACCCGTGGTTCACGGACACCCTCAAAGAATCCAAGAAATCCTGCCGCACCCTCTAAAAAAACCTGGCGCAGAGAACGCACCACAGAAAACATGTCAGCCCTCAAGATCGCCACCCGTGAACACCACCAGCTGATCCGCTCCACCAAAAGGACATCATTCAAAGAGCGACTAGACAACAACACCCACAAAAGCAAAGAACTCTTCAACATCGTCAAAGAGCTCTTCAACCCCAGCGCCAGCTCCAACGTCATCACGCCCTCACAAGAACTCTGCAACTCCCTCGCTACGTTCTTCCACCGAAAGATCACAGACCTACACGACAGCTTCAGACCCCGCCGCCCACCACCGAACGAACAGCCCCCACCACTACACTCAACGCCTGGATCCCCATCAGCTCTGAGGAGACCAGAATCACCATGAATACCATCCACTCCGGCTCCCCCTCGAACCCGTGCCCCTATCACATCTTCAACAAAGTCGACGCCATCATCGCCCCCTTTCTCCGGAGCATCATCAACAGCTCGTTCTCATCTTCCACCTTCCCCGAGAGCTGGAAACACGCGGAAGTCAACGCCCTCCTGAAAAAACCCACGGCTGACCCCAATGACATGAAGAACTTCAGCCCCATCTCTCTTCTCTCCTTCCCGGCCAAGGTCATCGAGAAGACCGTCAACAAGCAGCTGACCAATTTTCTAGAAGCTAACAACTCGCTCGACCCTTCCCAATCAGGATTTCGGGCCAACCACAGCACAGAAACCGCCCTCATCGCAGTCACCGACGACATCAGAACTCTGATGGACAACGGAGAAAAAACCGCCCTCATCCTCCTGGACCTCTCGGCTGCCTTCGACACAGTGTGCCGTCGCACCCTAATAACCCACCTCCGCAACACTGGAATCCTAGGACAGGCCCTTGACTGGATCATCTTGTTCCTCTCCGACAGAACCCATAGAGTCTACCTCCCGCCCTTCCGCTCAGAACCCACCGAGATCTGTGGCGTACCCCAAGGTTCCTCGCTCAGCCCAACCCTCTTCAATATCTACATGAGCCCCCTCGCCGACATCGCATGCAAACACAACATCAACATCATCTCCTACGCCGACGACACCCAGCTGATACTCTCCCTCACCAAAGACCCAACCACCGCCAAAATCAACCTACAGGAATGAATGAAAGATGTTGCGGAATGGATGAAGCTCAGCCGCCTAAAACTGAACTCAGACAAGACGGAGGTCCTCATCCTTGGACAATCCCCTTCCGCCTGGGATGACTCCTGGTGGCCCACTGCTCTGGGTACCACACCAACCCCCTCAGACCACGCACTTAACCTCGGATTCATCCTGGACCCCCTCCTCACTATGACCAAGCAAGTCAACGCCGTCTCGTCATCATGCTTCAACACACTACGCATGCTCCGAAAAATCTTCCGATGGATCCCCGCCGAAACCAGAAAGACAGTTACCCATGCACTCGTCACAAGCCGTCTGGACTACGGAAACACCCTATACGCAGGAACCACAGCAAAGCTACAGAAACGTCTTCAATGCATCCAGAACGCTTCCGTGCGCCTCATCCTCGACATCCCTCGCCACAGCCACATATCCGCCCATCTGAAACACCTGCACTGGCTCCCCGTCAACAAAAGGATCACCTTCAGGCTCCTCACCCACGAACACAAAGCTCTCCACAACATGGGCCCGAATACCTCAACAGCCGCCTCTCGTTCTACACGCCCACCAGTCAGCTTCGCTCAGCCAGCCTCGCCCTCGTCCCACGTATCCGCAGAACCACCGCAGGAGGAAAATCCTTCACCTACCTGGCAGCCAAAGCATGGAACTCCCTCCCCGCACACCTAAGAACTACCCAGGACCATCTCGCCTTCAGGAAGCGCCTCAAGACATGGCTTTTCGAGCAGCAGTAACCCCCCCCCCCCCAGCGCCGTGAGACCCTCTTGGGTGAGTAGCGCGCTCTATAAATGCATTGATTGATGACACTAGACTGTACAATACTCTGCTACTCTACTGGATGACACTCCTCTACACAATACTGAACTATATCACACTTTACTGAATTGTACTCCACTTGTGTACAACACTTCACCCTCTATGCCACTGTACAACAGTACACCTGGTGGCACTTCACTCCACTGCAGGATACTCAACTCCTTGACACTGCAGTCACTGACACTCCACTATCGGACTCTTGACTGTACAATATGTCAATCCACTGTACAACACACCACAATACTCTACTCCACCATTTTACACACTATGCCACTGCACTGTGTAACACTTTACTCCACTATAAGCAACACCACTCCTCTCAACTCCATTCCATTATATTCCACTCCAGACTATATGACACTAGAAAGTATGACACTATCCTCGACTATACTCTAAGGAAGTGCATTTCACAACACTTTATTTAATGATACTTAAGACTTCGATTTGAAACATTTTTATTACAAAATAGCGATTCAAATTCAATGTTAAAAACAAAGGCTAAAACTAAGTTATAGTTAGGAAACATTTATTTGTTCTTTCAATACAAACCCTACTTATATTATACAAACACTAGAAAGTTATAGTAACAACATAAATTTCTAATTTACGCCTCACTGAGTATAACTTAAATTTATAATTTATGCACCAACTTCAGACAATCCTTCTGGAAACCTCTCCCAATTTCTGAGAGCAGGGCACCAAGGTATAAAAATAAGGCTCTCAAACTCACTCTTTAGTTTACTACTGGACATGTGGAAGGACTCTCAGAGGAGTGCCTGCTGCTGTGACCTGTTGTGCACTCTGCCAGACTGCTGCTGCCGTACCTAGAAGGACTGCTTTGCTGCCTGGAGCCTGCACTGAACCTTCAGAGGCCAGCCCTACTGGTGAGCCCTGGATCTTCACCGCTACCAAGGGCCCCAGAAGTGATTCCAAGGGCTAGTTGGCCCCTGACCAGAGCCATGGGGACATAACAGGCTTCCACCATCTTGAACCTGCACATGGCCCCAGCCTGAGGGAATCTTGAACCCCCCCCAAGAGGACTCCATCCACTTGTGGACCCTTGGTTGTGATGCTGAAGGTGCCCAGGTGGCTATTTTCTAAAACAGAGGAATTGCTATTTTGAACCTAACCTTTAACAATTCATAACTCTGGTTCTACTAATTGGATTTTGATGGTTTTGGTGTCAATTTATTAAAATGTTCTCTATTTTTTTTAATGGGCTTGGGCTTTTTTTAATGTGCTGTGTTTTCACTGTATTGCTGTTTGTGTCCTGCATACATACTTAACACATTGCCTCTAAGTCACAGCTAGTTATTCCCTTGCATATTACATCACTTACGCCATGTGACATCATAGCATTTATAACACTTATAACATCTCATTTGTAATGATGGGTGGAACTTTAGGAGTTTTATTCATGGAATTCCATGGAGCAACATAAAAACTCAGTGTGATTCTGTGGAGTTCTGCGATCTGGCAGAATTCAGCCATGGCATGCTGCTTGCACAGATTTTCAGCCTTGTAAAATCAGAGTGAATGGCACCATGTGATGTGCAAGCTTCTTTCTGCTTCTTGAGTAGATTTTCCACGCGAGTGGCAGGTTCCTTAACGCAAACGGTTGCTACCTGTTGTGATCACTCACATTGAGAAATCTTGCAAGGAAGAGTGTTAGCACTCAAATATCCCACTAGTGAATGTAAATTCTCGCTTGCCAACTTAACATTGGTGAGCCATGTGCGAGAGTGTGAGAAAAAAAAACTCTGCCAAGCAGCTGTTGGTAGAGTTTTGCCTGAACTTTGGGCCCCAAGCGGAACAAGGAGTTGGTAAAACTCTGCAAACTCTGCTGGTGGAGTGGAATTTTTCAACCAGTAATAATAATGTCTGAGAACAGAGTACATGGTAGAGTGGTGAGTTATAGTTACTGTACAGTGCAGAGTGAGGTGACAAGACTTTTCATTGAGGTGCACACAGAGCTGGCCGGAGAGCCAGGAGCAGCACATAGACAACAGAGGACAGGTAGGTGGATCAGATGCAGAACTCAAACAATGGAGGGCATTTGGGATGGGCAAAGGAAGCAAGCTGACCACAGAGGCCAGGTGGGAGAGGTATAGGTAGCACAATGGACCATGGAGGGAAGGTGAGAGGGTCAGGGGTGGTACACGGACCACGGACCATAGGCAGTAGCAATAGGGGCAGCACAGCAAGGTTTGAGGGCAGGTAGGAGGTGCATTGGTAGCACAAAGTACCACAGAGGATAGGAAGGAGGTTCTGGGTCAGCACAGGGACAGTGGAAGACAGCGGAGAGGGGCAGAAGAACCAAACTGAAGACTTAGTGCAGGTGGGAGGGGAAGAGGTAGCATAACATAACACTGAGGGCAGGCAATAGTGCCACTTGTAGTGCACAAACCACAGAGGCATGTGGGAGGGGTGGTGGTAGCAAACTGAGGAAGTGGGGCACAGGGAGGGGCATTGGCAGCACAACAGACCATGTGATGCAGGCAGGAGGTGCAGCAGCAGCAGCACACGGACCAAATAGTGCATGCAGGAGAGGCAGGGTCAACACACTGCGCATGGATGGCAGGTTAATAGGGGCAGAGAGAGGACAATGAAAGGCAGGTGGGAGGGGATGGGAATTACAGGGTCCATAGAGGACAGGTAGGAGGACAGGGGCAGCAAGATGAGCACAGATGACAGACGCAAGGGGATCACAATGACCAATAGAGGGTAGGCATTGTTACAGGGGCAGCAAGCAGAGCATGGAGGACAGCACAGATGACCAAGGAGGACCAGTGAGAGCAGCACCTAGAGCACAAAGAGCAGGTTTGATGGACAACACCAGCACACTGATCACAGAAAGCAGGTGGGTGGGGCATAGAGAGTATGCAGGTGCAGGGACAGCACAACAAGCCATAGGGAGCAGGATGGAGGGACAAGGACAGCATTAGACATTTCAGCTCTTGGCATGGTTTCCCTGTCTTTTTGCTTCTGACCTCCAGTTTTGACGCCTGTGCTGAATTTTGTTTTTGCTGGTTTTAGGCCTCTTGGCACTTTACCGCTGCTGACCAGTGCTAAAGTGCACGTGCTCTGTCTAAATTGAATTGGTGATGTGTTTCTCTTTGATTAGCATATTTATTTTACTAATAAGTCACTAGTAAATTGCACCAGAGGTGCCCAGGGCCTGTAAATCAAATGCTACCAGTGGGTCAGCAGCACTGATTGTGCCACCCACATGAATAGCCCTGTAAACATGTCTCAGACCTGCCACTGCAGTGTCTGTGTGCAGTCTTGAATTGACAATTTGACCTGGCAAGTGTACCCACTTGCTAGGTCCAAATCTTCCCTTTTACTACATGGAAGTCACCCCTAAGGTAGGCCTAAGGCAGCCCCATGGGCAGGGCGCAGTGTATTTAAAAGGTAGGACATGTACTAGTGTGTGTTTACATGTCCTGATAGAGAAATACTGCTACATTTGGTGTTCACTATTGCAAGGCCTATCTCTCCCACAGGGTAACATGGGGACTGATTTGAAGTATCTTTTATGTATAATTTCCCATTGGGACTCCATAGAGATATGAAGTTTGTGGTCTCTGAACTCACAATTTAAAAATATATCTTTAGGTTAAGTTGCTTTTAGATCATAAGTTTGAAAATGCCACTTTTAGAAAGTGGGCATTTTCTTGCTTAACCATTCTGTGCTTCTGCCTGGCTGTTGAATACATGCCTGGGTCAGACTGACAGTTAAGCTGTTTGTGAATTCACTCTAGACAGTAACACAAAGGGAGCTGAGGTGTGCCCTGCATATCATGATGGGGCTTCCTGGGCTGGAGTGGAGGTAGGAGCTGACACTTGCATTTGAATAGGGCTGTGCCTGTCCTTACGCAAAGCAGTCTCCAACCCCCTAAAGTGTGTCTGGGTCCAGGGCAGGGAGAGGCAGGGTTTTGTGCACTAGAAAGACTTTCATTTGAAATTTGTCTACTTCAAATTAAGAAATGAGTATAAGTATTGGACTGCTGACCCCACAACTTCAGAACACTTTTGGACTGAGGACATTCTGCCAGGGAGAAGAGCTGGATGCTTGAGGAGGACCTGCCATTCTGCCTGTTGCTTTCCTGTGCTGGCCTGCTGCTGCTTCTTCTGCCTTAGGGGTGAAAGGACTGGACTTTGGTTTCTACACCCTGCTTTCCAAGGTTCTCCAAGGGCTTTAACTCAGTTTTCTCCTGTTTTGAAGTCTCAGGGACATCAAAGACTTAATCTGCAGCGCCTGGGCTCTTTTGCTGAGAGGTGCCAAATCCAGTTCCTGGGCCCTTAGAAGTGGAAGCTGGTAACCTACTGGGGAACATCCATGCACCGCTGCGTTCGCATCAGAAAAATCAACACAGCACCTGTCCTGTGGCTGAAAATTCAACGCAGTGCCTACCTCACGGCTGGAGAATTGACTCCGTGCCTGTTCTCAATGCGGACCCTTCACACAGTGTGTTGGAATCATTTAAATTTTTCTTGCATCGACCTTGGGTGTCAAATCTTCACCACTGCAGCATGGACCTGTAGATGCACGTCTGGAAATCGCATAGTTCTCCTGCGGGGAAAGACTAATGCATGACCAATCAGTGGGAAAAGAATCGATGCTCTTCCTCCCTTGTGAGTAAGGAATCAATGTTTGTTTTTCTCATGTATCTCCTCTCCTGCGGCTTATTTTCGACACCTACCAGGTACTTGGTGCTAAAACAATGCATCTATTGATTCTGATGGATTAAGACTCTTAACTTTAAAAATTGGTATTTTTTTTGTGTATGTTGGATTTTTGTCATTTTGGTCATGTTTTATTCAGATAAATATTGACTATTTTTCTAAATTGGTGTGGAGTACTTTTGTGGTGTTTTCACTGTATTACTTTGTGGGTGTACAAATACTTTACACATTGCCTCTGAGATAAGCCTGAGTGCTTGTGCCAAGCTACCAAGCGGGTGATCAGGGGTTATCTTAGGTGTGTGACTATCTTACCAT
The DNA here is from genome assembly GCF_031143425.1 of Pleurodeles waltl. NCBI lineage: Eukaryota > Metazoa > Chordata > Amphibia > Caudata > Salamandridae > Pleurodeles > Pleurodeles waltl. Next base: position 309,298,933 of record NC_090445.1, on the reverse strand, counting down.
GACTAGAGTGAGGGCCCCTACTTGAACAGGGTGTAAACTGACTGCCAACTAGAGACCCCATTTCTAACAGAGAGCAGAGGGGTCATAGAAATTAATTAGGATTAGCATTGACAGCACACGGAGCACAGTGGATGGGCGGGCAGGGCAGGGGAAGCAATTTGACAACAAAGTACTGGAGGGAAGGACAGGGATAGCACAACAGAGCACATAGGTTAGGAAGGATATTAGAGGTAGAAAGCTGAGCACTGAGGACCTGATTCACAAAGTTAAACTTACACTTTTGTGTAAGTTTTATGATTTTAGCAACTCATAAAGGGATTTTATACGTACAATCTTTAGAAGCTGAGCATGAAGGGCAGGTTGGAGGAACAGAGGCGGCACAATGGACCGCCGAGGGTTTATGGAGGGGGAAGGGGGTTGATGCAGCACATGGACCAGGAGGACTGGCGGGAGTGAGAAGGCAGCAAGGTGAGCAAAGAGGGCAGGCAGGGGCAGCACATTGATCACAGAGGGCAGGTCAGAAAGGGAGAGGTAGCAAGCTGAGAACGGAAGGAACGAGGGAGGGGCAGTGGCAGCATCATGGACCACGGGGGGTCTGTGGGAGGAACAGAGGAATCACAGAGCATGGAGGTCAGTCAAGAGCAGCAGGTGCAGCAAAATCAGAAAGCACAGGAGGCAGGGGGACCAGGGGCAGCACAACAGATCACAGAGGGAAGGAATTAGTTGCAGGGCTGCACAGGGACCACAGAGGGTTGACAAGAGAGGCAAGGGCAATAAACTGAGCTCGGAGGGAAGGTAGAATTGCCAGGGGTAGCCAAAGGAACATGGATGGAAGGGTGAAGTGATAGAGGCAATACAGAGACAATGGAGGCACATGGAAGGGTCATGGGCAGCACACTGAGAAAAGAGAGCAGGCAGGACAACAGACCACAGAGGACAGAAGGGCAGGGAGAAGGGCACAGGCAGCACATGGACCGCAGGTGGCAGGACGGAGGGGACGGGCAGCACACTGACAACAAAGTGCAGGTGGGAAGGGTGATGTAAGCATGCTAAACATTGAATACAGGCAGGACTGCAGGAGTAACAAAGGACCACAGAGTGCAGGCAAAGTGGTAGTGGCAGCAAATGGAACACGGTTGTCAGACGGAGCCATGGCAGAACAGTTGACCATAGAGGGCATGCGTGAGGGGCAGCAACCAGACTATGGAGGGAAGACAGGAGTGGCAGAGGCTGCACAAGAACCACAGAAAGCTGGTGGGGTAGGCAGGTGCAGCATGGTGGGCATGGAGAACAGATGGAACAGACAGAGGCAGCACAACATACCATAGACAGGAGGAGTGGGGAAGAACACAGACCATAGGACTAGGCAGGAGGCACAGGGGCAGAAAGCTAAGCCGGATGCAGGCAGAAGTGGTTGATCAGCAAAATTTACCATGGAGTGCAGGTGGAACCAACATGTGCAGCAAGCTAATCACGGAGGCAAAGCATGAGCTGTAAGGACAGCACAGTGAATCAGAGGGTTATCACAGGGCCCAGCTCACAGAATGCAGTAAGGAGGGTCAGCAAGCTGAGCATGAAGGGCACGCAGGAGTGTTAGGGACAGAACAAAGGATCACAGAGGGAAATCAGGAGTAGCAAGGTAGCACAGGGACAATGGAGGGTTGGTAGGAGAGACAAGGGCCACAATCTGAAAATTGATTGCAGGAATGAGGGGCAGAGGCATCCTAATGGCCATCGAAGGCCAGCAGGAGAGGCAGCAAACAGATGAGAGATGGGAGAGCAAAGGGCATATAAGCAAACAGAAGGCTGGAAGGCTATGGCAACACAACCGATCACAAAGATCGGTCATTAGGTGCAAGGGTAGTATATGGACCAAGAGGCAAAATAGGCAGGGTACACAGACCACCAATTGCAAGAGTACAGGTAGGAAGGTCAGGAGCAGCACAATGAACCATGGAGAGACGGAGGCAGAACAGCAATCTGAACATGCATGGAAGGGGAAATGGGCAAATGCAGCACAAGTTCTAAGTGCAGCAGGATGGAGGACAGGGGTAGCCTATGGACCACAGAGGTGAGGAGGGAGGGGCAAGACAACATGCTCTGGAGAGCAGTTGGGAGGGGCAGGGGCAACAAGCTGAGCACAGGGCAGGTGAAAGGGGCAAAAGGAGTACAGCATACCAAGGATGGAAGGCAGGGTCACACCAAGGAAAATGGAGGTGAGGGACAGGAGGAGCAAGTTCAGCACAAAAGGGATGCAGGAGTGGCAGTGGCAAGGAGAGCACACAGATTATGTAGGGCAGGCAGGAGGGGAAGAGACACCAAAATTAGCATGGCAGGCAGACGGCAGGGGAGCACAACAGACCATGAAGGTCAAATATTGAGGGAAGGAACACCACAAGGTCCATAGGGAGCAAGCAGGAAAAGCAGCAAGCTGAGCATGAAGGGTGAGCAGGAGGGGCAGGGATAGTAAAATTGACAATGAAGGTCACACTGAAGGGGCAGGAAAGGAACAAGGATTATGGAGGATGAGCAGGAGGAGGAGCAGCAGAACACAGAGGGCAGGTGGGAGGGGCAGCATTCTGAGCACTGAGGTCAGGTGGGAGGGACTACAGCAAAGGCAAGGCAAAAGGAGACAGAACAGATAGCTAAGCGTGAAGGGCAGGCAGGAGTGGTAGGGACAGGCCACAGAAGGTAGCAAGAGAGGCAGCATGCTAAGCATGGAAGGCTGGGAGCACAAAGAGTATGTGGTAGTGGCAGGGGCAACACAACAGATTAAAGAGTTTGGGTGGAAGGGGCAGCACAGGAACCAGAAAGGACAGGCAAAAGTGGTAGGGGACGCTTTTATCTGAGCACAGAGGGCAAGTGGGAGAGCCAGTGGCAGCACACAGAAGACAGAGGGCAGGTAGGAGGGCAAGGTGCAGCACAAGGATCTTTGAGGGCAGCTGGGATGGGCATGGGAAGCAAGCTGACCACATAGGGCAGGTGGGAGAGGCCAAGGCAGCACACGGAACATGGAGCACGTGACATGAGATCATGGGTAGAAATCTGACCATGGAGGGCAGGCAGCAGAGACAGGCACAGCACAGTGGACAACAGACGGTAGATGAGAGGGTCAAGGGCAGCTTTTGCACCATAGATGGCAGGCAGGCGGGACAAGGGAAGCAAGTTCAGAATGGAGGACAGGTGGAAGCGGTAGTGGCAAAGGACCTCAGAGGGCAGGCAGGAGGGACAGTGTCAGCACGTAGGCCACTGAGAGCAGGTTGGAGGGACCCTGCACCAAACTGAGCACAGAGTGGAGATGGACAGGGGCAACACAATGTACCACTGAGGGCAAGTGGTAAGGGCATGTGCAGCACACTGGACCATGACGGGTAGGCAGTGTTTCAGGAGTCAGCAAGCTAAGCAAAGATGGCAGTTGTGAGGAGTTGGGCACCACAAATGACTACAGTGGTATTCCATGAGCTTTGCATGTCTCCTAGATAAGCCGTGGCTGCTCAGCTACAGCTACCCCTAAACAGCCTGGCTTCTAGACACTGACTACATTTCACTAATAAGGGATAACTGGACTTGGTATTAGGTGTGTCTTTGGTACCCACTACATACTAGGCTAGGCTCCTACACAATTAAAACAGAAAGGGCAGGTTTGAATGCAGGACCAGCAATCTGACAACAGAAGGCAGGTGAGAGGCCCAGTTCAATCAATCATGGTGGGCCGGGGCAGCATACACACCATGGAAGGCAGGTGAGAGGGGCCGGTGCAACAATCTGAGCAAGGAGGGTTGGTGAAAGGAGTAGGGACAGCACACTGAGGCACAGGGGGAGGTGGGAGGGATTGTGGTAACACTGTGGTCACAGAGGTCAGTCTGGAACTGCAGTGGAAGTCCAAGGTACCACAGAGGGCTGGCCAGAGAGTCAGGGACAGCACACAACCCACAGCAAACAGGTTGGAGGGGCAGGAGCAGCAAGTTGAGCACAGGGTCATGGTGGCAGGAGCAGGGTTAAAAACCAAGGGCAGGCCGGAGTCAGCACAACAAGCCATATGGGAGGGGCAAGACCAGCACATGGAGCACCAGGGCAAGTGTGAAAGCACAAGACAGCAAATGGAGCATGGAGTGCAAGCAGCAGGGGCAGAACAATAGACCATGGAAAGAAGGCAGGAGAGCCAGGGGCATAAGAGAGCACAGTGGTTTGGTAGAAGGGACAGTAGCAGCAAGCTGAGCAAATAGGGCAATTAAAACATGCACGAGGGGCACAAGGGACTGCATAGTGAAGGCAGGATTGGCAGGGACAGAACAAAGAGCATAGTGTGCAGGTGCGTGGAATGGGACAGTAGGCTGAACAATAAGGGCAGGTTGGAGGTGCAGGGCAGCTCAATGGACCATCAAGGTCAATCATGACCAAGAGGGGTAGTACATGAAGCATGGGACCAGGCGAGAGCAGCAGTGTCAGCACAACACACCATAGAGGGCAAGTAGGAGTGGCAGGAGCAGCACTGGGCTTAGAGGGTAGGTGGGAGAGACCGTGGTAGACCTTGACACTGGATGGCAGGAAGAAGGGAAAGGGCCAGCAAGCTGTTGACTGAATGTATGTGAAAGGGGTAGCAGAACAAACCACTGAAGGCATGTGTGAGGGGCATAGAGAGCACATTGACCACTGAGGGAAGGTGGGAGGAGAAGCAAGCTGAGCATGGAAACAGATGGGATGAGCATAGACAGGGCAAAAGATGATGAAGTGCAGGTGGGAGGAGCAGGGGCAGCACTAGGACCCTGATGAAAGGCAGGAGGGGTGGGGGCAGCAAGCTGAGCATAGAAGGCAGGCAGGAGAGGAAGCGACGGGGGGAGGAAAACATATGGTCCATTGAGGGGAGAGGGGTAGGGGCAGCAAGCTGAGCATGAAGGGCAGACAGACACAGCAGGGGCAATGCAACAGACCACAAAGGAACGGCGGGGGAAGTAGGGCAGCACATGGACAATAGAGGGAAGGCTGGTGGGACTGGGACAACAACAGGCCACAAGGAGCAGTCAGAATGGCAGCCCATGAATCACTGAGGGTGGGCAGAAGGGATAGGGACAGGAAGCTGAACATGTACAGCAGAGAGGAGGGGCGGTTATAGCACAACATAACACAAAAAGTATGTAAGGGCCAGACCAACAAGCTAGAAGGGTTGGGGCAGAACAGCCAATCATGGAGGGTAATGTGTAGAGGCAGGGGCTGGACCTGCACTACAGAGGGCAGACAGGAGAGAAGAGGAGAGGAGAGAGCCCAATACAGATGAACATTGAGGATGGGCAAGCTGTGCATTCACTGCAGGTGAGGGTGGTCAAGAGCAGCACAACATACCACAGAGAGAAAGCGGGAGAGAAAAGGCCTGCACAGTGGGAGTGCCAGGAGCAGCACAAAGACAACACATGGCTAAGGCATCAAACTGAGCATGAAGACACATGGAGTAGCATGTGTAGCACAAGAGAGCAGGTGGCAGCGGCAAGGACAGTACATAGACCAATAGGAGAGAGGCGGGAGGAACAAGTTGAGCATGGAGGGCAAGCATGATGGGTAAGTGCAGCACAGAGAACAGGTAAGAGGGGCTGGTTCAGCAATCTGAGCACCGAGGGCAGGAGGGAGAGTTGAGAGCAGCACATCATACAATTGAGGGCAGGCAAAAGTGACAGGGGCAGCAGATGAACCACATAGGTGAGGTAGAAGGGCCTGTGGCAGCAAGATGCGCATGGAGGACAGGCAGGTTATGTATATATATATATATATATATATATATATATATATACACACATACATTCATTCACCCACATATATACATACCCATAAATATACATATATATGCCTATTTATAATTAATTTTATTAAAATATATATTTTTATTGATTTCAGCAATATTTTTGCTCATGATATTGTTTTTGTGGGTTTGGTCATTTCTCTCGTTTTTTATACTGATAATTGTATACCTTTTTTATTTTTAATATTTTGTTATGGCCATTGTTTTGTAGTCGATGTTTGTGATTTTTAGTTCTATGTTTAGGTTGGCCATATTTGTGTTAACAATAATTTGGTTGTGACATATTTCTCTGCTGATATTGATCTCTAGATTATGTCATAGAAGTATAGCAGAATTTCAACCATTATTGTTACATATAGGATAAAGCTAGTCCATTTTGTAGGAGCTGCCTCACTTCTGCTTCTCAGAAAAAAACTCCATACCTCAGGTTCTATCAGACAAATTGGACAGATAATATAACAGCACACATCCTCATGTGTGCCCTATTGTCCAGTGCTGCCTTTAAGCCCCAAATCTGTAACTTGTACCTTTTCCGGCCCCACTTAGTCTTATATCGGCATCCTTCCCTGTATAATGATTGCTATAAAACTTAGATTATACTTGTTTGATTAGGTTTCAAAAACACCATGTTCTACTCTGTTACTTCGAGTAGATATATTCCTTTTTAAATTAAATTTAGATGATGAAATGTCAATGATTAACCAGGACAAGTTATTTTTGCGCTACATTGGCAGTCATCTCATTGTTGGAAAATAGGCACTTAAAAGTCTAATTCTAGTGCACCTCAAAATAGTTAAAAATTAACATTAGTTCTATTAAAAAGAAAAGGGAGCTGTAGAGGGCTATAAAAGGAGAGGTGGCCTAGGCTCCCAGCACCTTTAAGTCTGGACCACTTTGATTTGCATAGTGCCCAATGTCACAAATGCAAATTTGGAAAAACACCTTCCTGTAATTCAATATTAAATACTATAACAATTGTTTCTCCCAATAAAACACAGTAACGCAGTCATTGAGGTGATCGTGCAATTTGAATGAAGAATTAAAGGGCTGACAGAAGGAAAATACGGCTTGCCTAGCACAGCTTGAAACAAATATAAGAATAATGTATTTACTTTTAGAAACTTGTTAGGTTTCGTCTCATTCGATTTTCATCCTGACAGACATTTACCAGGATCCAATGCTGTGATACACTTGACCTACAGAAACTAAGATTCAGATGACTTTATTTTTCACGCAACCCAATGTGCTGCACTGCTCTGGGCCAGAGGGAATAGCGCAGATTGGCATGCTGCTGTCATTTGTTCGGCAACACATAATCAAGCTACCTAATTCAATGCACAACTTTGAACCATGGTGCAGAGGTGAGAGTATGTTGTCCAGCATGGAATTGTTATTGGAAGCACACACTTCCAGTGCAAAGTATTATGCCTAGACAACTTCCGGAGGATTCCATGCATTAAATGTGCTTTGTGAACTGCAGCACACATGTAATGCGCTAGGTATTTCGAGAGCAGATTTCCCCTTGTTTATGCAGCAGTTTTTGATGCAAAGTCTGATCTGGCTTTCCTAGTAGTTTTCACTTTGCCTCAAAATCTATGGGTGAGATTTTGCATCACAATCTATGGATGAGAAGGAGCACAGTTAAAGGTATACCATGTAGGATGGTGGGAAGAGTGTGAAAATGATGGTTATGGCACCTTTAATGAATTGCATTCAAGCAAAAAAGCAAATCTGTGGTACGAAGGAAGGTTGTTGCAGAGTCATAGCTCATGTGAAGAGAAAGCCTTTTGGCATGCACCTCCTTTTTTAGTCTTTTCGTTTTCCAGACCAGTTGTGGTTATGGCAGTATTTGTGCAACTTGATTGGGTTTCTTAGCAAATGTTACCATTTTTATTCAAGTGGAGTGGCTCATCAGTCACACAGCAAACTTTGAAGTGAATTCGGACAGGGAAAAGCCACAAATGTAGTGCTTTCTAGATAGGGGAGAACTTTTTACAGTGTTAGCAGTATGGGCCTGATTTGCAAAGGTATCACTTACACTTTTGTGTAAGTTCATAATTGTTTGCTGTTCTCACTGCTATTTTACTAGTGGTATCTTTACATCTTCAGAATCTCATCACATAAAAAGATAGGAAAGTTCTGTGTAATTTTACTAGTAGTAATTGTATTAGTAGTAAAATTACGTTCGTATAATTATTAGTAGCAAAATTACAGTTTTTCTTTGTGAACACCAAAATATTAGCAAAGTTACAAAAGCAAATTTAAAATTACCTAAAAGTGTACATTTGCCTTTGTGAATCAGGCCCTAGGTGGTTGGTCAAACCTCTACATTAGGACCCGTTATAAGTGAGAATGAGACCTCTGAGATACCAGTGATTATTTTGGGGGGATTTTCCCCTGTGAGGTAAGAGACTGGTCTGGACTGTGGACCCAGAATTTCATCTGAGGAAGGAAGTGTTTAATTTTAAGAAACAGCATGGTAAAGCAGCTGAAACCACGCTTTTGCGTTTTTTTCTATGTCCATTTTTTCCCGTTAGGTGGCACAGAATATATGAGGACTTTATAGAAAACGAAAGATCGGTGAGCAGGTTCATATTGTTGGGGTTCAGCCCTTGCTCTTCGCCATAGTCATCATTTTACTACCTTCTCTCATCCTTCACATTTATCTCAGCAGAACTAACAGGAAATAGCAACTCCTGACAAAAGCCACTTGCTTCCCTCCACCCTCAAGCCACATAACAGTTAATTGCCCTCAGCCATCTCCACCACCATTTCGCCCACAACTCTGCTGAGTTTCTAATGCTTTTCATCACCCAGTTTTACCGATTTCTTCAACGTGTCTAACACGTGCAAAGGGTCGGCGAGCTTCACTAGACTTTTCTAACTGTTCTTAATCCGGGCCCACTATCAAAATAATTTTCTTCCCAATATATTTCTGAATTTTCTCTGTTTGCCCTTTATCATCCAATGTACCTCTTTAACAATTCCCTGCACACGCTTTGCTTATAGTTTACTTCATGATAATGAACAGTTGACAAACAAGGATCTGCTTCTCTACGGTAAAGTAATCAGTGCAGAAAGTGTTAGTTCTCATCTTATTACGGCTCCCACATTTCCTAACATCATTACCATCTAAATATATGCTAACACCATTATTTATAACATGCAGGGGAGACATTTAAAGCACATTTCTTTCATTAGGGTATAGTACAAAAATGTGATCATTGTGACATAACTCACCGTCGTGGGCGACGTTATTTGGGGAGGGGCAGAGGCGTTGTGCCCCCGAGGTAGGTGGTAGGCATCCCTTTGTGAACCCTAGAAATCATCACATCACAGCATTGTTAAAAACCATCACTACTTCTGGGGGGGGGGGGCAGCCAGACGTTTAGTGGGTCAGTAGCAACACAGTAGAGCTGTGTGTACACTTCTTACAACACTACATTCTATACGCGGCAGGTTTCCATGCACTACTGCGGCAGTCCCAACTTTCTCTGCAGGGGCTTACTTGGGGAGTTCTTATATTAAGGTATCTTCAAGCAAGCAATGTGCAAATGTTCAAATAATTATTTTATAGTCCAATTTAAAATATTATTGTCCAATTTAAAAGTTGTCTGGAGCGTTGCTCAAGAACGGTGCAGTGAAGAAAAACGTCTGCATTTGAAAGTTGATAGGGCCAGTAACAATAATTAAAACTTCAAATAGGCTCAGTATTATTTACTGAATCTCATCGTTCCCTTTTCTGCATTTCTTTCTAGGAACGTTTTTTATGTCTCCTCTCTCAAATATTCCAAAACACCCGTCGCCCCCATAACTCCGGTCTGAATCTTTAGGAATCTTTCTCCTGCCTTTGCCACGCTCCTGCGAGCTCTCATCTTCCATTTTCTCTCCCTCTTCGTCACTCCTTTCTCTCATTCTCTCAGTATTTCGCTCCAATTCGCTATTAATATTTCTTTCTCGTGCTTTTTCCTCCGTCTCTCTTCTCCTTGCTCCAATTACATTTCTCTTTATCTCGTACACTATTAATATACTTTTTTGTTTTGTTCTACTTGTAATAGAATTCGGATTCTGCAGATTTTGTAAAGATCTCTGCAGAAGGTTCAATAATTCTCCAGTCATTTTAGTGCCACAGACCAGTGGTTCAGAGAGGTCCTACTGCCGAAACAATTAATTTTAAGACGAACTTTACTTATATTTGATTCTTCCCTAGTCTGGCGTGACCCTGCAGTACCTATTAGACAACACCTGAGCCCATTTAGAATAATATGGTTGGCGTCAGTAAATTAATTTCCAATTTCGTACTACACAATTTTGTTTTGCTCAAATGTGATCAGATTTGAACTTGGTCTCTGAAACAGTCGTGCCACCCAAAATGCATGTGTGCAAATGGTCACTGGAAGGATATTTCCAGATTTCTGGGACTTTTTCATTTTGCCAAACCCTGCGGCAATGTAATCAGTCTCTTTTTAACGACAACATAAAAGGATGATCCGAACTCACTGATTACTCACCCGCTCACAATCAGTCCTTTATGTAATTAATAGATAATCCCTTGCATTGATTCGTTGGTCTCACATGTCTGATGTATTTAGTGGTTTAAAGGACACACAAACTGCTTTAAATTGATGGAACCATAAAATCCACTTCTCATAGGCTACCACCAGAAAACATTCTTGCCAGTACTAAATTTGTAAATAAAAAAGTGCCGGTGCCCAAAACCGTCCTCTTAAACCCGCGGCTGCTGCAATGAAATGTGCGAACACGGTATACTGAGGCAGCGTAATCCTGAAGCCACCTCGAGCCTCTCCAATCCATATAAAGCCACCCCTGCCCTTCAGCTCACTCCTGCAGCTTTCTACTTACCGCCTTTGTGACGCTTTTTCGTTTCTCTCTACCCCCGTCTTTCCCATATGTGTCTTTTGCTCGCAGCAAATGCTTGAGGCAGAAGAATAAGCCCCGGCCTTCAAAGTAAGCTTCCGCACCGGAAAAAATAGGCACAAATTAAGCACTGATACCTGCTATGTTTTCAGTGTACACAAGGTCACTCTACAATCAACCCCACTATAGGTATGTAGGCTGTAAATCCTACACTCTTCTGCCCTCCAGCAATCGGTAAAGGAGTCACAATATGCGGTTCGATGTTACTGTCGATCCAATAGCCGTGTTATCTGACACGTTACATTAGCAAAGCACCCCGTTAGTGGCAAAGCGCACTGAAATGTCGATGACTTCTCAGGGGTGTGCGACGGAGATCAAACGTATGTGCAGCTAACGGGCTTTAATTTTGAGCACTGACCTGCACCGTATTGTCTCATCTATTTATTTGCCTGCCTGTCTGCCCGTCTAGCTGTAAAGAGCTGTCTGCTGTGTTTTATTTATACACAGTGAAAGGCATGGCTTTGTTTGATTGACGTACACCCTGCCAATGAGGTTGCTGTTGGGCGGTGTCTCTCTTCTACCTTTTTTTTTTCCTTTTCATGGTCTCCCTAGACGGTGCAGCGGTTGTAAGACACTTATGCAAGATTCACCAGGAGAAAGGATTTGGCTCTGCTCACGTGGTGGGAGTCAAGAGTACATCGTTGGATTGGGTCGAAGTTGTGAGCTACCAAAAAACAAGCCATTGCAATGCAATAGTTCTTGACTTTGCTTGAGTTACAGCTATTGTCGTTGTAAACTGATAACTGGACTTTTTTGTCACATAAATTGGTCAACCCTGCCTCATAATTTTGGTCTTTTCCTGCCATATAATTCAAGTGGCCACAGCAGAGGACTTTAAAACATTTAGGCTCTGATTTAAGATGGTCTAGCACCACTTTAGTACCTCCTTAGTGTAATTTATTTTACGCTGAGGCAGCACTAAGGTGGCCTTTTCCCAGTGCCATATTTACAAAGTGGCACAAAGCATGCATTGCACCACTTTGTAAACTTTTGTGCTACATTATGCCTGTCCCAGGTATAATGTATGCAAAGGGGGACTTCACCCGTTTAGGGGGCCAAAACAATGACGCAAATAGATCTAAGGGATTACTTTGCGTAATTTTTTTCAGCATTTCTAATGCCTGCTCAGAACAGGCATTAAAGGGAACCACACCATTGTTTACAATGGGCCTCTTTGGGCTTTGCAGGATTCGCTCCAAACTAGCGTAAACGATTTGATGCTAGTACTAACTACTACCGCCATGGTGCGCCGTATCTTAGGTACAGCTGCACACATGGTCTAGTTTGGGGGTGCATTAAGTGGTGCAAGAAAAGTGGCACTGCACAATGTTGAAGAGCTCCTTGTGGCTGTGTGCATTGTTGTTGATTCGGACTTTAAAGGCGGTTATCTTGGCGGCTCGAATGAGTTGGTGGTGTCTGCGGATGACGTTTTTTAAGGCTATGTGATTGTCCAGAGGCTGATCTTGGCGCTACTTTCTTTGGAGTCTGTGGCAGGTTTACTTAGATCCGTGGAGGTCGGCGGTAAACCAGAAGGCCTTTCTGTTGGTGCGTCTGTTGGAGGGATTCTTGATTGGGGCGATAGTTTTGACACAGGTGTCGACCAATTGCCTGAAGTTGCGGGCATCTGCATCAATGTTGGTGGTGTCGATGGGTGGGTTCTGGGAGAGGGGTGCAATAAGTTGGTCTTTGTGACCTTGTTCCAACTGCGGTGGGGGATCTGTTGTGGGTGGTGGTGTGTTGTACGTTTCTTGAAGGAGAAGAGGATGCACCAGTGGTCTGTCCAGTGGAGTTTGGTGGTGTGGCTAAAGGAGACGTGATTGCTGGCAGAGAAAATAGGGTTGAATATGTGTCCTGACGAGTGATCTGGTGTTATGACGAGCTGTTTGTGGCCGAGGTTGGAGAGGTTGTCGAGAAGGGTGGCGGTGTTGTTGTCGTTGGTACAGAGAAATGAGGGCAGTAAGGGTGAGAGGTGCCGCTCTTCTAGACATTAGACATGTGGTTTAGACAGAATAGATAAGTGAGAGTAAAGTCCGGTGCAGAATGGCCCGGTGCCTTACTGCCCGGTAGGCACCAAAACGGGTACTAGGAGTACCCTAGAGCAAAAATGGGAAAACATTGGCCACAGCACACAGAGAGTAATGTCCAACAGTAAGGCAGAAAAAGATATTCCTGGTGTGGTTCCGAGAGTTGAGGGAAGTATAAAGTTGAAACGAGTCTCAAATCCTGTTTGCAGATGGTGTCTTTATTCGTAGGTGCTTAGAAAGCATTGAGTCATCGTGGAGATACAGCCAACACGTGTTTCGTCACACAAGTGACTTTATCAAGGCTGTAATAAAGTAATGACAGCAAACATTGGATACATATGTGTGTATTGGAATCTGGTGTGAAACCAGAAAGCGTTCTGATTGTGTAAGTGAGTAAGTGATTAACATGGCTTTAGAGGTGAGTGGTAGTGGGGTCAAATAACAGCACCGTGATCAAGTTTTAAAGTTGGTCTATAAAAACAAAATGTTGGAGAGTATTAGAGTATATGCAATTTGAAGCAGTGTGAGCATGCAATTGTTGTGCAATAGGGAGAAACTTAAAAGTCTACGAGAAATGCAGGAGAGAAAGTAGAAAAGATAAAGGGGAGATACGGCTAAATGCAAGTTTAGAAAAAAGAAACAGTAATGAAGGCGGTGAGCCCAGAGGGCATAACAGAAGGGTGAAGGTCATACCTGCGACAGCAGGCTCAAGAAGGTTTGGTGGTGGTGTGTAGTAGTGAAGTTTAGGTGGGCTGGAGAGAAAGTGAGTGAGATGGATCAGAGAAAAAGAGAGAAATGGAATGGGATAAGTAATCGTGTGTGACAGGATAGTTGGGAAAACGTAGAGAGCTAAAAAATGTAAAGGTAAGGTGATAAGAAGGAAAAAGGTGGGAAAAAATGTAAAGGTAAGGCGATAAGAAGGAAAAAGGTGAGGAAAAGTTGGATTAGAGAGAAAGGAAAATCTATATAAATAGAAGAAAGATAAGAATGGTCAGTGAGAACATACCTGAGTAAATGGTAAAGAACTGTAATAGGTATGGCTGCGCCAGGCAGCTGCAGGTGCGTATGTAAAAGGCTTGCATGAAATCGAAGATATGAGAAGGCCCTGATAAGCCTATAAAATGACCTAAAGTGGTAACAGGGAAGAAAATAGGTGTATAAAGCGAGGGCAGGATTTAAAAAAAGAGTAAACGCAATAAAAGCCGGTGAATGAATATCCAGATTAAATAAGCGGTTGGTAATTGGTGATATAAGGTAAAAATGAATTATTTGTTGCGTCTGAGTAAGAGTCACACCGGTATAAAGACACAGAATCGGGGTGTACGGTGGCCCCAAAATGGACAAGTCACGGTTGGGAGAATGCAAAAAATATAACCCGGTCGTGGTGAGCGGCTGGTGAGGGCTCGACACACGTGAGTCTTAGTAATTAAAAATGACCGCAGGGGCGAGGGCGTGCACTAAATAACGGTGAGAAAACCACTGAGAGAAAGGATAAAGTGCGAGTCTTGATCGTAAGGTGAGGTAAGTGATAAGCACATTGAAGTGACTGTTGCCCGTGAAGAGGAGCGTAGGGGTGTGGGTATAACTAGAGTGATTAGGGGGGAAAGGAACGCTTAAAACATGGAGTAATAGAAGCGATTCTCGTTCTTGGAAATATCTAGCAAAATGCGTTAACTAGTGGCAGTGAGGACCGCGTTACGATGAGCGTGGCGAAGGCGAGTTGGGAACTTACCGAGTAGTAGCGTAGTGGTGAGCTGTCCGGTAAACGCGAGATCGAGTGATGATCTGCGAGGGGAAATACTAGTAGATTAAGTAGGAGGCAGAGGTGCAGTTGACATGGAAAAGGAACTAGGTTAAATAGGCTGCACTGACGGCCCTCTTTGGTGTGACTGGGCTGAAAAGGTGAAAGCGACGGCCATCTTGAATGTAAATCGGAGAAAATGTGACACCATATAATAGGAAAAGCATAAGCAGTAGAAACGTTAGTAAGGGTTCGACAGTGACTCTGTTGATGCTGGGCACCGAGAAGGTGCCTGGAGAACCGGAGAAGAGGATAGAATCAAGACATAAGAGAGTGACAGTGTGATTGTGTCCAAGGATATAATAGGTGTGTAATGTTACACTACTGCACTATACAGTTGTGATGGTAAATGAGACCAACAAAAGGTAGAGGCAATGAAGTGTAGTAGGTAGGTGCAACAGTTGAGCCATATGCATAGAAACATGTATACATCAATGGGATATACAGTAGTCCTCAGTATTATACAGTGTTTGGGAAATATTAGTCAACAGTATAAGAGCCATTCACATTTGTTACAATGAAAAGAAACAGAAAATATATAACTCTTTGTATTGAATGTGTTCTCAGTGTAGTGAGTGGGTGTAGCAGTTCACACCCATTGCATAAAAACATGTGTTTATTAATGGGATATACAATAGTTCACAGTATTGTTAATGTTTAGGAAATATTAGTAATAGTTGTAAGAGCCCTTCACATGTGTCGTCGTGAGGAGATAAGTATATAGCACTAAGATGGTACACAGTGGTCCACAGTATTACTAGAGTTAGGAAATATTAGGTAACGGTATGTGAGCGATTCTCATGCGTCGCAGTGACAAGTTACAACAATCAAATCAGTATATGTGGACGTACTGTACATGCGCAATGGAAAGTCAAATTATAGAAATAGAGACCATGAAGTACAGTAAGTATAGTAGTTAACACAATTTGTGTAAGCGCATACATGTACCAATAAGGAATACAGTAGTGCACAATATTAGTGAAATCAGGCAATGCTAATGTGTATACTGTAGACAGGAGGAATGGCGAATCATGCGAGAAAAAAGTGAAGTTCACGATCCGTGTTCAAGCCTAGTTCAACTGCGCGAAGCTTTATGATCCATTTAGATTCGCATCTACGTAGATCCCTGGTTCTATCTCCCCATCTTGGTGAATTGGGAACTTGAGTGATGCCATGGAATCTAAGGCTCAGGAGACCCTGCTCCCTGTGCGATGTGTTGAAATGGACAGCCATAGGATAGCTGATGTTAGCATTCCTGATGGCTCTGACATGTTCCTGAATACGTTCTTTTAGTGGGCGTATTGAACTGCCAACATAGATCAGACCACATACACATATCAGACAGTAGACAGTGAACTTCGTGTTGCAATTCATGAAAGTCTTGATGTGATGCGTGGTCACGGTGTTGTAGGAAAAGGAAGTGGTTTTGTTAAGGGCTAGTTGGCAAGAGATACAGCAACCACATTTGTAAAAACCATTTGGTTTCGCGGGAATCCACCCTGTGGATGGTGTCAGAGGTGTGGGACAGAGAAAGCTCGGGCACAGAATGTTCCTAAGGGTCCGACCTCTGCTGTGTACAATGGTAGGAGACCCTCCTATTGAGTCTTTGAGGCAAGTGTCCAACCTTAACAGATGCCAGTGTTTCTTGAGAATACGTAGCACATCCTTACTAGCAGGGCTGTATTGGGTAATGAAAGAGACCGGTCTGCTGTTGGAGAGACCCTGAGCCACTGGTTCTTTGCGGTTCTTAATCAGTAAATCGTGTTGGTTTTTGTTACATATACGTTTTCTGGCCGCCGAGATGAGTTTGTTGGTATACCCTCTAGTTTGAAAACGGTAAGTCAGGTTCTTAAGCTCCTGTTTAAAGATGTCACTGTCAGTGCAGTTGCGCCGAATTCTAACCATTTCGCCGTATGGGATGGCCCTAATCTGTGAAAGGGGGTGGGCGCTGTGAGCATGTAGTACAGAATTGCAGCCGGTGGGTTTCCTGTACAGTATAGACATGATCTTGTTGTCGGTGATGTACAAAAGCAAGTCGAGGAACTCGATTTTGGTCGTGTCCATTTTGTGAGTGAAAACTAAGTTAAAATCATTGGTGTTAAGGTGTTTGATGAGTATATTGAGGTCCGAGACATTGCCAGTCCAGATAGCTAGAATATCATCAATATATCTACCCCAATACAGGATATGTTCAGTAAGATTAGGCGGGCAGTTGGACCATAGGTGTTTTTTCTCAAATTGACCCATGTAGAGATTGGCATATGAAGGGGAGAATTTAGCTCCCATGGCTACACCTTGACTCTGTCGGTACCATCTACCATCATGTAAGAATACATTGTTCTCTAGTACCAACCGTGTGAGGTCAAGCAGCATGCGTGTGTGATCAAAAAGTGTGGCATCTCGGGTATTGAGCGTAAGTTGGAGCATTTCCAGTCCCCTTTCCAGGGGGATGGATGTGTAAAGAGAACTAACGTCGAGGCAGACAAACATAAAGTCTTCTGACCAATCAATGTCTTCCAATTGACACAACAAGTCACGGGTGTCCTGTATGTAGGACGGAAGGTTATGAACCAAGGGTTGGAGAAAGGAGTCAATGTACTCAGAGATGTGTTCCGTAGGTGAACCAATCCCTGAGATAATGGGTCTGCCAGGAGGAAAGCCCCCTGGCTTATGGACTTTTGGTAAGATGTATATACAAGGAGCCCGGGGCGCCTCGATGTACAGAAATCCGTATTCTAAGTCAGTCAGGAGACAGTGATTTCTCCAAAATGTCAATTTTTTGATCATGCTGGTAATGTTGGAAAGAGGGTTGCTTGGTAGTAGAGAGTAGGCCTGGGTGTCATTGAGTTGTCTGTCTATTTCTGCAACATAGTCACTCCTGTTCATGACGACGACATTGCCCCCTTTGTCAGCCTCCCTGATAACTATATCTGGACATATGGAGAGTTTATGCAGCGCACGCAGTTCCTCGGAGTTGAGATTGTTGGAAGGTCTGTGGGTGCGTGTGCTCCTTTTGTCCTCTAGGTTATAGAGTTCCGTACTGACGGCTTGGTAGAAGACGTCAATGTGATTGTCTGGCGGTAGCGTGGGGACAAACATGGAATTGGGTTTGAGCCCACTGTTGACATCCAAGTTGGGTATAACATTGAGTTGAACCAGTAGTTCATCAAAGCTAGGTGTTGGTGAAGATGTGTTATCCAGGGAGAGAACCGTATGGATATCCTGAAGATCTCCAATGGTTTGATTGCAAGTAGGTGGTGCCGTGTGGGCATTTTTGTTGGTATCAGGTTTGTTGTGGAAGAACTTTTTAAGTTTGAGGTTACGTATGAATTTAAAGAGATCTATGTGTATGTTGGTGTAATCAGGTTTAGAAGAAGGACAGAAGCCCAGACCCTTTTTCAAGACATTTATTTCATGCATAGACAGTTGTAAACTGGAAAGATTCATAACCTGAACTGTTTCTTCACAAATGCTAGGGGTGGGCTGCAAGGAGAGAATACTCATGGCCTCTGAGTTTTCGTGGTGGAACGTGTTGTCATGCCCCCCCTGGTGTTTGTTGCGGTGTTTCCTGCCCCCCCTGCGGGTGGGTCTATGTTTGTGCCTGATCTGTTGTAGTTCTGTCGAAGTCCCTTTCTGTATCGGCCAAGTTCCTCTAAAAAAGAATTTGATTGTTGTGTGGTATTATGTGGAGTCATATTGGTAGAAGACCCTTCCCTAGGTGGGTCTGAGCAATCACTCGAAATGTTGGAGATATCTGATAAGCTGCCCGTGATTGCCTCAGCAGGCGTATAGATATTTGTCGGTCTAGTGTTAGACTCCTTGTTGACCTGATCGAACTTTCGTGCAAAAGTGTAGATCCTGCCATTCTTGTAATCATTGTCATCTCTGACAAGTTTTCGCATTTTCTTATCTTTTATGTATAACTGGTAACCAGTGAGTATCTCCCTCATAATAGTGTAGTTCTTGTCCGTTGCTTCTGGGAGGTTGAGATTTTTAATCTCCTCCTACAGAGATGTGATGTCTAGAAGTAATTTGGTACGTTTTCTGTCCGAATGTTTGATCAGTATGTTAATCATACTGAAAGAGGTAGAGGAGATAAGGTGTTCCCATTCCCCGAGTAAGTCAGGGTCAAGGTCTTCAAATGATGGGAATATAATCACTCGTAGACCTCTAGGTACTTGTTTAATTTCCAAGTAGCGTTTAAGAGTGGTAATGTCCCACCAACGGGCTAGTTCCTGTTTTCTTAACCTCTCTAGCTTAATGAATTTCTGTCTTAGTCCTTGTGTGGAAGGTGTGGGATCTGTGGTACGGGGAGCTAGGGGTTTCTTGGAAAAAAGCTCAGCAGCCAGGGTGTCCCGGTTGTCGTCAAAGAAAGCCATGTTGAGTAACCTAAAAGGAGGGTATTCCTTTCGATCAAAAGAAACACAGATAATGTCGTTTAAATGGTACGTGACACCACGAAAACTCAGAGGCCATGAGTACAGTATTCTCTCCTTGCAGCCCACCCCTAGCATTTGTGAAGAAACAGTTCACGTTATGAATCTTTCCAGTTTACAACTGTCTATGCATGAAATAAATGTCTTGAAAAAGGGTCTGGGCTTCTGTCCTTCTTCTAAACCTGATTACACCAACATACACATAGATCTCTTTAAATTCATACGTAACCTCAAACTTAAAAAGTTCTTCCACAACAAACCTGATACCAACAAAAATGCCCACACGGCACCACCTACTTGCAATCAAACCATTGGAGATCTTCAGGATATCCATACGGTTCTCTCCCTGGATAACACATCTTCACCAACACCTAGCTTTGATGAACTACTGGTTCAACTCAATGTTATACCCAACTTGGATGTCAACAGTGGGCTCAAACCCAATTCCATGTTTGTCCCCACGCTACCGCCAGACAATCACATTGACGTCTTCTACCAAGCCGTCAGTACGGAACTCTATAACCTAGAGGACAAAAGGAGCACACGCACCCACAGACCTTCCAACAATCTCTACTCCGAGGAACTGCGTGCGCTGCATAAACTCTCCATATGTCCAGATATAGTTATCAGGGAGGCTGACAAAGGGGGCAATGTCGTCGTCATGAACAGGAGTGACTATGTTGCAGAAATAGACAGACAACTCAATGACACCCAGGCCTACTCTCTACTACCAAGCAACCCTCTTTCCAACATTACCAGCATGATCAAAAAGAAATTGACATTTTGGAGAAATCACTGTCTCCTGACTGACTTAGAATACAGATTTCTGTACATCGAGGCGCCCCGGGCTCCTTGTATATACATCTTACCAAAAGTCCATAAGCCAGGGGGCTTTCCTCCTGGCAGACCCATTATCTCAGGGATTGGTTCACCTACGGAACACATCTCTGAGTACATTGACTCCTTTCTCCAACCCTTGGTTCATAACCTTCCGTCCTACATACAGGACACCCGTGACTTGTTGTGTCAATTGGAAGACATTGATTGGTCAGAAGACTTTATGTTTGTCTGCCTCGACGTTAGTTCTCTTTACACATCCATCCCCCTGGAAAGGGGACTGGAAATGCTCCAACTTACGCTCAATACCCGAGATGCCACACTTTTTGATCACACACGCATGCTGCTTGACCTCACACGGTTGGTACTAGAGAACAATGTATTCTTACATGATGGTAGATGGTACCGACAGTGTCAAGGTGTAGCCATGGGAGCTAAATTCTCCCCTTCATATGCCAATCTCTACATGGGTCAATTTGAGAAAAAACACCTATGGTCCAACTGCCCGCCTAATCTTACTGAACATATCCTGTATTGGGGTAGATATATTGATGATATTCTAGCTATCTGGACTGACAATGTCTTGGACCTCAATAAACTCATCAAACACCTTAACACCAATGATTTTAACTTAGTTTTCACTCACAAAATGGACACGACCAAAATCGAGTTCCTCGACTTTCTTTTGTACATCACCGACAACAAGATCATGTCTATACTGTACAGGAAACCCACCGGCTGCAATTCTGTACTACATGCTCACAGCGCCCACCCCCTTTCACAGATTAGGGCCATCCCATACGGCGAAATGGTTAGAATTCGGCGCAACTGCACTGACAATGACATCTTTAAACAGGAGCTTAAGAACCTGACTTACCGTTTTCAAACTAGAGGGTATACCAACAAACTCATCTCGGCGGCCAGAAAACGTATATGTAACAAAAACCAACACGATTTACTGATTAAGAACCGCAAAGAACCAGTGGCTCAGGGTCTCTCCAACAGCAGACCGGTCTCTTTCATTACCCAATACAGCCCTGCTAGTAAGGATGTGCTACGTATTCTCAAGAAACACTGGCATCTGTTAAGGTTGGACACTTGCCTCAAAGACTCAATAGGAGGGTCTCCTACCATTGTACACAGCAGAGGTCGGACCCTTAGGAACATTCTGTGCCCGAGCTTTCTCTGTCCCACACCTCTGACACCATCCACAGGGTGGATTCCCGCGAAACCAAATGGTTTTTACAAATGTGGTTGCTGTATCTCTTGCCAACTAGCCCTTAACAAAACCACTTCCTTTTCCTACAACACCGTAACCACGCATCACATCAAGACTTTCATGAATTGCAACACGAAGTTCACTGTCTACTGTCTGATATGTGTATGTGGTCTGATCTATGTTGGCAGTTCAATACGCCCACTAAAAGAACGTATTCAGGAACATGTCAGAGCCATCAGGAATGCTAACATCAGCTATCCTATGGCTGTCCATTTCAACACATCGCACGGGGAGCAGGATCTCCTGAGCCTTAGATTCCATGGCATCACTCAAGTTCCCAATTCACCAAGATGGGGAGATAGAACCAGGGATCTACGTAGATGCGAATCTAAATGGATCATAAAGCTTCGCGCAGTTGAACTAGGCTTGAACACGGATCGTGAACTTCACTTTTTTCTCGCATGATTCGCCATTCCTCCTGTCTACAGTATACACATTAGCATTGCCTGATTTCACTAATATTGTGCACTACTGTATTCCTTATTGGTACATGTATGCGCTTACACAAATTGTGTTAACTACTATACTTACTGTACTTCATGGTCTCTATTTCTATAATTTGACTTTCCATTGCGTATGTACAGTACGTCCACATATACTGATTTGATTGTTGTAACTTGTCACTGCGACGCATGAGAATCGCTCACATACCGTTACCTAATATTTCCTAACTCTAGTAATACTGTGGACCACTGTGTACCATCTTAGTGCTATATACTTATCTCCTCACGACGACACATGTGAAGGGCTCTTACAACTATTACTAATATTTCCTAAACATTAACAATACTGTGAACTATTGTATATCCCATTAATAAACACATGTTTTTATGCAATGGGTGTGAACTGCTACACCCACTCACTACACTGAGAACACATTCAATACAAAGAGCTATATATTTTCTGTTTCTTTTCATTGTAACAAATGTGAATGGCTCTTATACTGTTGACTAATATTTCCCAAACACTGTATAATACTGAGGACTACTGTATATCCCATTGATGTATACATGTTTCTATGCATATGGCTCAACTGTTGCACCTACCTACTACACTTCATTGCCTCTACCTTTTGTTGGTCTCATTTTCCATCACAACTGTATAGTGCAGTAGTGTAACATTACACACATATTATATCCTTGGACACAATCACACTGTCACTCTCTTATGTCTTGATTCTTTCCTCTTCTCCGGTTCTCCAGGCACCTTCTCGGTGCCCAGCATCAACAGAGTCACTGTCGAACCCTTACTAACGTTTCTACTGCTTATGCTTTTCCTATTATATGGTGTCACATTTTCTCCGATTTACATTCAAGATGGCCGTCGCTTTCACCTTTTCAGCCCAGTCACACCAAAGAGGGTCGTCAGTGCAGCCTATTTAACCTAGTTCCTTTTCCATGTCAACTGCACCTCTGCCTCCTACTTAATCTACTAGTATTTCCCCTCGCAGATCATCACTCGATCTCGCGTTTACCGGACAGCTCACCACTACGCTACTACTCGGTAAGTTCCCAACTCGCCTTCGCCACGCTCATCGTAACGCGGTCCTCACTGCCACTAGTTAACGCATTTTGCTAGATATTTCCAAGAACGAGAATCGCTTCTATTACTCCATGTTTTAAGCGTTCCTTTCCCCCCTAATCACTCTGGTTATACCCACACCCCTACGCTCCTCTTCACGGGCAACAGTCACTTCAATGTGCTTATCACTTACCTCGCCTTACGATCGAGACTCGCACTTTATCATTGTAGGAGGCTGGACTGGCTTGTAGTGAGTACCAAGGGGTACTTGCACCTTGCACCAGGCCCAGTTATCCCTTATTAGTGTATAGGGTGTCTAGCAGCTTAGGCTGATAGATAATGGTAGCTTAGCAGAGCAGCTCAGGCTGAA
Source organism: Pleurodeles waltl (assembly GCF_031143425.1). Classification (NCBI taxonomy): domain Eukaryota; kingdom Metazoa; phylum Chordata; class Amphibia; order Caudata; family Salamandridae; genus Pleurodeles; species Pleurodeles waltl. Next base: position 309,275,936 of record NC_090445.1, on the reverse strand, counting down.
CTAGGAGACGTGTGAAGCTACTACAGTACCACTTAGTGTCATATGCACAATATCATAAGAAAACACAATACACAGTTATACTAAAAATAAAGGTACTTTATTTTTATGACAATATGCCAAGGTATCTTAGAGTGTACCCTCAGTGAGAGGATAGGAAATATACACAAGATATATATACACAATGGCAAAAATATGCAGTATAGTCTTAGAAAACAGTGCAAACAATGTATAGCTACAATAGGATGCAATGGGGAAACATAGGGATAGGGGCAACACAAACCATATACTCCAGAAGTGGAATGCGAACCACGAATGGACCCCAAACCTATGTGACCTTGTAGAGGGTCGCTGGGACTATTAGAAAATAGTGAGAGTTAGCAAAATAACCCTCCCCAAGACCCTGAAAAGTGAGTGCAAAGGGCACTAAAGTTCCCCTAAGGACAAAAGAGTTGTGTTAGAGGAATAATGCAGGAAAGACACAACCCAGCAATGCAACAACTGTGGATTTCCAATCTAGGGTACCTGTGGAACAAGGGGACCAAGTCCAAAAGTCACAAGCAAGTCGGAGATGGGCAGATGCCCAGGAAATGCAAGCTGCGGGTGCAAAGAAGCTTCGACTGGACAGAAGAAGCTGAGGTTTCTGCAGGAACGAAAAGGGCTAGAGACTTCCCCTTTGGTGGATGGATCCCGCTCGCCTTGGAGAGTCGTGCAGAAGTGTTTTCCCGCCGGAAGGACGCCAACAAGCCTTGCTACACGCAAATCGTGCGTTTGGCGTTTTTGGACGCTGCTGGGGCCCAGGAGGGACCAGGAGGTCGCAAATTGGACTTGCAGAGAGAGGGGACGTCGAGCAAGACAAAGAGCCCTCACTGAAGCAGGTAGCACCCGGAGAAGTGCCAGAAACAGGCACTACGAGGATGCGTGAAACGGTGCTCACCGAAGTTGCACAAAGGAGTCCCACGTCGCCGGAGACCAACTTAGAAAGTCGTGCAATGCAGGTTAGAGTGCCGTGGACCCAGGCTTGGCTGTGCACGAAGGATTTCCGCCGGAAGTGCACAGGGGCCGGAGTAGCTGCAAAGTCGCGGTTCCCAGCAATGCAGCCCAGCGAGGTGAGGCAAGGACTTACCTCCACCAAACTTGGGCTGAAGAGTCACTGGACTGTGGGGGTCACTTGGACAGCGTCGCTGGATTCGAGGGACCTCGCTCGTCGTGCTGAGAGGAGACCCAAGGGACCGGTAATGCAGCTTTTTGGTGCCTGCGGTTGCAGGGGGAAGATTCCGTCGACCCACGGGAGATTTCTTCAGAGCTTCTGGTGCAGAGAGGAGGCAGACTACCCCCACAGCATGCACAAGCAGGAAAACAGTAGAGAAGGCGGCAGGATCAGCGTTACAGAGTTGCAGTAGTCGTCTTTGCTACTATGTTGCAGGTTTGCAGGCTTCCAGCGCGGTCAGCGGTCGATTCCTTATCAGAAGGTGAAGAGGGAGATGCAGAGGAACTTGGCTGAGCTCATGCATTCGTTATCTAAAGTTTCCCCAGAGACAGAGACCCTAAATAGCCAGAAAAGAGGGTTTGGCTACCTAGGAGAGAGGAAAGGCTACTAACACCTGAAGGAGCCTATCAGCAGGAGTCTCTGACGTCACCTGGTGGCACTGGCCACTCAGAGCAGTCCAGTGTGCCAGCAGCACCTCTGTTTCCAAGATGGCAGAGGTCTGGAGCACACTGGAGGAGCTCTGGACACCTCCCAGGGGAGGTGCAGGTCAGGGGAGTGGTCACTCCCCTTTCCTTTGTCCAGTTTCACGCCAGAGCAGGGGCTAAGGGGTCCCTGAACCGGTGTAGACTGGCTTATGCAGAATTGGGCACCTCTGTGCCCAACAAAGCATTTCCAGAGGCTGGGGGAGGCTACTCCTCCCCTGCCTTCACACCATTTTCCAAAGGGAGAGGGTGTCACACCCTCTCTCAGAGGAATTTCTTTGTTCTGCCATCCTGGGCCAGGCCTGGCTGGACCCCAGGAGGGCAGATGCCTGTCTGAGGGGTTGGCAGCAGCAGCAGCTGCAGTGAAACCCCAGGAAGGGCAGTTTGGCAGTACCAGGGTCTGTGCTACAGACCACTGGGATCATGGAATTGTACCAACAATGCCAGGATGGCATAGAGGGGGCAATTCCATGATCATAGACATGTTACATGGCCATATTCGGAGTTACCATGGTGAAGCTACATATAGGTAGTGACCTATATGTAGTGCACGCGTGTAATGGTGTCCCCGCACTCACAAAGTTCAGTGAATTGGCTCTGAACAATGTGGGGGCACCTTGGCTAGTGCCAGGGTGCCCTCACACTAAGTAACTTTGCACCTAACCTTTACCAGGTAAAGGTTAGACATATAGGTGACTTATAAGTTACTTAAGTGCAGTGTAAAATGGCTGTGAAATAACGTGGACGTTATTTCACTCAGGCTGCAGTGGCAGGCCTGTGTAAGAATTGTCAGAGCTCCCTATGGGTGGCAAAAGAAATGCTGCAGCCCATAGGGATCTCCTGGAACCCCAATACCCTGGGTACCTCAGTACCATATACTAGGGAATTATAAGGGTGTTCCAGTAAGCCAATGTAAATTGGTAAAATTGGTCACTAGCCTGTTAGTGACAATTTGAAAGTAATGAGAGAGCATAACCACTGAGGTTCTGGTTAGCAGAGCCTCAGTGAGACAGTTAGGCACCACACAGGGAACATATACATGCACACCTATGAGCACTGGGGCCCTGTGTGACAGGGTCCCAGTGACACATACATATAGGCCACAAACCTATGAGCACCGGGGTCCTGACTAGCAGGATCCCAGTGACACATACAACCATACTGAAAACATAGTGTTTTCACTATGAGCACTGAGGCCTGGCCATCAGGATCCCAGTGAGACAGTGAAAACAGTGACAAACACCCTGACATACACTCACAAACAGGCCAAAAGTGGGGGTAACAAGGCTAGAAAGAGGCTACCTTCTCACACAACCCCCCCCCAACGAAGGACAATAAGGCTAACCTTGGCCAGTTGAGACTTTATTGTCTAAGTGGTGATAAGTAGAGAGTAGCTCTGCAATAGACTGGTTACTCCCTTTATCATCCACTATATGGTTACTTCCCTGTGGGGATGTAAACCACCCTGTTTGAAGTTTTTTAGCTAAGCAACAATGTGAAGATGTATTTTCAGAGTTTCTATCAGTAAGTTTTAGTTTAGAGCAGTGGGAATTGTCCCCTGAACCTATTTGTAGTGATGGAAATGCCAGACAGGGATGCTGTCTCAGAAAAGCCATAGCTGGGCAAAAACTTTGTCCATATGGCTGGAAGAGAGAACAGGGATGCTGTTTCTCTTGGGTTGGAGCAGGGCAGGGATGCTGTCCTATCAGCTCCACACTAGGGCAGGGATGCTGTCCTAAGTGTTGTGAGGCAGTGCAGAGTTTCTGCACTAAAGTTTCTCTGGGAGGGTTGGAGGGATGCTCCATGTTAACCAAAATGGTGCTGTTTTTCTCACCAATGTTAGTTATCCCACAGAGAGGTACTTCCACCTCGGGGAGTCCAGCTTTGCCAGCTGATGATTCCCTTGGAACAGGTGCCACCCCAGGAGAGGTTTCTCCCACCACAGGAATAGTATCCTGAATGGTAGGGTGGTTAGGGGATACTGTGATACCCTTTTTACCTGTTGATGGAGAGGGATCCTGAGTTTTCAGGCCTTCTCTCCTTTGCTTTTTCATTTCACTTGAAATGAGAGGGAACAATTCCTCAGGGATGCCCAGCATGGCTGCATGGGCATAAAACTCTACATCAGCCCAACCTGAGGCCTCTAGGTCATTACCTAAGAGACAGTCTACAGGTAAGCTAGGTGATACCACCACCTGCTTAGGGCCAGTAACTCCACCCCAACTAAACTGAATTATAGCTAAGGGAAGAAACTTAGTGGAGTTATGGACATCAATAATCTTATACTGTTGTCCAATGATGTGTTGATCAGGGTGCACTAGGTTGTCAGTCACCAAAGTGAAACTGGCACCTGTGTCCCTGTAGGCCAAGGCCTCAACACCATTTATTGAAACTGTCTGCCTGTACTTATCCATTGTAAGGGGACAAGCAGCTAGTGTGGCAAGGCCAATGCCACTAGGTGTGACAGAAACTGTCTTGGGACTGATTACATCAGTTTCCACTATGGACCCATAAGTGAACCCAACTACACCCTTTGCTTGACTGTTGCCAGCAGTCCCACCACTAGTACCACTACTGCTAGGGGCACTAGAGCTTGATGTATTAGTGGTGGTAGGCTCAGGGGGTTTACCTGGACAGGACTTATCCCCTGGCCTATGGCCTCTGTTTTTACACACAAAGCACCAAGGCTTTTTAATGTGTGCAGGTTGGGAAGAAGAGGAAGAATTTGTTTTATCCCCACCCTCTGAAGAGTGTTTAAGATTTGAAGTGGGATCTTTGGTTTTACCCTTATCCCCATGCTTATCTTGAGATTTTTCACCATCTTTCTTCTTATTGCCATCTTTGTCACCCCCTGTATGAACTTTTCTGTTCACCCTTGTTCTGACCCATTTGTCTGCCTTCTTTCCCAATTCTTGGGGAGAGGTCAGATCAGAGTCTACCAGGTACTGGTGCAACAAATCAGACACACAATTATTAAGTATATGCTCTCTCAGGATTGTGTTATACAGGCTTTCATAATCAGTAACTTTACTGCCATGTAACCACCCCTCCAAGGCCTTCACTGAATGGTCAATGAAATCAACCCAGTCTTGTGAAGACTCCTTTTTGGTCTTTCTGAACTTTATCCTGTACTGTTCAGTGGTTAAGCCATAACCATCCAGGAGTGCATTTTTAAGAACTGTAAAATTATTGGCATCATTTTCTTTCACAGTAAGGAGCCTATCCCTACCTTTTCCACTAAATGATAGCCATAGGATAGCAGCCCACTGCCTTTGAGGGACATCCTGTACAACACAGGCCCTCTCAAGTGCAGCAAACCACTTGTTAATGTCATCCCCCTCCTTATAAGGGGGAACTATCTTGTGCAGATTCCTGGAATCATGCTCTTTTGCAGGATGACTATGGGGAATACTGCTGCTGCCACCATGGGTATCTAAACCCAACTTCTGTCTTTCCTTCTCTAATTCTAAAGACTGTCTATCCAAATCCAGCTGTTGCTTCTTGAGCTTCAGTCTGGTTTGTTCCACTCTCAATCTATTGAGCTCCCTTTCTAACAATCTGTCATCAGGGTGGGTGGGAGGGACATTTCTAGATACAGAGGTATGATGGGAATGAACAGAAGGAGACCTGTCCCTTACAGAGGGCACCCTAACAGCTTGGCTACCAGCATAATGTGAGAGCACACCATCAGTATGGTGTGATTCAATTTCTGTACCAACTATGCTAGACTGTCTAGTAATGGGCAGGCTGAGAAGTTTCTTTCCTGAACCTTTTCCTGGGGGAGTCCCTGGATCAGATTGAGAACCATTAGCTACTTTTTCACCAGATTGGGCACTTATGGCCTTATCCTGTACTCTAAGCATATTAATTAACAGTTCTAAGGAAGGATTCTTCCCTACACTCAAACCTCTCTCTATGCAGAGACTCCTTGCTCCTTTCCAGCTAAGGTGATCATATGCAAGTTTGGACAGTTCAACATTTTTGCCTGTGCCAGACATTTTTTAGAGAGAGTTAAAGTGATAGAAAAAGAGAAAAAAGTTTTCAGAACTTTTTGGAAAGACAGAAAAAACTTTTTTAAACTTTTAAGAACTTTTTGAAAGTTTAGGAGTACTTTTCAGCACTTAGAAAAGAGTGAAAAAAGGAAATGCAAAACTTTTTGGCTATGTGTATATACACTGATCTTGTTTTGTATATTTTTCTCTTATGAAAAGTACAATGACAAGAGTGGTAAGTAGTCTCAAGCACTTATCCCACCACTGCACAACCAATGTAGGAGGCTGGACTGGCTTGTAGTGAGTACCAAGGGGTACTTGCACCTTGCACCAGGCCCAGTTATCCCTTATTAGTGTATAGGGTGTCTAGCAGCTTAGGCTGATAGATAATGGTAGCTTAGCAGAGCAGCTCAGGCTGAACTAGGAGACGTGTGAAGCTACTACAGTACCACTTAGTGTCATATGCACAATATCATAAGAAAACACAATACACAGTTATACTAAAAATAAAGGTACTTTATTTTTATGACAATATGCCAAAGTATCTTAGAGTGTACCCTCAGTGAGAGGATAGGAAATATACACAAGATATATATACACAATAGCAAAAATATGCAGTATAGTCTTAGAAAACAGTGCAAACAATGTATAGCTACAATAGGATGCAATGGGGAAACATAGGGATAGGGGCAACACAAACCATATACTCCAGAAGTGGAATGCGAACCACGAATGGACCCCAAACCTATGTGACCTTGTAGAAGGTCGCTGGGACTATTAGAAAATAGTGAGAGTTAGCAAAATAACCCTCCCCAAGACCCTGAAAAGTGAGTGCAAAGGGCACTAAAGTTCCCCTAAGGACAAAAGAGTCGTGTTAGAGGAATAATGCAGGAAAGACACAACCCAGCAATGCAACAACTGTGGATTTCCAATCTAGGGTACCTGTGGAACAAGGGGACCAAGTCCAAAAGTCACAAGCAAGTCGGAGATGGGCAGATGCCCAGGAAATGCCAGCTGCGGGTGCAAAGAAGCTTCGACTGGACAGAAGAAGCTGAGGTTTCTGCAGGAACGAAAAAGGCTAGAGACTTCCCCTTTAGTGGATGGATCCCTCTTGCCTTGGAGAGTCGTGCAGAAGTGTTTTCCCGCCGGAAGGACGCCAACAAGCCTTGCTACACGCAAATCGTGCGTTTGGCGTTTTTGGACGCTGCTGGGGCCCAGGAGGTCGCAAATTGGACCTGCAGAGAGAGGGGACGTCGAGCAAGACAAAGAGCCCTCACTGAAGCAGGTAGCACCCGGAGAAGTGCCAGAAACAGGCACTACGAGGATGCGTGAAACGGTGCTCGCCGAAGTTGCACAAAGGAGTCCCACGTCGCCGGAGACCAACTTAGAAAGTCGTGCAATGCAGGTTAGAGTGCCGTGGACCCAGGCTTGGCTGTGCACGAAGGATTTCCGCCGGAAGTGCACAGGGGCCGGAGTAGCTGCAAAGTCGCGGTTCCCAGCAATGCAGCCCAGCGAGGTGAGGCAAGGACTTACCTCCACCAAACTTGGGCTGAAGAGTCACTGGACTGTGGGGGTCACTTGGACAGCGTCGCTGGATTCGAGGGACCTCGCTCGTTGTGCTGAGAGGAGACCCAAGGGACCGGTAATGCAGCTTTTTGGTGCCTGCGGTTGCAGGGGGAAGATTCCGTCGACCCACGGGAGATTTCTTCGGAGCTTCTGGTGCAGAGAGGAGGCAGACTACCCCCACAGCATGCACAAGCAGGAAAACAGTCGAGAAGGCGGCAGGATCAGCGTTACAGAGTTGCAGTAGTCGTCTTTGCTACTATGTTGCAGGTTTGCAGGCTTCCAGCGCGGTCAGCGGTCGATTCCTTATCAGAAGGTGAAGAGGGAGATGCAGAGGAACTCGGCTGAGCTCATGCATTCGTTATCTAAAGTTTCCCCAGAGACAGAGACCCTAAATAGCCAGAAAAGAGGGTTTGGCTACCTAGGAGAGAGGAAAGGCTACTAACACCTGAAGGAGCCTATCAGCAGGAGTCTCTGACGTCACCTGGTGGCACTGGCCACTCAGAGCAGTCCAGTGTGCCAGCAGCACCTCTGTTTCCAAGATGGCAGAGGTCTGGAGCACACTGGAGGAGCTCTGGAAACCTCCCAGGGGAGGTGCAGGTCAGGGGAGTGGTCACTCCCCTTTCCTTTGTCCAGTTTCGCGCCAGAGCAGGGGCTAAGGGGTCCCTGAACCGGTGTAGACTGGCTTATGCAGAATTGGGCACCTCTGTGCCCAACAAAGCATTTCCAGAGGCTGGGGGAGGCTACTCCTCCCCTGCCTTCACACCATTTTCCAAAGGGAGAGGGTGTCACACCCTCTCTCAGAGGAAGTTCTTTGTTCTGCCATCCTGGGCCAGGCCTGGCTGGACCCCAGGAGGGCAGATGCCTGTCTGAGGGGTTGGCAGCAGCAGCAGCTGCAGTGAAACCCCAGGAAGGGCAGTTTGGCAGTACCAGGGTCTGTGCTACAGACCACTGGGATCATGGAATTGTACCAACAATGCCAGGATGGCATAGAGGGGGCAATTCCATGATCATAGACATGTTACATGGCCATATTCGGAGTTACCATGGTGAAGCTACATATAGGTAGTGACCTATATGTAGTGCACGCGTGTAATGGTGTCCCCGCACTCACAAAGTTCAGTGAATTGGCTCTGAACAATGTGGGGGCACCTTGGCTAGTGCCAGGGTACCCTCACACTAAGTAACTTTGCACCTAACCTTTACCAGGTAAAGGTTAGACATATAGGTGACTTATAAGTTACTTAAGTGCAGTGTAAAATGGCTGTGAAATAACGTGGACGTTATTTCACTCAGGCTGCAGTGGCAGGCCTGTGTAAGAATTGTCAGAGCTCCCTATGGGTGGCAAAAGAAATGCTGCAGCCCATAGGGATCTCCTGGAACCCCAATACCCTGGGTACCTCAGTACCATATACTAGGGAATTATAAGGGTGTTCCAGTAAGCCAATGTAAATTGGTAAAATTGGTCACTAGCCTGTTAGTGACAATTTGAAAGTAATGAGAGAGCATAACCACTGAGGTTCTGGTTAGCAGAGCCTCAGTGAGACAGTTAGGCACCACACAGGGAACATATACATGCACACCTATGAGCACTGGGGCCCTGTGTGACAGGGTCCCAGTGACACATACATATAGGCCACAAACCTATGAGCACCGGGGTCCTGACTAGCAGGATCCCAGTGACACATACAACCATACTGAAAACATAGTGTTTTCACTATGAGCACTGAGGCCTGGCCATCAGGATCCCAGTGAGACAGTGAAAACAGTGACAAACACCCTGACATACACTCACAAACAGGCCAAAAGTGGGGGTAACAAGGCTAGAAAGAGGCTACCTTCTCACAATCCTTTCTCTCAGTGGTTTTCTCACCGTTATTTAGTGCACGCCCTCGCCCCTGCGGTCATTTTTAATTACTAAGACTCACGTGTGTCGAGCCCTCACCAGCCGCTCACCTCGACCCGGGTTATATTTTTTGCATTCTCCCAACCGTGACTTGTCCATTTTGGGGCCACCGTACACCCCGATTCTGTGTCTTTATACCGGTGTGACTCTTATTCAGACGCAACAAATAATTCTTTTTACCTTATATCACCAATTACCAACCGCTTATTTAATCTGGATATTCATTCAACAGCTTTTATTGCGTTTACTCTTTTTTAAAATCCTGCCCTCGCTTTATACACCTATTTTCTTCCCTATTACCACTTTAGGTCATTTTATAGGCTTATCAGGGCCTTCTCATATCTTCGATTTCATGCAAGCCTTTTACATACGCACCTGCAGCTGCCTGGCGCAGCCATACCTATTACAGTTCTTTACCATTTACTCAGGTATGTTCTCACTGACCATTCTTATCTTTCTTCTATTTATATAGATTTTCCTTTCTCTCTAATCCAACTTTTCCTCACCTTTTTCCTTCTTATCGCCTTACCTTTACATTTTTTCCCACCTTTTTCCTTCTTATCACCTTACCTTTACATTTTTTAGCTCTCTACGTTTTCCCAACTATCCTGTCACACACAATTACTTATCCCATTCCATTTCTCTCTTTTTCTCTGATCCATCTCACTCACTTTCTATCCAGCCCACCTCAACTTCACTACTACACACCACCACCAAACCTACTTGAGCCTGCTGTCCCAGGTATGACCTTCACCCTTCTGTTATGCCCTCTGGGCTCACCGCCTTCATTACTGTTTCTTTTTTCTAAACTTGCATTTAGCCGTATCTCCCCTTTATCTTTTCTACTTTCTCTCCTGCATTTCTCGTAGACTTTTAAGTTTCTCCCTATTGCACAACAATTGCATGCTCACACTGCTTCAAATTGCATATACTCTAATACTCTCCAACATTTTGTTTTTATAGACCAACTTTAAAACTTGATCACGGTGCTGTTATTTGACCCCACTACCACTCACCTCTAAAGCCATGTTAATCACTTACTCACTTACACAATCAGAACGCTTTCTGGTTTCACACCAGATTCCAATACACACATATGTATCCAATGTTTGCTGTCATTACTTTATTACAGCCTTGATAAAGTCACTTGTGTGACGAAACACGTGTTGGCTGTATCTCCACAATGACTCAATGCTTTCTAAGCACCTACGAATAAAGACACCATCTGCAAACAGGATTTGAGACTCGTTTCAACTTTATACTTCCCTCAACTCTCGGAACCACACCAGGAATATCTTTTTCTGCCTTACTGTTGGACATTACTCTCTGTGTGCTGTGGCCAATGTTTTCCCATTGTTGTCGTTGGTGTTCTAGAGGTGGAGGTTTAAGCCCCTGAGGAGTATGTAGTCAGTGGATGCGAGATCGTGCGTGCTGATGACATCGGTGATGGAGTCGCTGAACTGCTGTCGGGGGTGGGGGGCCTGTAGATGAGGGTCCCTCGGAGGGTGGTGCTTGGGTCAGTGTAGATCTGGAAGTTCAGGTGTTCGGCGGTGCTGAGGGTGTCTTTGGTGCTGGTCGTGATCCTGAGGGTGTTCTTGTGGACGATGGCAATGCCTCCTCCTCGTTTGTTGGAGCCGTCCCTGTGGGTGATCTTGTAGCCGTCCAGGATGGCTATGGCGATGTCAGGTCAGGTTCATCCAAGTTGTTTTAAAAGTAGGCATGCTCCACTCAGAAACTGTTATAAACTTGTGACCAGCTGCAGCAGAATGTTGCAGACTGTATAACCATGGTAACATAACTACAAGAGTATGAGGGGGAAGGGAATATCAAAAGACTAGACTATGAGTTAATTGTTGCAAATTATTATTTGGTATTGAGATTTGCTTTTGTTTGAAAAAGGCATATGTAGGAGGCTGGCCTGGCTTATAGTGGGTATCTAATGGTACTTACACCTTGTGCCAGTTCCAGTTATCCCTTATTAGTAGATTAGTAGTGTTATAGCAGCTTAGGCTGATAGAGGTGGCTATAGCAGAGCAGCTTAGGCTGACCTAGGAGACATGCAAAGCTCCTACCATACCACTTATATCATATAGGTACTATATCATAGGAAACACACTACTCAGGGTTACTAAAAATAAAGGTACTTTATTTTAGTGACAATGGGGGTCATTCCAACCCTGGCGGTCAGTGTTAAAGCGGCGGCCAACCCGCCAACAGGCTGGCAGTCCAAAAAATGGAATTCCGACCCTGGCGGGAACCGCCAATACAGCCCGCCACTTTAACACTCCGACCGCCACGGCGGTACAAACAAACAGCTCGGCGGTCATCGCCAACAGACAGGCGGCAGACAATGTACCGCCCACACTATCACGACCCACCAATCCGCCACCTTTTCCGGGGCGGTTGCCCCGCCGATAAAAGCACGGCGGGAAACAGACTTTCCTAACGGAAAACGCTCACCTCTACACACTCCACGAGGAATCGGGACAGCATGGAACCGGAACTACACATCCTCCCAGCCATTGTCTTCCTGCTCCTCTACCAGGAGCACGAACGCCGGCGCAGACGACAACGGTGAGTACTGCACCTAAGACACAGGGGAGGGGGGAGGCAAAAAATTACGGGGACACACATACGCCACACACCCACCCCCACCCTCACCCACTACAACACACACATCAATGCAGAGCAACAAGTCAGAGTGACACCCCCCAAACCCCCCGGAAGAATGCAAAGACAAAATAAAATGATCATTAAAATTGAAGTATATTATAGCATATTTGAAGTTAAGTGAATTATGAAATATCTAAATAAAATATATTACATCATCAACAATATATACATAGGTCAAAAGTCCGGTCCATATTGTCTATCATCCATTGTTCGTGGGCCAATGGGCCTAAACACATGGGCAAAGCCCACACACGAGAACCTATTCCATTGGAGAGAACACTGCAGGGGCATCAGATAGTAAAACTACAGGCACCTCAGGGGGAAGGGAAGGGGGGGCACCTCAGCCACATGAGTCCACGACGCCAGATCCACGAGGGGCCTCCATGCCCACTGTACCATCCTGGGGAGTCCAAAGCCACAGTCTCACAAGTCTCTACAGTGGGTGGGTTGCCCACTGGACCATCCTGGGGAATGCAAAGCCACAGTCTCACAAGTCTCTACAGTGGATGGGTTGCCCACTGGACTATCCTGGGGAGTGCAAAGCCACAGTCTCACAAGTCTCTACAGTGGGTGGGTTGCCCACTGGACCATCCTGGGGAGTGCAAAGCCACAGTCTCACAAGTCTCTACAGTGGGTGGGTTGCCCACTGGACCATCCTGGGGAGTGCAAAGCCACAGTCCATCAAGTGGATTACAGACTCCACTGGTTCTGGAGGAGGCATGGTGGCCAGAGTGCTTCGTGAAGCCCTGCCCGACACAGATCCGGCCCTGCCAATGGGCCAGCGGTGCTTGCGATGAAGGCCCCAGCGGAGCGGTTCAGAGACGGCGGTGCCCAGCGGAGCGGTGCTTGAGATGAAGTGCCCAGCGGAGCGGTGCTTGAGACGGCGGTGCCCAGCGGAGCAGTGCTTGAGATGAAGTGCCCAGCGGAGCGGTTCTTGAGATGAAGGGCCCAGCGGAGCGGTGCTTGAGAGGAAGGGCCCAGCGGAGCGGTGCTTGAGAGGAAGGGCCCAGCGGAGCGGTGCTTGAGATGAAGGGCCCAGCGGAGCGGTGCTTGAGACGGTGGTGCCCAGCGGAGCGGTGCTTGAGATGAAGGGCCCAGTGGAGCGGTGCTTGAGAGGAAGGGCCCAGCGGAGCAGTTCAGAGAAAGCAGTGCCCAGCGGAGCGGTGCTTGAGATGAAGGGCCCGGCGGAGCGGTGCTTGAGACGGCGGTGCCCAGCGGAGCGGTGCTTGAGATGAAGGGCCCAGCGGAGCGGTGCTTGAGATGAAGGGCCCAGCGGAGCGGTGCTTGAGACGGCGGTGCCCAGTGGAGTGGTGCTTGAGAGGAAGGGCCCAGCGGAGCGGTGCTTGAGAGGAAGGGCCCAGCGGAGCGGTGCTTGAGAGGAAGGGCCCAGCGGAGCGGTGCTTGAGACGGCGGTGCCCAGCGGAGCTGTGCTTGAGATGAAGGGCCCAGCGGAGCGGTGCTTGAGATGAAGGGCCCAGCGGAGCGGTGCTTGAGATGGCGGTGCCCAGCGGAGCGGTGCTTGAGAGGAAGGGCCCAGCGGAGCGGTGCTTGAGAGGAAGGGCCCAGCGGAGAGGTGCTTGAGACAGCGGTGCCCAGCGGTGCCCAGCGGAGCGGTGCTTGAGATGAAGGGCCCAGCGGAGTGGTGCTTGAGATGAAGGGCCCAGCGGTGCTTGAGACGGCGGTGCCCAGCGGAGCGGTGCTTGAGATGAAGGGCCCAGCGGAGCGGTGCTTGAGATGAAGGGCCCAGCGGAGCGGTGCTTGAGACGGCGGTGCCCAGCGGAGCGGTGCTTGAGAAGAAGGGCCCAGCGGAGTGGTGCTTGAGAAGAAGGGCCCAGCGGAGCGGTGCTTGAGAGGAAGGGCCCAGCGGAGCGGTGCTTGTCTTGAAGGGCCCAGTTCAGCGGTGCTTGTCACGGCGGGTCCCTGTTCAGCGGTGCTTGTCTTGAAGGGCCCTGTTCAGCAGTTCTTGTCTTGAAGGGCCCTGTTCAGCGGTTCTTGTCACAGCAGTACCCTGTTCAGCGGTGCTTGTCTTGAAGGGCCCAGTTTAGCAGTGCTTGTCACGGCGGTGCCCGGTTCAGCGGTGCTTGTCTTGAAGGGCCCTGTTCAGCGGTTCTTGTCACTGCGGTGCCCTGTTCAGCGGTGCTTGTCTTGAAGGGCCCAGTTCAGCGGTGCTTGTCACGGCGGTGCCCTGTTCAGCGGTGCTTGTCTAGAAGGGCCCTGTTCAGCGGTGCTTGTCTTGAAGGGCCCAGTTCAGAGGTGCTTGTCTTGAAGGGCCCAGTTCAGCGGTGCTTGTCACGGCGGGGCCCAGTTCAGCGGTGCTTGACATGTCTTCCCAGGGAACCATATCGGGCCAATATTTCCCGCTCAGTCGCCATCCGACCTTTCACTTGCGGGGCCCTTCTGTGCTGGAGTGCTGGGCCCGTGGGTGTCCTCCTTCACACCCGAAATGGGGCTGGTGGGGCCATCCTGGGCAGCTCGCCTGCTGCCGGACTTGTCCGCCCCGCTGCCCTTGCCCTCCTTCGCGGATTCCTTGGGGCCCTTGCCTCCCTTTGTGGATGTGCCAGGTGACGGTGCCAGGGTAGTGTCTTTGGGGGCTGCCGTCTCAGGCCTCTTGCGCCAGCCCTTCCCTTTTTTAGTTCTTTTCCCAGGGGGTGGGCTGGCTGTCCCCTTGCTGCTGGCCGATGTTCCTGCCCTAGGAGCTGGTGGACTCCAATAGCCCTGGACAATGTTCCTTGTAGGTACAGGGCTTGTGGTGGCTGAGGTGCTGGTTGGACTCTTACGAGATGGAGGGGGTGGGTCAGGTGATGCAAAGAGGTTAATTTTGGAGAGGAAAAACTTTTTAGGAGCAGTGGGAAGGGTAGGTGCAGTGGGTATGGGAGTGGAGGAAGAGGATGTGGTTGTAGGAGAGCCAAGTGTGCTGTCTTTGGGTGCAGGTGCTTGTGACGAAGGCTGTCGTGAGGTGGATGGCTGTTGGGTGGGTGGCTGCCTGCGTTTGTGTGGTTTGGAAGAGGGGGTGACAGACACAGTGGGAGAGGACACAGGGGACGTGTAAATGGCAGTGGGGGTGGTGACTGCACGTGTGCGGAGTGTTCTGGTGGGTGTGGTGGTGATGGACGTACTGGCTGATGGTGGTGTGCATGCAGGTGTGAGTGGAGACGTCACAGGGAGGGAGGAGGGAGACGAGGAGGAGGGGGACACAGAGGAGGCAGTGGCTGTTGGCATGTCTGCATGTGGATGTTGCTTGTGTGAATGCTTGTGGGATGTGTGGTGCTTATGTCTGGATGAGCTGCCCTTGGGTGTTGATGTGTGTGCAGGCTGGTCTGTAGGTGTGGGTGGGATAGGCAGAGGAACAGGGGAGTGGGACTGGGATGAGGAAATTGGAGGGGGGAGGCAGGAGACAGGGACAATGGCTGCCGTCAGTGCTGAGGCCAGAGCGTTGAACGATCGCTGATGGGCAGCCTGACCCGAATGAATGCCCTCCAGGTATGCATTGCTCCGATGCACCTCCCTTTCTACCCCCTGGATGGCATTCAAAAGGGTAGACTGCCCAACAATGAGCGTCTGGAGGAGGTCAATGATCTCCGCACTGAGGGCAGCAGGGGTAACTGGGGCAGGGCCTGAGGTGCCTGGGGCGAAGGTGATGCCCGCCATCCTGGCCGAGCGGGCACGGGGTGAACGCTGAGGGGCTGCTGGGAGGGCGGAGCTGGTGCGCTGGGTGGCGGCTGTACCTGTTGTTGCGGCGGGCACGGATGTTGCCGCCACCATAAGGGAGCTCCCTTCCGAGGACGTGTCGGTGACGCTGACATCTCCACGGGTCCCCGTTGTGGAGCTCCCCTCGCCCTCCGTCTCACTGGTGAACTCGGAGTCGGTTGCATGGCCCTCCGGGGCCATGTGAGATGCAGCTCCCTCGTGTTCCGATGCCACTTCTCCTCCGCCTGATGATGCTAATGCACACATGAACAGGAAGACCACAAAAAAGGGGGGGGGAGAAAGAAAGACATGTTGAGTGCATGCATTGGCGACACCGTTGGCGGAGAGGACAGACACAGAAGCCCCCTGCACTATGCCGCGCACTCGGTTTACACTACTCAATTATTGTGACTTGGCCTACAAGCCTATGGACGACAACTGCACACATAAGTGAGCCAGGGCCATGGATAGCTGTACTTAGCACCCTACAGAGGTGGGGGGCGGGGGCACAGGGCCATGCCGTACGGAGGGGCCTAGCCTACAGAAATCGCCCTGGCCTAGGGATACCCACATCCCTCCTCCCCCACCCAGACACCTCCACTGTGCGCTAATATAGCAGTATTTGCTGATACTCACCCCCTTGTGTCTGCTATGATGTCCTCACGCGCCCATCCAAATCGGGGTAGGCCACCGCCAGGATCCGGGACATCAGGGGGGTCAATTGCCGTGTGGCACCCCTCCTGGGTTGGGAGGCCATCCCCAGCAGAGCCTCCGCGGTCTTTCTGCTCCCGCGGCGGATGTCCTCCCACCTCTTTCGGCAGTGGGTGCCCCGTCTGTTGTGGACCCCCAGGGTCCGGACGTCCTTGGCGATGGCACGCCAAATGTCGATCTTCTGATGGGCGCTGACCTATGTGACATGTACAGGGTTTGAAAAGAAATATCATCACTTTTCTGCATGGTCGATGTGAGTGGCCCCCCCTCCCCAACCTTGCCATATGGCACATGCTCTCATCTGTCGTGCGATGCATGCCTCATTCGCTCCCCTCCCCACCATCGTTCTTACACCCCACTCAACCCAGGCATTGGCCACAAAACATGGTCCCAGTGTACTTACCTGTTGGTCTGGAGGACCGTAGAGTAGCGCATACTGGGGGAGGACCCCATCCACAAGTGTCTCCAACTCTTCTGAAGTGAAGGCAGGGGCCCTTTCCCCAGTCACAGCAGCCATTGTCTCTTCCAGACAGAGGTCACAGCAGCACTTGCAGTATAGGTCCTCTCCTGTGGATGATCAGGTCTCGAGTTATTAAGCAGATAGAAAATGGCGGTCACGCCCGCGGCGGTGCGTATCGCGGCGCTGCGTACCGCAACCGCCGGCGCACTTCGTCATTGGCTCCTGAAACCCATAGGGTTCAATATTAACCAATGCGGCTTAGCACCACGGTCTTCGACCGCCTACCGCCACGGTGTGCCACACCAGCACATTGACCTCACATCCCATTGTCACACTTCACAGGTCAGGCAGCCGCCATTTCAAGGGCCCACATGGCTTAATTTCTACTGCGTCACACAGGCCTAGGCCTTGCATTGCCACTCATACAAGCTATTCAATGCATTGAGAATCGTGTACTGTGCAAGCTGTGTGAACGTACCTGTGGGTTGCTTGACTCTGTGCTCCATGTTGTCCTTCCTAGGCACCGTCCGCTGGGACTTGTGAGGAGATGGAGGACTGTTCCCGTGTACAGGCCGCTGGTGGACCTGTCGACAATGGAAGAACGACATGTCATACTCACATACAGACTTGACAGAGCCTCCATTAATGAACTGTGTGCCCAGCTGGAGCCAGACCTGATATCACCCATCCGCCAACCCACAGGGATTCCCCCTCTAGTGCAGGTTCTGTCAGTGCTCCATTTTTTGGCAAGTGGATCATTCCAAACAACAGTGGCCATTTCATCTGGGATGTCTCAGCCTATGTTTTCTAAGGTTTTGTCCAGAGTGTTGTCTGCCCTGATGAAATACATGCGGAGCTACATTGTTTTCCCTGAGGTGGGCGATTTGGCTACAGTGAAGGGTGATTTCTATGCCCTTGGATATATTCCCAACATCATTGGTGCCATTGATGGGACCCATGTGGCTTTGGTACCCCCCAGAGGAAGTGAACAGGTGTACAGGAACAGAAAAAGTTATCGTTCGATGAATGTCCAGGTGGTCTGTTTGGCAGACCAGTACATCTCCCATGTAAATGCCAAGTTCCCTGGGTCAGTGCATGACGCGTACATCATGCGAAATAGCTGCATCCCTTATGTGATGGAACAGCTACAGAGACACCGTGTGTGGCTAATTGGTGACTCTGGTTACCCCAACCTGTCCTGGCTACTGACCCCAGTAAGGAATCCCAGGACAAGGGCAGAGGAACGGTACAATGAGGCCCATGGGCGTACTAGGAGGGTGATCGAGCGGACCTTCGGCCTCCTGAAGGCCAGGTTTAGGTGCCTGCATATGACAGGTGGATCCCTAATGTACTCACCAAAGAATGTGTGTCATATCATCGTGGCCTGCTGTATGCTTCACAACCTGGCTTTGCGACGCCAGGTGCCTTTCCTGCAGGAGGATGGTCCAGATGGTGGTGTTGTGGCAGCGGTGGAAGCTGTGGAGAGTGAAGAGGAGGAAGACGACGGGGACGACACAGACAACAGGGACAGTATTTTCAATAGCACACAGGTAAAATTCAACCCCAGCATTTTACAATTACTTACAGTCTCCTGCCTCTCTACTGTCTGTCCTATTCCCCCAGTGTATGTTAACTGAGTTGTGACTTTCCCTTTAAATTTCAGAGATGTGGCCCCCACTGCGTGACCTCTGCTTTGTTTCCCCATGGACTACAGCTGTGTGACAGTGGTATGTTCTGATCACTGTGTAACTGGACATTTTGGCTGCGTTATGTTTAATACATTTGTTCACAATACAGGCAGACTCCAGATTGTTTTTGTGCAATAAGTGTTTTTATTTAAGTGCAGAATTTAGGGACATGGATGGAAAATCGGTGATGGGTGATGGTGGAGGAATGTCCATGGCAGAGTCCAGCTTTTCAGTCTCACAGGTGCATTGTCCATATGCCTGTGGAAGGTGGAGCTGGAGCAGTTTCAGGTTGGACAGGGTGACAATGTGGGACAGTGGGATGACATCAGGGGGTATCCTTTGCTGGCGGGGGTCTTGACATCCTACTCTGTCTTCTTACGAGATCTCAGGCCCCGCTTGCGGGGTGGTTCTTTTTCTGCAGGGGGTGGGGTTCTGGTGGCCTGTTGTTGTGTGGGGGCTTCCTGTCCACTAGCGCCGACGGAGGTGGTTGCCTGTTCTTGATCCATGCTAGTGACCGGGGCCCTTTGTGGTGCCACATGGTCCCGCAATGTGGTGACAATCTGGTTGAGTGCCCCTACGATGGTGCCCATTGCGGAACTGATGCTTCGGAGTTCCTCCCTGAACCCCATGTACTGTGGCTCCTGCATGACCTGGATCTCCTGGAACCTGGCCAGTACCGTCGCCATCGTCTCCTGGGAGTGGTGGTACGCTCCCATGATGGAGGAGAGGGCCTCGTGGAGAGTGGGTTCCCTGGGCCTGTCCCCCCCCCTGTCGCACAGCAGCCCTCCCAGTTCCCCTGTTTCCCTGGGCCTCTGTCCCCTGGACCGTGTGCCCACTACCACTGCCCCCAGGTCCCTGTTGTTGTTGGGGTGGTGGGTTAACCTGGGTGCCCTGTAGTGGTGGACACACCGCTGATTGACGTGTCCTGGAGACAGAGGCATGGGCCCGCTGGGTGGGTGCTGTGCTGGTGTTCCCAGAGGGGGGTAGGTCTGCTGTGGCCTGTGGCTGTGTGAGGGGAACCGACTGTCCCGAGACCCCGATGGTCCGGGCTGGTCATCTGGGTCCAGGGAGACAGAGCTGCTGTCATCACTGGTGGCCTCTTCTGGGGGTGGGATGGACATTTCTGGACCCTCCTGGGCGGTGTGGTGGCGTTCGGGTCCTGCAGGGGTATAGAGGTATGGTTATTGCTTCAGTGTGTGCAATATCAGTCAATGGGTGGGTGCCCGTGTACCCCAGGGCTGGCATTCCTGTGTGGGGGCTTTTGTGAGGGTGGCTTGTGGGGGAGATGTGTATGTGCAGTGGGCATGCTTTGGTGATGGGTGTCCATGCTTTGTGGACGCATGCAGGGCTAGGTGTTGGGATGGGTGGGTTGTGATGGTGAGACATTTGCAGGGAGTAGGTGTGATGGGGTGGGGGTGAGGGTGGGGGTATGATTTGGGATGCAGGTGGGGTGGGGGTGGGAAGAAGTAGTTAAGATTTGACTTACCAGAGTCCATTCCTCCAGATACTCCTGCGAGGCCTTCAGGATGCAGGATGTGCAAGACTTCCTCCTCCCATGCTGTGAATTCTGGGGGAGTAGGTGGGGGTCCGCCGACAGTCTTCTGCACTGCAATGTTGTGCCTTGATACCATGGAACGCACCTTCCCCCGTAGGTCGTTCCAACGCTTCCTGATGTCATCCCGATTTCGTGGATGCTGTCCCACAGCGTTGACCCTGTCGACTATCCTTTGCCATAGCTCCATCTTCCTGGCAATGGTGGTGTGCTGCACCTGTGTCCCGAAGAGCTGGGGCTCTACCCGAACTATTTCCTCCACCATGACCCGGAGTTCAGCGTCTGAGAACCGGGGGTGTCTTTGGGGTGCCAAAGGGTGGTGTGGATGAGGTGTGGGGTGGTGTATGTGTTGTAGAGTGTGGTGAGTGTGGTGATGTGTGGTGTTTTGTGCGTGGATATTGTGTGGGTGATGGTGTGGTTTGCCTCTGTGTGATGGTGTTGTCTAAGCAGTGCTGTCTATCTCTGGCTTTCTGTCGGTTTTTTTTGTCGTAGGGGTTTGTGGGTGATGTGGGTGTGTGTTTTATATTGTGTTGGGTGTGTGGGAGTGTTGTTTGTATGTGTATCAGGTGTGTGTATTTTGAATTGTCCAATGTGGTGGTCTTTTGGAGATGTGTGTGTATTTTGACCGCGGCGGTGTGTACCGCCAATGGAATACCGCGGTTGAAAGACCGCCGCGTGGATTCGTGGGTCGGAATGGCATGGGCGTATTTCTGTTGGTGTGACGGTGGAGGTTTGGTCATCGCCAGTTTTTCGCTGGCCGTTGGTGTGGCAGACTTTTGTTGTTGTCGGGTTTTTGGCGGTTTGCCAGTTGCGGGTCAGAATGACTGTGGCGGTTTACCGCGACCGCGGCAGTGTTATGGCGGTCTTCTGACCGGCGGTAAGCGCCTTTTACCGCCGAGGTCAGAATGACCCCCAATGTGTCAAAAATATCTCAAAGGATATACTCCCTTAGGAGGTAAGTAAAATACACAAAATATACACACAAACCAAAATCAGGTAAGTAAAACAGTCAGAAAGTAGTGCAAACACTGTAGAACAGTGGTTCCCAACCTGTGGTCCGCGGACCCCAGGAGTTCGTGACACATTCCCAGGGGGTCTGCAGGTCTGAGCTGGCAGGAAGATACTTCTCCAGTTGAGGCCTCTCAGAAACACATGCGTGTTTTTCTATTCATTACTTTATTTATGTAGCAGCTTAAAAAGCACTGCAAATTCATCCACCACCTTTCACCTGAAAAATAAAACCTTCAAGATAAGTCATGTGATTAATGTTACTGCAGGAGAGGGATGGGAATTTTGACTAGTGGCAGTTTTGACTCATCTAAGGTAGCTCAGAGGGGTAACATGCCTGCTGCAAAAAATGTATATCATGCAGAGAACAGTATTTTATGTGCATAGCACAGTGGGTTACTGCTTCTGTGACAGAGATTACTTTGTCACTGTACATTTCATAAATTACAATCATAATGTAGCACAGTGAGCTATGAACTGGGGTCAAATAGCTGCAAGCAAACTGCATGTCAGAAGTTAAAAAGTTATATTTTTACCCAGTCTTTCATTATCCTAATGCTTTAAAAATGTTTGCTTGCATAGACATACATTCTTATTATTAAAGTCCACACTAACCACTGTGTTATGTTCTGAATCCTGAGTTTGCATGTCTCCAAACCAAGCACTCTTAGAAAATGCCTACAAGTATAGATGACATGTGAATTCTACACTTTGTAGTCCACTGTAAAGTGGTCCAACACCCTACACTGGTATGAGAGGTGCTATAAAACAAATGAATTACATGTGACAGAGAGGTTATGTAGAGAAGAGAGACCCTTGTGGTTTTACTTCCTTTTCCCACCACATTTATATGTGAAGAAGCTTCTCAGATCTTATGTACCCAAAAATAGAAACAAATGGCTTGGGAAATGTAGAATCTGACCCGAGGATTCTGCTTCCCTAAATAAATCCAAACATTGAAAAGTTAGTCATCGAGATGCAGTGTCGACCTTCCCATTACATTTGTTTGATATTTTGCATATTTTCAAAAAAAAAAAAATTAAATCTTTAGTAATTTGAGCATTTGTTTGGTGTGTTCTCGTTTGTGTATTTTTTGTGACTCACTGTTTTAATTCTTTAAATTTGTATTGAACAAATTGCTTGGGGGTCCCCGGCTTCCAACAGTGATTCAGTGGGGGTCCTCGGGAGCCAAAAGGTCGGGAACCACTGCTGTAGAATACAATAGGATGCAATAGGCCTAGGGGCAACGCAAACAATATACTAAGAAAGTGGAATGCGAACCACAAATGGACCCCTAGGCTAGTGTAGTGTGTAGAGGGTCGCTGAGAGTGTAAGAAAACACCAAGGGTGTCCAAGATACCCCAACCCAAGACCCTGGAAAGTAGGAGTAAAGTACTACTATTTGCCCAGAAAGACACTAAAGTCGTGATAGAGGATTTTGCAAAGACCACAACAGACTGCAAAGCACTGAAGACGGATTCCTGGACCTGAGGACATGCAAAGGAAGGGGACCAAGTCCAAGAGTTGTGAAAGTGTCCGGGGGGGCAGGAGCCCACTAAACCTCAGATGAAGGTGCAAAATGGCTGCCTCTGGGTGGAAGAAGCTGAAGATTCTGCAACAACGAAAGGAGCTAGGAACCTCTCCTTCATGCAGAAGATGTCCCACTGAATGCTGGAGGAGGCAGAGTTGTTTCTTTGGCAAAAGACTGCAAACAAGCCTTGCTAGCTGCAAAGGTTGTGGTTGAATAAAAAGGGTACTGCCTGGGCCCAGGAAGGACCAGGATGTCGCCACTTGGGAGAAGAGACAGAGACGGCCCTCTGCAATATAGAGAGCCCATGCACAAGAAGGTAGCACCTGCAGCAGTCCTTGAACATGGGTTCAAGAAGACTGAGCACAGCAGTCATCTCAACACTACAAAAGATGGTCCCACAAAGCCGGTGGTCAACTCAGGGAGTTGAGCAATGCAGGACAGAGTGCTGGGGACCTGGGCTTGGCTGTGCATGAAGGATTCCTTGGAAAAGTGCACAGAAGCCCTAGTAGCTGCAGTTCACACAGTGCACAGGATTACTGTCTGGAGAGGGGAGGCAAGGATTTACCTCCTCCAAATTTGGACAGTTGGACCACTGGACAGTATGGGTCACTTGGGTCCACCATCTGTGTTCCAGGGGCCATGCTCGTCAGGATGAGAGGGGTCCCAGAGTACCGGTGATGCTGAAGTTTGGTGCCTGCTGGAGCAGGGGTAAGATTGCATCATCCCACAGGAGATTTCTTTAGGGCTTCCAGTGCAGGATAAAGGCAGGTAGCCCCCAAAGCATGCACCACCAGGAAACAGTCTAGAAAGCTAGGATTAGGCGCTACAATGTCGCTGGTAATCTTCTTGCTACTTTGTTGCAGTTTTGCAGCTGTCGATCCTTGGCAGAAGTCGAAGAGAGAGGTGCAGAGGAACTCTGGTGAGTTCTTGCAAGTTGTTATCTGAGGAAAAGCCCACAGGAGAGACCCTACATAGCCCTCAGAGGAGGATTGGCCACCTTGTGAGGTAGGCACCTATCAGGAGGGGTTTCTGATGTCACCTGCTGGCACTGGCCACTCAGAGGCCTCTAGAGTGCCCCCACACCTCTGGATTCAAGGTGGCAGAAGTCTGTGACACACTGGAGGAGCTCTGGGCACCACCCCTGGGGTGCTGATGGACAGGGGAGTTGTCACTCCCCTTTCCTTTGTCCAGTTTCGCAGCAGAGCAGGGACTGTGTGTTCCCTAAACCGGTGTAGACTTGCTTAGGCAAGGAGGGCACAATCTGTGCCCTTCAAAGCATTTCCAGAGGCTGGGAGAGGCTACCCCTCCGCAGCCTTCAACACCTATTTCCAAAGGGAGAGGGTGTAACACCCTCTCTCAGAGGAAATCCTTTCTTCTGCCTTCCTGGAACTGGGCTGCCCAGACCCCAGGGGGCAGAACCCTGTCTGTGGGGTGGCAGCAGCGGTAGCTGCAGAGAAAACCCCAGATAGCTGGTTTTGCAGTACCCGGGGTCCAGAGTGGAGCCCTGGGAATGCTTGGATTGGCACCCCAATACCATATTTGGCATGGGGGGGGACAATTTCATGATCTTAGACATGTTTCATGCCCATATTCGAAGTTACCATTATGAAGCTACATATAGGTATTGACCTATATGTAGTGCACACGTGTA
This sequence comes from Pleurodeles waltl, assembly GCF_031143425.1. Lineage (NCBI taxonomy): Eukaryota > Metazoa > Chordata > Amphibia > Caudata > Salamandridae > Pleurodeles > Pleurodeles waltl. The sequence continues at coordinate 309,251,825 of NC_090445.1, read as the reverse complement.
ATGGTGTCCCTGCACTCACACAGTCCGGTGAAATTGCCCTGAACTATGTGGGGGCACCTTGACTAGTGCCAGGATGCCCTCACACTTAGTAACTTTGCACCTAACCTTCACTAAGTGAGGGTTAGACATATAGGTGACTTATAAGTTACTTAAGTGCAGTGTAAAATGGCTGTGAAATAACGTGGAGGTTAGTTCACTCAGGCTGCAGTGGCAGTCCTGTGTAAGAATTGTCTGAGCTCCCTATGGGTGGCAAAAGAAATGCTGCAGCCCATAGGCGTCTCCTGGAACCCCAATACCCTGGGTACCTAGGTACCATATACCTGGGAATTATAAGGGTGTTCCAGTGTGCTAATCAGAATTGGTAAAAATGGTCACTAGCCTGCAGTGACAATTTTAAAAGCAGAGAGAGCATAAGCACTGAGATTCTGGTTAGCAGAGTCTCAGTGACAAAGTTAAGCACCACACAGGGAACACACTTTCGGGCCACTACTATGAACACTGGAGTCCTGGCTAGCAGGATCCCAGTGAGACAGGAAAAAACAAACTGACACACAGTAAAAATGGGGGTAACATGGCAGGCAAGATGGCACTTTCCTACACCATGCCCCCGTGGCGAGCGTGTTCTGAGGAGCACGCCCGGGGCACAAGCAGGCACCTACTTTGGAAACCGGAGACGTCAGGCGGGGAAGGAAGCCTAATCGGAGGCTCCCCACCCTACCAGAGCCCATTTGATTTTGTGGATGGGCAGGGAGAGGAAGAAAGCCCCAACGAAGCCCAGAGTGATCTGCTGAGAACGCGGGCGGGGTGGAGGCCTCGCCGGAGGCCCCCTGTGCCACAGTTCTCCCTTGAGGGCCCTTTGAGAGTCAGGTGAGGCCCCCCATCTGTGACCCCACTTGTTGTTTCTTGGCTTTGGGCCCCCCTTCTGGAGGGCCAGGTACAGCCTCGGGGGCACCAGAGATCGCAGGCCCCAGGAGGTGCCCTTTATAAAAACCAGAGGTGGTGCGTGCCACCCCCTTTCCCACAGGATCACCATGTTGCCCCTGTTTTGCACATAGGAGCACCGGGGGGCCCTCATATCAATCCTGGTGGCATTAGGAGTGCCCTTACATCATAATAAAGGTGCTTTTTGGACCTATTCGTTCCTATGATGCTAATATGGACATTGGGGGTTGGTATTTTAACCTGCTTATTTTATAATGTGCTATACATATATGTGTGGATGTTCCTTTAATGGGCATAACATGCTAATATATCTTCATGACTTGCCATATGTTCCCTAATGTTCCTTTTATGGATATTCATGATGTGCCTTTGACAAGTACGCTTCTTTTATAATGTGATTCCTGAATACTGCTTATGTTGCAGAATCCTGAGTACTTACATGTTCTAATGTGACTACTGCATATTCTTGCAGAGTATTAGTAACCTGTGTAAAGTTCTGACAACTGCTAAGGTACCAAGGTATTTATGACATGTAAGGTTTGGTCTAATTATGTTTTTTTGCAGTACAGTTTATTGTGACATAGTTCAGTGCTGTGTTTAATTTGTAGTGTACATATTGCATCACGCGTATTGTGTGTGTTGTGCAAACGCTTTATACATTGCCTTGGTAGCTTGCCTGACTGCTCGTGCCAAGCTACCAAGGGGGTGAGCAGGGGTTATCTTGGACGTGTAACTCCCTTGCCCTGAGTAGAGTGGGTGGGTTCTGTCTGGCTTAGGTGCATACCCTACCTAACCAGAAACCCAATTTCTAACACTGGGAACTGCAAAACACGCAGTGCATGGGGGTACCATCTTGCATGGGGAGGCAAGCTCTTACCTCCACCAAATTTTGGACAGTTGGACTTCAGGAACGTCAGAACAAATTCAGTCCACCACCCATGATGCTGGATCCACGCACTTCTTCAGGAGAGGTGACCCAAGGCACCGGCCGTTACTGTAGAGTGGTGCCTGCTGAAGCATGGAAGTGACTCCTTCACTTCAAGGGAGATTCGTTTGTTCTTCTGATGCAGGCTGAAGACTGGTTGTCCTCTGAGGATGCATAACCGGGAAACAGTTGCAGTTGCTGGCAGGAGCTGAAGGTACAATGTTGCAGAAGTCATCTTTGCTTCTTTGTTGAAGTAATAGAGTTCCTGGAGGGTCCAGATGCAGAGGAAAGGATGCAGAGGATGCAGAGGATTCCTGCTGGAGTCTTGCAATCCGAATCTGAAGAGCCACCTAAGAGAGAGACCCTGATTAGCCCTGAAAGGGGATTGGTCAACTACACAGGTAAACACCTATCAGGGGATGGCTCTGACATCACCTGCTGGCACCGGCCACTCAGGAATCCAAGATGGCAAAACACAGGGACACTCTGGAGGAGCTCTAGGCACCACCCCTGGGTTGGTGATGGACAGGGGAGTGGTCACTCCCCTTTTCTTTGTCCAGTTTCATGCCATAGCAGGGGCTGGGGGTCCCTGAACCGGTATAGACTGGATTATGCAAGGAGGGTACCCTCTGTGCCCTTCAAAGCATTTCCAGTGGCTCTGTAACACATATTTCCAAGGGGAGACGGTGTAACATCCCTCTCCCAAAGGAAATCCTTTGCTCTGATTTCCTGGGCCTGAGCTGCTCAAGCAACAGGAGGGCAGAAACCTAGCTGTGAGGTGGCAGCAGCTGGGGCTGCCTGGCAAACCTCAGGGAAAGCCCCAGCGCAATCGACAATCAAGTGATCCTCAGACAGGCGTCGCCCCGGGAATAACCCGGGGCCGCAAGGTGCGTTCTAAGTGTCAATGTTCAGTGTCCCGTATGTGCAGCACAGGCGGGACGAAGGCAGCACCACCCTTTCGCCAACCCCACAGCAAGATGGCCGGGCATCCCATCAGGCTTCCCCTCTGGGAGTCAATCTCCACGATTTAAAAAAATCACCAGGTGCTCGGCCCAGGAGCCTTCCCATGGGAAAGGAGGGACCACACAAGTCTTCAAAGCCTTACCCCAGCCACACGGGACCAGGGCAAGCCAGGTACCTGGCAACAAAGGAGGGTCGCCCCACCTGCACACCAGCTATCCACCACCAGATTTCGATCCCTGCATGTTGAGAGTCACTGGCTTAAGGTTGCAGCCCGAGCCATGCTAGCAGTCTGGGGGACATCCCACCCCCACTGCCCTGGTCAGAGGCACCAGAAGGGAAGAGTCCCCCCTCCAGCACACCCCCACCGAGGGGAGACAGGGTTTCCTCACAGCCCCAGCTCCTCCTCGTCCAGGCCGCATTGCCGCCTGAGAAGGGCCACTTTTCAGTCACATGAAGCCCAGGCAGGCTGGGAATCAGGCCTGGGAGAGCCCAGGAAGCAGGGCTTTGGGGGGGGGGGGTGGTGGTCCCAGCCGGGGAGGCACTTCAATTCGGTTTCCCTCCCAGGGTCATTCGGGGTGTGCGTGGGTTCCATCTCAGGAGGGGCTTTCTATCTTGCCACTCCCGGCATAAGAAGGTCACGTCCTCACGGACAGAAGAAACCACGCCACGCCCAGTTCTCTCCCAAGCACCCCATTGGCCACGAACCACTCCGTTAGCCAGGAAGCACGGGGGAGGGCCAGGCCCTGTGCCTACGGGTGTTCCATTCTTGGAGGAGGCCAAGAGCTTCAGGCTGGCACTGTCGGTCTAAAGGGCCACTCCGCCGTTAATGATCCTTCCGCAGGTTCACCTACGGAAACCTTGTTACGACTTTTATTTCCTCTAGATAGTCACGTTTGATCATCTTCTCGGTGCTCCACCAGGGCTGTTGCCAACACCGGCGGGGCTGATCCAAGGACCTCACTAAACCATCCAATCGGTAGTCACGACGGGCGGTGTGTACAAAGGGCAGGGACTTGATCAATGTAAGCTTATGATCCACACTTACTGGGAATTCCTCTTTCATGGCAAATAATTGCAATCCCCAATCCCTATCACAACCGTGGTTCATCGGGTTACCCACACCTGTTGGCAAAGGGTGGAAACATGCTGATCCGTTCAGTGTAGTGCACGTGCAGCCCCAGACATCTAAGGGCATAACAGACCTGTCATTGCTCAAACTTGTGTGGCTGAACGCCACTTGTTCCTCTAAGAAGTTGGACGTCGACCGCTGGGGGTCGCGTAACTAGTTAGCATGGAGGAGTCTCGCTCGTTATCAGAATTATCCAGACAAATCGCCCCACCAACTAAGAATGGCCATGCACCATCACTCACAGATTCAAGAAAGAGCTATCAATCTGTCAATCCTTTCCTTTCCTTGCCCGGACCCGGTGAGGTTTCCTGTGTTGAGTCAAAATAAGCCACAAGCTCCACTCCTGGTGGTGCCCTTCTGTCAATTCCTTTAAGTTTCAGCTTTGCAACAATACTGTGCCACAAACCCAAAGACTTTGGTTTCCTCAGAAGCTGCTCGGCGAGTCATTGGAATAACACCACTGGATCACTAGTCGGCATCCCATCCTTTATGGTCGGAACTACGACAGAATCTGATCGTCTTCGAACCTCCGACTTTCATTCTTGATTAATGAAAACATTCTTGGCAAATGCTTTTGCTTTGGTTCGTCTTGTACTGGTCCAATAATTTCACCTCTAATGGCACAATACAAATGCCCCCAGCCTTCCCTCTTAATCATGGCCCCAGTTCAGAAAAACAACAAAAATAGAACTGGAGTCCTATTCCATTGCTCCTAGCTGAAGTATTCAGGTGACCGGCATGGTTTGAACACTCAAATTTTTTCAAAGTAAACACTTTGGACCCCCAGGACACTCAGTCAAGAGCATCAAGGGGGCGCTGAGAGGCAGGGGCATCCCGAGATTCAACACAGAGCTTTTTAAATGCAGCAACTTTAATATATGCTATTGGAGCTGGAATTACCTTGGCTGCTGGCACCAGACTTGCCCTCCAATGGATCCTCGTTAAAGGATTTAGGGGGTCATTCTGACCCTGGCGGTAATTACCGCCATTGCGGAGGTAGGCGGTAGCACCGCCAACAGGCTGGCGGTGCACCGCTGGGCATTCTGACCGCGGCGGTTCAGCCGCGGCCAGAAACGGAAAGTCGGCGGTGTCCCGCCGACTTTCCGCTGCCCTTGAGAATCCTCCATGGCGGCGGAGCGCGCTCCGCCGCCATGGGGATTCTGACACCCCCTACCGCCATCCAGTTCCTGGCGGTTCTCCCGCTGGGAACAGGATGGCGGTAGGGGGTGCCGCGGGGCCCCCATAAGAGGGCCCCAAAAAGAATTTCAGTGTCTGCGTAGCAGACACTGAAATTCGCGACGGGTGCAACTGCACCCGTCGCACCTTCCCACATCGCCGGCTCAATTCTGAGCCGGCGTCCTCGTGGGAAGGGTGTTTCCCGCTGGGCTGGCGGGCGGACTTTCGGCGGTCGCCCGCCAGCCCAGTGGGAAAGCCAGAATGACCGCCGCGGTCTTTCGGCGGGAACCGCGTGGTGGGCGGCGACCGCCGTCCGCCGCGGTCAGAATCACCCCCTTAGTATGTACTCTTTCCAATTACAGGGCCTCAAAAGAGTCCTATATTGTTATTTTTTGTCACTACCTCCCCGAGCCAGGAGCTGGTAACTTGCGTGCCTGCTGCCTTCCTTGGATGTGGTAGCCGTTTCTCAGGCTCCCTCTCCGGAATCGAACCATGATTCCCCGTTACCCATGGTCACCATGGTACGCTCAGAAAGTACCATCAAAAGTTGATAGGGCAGACATACAAATGTATCATCGCTGTCAAGGAGACATGTGATTGGCCCAGGGTTATCTAGAGTCACCAAAGTGGCCGGGAAAGCCCGGATTGGTCTTGGTCTTATAAATGCACGCATTACGAGAGGTCAGCATTCATCAGCATTTATTAACTCGAGGATTACCACAGTTATCCAAGCAACAGGTGGAGCAATCAAAGGGACTATAACTGAGTTAATGAGACATTTCACTGTACGGCTGTGTGTAGTTACACATGCTTGGCTTAATCTTTGAGACAAGCATATGGTAGTGGCAGGGTCAACCAGGAAACCGCACCTGCTGGATGGGGGGGCAGCTGCATGCCTGTCTTGGGCCAACCTTCACATCCCACAAGGAGAAGTCTGCTGTGGAAAAGCCCCTGTCTGGGGCCTGCTAGGGAGGACACGGCAGTCACACAGGCACCAGCGGGCACCAGCCATCTCCAAAGGAGAGAGACAACCAGGCCAAGGCGCAGCCTGAGCAAAAGACGGGGTGCCTGCCAGCCTGGGCCAGCAGAGACACCCCACGGAATGGTCATTCCGAGCTTCTGCAGAAATGTGCTGGGTGGAGGAGGATGATAGCACACAGATGCCTGGACTGCCAGGCAGCTTGCAGGACCTCGCACCACCCAAACCCTTCCACTCTGGTCAGAACGCTGGGAGGCACAAGCTGCCAGGCTGCCTGGCTTTTGCTCTGCCTGGTAAGGGAAGGGCCTCTGTGAACAGCAGACCTTCAGTCGGATGGTCGCTGGTGGGGTGGAAACAACAGCCGAGGCTGGCCAAGCAATCCATCCCCAAACAGACCAAATGTGCCCAATCGATCAGAGTACAATGCTGGCTGAACCCACATCCTCAGTGGATAGGGAGAGGGGGCCACATTGCATAGGAATATCAGTTTGCACTCTGGGAAGCCAGGTTTGGAGGAGAGACTCCTCAGACAGGGCTGCAAGGTGGCTACACACCCAGGCTTCAAGGCAGGCCAGCCTGGACCGGGGCCCTGGCAGCGCCCGGTTGAGAACCACTGGACCGCAAGGGGGTCTGGCATACCTTGTCCTGGTAGTAAACCGGAAGAAGGCTACCCCCCTTTCTTGTACTCTGTGCGCACCTAGGGATGGAGGGGACCACCGGCGAGAACGCAGGTCACCTCCTGGAGCTCTGGCTGGGCATGAGGAAGTGAATGAGCCCTCATTGGGACATCCAGGGCAGCCTGGCCATCTGGATGTGCCACAGAATCACATGGAGTGTGACCAGATGACCTGAGTTGTTGGAGCGACCAGATGGCCAGGCCATGAGGCTGTAAGTCTCCCTAGGAGCCCTGGCATCAGGGGGCCGGAAGACAAAGACCAGGATGGGGCTTCAACCCCGGGGCAGCCCAGACATCTCGACGTGCCATAGGAATGGATGAAGCTTGACCAGATCACAGGGCTCAGAGAACGGCCATCTGGTCGCATTGTGCCTTAACATAAGGAGCCTGTGCTCTCCCCTACATTGGACAGAGACTCTGTGGCCTGGGTTCTCAAAGCCTCTGCTGGCCCTCAGGCACGGAGCTACGAGGAGGGCCCCAAGGCCTCTTTACATGCTGGCGGAGCCCTCCCAAGGCTTGCACTTTCCTACCTGGTGGGCCGGAGGACAAAGCCAAGGAAGGGGGCTCCCACCCTGGGGCCCCTGAAACTGAACTGGCAGAGGAAGCCTCCCCCCAGCCCAGTGGACTCCCAGCCCATTCATGGTGTTGCATGGTGGAAGAAGGGTGTGCCCACCCTAGGGCCAGGTAGGACCTGGTCAGGGCTCATGAACCCAGCCATGCAGGTGAGGCCTCCCTGGGCCCTCTGGGACCCCGTCACAGGGGCCTTGAAACGCGGTGGGCTGGAGGACGAAGCCCAGGATTGGGGTTCCCACCCAACCCCTGGCCCAGAGCCCGGATGGAGCCCCTGAGCATGACCTGGCAGGGGAAGCCTCCCCAGGTCAGCCCGGCGATCTGGACGTACCATAGGAATGAACAGAGCACAACCAGATGCCTTGGGGTCTCAGAGCGACCAGATGGCTGGGCTCAGAGGACAGTCATCTGGTTGCATTGTGCCTTAATATAAGGAGACTGCACTCGCCCCTGCAGGGAACTCTGCAGCCTGGGTTCTCTATGACCCAGCTGGGCCTCAGGCATGGGGGCCCAAACCAACCTCTGACCCGGGGCCCTGAGGCCTCTTTACACACCAGGAAACCACTCCCTAAGCCGGTGGTACCCCGTCACATGCTATTTGCCATCCAGCTGGGCAGAGGCCAAAGCCCAGGCAAGGTGTTCCCACCCTGGGTCCTGCCACAGCGCTGGCCTGGAGCCCAGGGCCGGGCCGGGCCCCTGAGCACAAATCAGCAGAGGAAGCCTCCTGTGTCCCAATGTACGCCAAGGCCAACCAGGGTACGGTAGGCTGGAGGAAGGGAGCACCCACCCCAGGCCCTGCAGGTGACTCAGCAGCCTGGGTTCTCTGAGCCCCAGCTGGGCCTCAGGCATGGAGGCCCAAACCAACCTCTGACCCGGGGACCTGAGGCCTCTTTAAACACCAGGAAACCCTTCCCAGGTTATTTGACACCCAGCAGGGCAGAGGATAAAGCCCAGGCAAGGGGTTCCCACCCTGGGTCTGCTACAGCCCTGGCCTGGGGTCCAGTACCTGGCCAGGGCCAATGAACCCAAACCAGTAAAGGAAGCTTCCCTTGCCTGGCTGGAGGAAGGGAGCACCCACCCCAGGCTCTTCGACATCAGTTTGCTATGTGAGAAGCCAGGTTTGGAGGAGAGACCCATCGGACAGGGCTGCAAGGTGAACACACACCTAGGCCCCCAGGGTGGGTCGGTACAGGCCCTTGCAGTGCCCAGTCTCAGAACCACTGGATCCCAAGGGGGTCCTGAGTAGCCTGTCCCTAGTAATCTAAAAGAAGGCTACCCCCCTTTCATGTACTCCATGCACACCAAAGGACGGAGGGGACAGTCGCGAGAGCGCACCCGGCCTTATGGAGCCCTGGCTGGTTTTGAGAAAACGGAAGTCTGGCCATCTGGACGTGCTATACGAACACATGGAGCACAACCAGATGACCCGAGTTGTCGGAGCTACCAGATGGTCGGGCGACGAGGGCGTAAACTCTCCCCAGGAGCTCTCACCAGAGGACAAAGACTAGGACGGGGGCCTGAACTCGAACCAGAAAGGGAAACCTCCCAGGGCCTGGTGGACACCCAGGCCCCTGGGGTACGGCAGGCTCAAGGAAGAGAGCGCCTACCCCAGGTCCTGGTGGGGGCCGTGCCGGGGCCCCTGAATCTAAACTGAGAGGGGAAGCCTTGCTTAGCCTTGGCGACTCCCAGGCCTAGGCAGCTCGGTGTACGGCAGCCTGGAGGAAGGGAGTGCCCCCCCAGGGCTGGGCAGGGGCAAAGGGCCCGGTCAGAGCTCTCTGAACACAGCCATGCATGGGAGTCCTCCCCACACCCTGTTCCGGGTGCTTTGCCACTTGGTGGGCCAGAGGGCAGATCCCAGGACAGAGGCTCCTACCCTGGGGCCCACCAGGGCCCTTGAACCCAAACTGTCAGGGGAAGCCTTGTTTGGCCTGCTGAACTCCCAGGCCTGGGCCCCTCAGGGTATGGCAGGCTGGAGGAAGGGAGCGCCCGCCCCCAGGCCCAGTGGGGGCTCGGCCAGGACCCCTGAACCCCAATTGGCAGGGTAGGCAGGGGGCCAGAGGACAAAGACCAGGACGGGGGCCCCAGCACCAGGGCCCAGCCGAAGCCCCTGAACTCAAACCAGAAGGGGAAGCCTCCCAGGGCCTGGTGGACACCCAGGCCCCTGGGGGTACGGCAGGCTTGAGGAAGGGAGTGCCCCCCTCAGGGCCTGGTCGGAGCTCTCTTAACACAGCCATGCATGGGAGTCCTCCCCAGACCCTGTGCCGGGTGCCTTGCCACTTGGTGGGCCGGAGCGCGTAGCCCAGGACAGGGGGTCCCACCTCGGGGCCTGCAGGGGCCCCTGAACCCGAACTGTCAGGGGAAGCCTCTCTGGACCCTGTGGACTCCCAGGCCTGAACTGGCAGGGGAATTCTCCCCAGGCCAGGTGGACTCCCAGGCCTGGGCCCCTCAGGGTACAGCAGGCTGCAGGAAGGGTGCGCTTGTGCCATGGCCTGGCGGGGCCCAACCGGGGCTCTCTGAACACAGCTGCGCAGGGGAGGCCTCACTGGACCCTGTCCCAGGTGCCTTGCCACACAGGGGGCTGGAGAACGAAGCCTAGAATTGGAGTTCTCAAACCAGGCAGAGACCTGGCCCGGGGCCACACCGGGCCCCTGAACTCGAACCTGATGGGGAAGCCAAAATAGGAAAAATAGGGGGTGTTGAATAAAGGAGAATTGACGCTTCAAGAGTCAGTTGGTATGTATGTGAACCTACAAACTCAACAAAGCGGTGCACTCATGAGGGAAACACCCCCAACCCTCAAAGTGATTTACTACGTCAATCAGATAAACAGTACACACAATGAGGCACTCGCTAAATTGTTATAAATGTAACACCACTGGTAACAAACCCTCATGCAGAGTCAGTACTTTAGGTCCTAAAGAATTCTAACACAGCCAAATGTCATATTTTCCTTGTAAAGTTCATTTCAAAAGGAAAGTAGCCTCTGTAGTCTTCAGTGTGTTTCATCAAACTTGTAATTTATTTTCTCAGTTCCACATTCCGTTCTTCAGAATGCGTCGATATATATTGTTCCAATATATTATTCCAATTCATCAATATGTCACCATTATGGCCAAGGAGTCGTGGAGTCGTGTTCTCAGAATCCCTCTGATGTAACTTCACAGCCAATACATCAATATTTCACAGTTATGGTCAAGGAGTCGTGTTTTTAGAATCCCTCTGATGTAACTTCACAGCCAACACGTGTTTCATCTTGGGGAAACCCCATCGACTTCATCAGGGCTGGAATTTCATCAAAATAACTCCATATAAGCATGAATAACCATCAAAATACCAGACAAAATATACCCTTCAACCTATTCCAGTGGGATTGAAGACTAAGAAGTGTGATATGGGTACGGCAAGCTGGAGGAAGGCAGCGCTGCCCCAGGTCACGCCAGGGGCCCGGGATCCGGTCGGGCTCTCTGAACATGGCAAATCCTAAATGTAGCTACAAAAATCACGCTTTTCTCACAGTTCTGGCTGGGATCACTTAGCCAACACAAATGTCCTAACACCAAGCATTCCCCTCGACCTCCCAAGTAAAATGATACATCACTTGTGTGTTTGGGCCAAGTGCCTGAAACAGGGAAAGGCCAAAAACATGTAGAAAATGAGGGGATATCACAGCGAGTTGATAAGGGCAATTTTTCAAATGTTTTTAGACTGACACTGCTTTGGGCATCCACACAAGTGAGATAGTTTTCTGGGATCCACCATTGTTTTCAGACCAATATCTATCGCTAACTGGAAGTAGGTTGAAAGCAAAAAAAATAGGAAAAATTAGGTATGTCCCAGTAAAATGCCAAAACTGTGTTGAAAAATGTGTTTTTCTGATTCTAGTCTGCCTGTTCCTGAAAACTGGGAAGATGGTAGTTTTAGCATGGCAAACCCTTTGTTGATGCCATTTGCAGGGAAATAATCAGATGCTTTCTTCTGCAGCACTTTTTTCTCATTTTTCCCCAAAATTCCAAATTTTAGCTGTATTTTGGCTAATTTCTCTGAATCCACAAATACCAGGTACCTTTAGAATCTCCAGGATGTTGGAAAAAAAGGAGGCAAATTTGGCGTGGATAGCTTATGTGGACAAAAAGTTATTGGGGCCTAAGTAAGAACTATCCCAAATAGCTAAAAAAAGGCTTGGCACAGCAGGGGGAAAAGGCCTGGCAGCGAAGGGGTTAATACTGATCTGACTGGAGTGCTTTATGTACTATAGATGTGTGGAAACTGGCCTAGCGGTGGCTCTTTAAACACTAAATCAATGCCATACAAGAATTGTGTTTTTAATACTCATGCATTGTGAAAATTGGCTAACTGTTGTGAGTTAAATACTGGAAGATTGCCGAAACGGGTTTGGCTATGATTCATATTGTGGCTTGTTGTAAATATTAATGGAACAATATTGACAAACAGAAACTGGTCTGGCCATGGTGATTTATGTTGTGGCACACTGTGAAACGTGACCTGACAATGGTGCTTTATATACAAAAGATACAGTGGGGAAGCTGTCCCTACAATGATCTTTTACATACCTGGACATTGAGAAATCTGACCTGGAAATAAGGCTTCACACACTAGGTCATTATGGAAAGTGGCCTATCTATGGTGCCATACATAATGGACCCAGGAACTGCCATGGCTAGGATGCTTGATTTAATAAGGTACGGGAACATTTGATTAATTCTATTTCAGAACTGATTATAATGGTTTATAACAAATAAATAGTCATCAATTGTGCTCAAAACAATTTTTATAGAGGGGTAATTTTCAAACATCCACATACAGAGGGTTAGACTCGCTGTTGCTTACTAGCTTGCTGAGTCAGAAAAAAACTCAGAGACATTGTGCATTCCCAGTCAGGCTAACACCCAAAATAAAGTAAGGTATCTAGTGCTTGATAAATATGGCAGAAGATAAAAAGTTCTAAAGATGGACTTTTTCAATGGCTGTTTGTATGTACTTGGTATTTATATACCTAGCTAAAAAGCAAGGATGATGTATAGGGTCAAAGGCAAAGATACAGTCATTGAGTGACTGGACTGTAGGGGAAGGTGGCTTCTGAGAGTGGAAGTCGAATGTCAGTGACATAGTCATGTTGTAGTGCTCCTTAAAATTGTGTCTTCAGCTCTTTCCTACATTGGAACATTTTTTTTGTTTACACTTTCTCACCTCCAGTCTGGTGGTGTTCTGACTGTGAGTGTGCCAAATGCCACTCAAGGTTAAAGAGCTTGTCAACTAGATAGTTGGTGTGCACTGTACAGCACACATACAAAGTTGGAAAGGCATTTGCACTTGTCTAGGCGTAGTTTTTTTGTACAAGAAGGGTACCCCTGTACGAAACCTATGCTGGACTCACGCACACACCCTAGCACTATGGTGCTAAGGTGTGTGAGTGGCGTATGCCAACTGAAAACAGCACTGGTTCTAGGGAAAGGGGAGGAGAGGGCCCTTTCTGGAAGAAGATGGCGCTCTCCCCCTTTCTCCTTGTCAGGCAATGCAGCAGAGCAACCTTGGGTGCTGCGCTGCATTGCATGTCAACTACCAGAATCTCGGCTGTATTGTTCTTTGTAGTTTTACTATATTTTTCCCCTGTTTTTTTTATTTAGATTGAAGATTTTACAGAATTTGAATCATGCATTTTCAACGTTTCCTTGATAACCGCCAAATTATTTGTGAGAAATAGTTTGTTGGAAAATGGGTTATTGGTAAGGGCAGGTAGGTACCTACACTTAGCAATAGGCCACTAACCTCCACATAGGTCCAGTTAGGCTCAGTAAATTAAACTCAGCTCAACCCTTGGTAGCTTGGCAACGAGCAAAAAAGCTTAACTTAGGAGACAGAGTGTAAAGCAGTCCAATATAACCAAACAGTAATTAAATAAAACACAGGAAACAGTTTAAATCCGATTTTTATCTTTAAAATGACACAAAAACGATTAAAATCGGATAAGGGGAACCGGAGATATGAATTTTTAAAGAATTATTGTTTTTTCAGCACTTAGAAACAAAAAGCGCCAATCAGGTCATCTGGTTGCACCTCGACCGGGGCAAAATCAAAGTTTAAGGCTGACCGCGATGGAGACCTGCTCGGCTACAGCTCGCGGGAGGCCTCGGTCAAAAGTTTACCTTCAGACTTAGGCGGTCATTCTGACCCTGGCGGTAAAAACCGCCAGGGCCGTGGTCCGCGGGAGCACCGCCAACAGGCTGGCGGTGCTCCTTTGGGCATTCTGACCGCGGCGGTACAGCCGCAGCCAGAAACGGAAAGTCGGCGGTGTACCGCCGGCTTTCCGCTGCCCAGGGGAATCCTCCATGGCGGCGCAGCTTGCTGCGCCGCCATGGGGATTCCGACCCCCATACCGCCATCCTGTTCCTGGCGGTTTCGGCCGCCAGGAACAGGATGGTGGTATGGGGTGTCGTGGGGCCCCCGTAAGAGGGCCCCACTTAGAATTTCAGTGTCTGCTTAGCAGACACTGAAATTTGCGACGGGTGCTACTGCACCCGTCGCACCCCTTCCACTCCGCCGGGTCCATTCGGAGCCGGCTTCCTCGTGGAAGGGTGTTTCCCGCTGGGCTTGCTGGCGGCCTTTTGGCGGTCGCCCGCCAGCCCAGTGGGAAACCCAGAATGACCGCCGCGGTCTTTTGACTGCGGTACGGTCTTCTGGCGGTTCCCGCTTGGCGGGCGGCTCCAGCCACCTGCCAAGCTTGGAATCACCCCCTTAGTCTTTTTTCTGAAGATTTTCTTCAGCGGGACGAACCTGCCAGTCCAATCCGACCTCCTTGAACTCTTCTCTGGATACGCGTCGTGGGAACCCTCGGTGGAGATTTTTACCTTCGGACGTAGTTGTTTTTCGAGGTGAAAATCCTTTGACCAGGATAAACCTGGATCTTGATCCGAGGTCCTTGGAGCCCTCCTCGGATACGCTGGCTTGGAGGTCCCGGTCAACTTTTTACCTTCAGACTTAGGGGGTCATTCCGACTCCCGCCGGCGGCGGTAACCGCACGCCCGGCGGGAACCGCCAGAAGACTGTACCGCGGTCAGAAGACCGCAGCGGTCATTCTGAGTTTCCCGCTGGGCTGGCGGCCGACCGCCAGAAGGCCGCCCGCCAGCCCAGCGGGAAACCCCCTTCCATGAGGATGCCGGCTCCGAATGGAGCCGGCGGAGTGGAAGGGGTGTGACGGGTGCAGTTGCACCCGTCGCGATTTTCAGTGTCTGCTTGGCAGACACTGAAAATCATAGTGGGGCCCTGTTAGGGGGCCCCACGACACCCGTTACCGCCATCCTGTTCCTGGCGGTGAAAACCGCCAGGAACAGGATGGCGGTAAGGGGGTCAGAATCCCCATGGCGGCGCTGCAAGCAGCGCCACCATGGAGGATTCCCTGGGGCAGCGGGAAACCGGCGGGACACCGCCGGTTTCCCGTTTCTGACCGCCACGGTCAGAATGCCCATGGAAGCACCGCCAGCCTGTTGGCGGTGCTTCCGTGGTCGTTGGGCCAGGGTCAGAATGACCCCCTTAGTCTCTTTTCCGGAGATTTTCTTCAGTGGGACAAACCTGCAAATCAGGCCGGGTCGCGGTTGAGGCAAGCCGGCTAGAGTTGCTGCGGCGGGTCGGTCCCTCTATGGAGCTTTTTTTCAAAAGTTCTCCAAACTTCTCCAAACTTCTGGGGCTTCTCCCAGATGTTCTTTTAAGGTTCTTTTGGGGTCCACAGCTCACCCGAAGAGTCCAGAAGCTCTGAGATGATCCTTGGGGGGTGCGGACTACAACTCCCAGAATGCACCTGGCACAAACTCCTTTTTGGCCACTGGGCAGTGGTCAGCTGGTTGATTTCTTCAGGAGTTGGTGCAGGGGACTCTGGTGAGCAATTTTTCACCTGTAGCAAGCAGGGAGTCCCTCCTTGAACCAGTTGAAGCCAGGCAAAGTTCTTCTTGTGGTGAAGCCCAAATGTGCAACTGGTGCAGTCCTTCTGAGTGCAGGTTCCAGGTGCAGGCCAGGGGTCCAGCAGGGCAGTCCTTCTTCTCCTTTGGTTCTTCCTTGTTGGAATCTGATGGGGATCTGAGGTGTGGGTGCAGGTGTGCCAGTTTTATCCTTGCTCCTTTGTGAAAAACTGGGGGGTCCTGATTCTCCAATCAGGTGCAGGGTCCTTCCCCCTGTGATGACCGCTTCCTGGGAAGTGTGGCAAAAATCAATCCCAGGAGCCAACATTCTTCAAAAATCCATCATGGCTGAATCTGATTTTTGGAGGTTACATCTGGCTGAGCCCACCCACTGGTGTGGCTAAAAACCATAAACACACCCCTCTCCTGCCCTCTCCTAATCTAATCAAGGGGGCACCTAGTTGTCTGGGGTTGCAGGATGTGGGGGTGTTGCTGGGTTGCTCCAAATGTCCTTCTCTGCCTGTGAAGACCAGTTTGGCAGCCCTCCACCTTCCTGCCTCACCATCTGCTGAGGGGAAATTCTCTCCCACAGGCACATCTCTTTGTGTGAAGCCAGGCCACTTCACACCTCATCAAGGCAGCCTGGCCAGGCTGCCAGAGGCTGGCCAATCAGAGCACAGCAGCAAAAACAATGCAGGGCTGAAATTGGCAACTTTTCAGGTAAAGTTTAAAACTCTTTACCTGAACAAGTTATATTAAATCCAACAACTGGAAGTTGTGGGATTTATTATAACAATTAATTTGATACCAAACTCTTGGTATCCATTACTTAAGGGGACTTTTAAAATTAAAATAAAGTCTCCCCATTCTAGCCTATGGAGGCCATTCACTACAATGAAGGGAAAATGGATTTGTCTGTTTTTACCTCACCAGGTTTTATAAAACTATTTTTATAAGGTCCCTGCTTATAGTTACATGGCACCCAGCCCTAGGAGCACATAGGGCACACCTTAGGGGTGACTTATTTGTAAAAATAAGGTAGTTTAAGACGTTGGAACTACTTTTAATTCCAAAGTCAAATTTGCATATAACTTTAATTTAAAAGCAGCCAGCAAGGCAGGCCTGCCTTTAAAATGGCACTGGGCACCTCAGCAGTGCACCTATGGGTGCACTACCTATGCTGTGGTCCCTAAACCTACATGCCTTACCATATACTAGGGACTTATAGGTAGGTTAACTTAGTCAATTATAATTAGCCTAATTTGCATATTCACTTTACACAGAGCACTGGCCCTGGGACTGGTAAGCAGTACACAGGGCACAGCCAAGAGTCAGCAACCACCAGTACCTGTTCAAAAAGTGTGGGGGTGACCAGGGCAAAAAAGAGGACTTTCCTACACAGTGTCACTCGTGAAAAAGTGAACTGCGATCCAAAACCTTCTTTCTTTCTCATTTTCTCACTCACTTTTGGCATCTCTGCATCAGTTTAGAGATTCTGAATAATTCTTTCCATGATGTAATTTCTTGTTGTAAGCAAGGCACAATTACATGGAGCACAATTGTGCAAATGTAAAGAACGATTTTAGAGCAGGTTAATTGGATTGGTTATGCTAGTTATATTGCCTCATTTAAATTAGAGTCTGTGGATTAATGGTGATGTAACACTGGGCAGCATTGGAGGGTTGTTCTGGGAATCAAACCACTTATAAAGGAGGCATCCACTTCTCATACTAAGAGAAGGGTTACGCGCAGCACTCGACCAGATAAGCCTTTGGAGTCCCGGTGTCCCATGCATGTCCCATCATTTCCGGGTAACAATGGTGATCAGACCGTCTTTAAAATAATCTTTCTGCTATCTACATACAAAGTGATTTTTTCTTGCCAGGGAAGATTGAAAACCATTATTTGTGCTCAGGTCATCTTACTTTCTATGCAGGTTCAGCTGAAATGTGTTTCTCTGTTGACTGCATAATGATGGTGAAGGTAATCCACACATTGGTATGAGTGGCTGTAGTCTGTATTTTGTATTTATTGGGTTCAGCTACGTAAAGTCATCATTTCCTGATTCTTGTTAAACAACTCGATTTTCTGATAGTGTTTTCGTGCAATTCATAATGCAGTGTACCAATTGCTCATTAGGTGTTTTTGTACTTGTTACAAAGGGGAGGTTTTATAAATATACAATTAGGGTGAGCTATTTTTTTTTTTTTACAAGTTAAACACAATATATAGTTTTGGTTCTACATAGAGCATCACGTGGTTTAGCTGTATTCTATAACATTTCCCTGGTGCTATCCGTATGTATATTATGTTGAGTATTTTTGTACAAATGATGATGATAAAAAGGCTAATTTCCTATTTTGGGGCACATAATTCATGTTGAGCGATGTTGGGTAAAATGTTTTAAGTCGATTTTTAGTGTCAAGCTGTATAGTGTAAAAAACAGCTTTTTTGCCCAACAATTCATGTCGGAAAAACAAGTTATTGAGGGGGTCTCACCAATATTAATATATGTCTCCACGAGGCAAAGCGCATGTGTGTGCAGTCAGCTCACTTACTGGTTGTGCTGATTTTTTGACTTTACTACTTGATTGTTCCCCTGAGAATCTGTTACGTTCCTTGCAAACGTGGATGGGAACGTTTGAATGGGTGCTTTGGGTGAGACATATTTCTAGAGAGAATGCTTGATGCCAGTAGGTCATTTAAGAATGATCCTCAGGAGAAAGTGTATCAATGATGATCTTGATGATAATGGCTGGTTGCTATAAATAACATCACAAAATAATTGTCATGTAGCCTACTATTAAGGTCTGACATACCTACAACCATGCTTCACCTGGAATCGTTTTTTAGGAATACAAAATCTCGTTCGCAAGTGGATGCAAGCACACTTTTCCCAGTGACAACAGTATGCTCCTAGTTGTCAGATTGTCTGCTACTCATTTGGGTGAAATCACTCCTGCCATGATTGGGGATCTGTGTAGACTAGGCTATAAATTGTAATTTACTGGAACAGCAGATAACTGACACCACCTTGAGAAGTGCATCTGAGGTAACGCTATCTGAGCTTGAGTTAGCAAAGCCCACTTTGCCTTCCCAAAAGACCCAAGACTATCTATAGGCCAGATCACATCGTAACCTCGCATGAAAAGTATTACCATTTAGAAAATAAGCTTAGTCGGGCAACTAATTTTGACATTCTAACCGATCCTTAGATGATATTCTTCAGGCTAAACTCCTATTATAAGACGAAGGCAAACGTGATTTTGGAAGATAATGTATCCTATGCTCCTTTTTGTACTGTTAACAAGTAATGTTATTCCACTGTAGTACATGACTGGACACACATTAAATCCGTCATTGTGATGCCGCCACACCAATGCTCTTAAGCAAATCGGGGACATAGCATTAGAAACATCTATTTGTCTATTTCTTACGCTCAAGGTCAAAGAGCACTTTACTAGCTCAACTACCAATCCGTTTATCTTCTTTAGAGCATGCCTAGTGCGGGCTAACATACAACTCAATAGCAAAACAGAGCCGGTTCCAACTTCACCTTCTCCTCTACCTTACTCAAGGTTACTCTTCTGGATTATACAGGTAAAGCCTATACAGAATTAGTTTGAATGTTCTATATAGTGCAATTGAAGAACGTAGACATCAAGTAGTACATAATCTGATGAATCTGATAGTTAACGAATATGGCCCATATCTAGTAGAAGGATTCCTTCTAGCCTCTCATTCGATTCTGCAACTATTGCCTACTTAAAGAATTACCTCTGTGAGTTACTATAGCTCTGTGATTTGGTATCCTTCTAACCATTTCTGTTGTCATACAAAGCTATTGCAGTAAGTTGATGAGCATGTGCAATAGGCTGAAGGTATCCTGGTAGGTGTCCTTCTTTGATACCCATTCTTAGGTGGATTGCCATTTTGTAGCATTCTCGCATCCTTTGGAGCCCAACTGCATCCTCATCATAGAACCTTAGATGTTAAAGCCATTACAAATAAATATATTGTTTAAAGAATTTATCTGCGGCAAAAACCAGAATGTTCTGAAAAACAGAGAACAGTTTTGGGATAAGAAGTACTTATGACAACGCTACTTTCTCTACCAAGAATAGGTCCATCTGAAATTTTCGCCACAGCCCTGCTTGGTCCTGAATTTTCTTATCCATAGCCAGTTAACTGCATACATATATCTTCTTTCAAATCCACCTTATGTGCACTGTAACCTAAATGTTTGAATATTTCCAACAATAATCTGTGTCATTGTGGCAGCATTTGATCCTCTTAGCTCTTACACTTACTTGATCAATTTATACGTGAGATCATAAGTGTATCTAAGATTTCCAATCTTTGGGAGACTATACCTGCTGGTTTATGTAGAAGAGTGCAACATCATTCCTATGAAGTTAATTACTTAGGAATTTACTGTATCAAATTCCTGTATGCATTGTGCCAGATTGTCCACCTTATTCTTTATTGCAGTGATGGTATCTTCAGATTCTGGCACTCTCCATTCTATGGCCTCAAATGGACAGTGCTTACTACGGTGCGTAAATCTGTGGATTCATAGTTTTTCATGAGGACACGCCTGTGTTCTTTCTTTACCTTTACATTTTCTTTATAAAAACGGGTATCTCCCTGATTCTATAGTTTTATGTCACCTAACAATCCTATCATATCTCTGTCCACTGTGTCATGGCAAACCCGGACTCCTTAACAGGTTAAGTAAAACTCTCAAGCATCTTTTTTTTTCACACAGTGTTTATTACCCGGGATGACAGAGTGCAAGGTTTCTAATGTAGATCTCACTTCAGATGTCTCCATGATGCCTTTAACAAGTTCCCCTCATGTCTGTCCTTGTTACAGCTTTCTTTCCAGTCACACAAGTGGGGTTGTCAGCTACTATATGTATGTTTCTTAATGGTTTACCATGCAGACATGTCTTTCTTTGATACTAATGCTGTGATCTGAGCTTAAGGGTGTGGTGCCACTGTATGTGTTTTGTAATCTGAGGATCCTGTCTCTTGCCAGGAAGCAGAATGATGTAAAGCACCCCAACAGATTTACTAGTATGCAATTCACATGAATATTGAGGTGTTCATTTTATCTATTAACCTTTTTACCTGTCCACTCCTTTGAGCAGATGCTGTCTGTCAAAGGTATCTCAGGTTTTCTGGACATTGCTACCGTTAGGACAGTGTTGGAAAATCTTCACCAATACAAGTCTCTTCTGCCAACTGTGAGGATTGGGTATGAGCTGCCTTTTACTTGAATCCTTGGGGCAACATCTGTGAGGTTCCCAGCCCGAATCCCAAATCGCAATACAGTATCCGCTGGGCAGCGTTTACAACCACATCCTTTCCTGCTTCTACCCCCTTGAAGTGCTGAAGTACACATGATAGATGGGCTGGATCTAGTTTCAAAGGTCCCCTAATTTCACTGGGAGATTCTCAGCCATCCACATTCATGCATGAAAATTTGCTTACTTTCCACTTGGGACTGCACACATATTTTCCCCAGTTGGTTTGACATTGAATCTCTGTGAACACGGAACTGCCAGTGAAGTATACCATCTACACCTCTGATCTATTGGTCATATCCCAAAAACAGAGGACGTTCTGAACATTTGCTGAAAGATCTTTGCAATCAACATGTTTCTGATAAGCTTAAATGTGGAAATTCGCCTAATGGTCTGTCGTTGCTTATTGCCATTATTGAAGTTGCCCTCTCCTGCTTTGGATGGGTTGGTGACAGGGTTTTTCACCTAGATCAAGGTGATCGTTAGGCCTCTCTTTTATTTCACCACAGTGGAGTTGACGCTTACGAAGCTTTTATTTGTTTTTGGTCCCATTGTTCAATTATCTCTGCGGAGTTCGTTTAGAGCTTCCAATATGTAAGGAAAAAAGAAATTCACTTTCTAAAGAAGTAGGTATATAAGGGGAAAACTTTACAAGAAAGTGACTCTTCGGTCCTGGTGCATCACTTTTCTTGCATGCCCCTACCCCCATCTAACAACGCCATGGTTGCGCCGTATTTACAATATGGCACACCATGGCAGTCATTAGGTCAATAGCATCAACATTTTTGATGCTATTGTGGAGCTTTGCTACCCTAGCGTAAAGAAAATTGATGCCAGTTTAGCAAAGTGCAAACACGCCCATAGGTTACTATAGGTTCTTCATTTTAACACCTGTTTTGGCACAGTAAAATATTGTAAATTTCAGTGTGCCATTTTTGATGGCCTCCTGGCGCCAGAACGCTCCTCTTGCATACATTATGTCTGACGCAGGCATTGTGGCAGAAGGAGGTGCAAAGCGGTGCAATGCATGCATTGCACCACTTTGTAAATAAGGCGCAGCAAAAACGCCTCCTTAACATCATATTAACATTTAAAAAAATTATGCTAATGAGGCGCAAGGAGGTGCTAAGGGCTTGTAAATATGCCTCATAGTGTGCCTCATCACATCCGAGAGTTAGGATTCTGATGTGTTAATTCATGGTAGTAACATGCAGGAACATGCAGGACAGCTGGCACAAAAACATAAAAGGGAGAAATAGAAGAAAAGTGTATGTTTTGTGGACATCGTGGCAGACACAGGTCTTCAAGAGAATAAGCAATATCCACCCTTTCAATTATTGTGTTAATCACTCCATGTGTTTGTGCTGAATGGATAATAGTACAGAAACTGAATCACAGCTGAAAGTCACTGTAGAGCTTCCCTTCATGTGCTTTATTAGCCCTAATCTCAACAGAGCACCACTGTTTATACTGCAAATGATAATTCTTACATTATGAGGCCACAGAATTTAGACACACATTTATGTGCTTACTCAGAAAATAAAAGTGTGATACTGCAATAAATACAGTATAATTTAAACTCTAAATTTGACTAATTTGCCTAAACCTGGCTTCTCCATCGAGTAGCTTGTGAGCAACTGATAGTTCGCCAGATACCTGAAAGTAGCTCTTTTGTGTTCAGTCCAGCCTAATAAACTAGAAGCCATTTGCTTGGATGAATGAATATATGCATATTAAAATTGAAACTTGTGTATTCCAGATAAAAATATATGTATTTTCAGAACTCATAGGTTTGGAGAAAAAAGGTAGAATTTCCAAAATACATTTAAAGCTCATATTTCAGAGGTAACTCATATGGTGTTGTGGAGACGTCTTACTAATATTATTATCTTGCTGCCAGTGACTTTGAAGCCATGGCTGCTATGCATTATCCATGTAAAGGCACTCCACATTGATACAGCATTTTTCTACAGTAGTGCTGGCAACTCTGACTGATGCCCTGAGGTGAACACTTGTGGTAATCCAGCCTGGGTTGGTCACTAATGTATTCTTATTTGATGTGGTCACAATTGCACCACTAATGATGTCAGAAGCTCAGGATGATTTTCAAAGAACATAAGTAGCTCCTATTAAAGAAAAGGTTAGAGACCTCTGGCATACCCCAATGCTAAACATCCCATATTTACTCATTGCATGCACTGCTTTTTTTGTTGCATTCATAATTTATTCCTTAGCAATGATATTTCAACATAGCACCGGTTCAATAATGTTTACCTACAGAAAGTGACAGTAAAACATCTGTTTTGTAATGTGTTCTCTCATATTGTTTGTATGGGAAAGACCTTTACACAAGCTTAAGAAGTCTAGCTGTTCCGCTCTACTATTTGTTACACTTGTAGGATTTCAGAGTGTTCAGTTAGGCACGCAGTCATTTTGAGAGAGAGGGGCGGGGCATGCTGTCCCAGTTGAACCTACATGTAAAATAAGTATAACTGGAATTCAAGCAACTGTCATTGTATCATACCACACTGTCCCCATACTGCCTCCTCCCATAAAAATGTGTGCAGAGATCACTTCAGAAGACTTTAATGCCTGACACGATTGAAATTTAACTTCTCATCATAGGCTAATGACGATGAAATTTTTCTGCATCTATAACATTGACTACCTGTATGAAGTCAAATATTTAATGGTAATAGTAGATTTAGTTATCTTAACGTCACACTAATGTATCTAGACAACATGCATATTAGTTCATTGTTGTGTACTTAAGAATAATAAATCTATGCCAATGTATTTATTGATATAATGATACTCAATATTATGAATTCAATATTTTTGTATGTCAAGGTCAAATTCACAGTAATGTTGACAATCTGCCATCTGCCGGTTTGAAATGAAGTACTGTACTGGAATCAAAGGCTGAAGAGTAAGTGTTATCAAATGTCTAGCCAGGTAAAAACCTAGGTACTCTAAAACCACCCCAATATTTGCCATCATACACTATTTTGCTATAGCTGCAGTGGATAAGCGTATGTTAGGCTGCATTTGTTTCCCCTATCAAAAAATTCCCGTTGGACATTACAATGATTCATTGACAGATTAAACAATCTCACTTATCTGTTCATCAAAATCCATTGTCAAGGGAAGAGAGCAGCTAAATACACAAAATCAATTGTATTCTATAGACTGAATAGTTGTATGTATTGTTGAAAAACCCCATATGTGCCCCCAAACAGGGTGACAATAACACCAGGGATCACCCCAGCCTCTAATGATAATATTGGGCAGGGTACACTGTTTTGTAGTTTCCTTGAATTTGTTTCCCATTCACAACTCTTCAAGCACATCCTAATCTGATGGGGCACGTGGCTGCATAAGTTCCTAAACAGATCAATTCTGATGTTCTTGTGGTCCTCGGATGATTTTGGGCAGAGCAACAGTAGCTAGAAGCATTTAATTTAATTTAATTAAAGTCCCCTATGGGTTCTAGGCCATTGTTGGAAATTGGTTTATTAGTAGGGGTTGGTAGATACCCGCCATTTGTAAAAAGGCCACAATCACAATATAAGGTCCAGTCAAGGTCTCAATAAATTAATCCCTTACTCAACCCCCTGGTAGCTGGCAACAAGCAGACAAGCTTAACTTAGGAGGAAGGGTTCTAAAGCATTTTAAACACCCATACATTAAATAAGTAATACACAACACACAATAAAAATAAAATAAAGCACCAGTTTACAAGAAATAGGACATATTTTTATGATTAAAATGATACCAGAAAACAAAAATCCAGTGTAGGGAACAGAGATAAGAATTTTTAAACCTTAAAAGTAAAACTAGAGCTCAGAGGCAAATAGCACTCAATGGGTTAAAAAAAGGTCACGCTGGACAGGGACAAAGTCAAGAGTTCTGTCCGCCTGCAATGTAACACTTTTCCACTTACATCCAATAGTGTTTCTTGATGCAGGAAAGTGGCTCACAATACTAATCCAAGGTTCCAGAATCTCTGAGTTGCTCCTTGGGACGCAATTCCTACTATGCACCTGGTCAAATCCGTAAAAGTCCACTGAAGCCTGTCCAGCTGGGCTCTTCTGGCAGGAGATGATGCAGGTGACTCTTGGTAGCTCCTTTATACCTGTCGCTTACAGGGAGTCCACTTCTAAATCCTTTAGAAACCAGGCAAAGTCCTCTTGTATAAAGCCCAGAGTGTGCAGCAGGTGCAGTCCTTGTGAGTGCAGTCTTTCTTGGTGCAGACCAGGGTTTCAGCAGGGCAGTCCATCTTCTTCTTTTTTTCAGGCAGGGATTGTTGGGGGTCCACAACACCAATCCAAGACTCTAGAAGCACTGAGATGGTCCTATGTTCCCCAGAATGCACCTGGCCAATTCGTTCAAAGTCCACTGGAGGCTGTCTAGCTGGGGTCTTCTTGATGGAGCATGTGCAGGTGAAGCTCTGTTTACCTGTTGCTGTCAGGGAGTCCACTCCTTCACTTCATGAAGACAGGCAAAGTCCATAGAGCTGTAGTTCCTTAGTGGGCAGCAGGTGCAGTCTTTCGGACTGCAGTCCTTTGGGGTGTATACCAGCATTCCAGCAGGGCAGTCCTTCTTCTATCGAAGTTTCAGGCAGGGATCTCTTGTAGCTCTTGTGTACCTGTTGCTTCAGTGAGTCCCTCCTTAATACTTTTGAAGCAAGGCAAATCCTTAGGGCTGTTATTCCAAAGTGTGCAGCAGGTGCAGTCCTTGTGAGTGCAGTCTTTTTTGGTGCAGACCAGGGGTTCAGCATGGCAGTCCATCATCTCCTTTTTTCCAGGCAGGGATCGTTGGGGGTCCACAACACCAACACAAGGGTCTGGAAGCTCTGAGATGGTCCTTTGGATGTTGGAACTATCTTCCCCAGAATGCAGCTGGCCAATTTGATCAAAGTCCACTGGAGGCTGTCCAGCGGGGGTCTTCTTGATGGAGATTGTGCAGGTGAAGCTCTGTTAACCTGTTGCTGTCACGGAGTCCACTCCTTCACTTTTTGAAGCCGGGCAAAGTCCTTAGATCTGTAGTTCCTCAGTCTGCAGCAGGTGTAGTCTTTTAGAGTAAAGTCCGTTGGGGTGCAGACCAGTATTACAGCAGGGCAGTCCTTCTTCTTTTCGTAGTTTCAGACAGGGATCTCTTGTAGCTCTTGTGTACCTGTTGCTTCAGTGAGTCCTTCCTTAATCCTTTTGAAACAAGACAAATCCTTGGGGCTGTGGTTCCAAAGTGGGCAGCAGGTGCAGTCCTTACAAGTGCAGTCCTCTTGGGGTGCTCACCAGGGGTCCCAGCAAAACAGTCCTTCTTCTCTTAATTTTTCCAAGCAGGAATCTGAGTTGCTTGGCAACTCTTTCATATTTATTCAGTGTTCCAACGGCATCAAGCAGGGGGACAACCCTAAACAATGGATGCAGACTGCCAACCAGGTGTATGACCACTTCCTCAACGTTTGGACAAATCCAAGATGGGGAACTTTTCTCCTAAAGGGTTAGATCAGGCTAAGCCATCTCACTGGTGTGGCTAAGTTTCCCTAACACTCCATTTCCAGCCGACTCACTAATCTAATTACTGGGGCTTCTATTTGGCTAGAGGTGCAGGATGTGGGGGTGAGGCTGTGTCCCATCCAAACTGTCATTCTCTCTTTGAAGACCAGTACGGCTCCTCCACCTCTTCCTGCCTTTTGCGCTGCATTTTGTAGTTCTCCTCCCACAAGAATCCTTTGTCTCAAGGCAGGCCACTTCACACTTCATGAAGACAGCTTGGCTCAGTCTGGCAGAGGCTGGCCAAACAAGGAAAGGCTGTAGAAGGCTGGATTTTGGCTCGCAGAAAAGAAAGTTCTATAACTTCTTTCCTGTAATACTTATAACAAACTGAACAATGTCAAGCTGTTGAATGTATGATAACTATCCTTTACGTCCTTGAATTATAATTCACTTCCATGTTAGCCTATAGAGACAATGCATTACAATGGGGAAATCCAAATTGGCAGTTTTTCCCCTCAACAGGGCAAATAAAACATTTTTTAAATGTACAGCTTATAGTTATAAGGTACCCTACCCCTAGGACACCTAGGGGAGATCTTTAGGGTGAGTTGTATGTACAAATAAGGTCATTTTCTTCTTTGGAATTACCTCTAATTCCAAAGCCGACTTTGTATATAGTTCTAATTTAAAAGTAGCCTGCAAGGCAGGGCTGGCTTTTAAAATGACAAAAGGCAACACAACAGTACATACTTAAGTGCATTGAATATAATGTGCCACTGAACCTACACACCTTATTATATACTAGGGACTTACAGCTAAGCTGTCAGTACCAATTGTAATTAAACCTAATTACCATATACTTGTAATCTGAGCACAGGCCCTTTGTCTGGTCATCAGAGCCCAGGGCGCATTCAGAGTCAGAAAACCAACATTTAGTAGTCAAAATAGGAGCACAAAGTGTGGGGGAGGACACACTTCAAAAAGCCCTGCTTTCTCTCAGCCACTTTAATGAGAACATACAAGAAGTAATGATGGGAATGCTTACTAATAGTCAAACTACTGGCAACCACTTAGGCAGCATTCTAACCCATCATTCTTTCCCCACTATGTCATATCAGAGTAGACACAGCCATATGAAAATCAACCTTTGTCCCTCTCCAATAGGACAGGCCAGCGAAAACCGCCAAGTCATGTCCTATCTGAATAGGAACACAATCAACCCTGGACTGGTTTTGGCCTATTTGGGCCTCTTCAGTCGGGTGCAGCTTTTTGTCCAGTGGGGCAATGAGTACTGGACCCACATCTGGGTATACACCATCTGAGCATTGAGAATTGGGGGCATGTTTGTCAATCCCCTGATTTGATGGAAGATGGGTGTAAAATATTTGGTTATTGGTTGACCAGTAACCCCAATTCTCCTCAGGGTGAAGTCACATACAAACACTAAATGCTCAACCCTTGGGTAACTTGGCACGGAGTAGTAGGCTTATCTCAGAGGCAATATGTAAAGTATCACTGCAACACTTCAAACAGTAACACAGTGAAAAAATACCACAAAAGGAGCCCACCACAAAGTTAGAAAAATAAAGCAATTTTTAATAAATAAAACAAGACCACATTCAGTAGAACTGGAGATATTTAATGTTAATTTTTTTAGCAAAAGTAGCACAAAAGGCATTAAGAGCCAACTGTGAATATCTGGTCATTGTGGACCAGGACAAATTCACAAGTTCAGGCCAATTGCAATGGAGAATGGGCGAGCTACAGGGATCCAGGTAGGCAAGCTGGACAAAGTACCTTCTATCCTAGTGTGCAAAGTGTTGTGAAGACCAGTGTCAAAGATGTGTCATGCAGTCCAGGCGATGCACCAGTTGCAAGATGTGCCACTGCTGTGGTGTGAGGTCCTGTTGTATTTTTGTTGACTATCCTGTCGACAAGTGCTTGCGATGAGAAGTCTGGAATCAGGGATGCGTTGGACAGTCGGGACGATGCGTCATTCTTATGAGCTGAAAGGCTGTGATGCGGATTCCTACATCGAGGCTGCAGTCAACAAGAAACGCAAGGGCCTGTGCAGAGGATACATCGTGTAGTAGCAGATCCAATACAATGCGGGCTGTGGTGAAGATACAGATCTTTTAGAGTAGTCCAATCCATACCCCAGCAGAGATGCGCTGGTTCTGCTCAGGGTTGTGATACAAAGCAGATAAGATGCACCGGTTTCTCCAGATACACAGTGTTTGAAATGGGGTTTCTGGTTGGCTAGGGTATGCACCTAAGCCAGGCAGAACCCACCCACTCTCGTCAGGGCAAGGGAGTTATACGTCCAAGATAACCCCTGCTCACCCCCTTGGTAGCTTGGCACGAGCAGTCAGGCCTAATCCAGAGGCAATGTGTAAGATATACACCACAAGGTAAACACAACACAGAGCTATGTAAAAATAAACTGTATTGCACAAAACATAATTAGACCAAACATTACATGTCAGTAATACCCTGCTACCTTAGCATTTGTCAGAACGTTACACAAGTTACTTATACTCTGCAAGAATAGCAGTTGTCATATTAGAACATGTAAGTACTCAGGATTCTGCAACATAAGCAGTAGTCAGGAATCACAATAAGAAAATATATGTACTTGTCATAAACACATTCTTAACTACCCATAAAGGGAACATTAGAGCACACATGGCAAGTCATAAAAATCAAATATTAGCAGATTATGCCCATAAAAGGAACATTAGCAGCTATATATACAAACATCATAAACATAGGCAGTTAGATATAACCAATAAGGTCCATCTCAGGACCATCAAACATATATATGTCCCTCATAGAGTACCTGGTTTATGATCAGAGGCACCTCAGTGCCACGGGGATCAGAGAGGGAGCCCCGTTCACTCCTGTGTGCAGCACGGGGGCCACGTGTCAATCCTGAAGGGGAGGGGGGTGGTAGGCACCCCCTCTGATATTGAATGTCAGGCCCCTCCTGGGCCTGCACCTGAACTGGGTCGCCGACACGTGCTGTGGGCCCCCATAGGTTGCGAGTGACCCTCCTGCGGGGGGGCACTAAACAAAAATGCCCAAAGTTTGCCGGGGCGTCCGCGCACCTAAGGCAGTGGCCGGAGGGGGAAAGGAACTCGCTCTCTGCCCCCGTGCCCTGCAATACTGGAGGCAGCCACTCTCGTCCTCAGTGCGGCTGCCTGTTTAAAGAGGGGAGAGGCCAACGCCTCTCCCAACTCGCTGCGTTCATTTCTGGAGCCGAGCGTGAGCCTCCTGGGTCACAGCGTTGATCTCCTTGGCAACAGGGGCTTGCGTGTACCCCGGGGGCACTGCTCAGATTATCGGGTCCCCGGGGACACATGGAGGAGTGCGCCGGCTCCTCTCTTCGTGGTCCGGGTGCCCTGGGGGCACAAGACACAGCCCCCGCCGACGCACTTTGGTGATTATGGATGCCCGGGCCGCGGCGGTGATCACAGCATCATAAAAGCACTTTGAACAGTACGCCGAACAACACTGGAGTCCCGGGCTGCGGCGGTGATTATCCAGCAACCAGGAAGCGCTTTTAAAAGCGCATATAGCAAGGCTGAAGGCCCGGGCTGTGGCGGTGATCCTTGCAGACAGGAAGCGCTTTTCAAAGCGCTATGGGGTCATACAGGAGCGCTCTCCAAGCGCTCAGTCCTTGAAGCAGCACTCCTCGTGCTGTAGTCGGTTCACAGGGGCCAGAAGCCACAACACCCTGCCCCTAGAGACAAAAACTGAGGAAGGAGCACAGGGCTGGTGATCCCAGCTACAGGCCAGCGCAAAAGTGGATGCAAGCAGTGGCAGTTCCTACTGTGGATCACAGGTCAGCACAACAGCAGCAGTCCATGGCGGTTCCTGGTGACTTCTCTCAGCACCCTTTGGTCCAGTTCCAAGAATGTTCAAAGGATGTCTAAATTTTGGGGAAAATTCCCCTGTATTTATACTCAGTTTACAGTGTCTTTGTCAATGAGGAGGAGAGGGGGTTCCAACCAGTTCCAACTGGTTCTGGGAGTTTCCTTTCTCTCCTCCAGCACAGGCTCCAAACTTCAGTGGGGGGTAAACGACCCTATTGTGCGAGGCCAGGGCACAGACTTTACGAATGGAGGTGTGCCCCGCCTCTCCCTTCTCTCAGCCCGGACGACTATACAATATGTAGATGCACCTCTGTGACATCTCCACCCTCCCTGTGTACAGGCTGTCTGAAAAGTATGCACAAAGCCCCAACTGTCAGTCTGCCCAGACATTGATTGGAGTCAGGCTGAAAAATAAAAGAGTCATAAGCACAGCTAAATGTGCACTTTCTAGAAGTGTCATTTCCGTAATAGTAACAAAAATACACCTACACCAGTAAGTAGCATTTCCCATCACTATTACAACCATACCAAACATGCCTACGCTACCCCTCATAAATCAGACAATAACCCTTACAAATAAGCAGGGCATTTCTAATGTAAGCCTATGAGATGGCAGTACTCACAGCAGTGAGACACCAAGTTAGGCTGTTTGTCACTACTAGGACAGGCCACGCAACCTGGCACATGTCCTGCCTTCTACATACATAGCACCCTGCCAATAGTGCTAGCTAGGGTGTACCTCAGGGGTGACCTACATGTAGTAAAAGGGGAGTTCTGGGCCTGGCAAGTAAATTTAGAATCCAGGTCCCTGTGGCGGAAAACTGTGAACACACGCCCTGCGCTAGCAGGCCTGAGATAGGCTTGAAAGGCTACTTCAGTGGGTGGGGCCCTGGGTATAGGAATACCACTTTACAAGGGACTTATAGGTACCTTAAATATGCCAATTAGGTATAAGCCAATTATACCAATTATACAAGGGAGAGCACATGCACTTTAGCACTGGTTAGCAGTGAAAAAGTGCTCAGAGTCATAACATCAGCCAACAAAGGCCAGAAAAATACGGAAACAAAAGGCAAAAAATCTGGGGAATGACCCTGTAAAAGGGCCAGGTTCAACACACAGAGACTGGCAAAGCATCAAGGTCCTGGACCGGGGTGACACCACTTGGCAGGGTAGGCTCACAGACAGCAGTGTCCAGATGCAGGTACAAGGTTGTTGAAGCCTTCTCTCCCTGAGGCTCAAGTCAGGAGATCAACCAACTAACCCTTGGAGTCACTCTGGGTTTTGGGTTCAAGAGTTGAAGATCCAGGCTTTTTTTTCTTAGGCTGGAGGGTAGGAAGCAGCAGTTCAACACAGCAAAGCAGCAATACAGCCAGTCAGCAAGCCAGAAAAGTCCAGTCCAGCAGAGTGGTAGTCCTTCAACAGCAGGAGTGTGGGATTTGGATGGAATTCCATGTTACATGCGCATTGCACAATAACCAAAACTCTGCAAAATCCGCTGGCTGAGTGGAATTTGTTTCCCACCCCTATTTAAAATCTGACTTCACCATAGGTTAGGATTTCAAATTAGGATTCCAGAGAAACCAAACATAACCTGGTCACCTCTTCCCATTTGGAAATTACAGTTATAAAGTGTAATAAGGTAACTCCATTGTTACCTTATGGGAAAGCTAGGTCTTGCAGTAGTGAAAAATGAATTTAGGAGTAATTCACTACCAGGACATGTAAAACCTAGCAGCACATGTCCTACTTTTTAAATACAGTGCACCCTGACCCACTAACCCCTGAGCTGTCCAGGACCTACCATGGGAGTTACATATGTGTGAAAAAGGGAGGTGTGGATCTGGCAGAAGGTTTTATTTGCCAGGTTGAAATAGTGGTTTGAACTGTACACAAAGGCTGCAATGGCAGGCTTGAGACATGTTTGAAGGGCTACTTAAGTTGGTGGCACACTTAATGCTGTAGGACCACTAACAGCATTTAATTTTAAACCCTGGGTACAGGTAGTACCTCTTTACTATGGAGTTATCTGTAAATTAAATTGGCCAATTCAGGATGAGACAATATTACCAAATAAAAGGAAGCAGCACATTTCAGAGAAAAGGGGCCCTGGTACAGGGGTGGTTGTAACAGACCCCCTAGTAATTCAAAGAGCATTTCAGAGCTTTTTTGAAGTCTTATATAAATATGATTTACCAG
The DNA here is from genome assembly GCF_031143425.1 of Pleurodeles waltl. Taxonomy (NCBI): domain Eukaryota; kingdom Metazoa; phylum Chordata; class Amphibia; order Caudata; family Salamandridae; genus Pleurodeles; species Pleurodeles waltl. Next base: position 309,219,675 of record NC_090445.1, on the reverse strand, counting down.
AAGCAGTGGGAGATGAGATGCCAAAGGTAGAAGAATTTATGTTAGGGAGACTTAATGAAGAAGGGGTGTCTTTTTTGGAGGAGGAATTGTTGGAGGCAGAAATAGTACAGGCTATCGCCAAAGCGAAAAAAGAGATGGATGGCTTGCCTGCAGAGTTGTATGTAAAATCAAGTAGTATTTTATCTCCTCTACTCAAAGAGCTTTTTAATGCAATTTGGAGGGGGAGACTCAACTACTAGGGTCCTGGAATGAAGCAATAATAACTGTCATATTAGAACCCGTGAAAGATGCTTCACTTTGTGAATCATATCGGCCAATCTCCCTAATGAATAATGACTATAAAATATTCACAAGCATACTTGCTAGTAGATTAGGGGAGGGCATTGTGCCTCTGATTCATGTAGATCAAAAGGGTTTTTTAAAGAATAGGCATATGTATCATTTATCCCATGAATTAATTGGGGCAATTTATATGGCGTCAGTATCGGCCTTCCTTTGGCGGTTGTTACCCTTGATGCTACTAAGGCATTTGACCGAGTGAATAGGGGCTATTTAATTCATATTCTAACACAGCTGAATTTTGGCCCAAGGTTCTTGGGAGCAATCAAAAGTATTTATACCAATCCTTCAGCAAGAGTTTTGATAAATGGGAGTTTAACCTCCCTGTTTTTTATTACTCGAGGGACTAGACAGGGTTGTCCTCTCTCCCCTCTGCTCTTTAATGTGTATATAGAGCCGCTTGCCTGTATGATTAAAAAGGACGTTCTTATAAAGCCCTTTATTTCTATGGGGTGGGAGAAAGAGGTATCTTTGTATGCAGATGATACTATCATTTACACCACAGACCTCCCTGCGACGTTAGATAGAGTGGCAGGGATAACACAAAATTTTGGCCGGATATTAGGGTATCAAATCAGTATGTCAAAGACGGAAATCATGACATGGAATATAAATATTCACCATAAGCTAATAAAGGAAGAGATAAGATATCTTGGAGTTAAGATTCCACAGGACCTGGAGAAAACATCGTTGGGAAACCTGAAACATTTGATGCATCAGATAGATAAATTGTTATTAAGTTGGGTACATCTTCCTTTAACCCTATACAGGAGGGCGAATTTAGTTAAAATATTTATTCTCCCGAAGCTCACTTTTCTCTTCAATATGATCCCATTGGAATTTGCGGAAAAACAAATACAGGACATACAATCAAAGATAGATAGTTTTATTTGGGCCCATAAGGGAATTAGGATTGCTAGGAAGAAGCTATGTAGAAGTTATTTTATGGGAGGAATTGCCCTCCCGGATATTCAGTTATATGTATGGGCATTTCAGTTAAAGAATGTCAAAGATTTATTAGTAGCAAAGGAGATATCTCCACAAAAGAAGGCTATGCTTAGTAGCGAAGGGGAAGGGGAGCATAACTACTTGTACACATTTGGTCACCCAAGGTTTTACAAAAAAGTACAATTGAAATCACTAAAGGCGGCGGCCTCTTTGTGGGCAAGAATCAGGAAAGTCACTAACTTATCTTATTATGGTACTTGCGCTCCCATCTGGGACTCCCCCGGAACTACGGAGTGTTTGCAAGATGCCTTGGCTCGCCCTTTGAAGGAGGCAGGCATTAGACAATGGGGACAAATACTACAGGAGGGGGGATTGAAACCATGGGGAACATTCGTCACTAGCCGTTGTTTGATATCTAGGTTCAAATACTATCAATTACAGGCATGGGTAAGATCATTAAAGACAGTAGAAAAGGAGACTAATGAGTTAGTGGAGTTGTTACATAAGAATCAACCACATAAGAAGGAAGCCGCCACCTACTACAGAATACTCTTGGAGTGTTTGGATAAATCAGATGAGGAACAGAATTTCCCAGGCTCCTTACGGGAGGAGGTGGCCAGTAAGGAGGAGATCAATACATTATGGGTAGGTTCTTGGCAACGTTTCTATAGAGTGGTTAAGGCTGCAGCTCTTGGAAAGAACCATCTATTTGTTTTGCACAGAGCATATTATACTCCAAAGAAGTTAAACAGATTGAACAAAAATGTCCATGCAGCCTGTAAAAAGTGTGGCTTAGTGGGGGCAGACGATATGCATATGTTGATGTTATGTTCTCGGATTTTAAATTTTTGGAAGCATGTGTTTGAGACTTTGGCCCTCATTACAACATTGACGGTAAAAGCCGCTTACAGCTGTGCAGAAGACTGCCAACACACCGCAGCGGCCGAGGAATTCCACCACAGCTATTATGACCCACATGTCGGAATCTGCCAAAATTCAGACACCCACACAAGTCCGCCACACCAAAGGCCATTGATAAACTGGCGATAACAAACCCTCCACCGTCACACCAACAGAAATACGCCCACTCTATCAAGACCCACGAATCCACGTGGCGGTCTTTCAACCGCAGTATTCCATTGGCGGTACACACCACCGCTCTCAAAATACACACACTTTTACAAAACACAGCCACATTGGACAATTTGAAATACACACACCTGATACACATACACACACCACTCCCACATGCCCATTACAATATAAAACACACCCCCACATCACCCACAAACCCCCACGACAAAACATTCCGAAAGAAGGCCAGAGAGAGAGCACCAGCAAGAACAACAGTATCCACAGGCACACAACACCATCACCCACACAACTTCCACGCACCTCACACAACACGCCACTACATATCACCCCACATATCACCACACACTCCACCCCACACATCACCTACACCAACCCATGGCACCCCGCAAAGACACACCAGGTTCTCGGAGGCATAGCTCAGGGTCATGGTGGAGGAAATCGGTTGGGTAGAGCCACAGCTATTCGGAGCACAGGTGCAGCACACCTCCATTGCAAGGAAGATGGAGCTATGGCGAAGTATAGTGAACAGGGTCAATGCAGTGGGACAGCACCCAAGAAATTGGGAGGACATCAGGAAGAGGTGGAACGACCTACAGGGGAAGGTGCATTTTGTGGTCTCAAGACACCACCTGGCGGTTCAGAGGACTGGCGGCGGACCCCCACCTCCTCCCCCACAACTAACAACATGGGAGGAGCAGGTCTTGACGATTCTGCATCCTGAGGGCCTCGCAGGAGTAGCTGGAGGAATGGACTCTGGTAAGACAAATCTTAACTATTACAACCCCCACCCTACCTGCATGCCATCACATACCCCCACCCTCACCCTCACCCCCAGCACCCCAACTCCTCACATATGTCCCAACATCACAAACCACCCATCCCAACACCAAGCCCTGCATGCAACAACAAAGCATGGACACACATCACTAAAGCATGCCCACTGCACATACCCATACAACCCCCTAAACCATCCTCACACAAGGTGCCACACAGGAATGCTAACACTGGGGTACACGGTCATCCACCCATTGCACACCATGACACACACAGATGTAATAACCATCCTTTTATACCCCTGAAGGACCCCTACCCAACGTCACCGGACAGGAGGTTCCACACATGTCCACACCACCAACAGAAGGGGCCCACAGTGATGACAGCACCTCTGTCCAACTGGATCTAGATGACCACCCCGGCCCTTCGGGGACCTCGGGACAGTCGGTTCCCCTGACACAGTCACAGGCCACTGCAGAGCTTCCCCCCCAAGGAAACACCAGCACAGCACCCACCCAGCGGGCCCATACCTCTGTCCCTAGGACACATCAATCAGCAGTGTGTCCACCACTACAGGGAACCCAGGTTAACCCGCCACCCCAACAACAACAGGGACCTGGGGGCAGTGGCAGTGGGCACACGGTCCAGGGGACGGAGGCCCAGGAACACAGGGGAACAGGGAGGTCTGCTGTGCGACAGGGGGCGGACAGGCCAAGGGAACCCACTCTCCACGAGGCCCTCTCCTCCATCATGGGAGCATACCACCACTCCCAGGAGACGATGGCAATGGTACTGGCCAAGTTTCAGGAGACCCAGCGCCTGCAGGAGGAACAGTATATGGGCTTCAGGGAGGAACTCAGAACCCTCAGCTCCACCCTGGGCACCATCGTAGGGGTGCTGAAGAAACTACTCAACACCAGGAGGAACACTGTGGCACGACAAGGGGCCCCTGACACTAGCATGGACGATGAACTGCCCACCACCTCCGCTGGCGCTAGTGGACAGGATGCCCAGCCACAGGACCACCACACCAGCACCCCACCCCCTGCAGAGGGAGAACAACTCCGCAAACGGTTCCTGAGATCCAGGACAAAGACACAGCACGATGCCAAGACCCCCGCCAACAAATGAGACAACCCTGATTGTCATCCTACTGTCCCACTTTGTCACCCTGTCCATCCTTAAACTGTACCAGCTCCACTTCCTATGCCCATTTGGGCAATGCACCTGTGAGACTAATAGACTGGACTGTGCCATGGACATCCCTCCGCCATCACCCCTCACCATTTCACTACCCCCTCCAATATTGAGCACTTAAATAAACACCCTTAACCCCTTCGCTGCCAGGCCTTTTCCCCCTCCTGTGCCGAGCCTTTTTTTGGCTATTTGGAGCAGTTTGCGCTTAGGCCCTAATAACTTTTTGTTCACATAAGCTACCCACGCCAAATGTGCGTCCTTTTTTTCCAACATCCTAGGGATTCTAGAGGTACCCAGACTTTGTGGGTTCTCCAGAAGGAGGCCAATGAATTAGCCAAAATACACTGAAAATTTTGTTTTTTTCAAAAAAATTGGAAAAAGGGGCTGCAGAAGAAGGCTTGTGGTTTTTCCCCTGAAAAGGGCATCAACAAAGGGTTTGCGGTGCTACAATCACCAGCTTCCCAGCTTTCAGGAACAGGCAGACTTGAATCAGAAAACCCAATTTTTCAACACAATTATGGCATTTTACTGGGACATACCCCATTTTTACGATTTTTTGTGCTTTCAGCCTCCTTCCAGTCAGTGACAGAAATGGGCATGAAACCAACGCTAGATCCCAGAAACCGCAACATTTCTGAAAAGTGGACAAAATTCTGAATTCAGCAAGGGGTAATTTGTGTAGATCATACAAGGGTTTCCTACAGAAAATAACAACTGAAAAAGAAAAATATTAAAATTGAGGGGAAAAAAACATCAATTTTTGTCTACGTTTTACTCTGTAACTTTTTCCTGCAATGTCAGATTTTCGAAAGCAATATACCGTTACGTCTGATGGACTCTTCTGGTTGCGGGGATATATAGGGCTTGTAGGTTCATCAAGAACTCTAGGTACCCAGAGCCAATAAATGACCTGCACCCTTCAGTGGGTTTTCATTCTATGCCAGGTATACAGCAATTCATTTGCTGAAATATAAAGAGTAAAAAGTAGCTATCAAGAAAACCTTTGTATTTCCAAAATGGGCACAAGATAAGGTGTTGAGAAGCAGTGGTTATTTGCACATCTCTGAATTCCGGGGTGCCCATACTAGCATGTGAATTACAGGGCATTTCTCAAATAGACGTCTTTTTTACACACTGTCTTACATTTGGAAGGGAAAAATGTAGAGAAAGACAAGAGGCAATAACACTTGTTTTGCTATTCTATGTTCCCACAAGTCTCCCAATAAAAATGATACCTCACTTGTGTGGGTAGGCCTAGCACCCGCGACAGGATATGCCCCAAAACACAACGTGGACACATCACAGAAAACAGAGCTGTTTTTAGCAAAGTGCCTACCTGTAGATTTTGGCCTCTAGCTCAGCCGGCACCTAGGGAAACCTACCAAACCTGTGCATTTCTGAAAACTAGAGACCTGGGGGAATCCAAGATGGGGTGACTTGTGTGGCTCGGACCAGGTTCTGTTACCCAGAATCCTTTGCAAACCTCAAAATTTGGCTAAAAAAACACATGTTCCTCACATTTCTGTGGCAGAAAGTTCTGGAATCTGAGAGGAGCCACAAATTTCCTTCCACCCAGCGTTCCCCCACGTCTCCCGATAAAAATGATACCTCACTTGTGTGGGTAGGCCTTGCGCCACGACAGGAAACGCCCCAAAGCGCAACGTGGACACATCCAAATTTGTGAAGGAAAACAGAGGTGTTTTTTGCAAAGTGCCTACCTGTAGATTTTGGCCTGTAGCTCAGCCGCCACCTAGGGAAACCTACCAAACCTGTGCATTTCTGAAAATTAGAGACCTAGGGGAATCCAAGATGGGGTGACTTGTGTGGCTCGGACCAGGTTCTGTTACCCAGAATCCTTTTCAAACCTCAAAATGTGGCTAAAAAAACACATGTTCCTCACATTTATGTGGCAGAAAGTTCTGGAATCTGAGAGGAGCCACAAATTTCCTTCCACCCAGCGTTCCCCCATGTCTCCCGATAAAAATGATACCTCACTTGTGTGGGTAGGCCTAGCGCCCGCGACAGGAAACGCCCCAAAGCGCAACGTGGACACATCCACATTTTTGAAGGGAAACAGAGGTGTTTTTTGCAAAGTGCCTACGTGTAGATTTTGGCCTGTAGCTCAGCCGCCACCTAGGGAAACCTACCAAACCTGTGCATTTCTGAAAACTAGAGACCTAGGGGAATCCAAGATGGGGTGACTTGTGTGGCTCAGACCAGGTTCTGTTACCCAGAACCCTTTGCAAACCTCAAAATTTGGCAAAAAAAAACACATGTTCCTCACATTTCTGTGGCAGAAAGTTCTGGAATCTGAGAGGAGCCACAAATTTCCTTCCACCCAGCGTTCCCCCACGTCTCCCGATAAAAATGATACCTCACTTGTGTGGGTAGGCCTTGCGCCATGACAGGAAACGCCCCAAAGCGCAACGTGGACACATCCAAATTTGTGAAGGAAAACAGAGGTGTTTTTTGCAAAGTGCCTACCTGTAGATTTTGGCCTGTAGCTCAGCCGCCACCTAGGGAACCTACCAAACCTGTGCATTTCTGAAAATTAGAGACCTAGGGGAATCCAAGATGGGGTGACTTGTGTGGCTCGGACCAGGTTCTGTTACCCAGAATCCTTTTCAAACCTCAAAATTTGGCTAAAAAAAGACATGTTCCTCACATTTATGTGGCAGAAAGTTCTGGAATCTGAGAGGAGCCACAAATTTCCTGCCACCCAGCGTTCCCCCACGTCTCCCGATAAAAATGATACCTCACTTGTGTGGGTAGGCCTAGCGCCCGCGACAGGAAACGCCCCAAAGCGCAACGTGGACACATCCAAATTTTTGAAGGGAAACAGAGGTGTTTTTTGCAAAGTGCCTACGTGTAGATTTTGGCCTGTAGCTCAGCCGCCACCTAGGGAAACCTACCAAACCTATGCATTTCTGAAAACTAGAGACCTAGGGGAATCCAAGATGGGGTGACTTGTGTGGCTCAGACCAGGTTCTGTTACCCAGAATCCTTTGCAAACCTCAAAATTTGGCAAAAAAAAACACATGTTCCTCACATTTCTGTGGCAGAAAGTTCTGGAATCTGAGAGGAGCCACAAATTTCCTTCCACCCAGCGTTCCCCCACGTCTCCCGATAAAAATGATACATCACTTGTGTGGGTAGGCCTAGCGCCCGCGACAGGAAACGCCCCAAAGCGCAACGTGGACACATCCAAATTTTTGAAGGAAAACAGAGGTGTTTTTTGCAAAGTGCCTACCTGTAGATTTTGGCCTGTAGCTCAGCCGTCACCTAGGGAAACCTACCAAACCTGTGTATTTCTGAAAACTAGAGACCGAGGGGAATCCAAGATGGGGTGACTTGTGTGGCTCGGACCAGGTTCTGTTACCCAGAATCCTTTGTAAACCTAAAAATTTTGCTAAAAAAACACATGTTCCTCACATTTCTGTGGCAGAAAGTTCTGGAATCTGAGAGGAGCCACAAATTCCCTTCCACCCAGCGTTCCCCCACGTCTCCCGATAAAAATGATACCTCACTTGTGTGGGTAGGCCTAGCGCCCACGACAGGAAGCGCCCCAAAGCGCAACGTGGACACATCCAAATTTTTGAAAGAAAACAGAGGTGTTTTTTGCAAAGTGCCTACCTGTAGGTTTTGGCCTGTAGCTCAGCCGCCACCTAGGGAAACCTACCAAACCTGTGCATTTATGAAAACTAGAGACGTAGGGGAATCCAAGATGGGGTGACTTGTGTGGCTCGGACCAGGTTCTGTTACCCAGAATCCTTTGCAAACCTCAAAATTTGGCTAAAAAAACACATGTTCCTCACATTTCTGTGGCAGAAAGTCCTGGAATCAGAGAGGAGCCACGAATTTCCTTCCACCCAGCGTTCCCCCACGTCTCCCGATAAAAATGATACCTCACTTGTGTGGGTAGGCCTAGCGCCCGCAACAGGAAATGCCCCAAAGCGCAACGTGTTTACATCCAAATTTTTGAAGGAAAACAGAGGTGTTTTTTGCAAAGTGCCTACCTGTAGATTTTGGCCTGTAGCTCAGCCGCCACCTAGGGAACCCTACTAAACCTGTGCATTTCTGAAAACTAGAGACCTAGGGGAATCCAAGATGGGGTGACTTGTGTGGATCGGACCAGGTTCTGTTACCCAGAATCCTTTGCAAACCACAAAATTTGGCTAAAAAAATACATGTTCCTCACATTTCTGTGGCAGAAAGTTCTGGAATCTGAGAGGAGCCACAAATTTCCTTCCACCCAGCGTTCCCCCACATCTCCCGATAAAAATGATACCTCACTTGTGTGGGTAGGCCTAGCGCCCGCGACAGGAAACGCTCCAAAGCGCAACGTGGACACATCCAACTTTTTGAAGGAAAACAGAGGTGTTTTTTGCAAAGTGCCTACCTGTAGATTTTGGCCTGTAGCTCAGCCGCCACCTAGGGAAACCTACCAAACCTGTGCATTTCTGAAAACTAGAGTCCTAGGGGAATCCAAGATGGGGTGACTTGTGTGGATCGGACCAGGTTCTGTCACCCAGAATCCTTTGCAAACCTCAAAATGTGGCTAAAAAAACACATGTTCCTCACATTTCTGTGGCAGAAAGTTCTGGAATCTGAGAGGAGCCACAAATTTCCTTCCACCCAGCGTTCCCCCACGTCTCCCGATAAAAATGATACCTCTCTTGTGTGGGTAGGCCTAGCGCCCGCGACAAGAAACGCCCCAAAGCGCAACGTGGACACATCCACATTTTTGAAGGAAAACAGAGGTGTTTTTTGCAAAGTGCCTACCTGTAGATTTTGGCCTGTAGCTCAGCCACCACCTAGGGAAACCTACTAAACCTGTGCATTTCTAAAAACTAGAGACCTAGGGGAATCCAAGATGGTGTGACTTGTGTGTATCGGACCAGGTTCTGTTACCCAGAATCCTTTGCAAACCTCACAATTTGGCTAAAAAAACACATGTTCCTCACATTTCTGTGGCAGAAAGTTCTGGAATCTGAGAGGAGCCACAAATATCCTTCCACCCAGCGTTCCCCCACGTCTCCCGATAAAAATGATACCTCACTTGTGTGGGTAGGCCTAGCGCCCGCGACAGGAGACGCCCCAAAACACAACGTGGACACATCACATTTTTTCATTGAAAACAGTGCCTACCTGTAGATTTTGGCCTCTAGCTCAGCCGGCACCTAGGGAAACCTACTAAACCTGTGCATATTTGAAAACTAGAGACCTAGGGGAATCCAAGATGGGGGGACTTGCGGGGCTCTGACCAGGTTCTGTTACCCAGAATCCTTTGCAAACCTCAAATTTTGGCTAAAAAAACGCATTTTCCACACATTTCTGTGACAGAAAGTTCTGGAATCTGAGTGGAGCCACAAATTTCCTTCCACCCAGCGTTCCCCCAAGTCTCCCGATAAAAATGATACCTCACTTGTGTGGGTGGGCCAGATGCCTGCAACAGAATAAGGCCCAAAACTTGAGGAGATAAAGGGGATAGCACAGCGAGTTTATAAGGACATATTCTTTTATACATCTTTAGACTGACTCTGCTTTGGGGACCCACATAAGTGAGGTGTCATTTTACTTGGGAGACTGAGGGGAACACTGGGGAGTAGTAATTTTGTGCTGGAGTGGTGATCCTACGAAGAAATGTCAGGAAAATATGCTTTTTTAAGCAAATTTTGAGGTTTACAGAGGAGTCTGGGTAAGAAAATGTTGGGGGATCCACGCAAGCCACACCTCCCTGGACTCCTTGGGGTGTCTAGTTTTAAAAAATGTCTGGGTTTGGTAGGTTTCCGTAGGTGAAGGCCGCACACAGGACCAAAAACATAGGTGCCCTCTCCCCCCCAAACACAGGTAGTTTTGTAATATATCGTTCTGATGTGCCCACATACGTCCGTGATGTGCCAAACACTAAAATTTTGAAAAGAAACACACTTAGGTTATGTGAAAAAGACCCCTCACCCACCAACCAAGTTGGTGGCATGCTTCATCATCGGGGTCCCACCTGAGGCATCTAGCGTGTCACAGGTGTGCTGCGACGCCTGATTACAGCGGAGCAGGTTTTGTCATTTTTACCACACATACTGGTTGGATTTGGCACAAGGGTGAGTGATGGTTCAGTGGATAAAATTTTACTAACAAGAGCTTTCACAAAAATGAAATGCACTGTTAGTAACTGAAAGGCAAAAAACTGAACCAATGACTCACAGCTCGTGAGCTGTAAAGCCGCGACAAGGCACCAACCGCTTTACAGTCCATTCACACCACTTTCATACATGACACACACAAGGCCATTCACACCGCCAGCCACGGGCCCAGCACATTACAACACTCCCATCGACAGACAGCGCCACTCAAGGGCCCATCACTTACATACGCCCACATGCCTGATACAACAATCACACCAGCTGATGGGAGTGTGTGGACTGGTGTTTGGCTGGCAGTGTGTTGCTGTAGCCAACAGCAAGTCAATATGTACACTCTCAGCCAAGCCCCACTCCACACACAATGGCATAATTTTTTATTTTTTTTTAAACAGAGGAACCCTAACTAAGTAGAAAGAATTACAAAACTACAAACACAAAAGCTCTAACTAAGAACATGACGACAGAAATGCTAACCATGAAACTAAACACATGAAAATACAAAACAGACATGAGTGTACACTCATGGTTGTTCCCAGAAATTCTTCTGGGTGTGGTAATTCTTAAAACAAGCACCGACACACAGCCCAGGCTTTGAAGGACAATCTGGGCAGTACATTCGAGTCTCCCTCCGGATACCTCTTCGAAAACACACTCTACATTTCTTAGCTGGAAAGTCTTTTTTGGGTGTGGGAGGAATGTGCTCAGCAAAGTGGCGATCTTTCAATCTAGCCACATCCTCCACCACTGCTTCTCTAGGAACTCTGGCCTGTTCCACCACAATAAGGCTCTCTATCACTGACTCCTGAAATTTCACAAATGTCATCTTTGACTCTGGAGACCTATCCCTAAACACAATAAAAGCATTGAAGGTTGCTAAGTGGAAGAGGTGAAGTGCTAACTTCTTATACCAAACGTAAGACTTACGAATAGCAGTATAAGGTTCCAACCTCTGGTCAACTCTATCTACACCTCCCATGTGCTTATTATAATCTAAAATGCACACAGGTTTGCGCACTTCAGCAACCTGGCCCCAAACAGTCACAGGGGAAGTACTCTCATCATGGATGGTACTTAGCATGTAGACATCCCTCTTGTCTGAAAATTTCAAAGCTAGCAGCTCCTCGTTCCGCAAGGCACAGCACTGTCCCCTCTCAAGTTTTTTACAGACAAGCTCCCTTGGATAGCCTTTCCGGTTAGAACGGATTGTGCCACAAGCAACTGTTTCCACTCTAAACAATTCCTTGAACAACTGCACACCAGTGTAGAAGTTATCTACATACAAATGGTGACCTTTGTTGAACAGTCATCTACCAAGATCCCACACAATTTTCTCAGTAACTCCAAAAGTGTGAGGACAACCAGGAGGGTCAATATTGGAATCCCTACCAGTGTACACATGGAAACTATACACATATCCTGTCCTACTTTCAGACAGCATATACAATTTAATTCCATATCGTGCCCTTTTGCTAGGAATGTACTGCCTAAAAACCAAACGACCCTTGAAGAGGACCAAAGACTCGTCCACACTTAACTCTTTGCCTGGAACATAGACCTCCGAAAACCGATCTACAAAATGATCAAGGACAGGCCTAATCTTAAAAAGACGGTCAGAATCTGGGTGATCTTGTGGCAAGGCTAATGCATTGTCAACAAAATGAAACATCCTAAGAAGAAGCAAATACCAATTACGACTCATGGTCGCTGGAAATATAGCTGTTGCCATCAAGGGACTAGTAGACCAATAAGAAGCCAGTGACGGCTTCCTTATCAACCCCATCAAAAAAGTCAAACCCAAAAACTTTTTTATCTCCTCCAAATTTGTGGGAATCCACTGGGCAGCTCTAGAGTGTGGCCTAAGTCTAGCAGCGTTGTCCCTCAAATGCTGCTCCGCATACAAATTAGTCTGCTCAACAATCTCTTCCAAAAACATATCATCCATGAATAACTCAAAGAAATTGATAGGCAAAAAGTTCTCTGTATTGGCGTTACACCCCGGGAGACCAGTAAAGGCAGGCAACTCTGGCTGCTCCATGTTTGGGGCAACCCAGACATCAGGTCTTATAACGGGAAACCTTTCAGCCCCAGGTTGCTGCACTATTGGCACATCAATGTCCTCCTCTAAAACAGGCCCTTCATCTGCACTGAGTGTGGCTTCATCATCAGAAGATTCCCCTCCAACAGAAACATCACTGCCAGAATCTCTGACTTCCTCCTCTGCCTCAGATGCAGAGTCCGTCTCATAGTCATGATCAGACTGTGACTCAAAAAGCATACCAACCACCTGCTGAGCGGTCATCCTGCGGCTAGCCATGATCTCTCCTGCTAAAATTCACCACCAACAACCAGCACTGTGTAAGACAATTAACAAAGTGTAGCTTTGTTAGTAAGAGTTATAAACTCAAAAACTATACCGCTCACTTGCCTGAAAAAGCTTGATTCACCAGCAACTACACAGCAATCACCAATGATATCCCACTAAAAATAAATAAAGAAAGGCAAATTAGAAATAAGACAAAACAAATATCATTGTGCACAAACCTAAGGACAATTTCACACACAATCCTGCATTTAGTACACCCCCTACAAACATGTCATTCATGCATGGCAACAATACTCCTTTGGAGTAAATTGTTTTTACTTACCTAAAACATGCAACTGTGCAAACTGCAGGTCAACCACCGCCAAAACCGCAAGGAGCCACAGCAAATAAAGCAAAAGCTTTGAACTAGAACAAAAAGGAGGAAAACATTTTTTATCACAAATGCAAAGACTTCTTCAGTTGACAAACATCCCACCATCAAACATTTAGAAATTGGTGCCTAAGTGGATTCTGCCATAGGGGCAGATGGGCCTACTAAAAAAATAGGCCTGTCTGCCCAAAGGAAGCCAGAAAATACCTTTAGTAGTGTATCCCCATGGAGAGCGACCCTTGCCAAAGGGGACAGCCCTCAAACAAAAAAAAACAAAAAAACACACACAACACTATCCCTGGTGCCTAAGTGGCTTCTGCCCCCCCTTGGGGGCAGGTGGGCCTAAGAAAATAGGTCCATCTGCCCCTAGGGGGTGCAGAAATGTCCAACAGGTCAATGCCCCCCCCGGGGTGCAGAAATGGCCTGGGCACATGTGCCCCCAAAGTGCGGGGCGACCCTTGCCCAAGGCCCCCCCCATCCACTAACACACACACACACACTATCCCTGGTGTCTAAGTGGGTTCTGCCCCCAGGGGGTGCAGAAATGGCCAATAGGTCAATGCCCCCCTTGGGGGGGTGCCCCGTGACCAAGGGGACGCCCCCCCCCCCACAAAAATAAACAAATAAAAAACATCCCTGGCGTTCTAGTTGTTTCTGCCCCCTTTGGGGGCAGATCAGCCTAAAAATAATAGGCTGATCTGTCTCCAATGGGTGCAGAAATGGCCTGGATACATGTGCCCCCAAAGTGGGGGGTGACCCTTGCCCAAGGCCCCCCCCCATCCACTAACACACACACACACAATATCCCTGGTGTCTAAGTGGCTTCTGCCCCCCTTGGGGGCAGGTGGGCCTAGAAAAATAGGCCCATCTGCCCCCAGGGGGTGCAGAAATGGCCAACAGGTCAATGCCCACCTTGGGGGGGCGCCCCGTGACCAAGGGGACGCCCCCCCCACAAAAATAAACAAATAAAAAAATCCCTGGCGTTCTAGTGGTTTCTGCCCCCCTTGGGGGCAGATCAGCCTAAAAATAATAGGCTGGTCTGTCTCCAAGGGGTGCAGAAATGGCCTGGGTACATGTGCCCCCAAAGTGGGGGGCGACCCTTGCCCAAGGCCCCCCCCCCATCCACTAACACACACACACAATATCCCTGGTGTCTAAGTGGCTTCTGTCCCCCTTGGAGGCAGGTGGACCTAAAAAATAGGCCCATCTGCCCCCAGGGGGTGCAGAAATGGCCAACAGGTCAATGCCTCCCTTGGGGGGCGCCCCGTGACCAAGGGGATGCCCCCCCCCCCCACAAAAATAAACAAATAAAAAAAATCCCTGGCGTTCTAGTGGTTTCTGCCCCCCTTGGGGCAGATCAGCCTAAAAATAATAGGCTGTTCTGTCTCCAAGGGGTGCAGAAATGGCCTGGGTACATGTGCCCCCAAAGTGGGGGGCGACCCTTGCCCAAGGCCCCCCCATCCACTAACACACACACACACACTATCCCTGGTGTCTAAGTGGCTTCTGCCCCCCTTGGGGGCAGGTGGGCCTAAAAAAAAGGCCCATCTGCCCCCAGGGGGTGCAGAAATGGCCAACAGGTCAATGCCCCCCTTGGGGGGGCGCCCCGTGACCAAAGGGACGCCCCCCCACAAAAATAAACAAATAAAAACAAATCCCTGGTGTTCTAGTGGTTTCTGCCCCCCTTGGGGCAGATCAGCCTAAAAATAATAGGCTGATCTGCCCTCAAGGGGGCAGAAATGGCCCTAATAGACATGCCCCCCAAAGGGGAGCGACCCTTGCCCAAGGGGGCGCCCCCCCATCCACTACACACACAATCCCTGGTGCCTAAGTGGCTTTTGCCCCCCTTGGGGGCAGATGGACCTAAAAAAAATAAGCTGATCTGCCCCCAAGGGGGGCAGAAAAGGCCAACAGATCTCTGCCCCCTTGGGGGGGCCGCCCCTTGCCCAAGGGGGAACCCCCCCACATAAATACACATAAAAATACCTGGTGATCTAGTGTTTTCTGCCCCCTTGGGGGCAGATCTGGCTAAAAAATAGGCCAATCTGCCCCCAAGGGGGGCAGAAATGACCGTACATAATTGCCCCCTAAAGGGGAGCGACCCTTGCCCAAGGGGCCGCTCCCCGCGTGCCACAAAGTGAAATAAATACCAAAAAAATAAATTCCCTGGTGTCTAGTGGGCATTCCTGCTGCCCGATCGCAATGCGATCGGGCTGCAGGAATGCTCAAAGAGACACCGGGGGAAAGGAAAAGCCTTTCCTTTTCCCCGGTGCCTCTTTGGCCCAAACCCCCCACCCACCGGAAGGGGAACTCACCTCTTCTCTCAACGCCGCACAGGAAGCAAATGGCTTCCTGTGCGGCGATATCCCCATAATGAAGTCAGCGCGCGATCGCGCGCTGACGTCATTATGGGGGGGTCGGGGGTGGAAGGGGAAGGGCTTCCCCTTCCATCCCTGACTTTGGGGGGTGGGGTGAAGCACACAGAGGGAGCGAGAGCGCTCCCTCTGGGCTGTGTGCCGAGGACGTAGTGGTTACGTCCTCGGCACAGCAGCACTGTGCCGAAGGACGTAACCACTACGTCCTCGGCACAGAAGGGGTTAAAGCACAAAACAATCTGGAGTCTGTCTGTGATTTTGAAATAGTGTATTAGCAATTACAGTGAGAAAATGCTCTTCCAAGTTTAATGTCAACATACCTATGTCACACAGCTCTAGTCCATGAGGAATCTAAGCAGATGTCACACAGTGGGACCCACATCTGTGAAATCATAAGGGAATGTGACAACTCAGTGGCCATACACTGGGTGAGAAAGACACACAGTAGAGAGGTAGTAGTGTTAAAGTACATGTAGTAGGCAGGGCTGTACTCTTACCTGTGTCTCACTGGAGATATTGCTGGATCACTGAGTCCCTGTTGTGCATGTCTTCTTCCTCTGCTTCCTCGTCTTCACTGTCCACAGGCTGCCACAATACCGCCATCTGGACCATCCTCCTGCAGAAAAGGCACCTGTCGTCGCAAAGCTAAGTTGTGAAGCATGCAATAGGCCACGATAATCTGGCACACCTTCTTTGGTGAGTAGAATAGGGATCCACCTATCATATGGAGGCACCTGAACCTGGCCTTCAGGAGGCCGAAGGTCCGCTCGATCACCCTCCTAGTTCGTCCATGGGCCTCATTGTAGCGTTCCTCTGCCCTTGTCCTGGGATTCCTCCCTGGGGTCAGGAGCCATGACAGGTTGGGGTAACCAGAGTCACCTGCAAATGGTGATGGACAACTGTTAGACACGCACTAACCTGGAGGGATATCACCAGACCCAGACAACCATTCCCACTGACTTTCTTCCAGGTGCTCACCTAATAGCCACACACAGTGCCTCTGGAGTTCACCCATCACATAAGGGATGCTGCTATTCCGCAGGATGTAGGTGTCATGCACTGAGCCAGGGAACTTGCCATTCACATGGGAGATGTACTGGTCTGCCAAACATACCATCTGTACATTCATAGAATGATAACTCTTCTGGTTTCTGTACACCTGTTCACTCTTGAGGGGGGGGGACCAAAGCCACATGTGTCCCATCAATGGCACCTATGATGTTGGGGATGTGTCCCAGGCCATAGAAATCCCCTTTCAGTATAGGCAATTCCTCCACCTGTGGGAAAACAATGTAGCTCCGCATGTGTTTCAGAAGGGCAGACAACACTCTGGACAATACGTTTGAAAACATAGGCTGGGACATCCCTGATGCTATGGCCACTGTTGTTTGAAATGACCCACGTGCAAGGAAATGGAGCACTGACAGCACCTGCACTTGAGGGGGGATTCCTGTGGGATGGCGGATTGCTGACATCAGGTCTGGCTCCAACTGGGTACACAGTTCCTGGATTGTGGCACAATCAAGTCTGTAGGTGATAATCAAATGTCGCTCCTCCATTGTCGACAGGTCCACCAACGGTTGGTACAGCGGAGGATGCCGCCATCTCCTCACATGTCCCAGCGGACGGTGCCTATGAAGGACAACAGCGAGCACAGAGTCAAACAACTCAGAGGTACGTACCGACAGTCTACACAGAACACCAATCATACACAAAAGGTGGCCTGTATGTGTGTTGAGTCTAGGCCTAGGTATGTGTGACGCAGTTGGAAATGAAGCCATGTGGGCCCCTGAAATGGCAGCTGCCTGACTTGTAAAGTGGGACAATGGGATGTGAGGTAACTGCGCTGGCGTTGTACACCGTCGCGGTAGGCAGCCAAAGACCGCGGCGCAATGCTGCATTTGCTAACATTGGACCCTATGGGTCCCAGGAGCCAATGGCGATGTACGGTGGCGGTGACGGTACGCACCGCTGCGGACGTGACTGCCATTGTCTCTCTGTTCAATCACTCGATACCTGACCTTCGACAGGAGAGGACCTACACTGCAAGTGCTCCTGTGACCTCGGTCTGGAAGAGACAATGGCTCGAGTGTCTGGGGAAAGGGCCCCTGACTTCACATCGGAGGAGTTGGAGAAGCTCGTGGATGGGGTCCTCCACCAGTACACGCTACTCTACAGTCCTCCAGACAAACAGGTAAGTACACAGGGAGCATGTTGTATGGGCTATGCCTGTGTGGAGAGGGCTGGATGTAAGAAGGAAGGGGGGAGAGTGCGGCGTGCATGAAAGATGGTGAATGCATGTGCCACATGGCAAGGGTAGGGATGGGGGCCAATCACTTTGACAGTGCAGTTGGTAATAACTTCCCTTTTTCCCCTGTACATTTCATGTAGGTCAGCGCCCACCAGAAGAAAGATATTTGGCGTGCCATCGCCAAGGAAGTCCGGACCCTGGGGGTCTACCACAGACGGAGCACCCACTGCCGGAAAAGATGGGAGGACATTCGCAGCTGGAGCAAGAAGTCGACGGAGGCTCAGCTGGGGATGGCCTCCCAACGTGGGAGGGGTGCCTGTTGCACCATGACCCCCCTGATGTTCAGGATCCAGGCGGTGACCTACCTGGAGTTGGATGGGCGCTTGAGGGCATCACAGCAGACACAAGGGGGTGAGTACACTCTCATTCTGCTGACGTTGCGCGCAGTGGAGGTGTCTGGGTGGGGGAGCTGGGCTGTGGGATTCCCTAGGCCAGGGCGAGTTCCGTAGGCAAGGCCCCTCCATAAGGCAGGCCATGTGGCACCCCAGCCCACCTCTGTAGAGAGCCAAGTACACCTAGTCATGCCCCTGTGTCATCTATGTGTGCAGATGTCATCCATAGCCTTGTAGGCCATTTCCCAGAAATTGAACAGTGGAGCCCAAGAGCGCGGCGTAGTGCAGGGGGCTTCTGTGTCTGTCGTGTCCGCCAACAGTAGCGGTAATGCATGCACTCAACATGTCTTTCTTTTGTCTCCCCCCCCTTTTTGTGGTCTCCCTGTTCTTGTGTGCATTAACATCATCAGGCGGAGGAGCAGTGGCACCGGAGCATGAGGGAGCTGCATCCCACATGGCCCTGGAGGGCGAGACTACGGAGTCTGATTTCACCAGTGGGACGGATGGCGAAGGGAGCTACACGGCGGGGACAGGAGCTGACAACAGCGACACAGACTCGTCCTCTGATGGGAGCTCCCTTGTGGTAGTGGCAACATCTGTGCCCCTGCATGTAAAGGTAGAGCCGCCACCCCCACTACCAGCACCGCCCTCCCAGCAGCCCCTCAGTATTTGCCCCTTGCCCGCTCATCCAGGAGGGTGGGCATCACCTTCGCCCCAGGCACCTCAGGCCCTGCCCCAGTCACCCCTGCTGCCCTCAGTGAGGAGGCCATTGACCTTCTGAGGTCCCTCACTGTTGGGCAGTGTACGTTTTGAATGCCATCCAGGGTGTAGAGAGGCAGTTGCAACAAACCAAGGCATTCAGCGAGCTTTTCAGACTCTGGCCTCAGCACTGATGGCAGCCATTGTCCCCGTCTCTAGCATCCCCCTTCCAACTTCCTCCACCCCGACCCAGTCCCCTGTACCTCAGCCTATCCCAAGCACACCTACAGACCAACATGCACACACCTCAACACACAAGGGAAGTTCAGGCAAATATAAGCACCACACATCCCACAGGCACTCACGCAAGCATCACACACATGCAGACACACCAACATCCACTGCCTCCACTGTGTCCCCCTCCTCCTCATCTCCCTCCTCGCTCCCAGTCTCGTCTACACTCACACCTGCATGCACTACCTCTACAGCCACTACGTCCCCCTCCAGCACACCTACCACCACACCCCGCTCACGTGCAGTCACCACCCCCACTACCATTCACACATCCCCTGTGTCCTCTCCCAGTGTGTCTGTGACGCCCCCTCCCAAGATACACAAACGCAGGCACACACCCACCCAACACGCATTCACCTCACGACAGCCTCCAGCGCATGCACCTGCACCCAAAGTCACCAAACGTACACCTCCTACAACCAGCACCTCTTCCTCCACTCCCAAACCCCCTCCAGCTACCCGTCCCAGTGTGTCCAAAAAACTTGTCCTGTCCAACCTTGACCTCTTTCCCACACCTCCCCCACCCTGTCCGTCTCCTAGGTCCCGAACTAGCACCTCAGCCACAACATCTCCGGGACCAGTGGTGCCTGTAGTCACCAGAATCTGGAGTGCACCAGCACAGACAGTCCCCCACCTGTGAAGCATCAGAAGTTGGCCAGTGCCCGGCGGGAGAGGGGTAAGACTCCAGCCACCAAAGCCGCTCCCAGGGTTCCCGTTGGGAGTGTGGAGTCAGCTGTGACACCTTCCAAGGTGGGGAAGGGCTACAAGAAACCCGGCAAGTCTGGGAAGGGCAGCACGGCGGAGAAGACCGCCATCAGCCCAGCTGCCCAGGAGGACACCGGCAGCACCAGCCCAGCTGCCCAGGAAGCCACCACCAGCACCAGCCCAGCTGCCCAGGAGGACACCACCAGCACCAGCCCAGCTGCCCAGGAAGCCACCGCCAGCACCAGCCCAGCTGCCCAGGAGGCCACCGCCAGCACCAGCCCAGCTGCCCAGGAGGCCACCGCCAGCACCAGCCCAGCTGGGCCATGAAGGACCGCCAGCAAAAGGCCCGCTGGGCCATGAAGGACCGCCAGCAGCTGAGACCCTGCAATGGAGACCGCCATCTCAAGCACCGCTGAAGAGGGCACCGCCATCTCAAGCACCGCTGAAGAGGGCACCGGCAGCGCAAACACCGCTGAACAGGGCCTGCCATCTCAAACACTGCTGAACAGGGCACCGCCATCTCAAGCACCGCTAGCCCATGAGCGGCAGGGGCACTGACGCAACTGAGTCCGTCACGGGGTGAATGATGCACTCTGGGCACCATGCCCCCTCCAGAACCAGTGGAGCGATACATCCAGTACCTCTGTCCTTAACAGGATGAAGCACTCTGGGCACCATGCCCCCTCCAGAACCAGTGGAGACTGTCATCCATTACCTCTGTCCTTCACAGGATGAAGCACTCTGGGCACCATGCCCCCTCCAGAACCAGTGGAGACTGACATACACTACCTCTGTCCTTAACAGGATGAAGCACTCTGGGCACCATGCCCCCTCCAGAACCAGTGGAGACTGTCATCCACTTGTGAGACTGTGGCTTTGCACTCCCCAGGATGGAACAGTGGGCAATCCAACCACTGTAGAGACTTGAGAGACTGTGGCTTTGCACTCCCCAGGATGGAACAGTGGGCATGTGGCCCCCTCGTGGATTTGGCGTTGTGCACTCTAGCGGCTGAGGTGTGAGGTGCCCCCCCTTTCCCTCCCCCTGAGGTGCCTGTTTTATTAGTATCTGATGCCCCTGCAGTGTTCTCTCTGCCATGGTCGGGGATCTTGTGTGGGCCTCGCCCATACCGTGTGGTCCCAGTGTTCCAAGGACTTTCTTAGTGCACTACCTGGACTACCATGCTTGGTATATATTTTGTACATGGTGTATATATATATATTTCTGCATGCTTGTTTTTAATATATTACAATGGTTACACTAATTTTCTATTGTCTTTGCATTCTTCCGAGGGGGTTGAGGGGTGTAACTGTGATGTATTGATATGCATTTGTGTGTGTTGTAGTGGGTGAGGGTGGGGGTGTTGCGTATGTATGTCCCTGTTTTTTGTCTTCTCCCTCCCCTGTGTTGTAGGTGCAGTACTCACCGTGGTCTTCGTCGCCGGCGTTCGTGCACCTGGCAGAGGAGCAGGAAGACTATCGCAGGTAGAATTTGGAGTTCCGGGTCCATTGTGTCCACGTTCCTCGTGGGGTGTGTGGAGGTGAGCGTTTTCCCTTCGAAATTCCTGTTTCCGCCGTGGTTTTATCCGTGTTGAATCCGCCCCGGAAAAGGTGGCGGATTGGCCTGTCATAATAGTGTGGGCGGTACATTGTCCTCCGTCTGTCTGATGGCGGTGACCACCGTGCTGTTTGTTTGTACCGCCATGGTGGTCGGAGTGTTAAAGTGGCTGTCTTTGTTGGCGGTTTTCGCCACGGTCGTAATTGCAATTTTTTTACCGCCAGCCTGTTGGCGGTCTTACCGCCGCTTTAACACCGACTGCCAGGGTTGTAATGACCACCTTTATCTCTTGTGATACAGGTCCAATTGGTGGTCTCCCCAGCTTTAGTTTTATTTGGCGGCACTTTAGAATCGATAAACCTCTCAAGTACCCATAGGAAACTGTTGTTTTATTTAATACTTTTGGCAAGACGGGAGATTTGTAGACATTGGATTTCTCCCACCCCTTCCACCTGGTGGGAATGGGTGGATGCTGTAATGAAAATTTGTCAATTAGATCTTTGTAGAACTGGAGCCAAGGATGTTAAGGAATTATGTCAACCATGGGTGAATTGGTTTTCTCCAAATACTAACACTAATACTAATTTTTGAGTATATTGTCCAATGATTATTTTCTTTTCGAGGTACGGGTGGCATATAGCTACTTCTACCCTTTCGCTATGTGTCTTCCGGATATGGCTGGCCCTTTACCTGGTCCAAGAGGGATTTGAATATATATTGGGTCTGGTGATAATGGAAGTATTATAAGAAATATGAGAACAAAAAAAAAAACTGCAAAGTCCTAAGGTGATCAAAAAACGAGAATTGGAGGGGGAAGGCAAAATGTTTGATGGAAACCACCCTAAGACTGACAGATCCAAATGGACCATAGCTTTTAGCCTAACATCCTTCTCCATTTACAACCAGCCTGTGATTATTATGTGCAAGATGCTGGATAATATTCTAGTTTCTCTATTATATCACCACAAAAGCAATGTGGCGTAGATGTAGAGATTGCCTTGAAATGTTATCGCTGAGAACTTGCAGCTGTGTCGCAATTTGTGAAAGTATGTTGATTTGTACCTTCAACTTGAGTCACTGCAGACTTAATGCTTCCACTATCAGGGTCAAGCAAATGGTCATTGGGTTCAAAGTGCCAACTGGAGATACCTCTCAACTAAGGATGGGGTGTGGGAGGAATTGGTGTTGCCATTGTTGCAGATGACCAGTTAATCACTTATGTACTTGATCTGTTCTGGGATTGTAAGTCTGCTAAGCGTTGAGGGCGCTTCCCTAGTTTTCTCTTCCTCTGTAGGAGATGATACGCTCTTACTTTCGAATGAAATGTTTAAGTGGTCTACCTTCTGCTAAAGTATTCAAAACCTGTTCGGCCCATGTCAGATAATGTTTGTATGAGATAACTGAGGTTAGGAATAGATTGTAATTTATCCCTATAAATTTCAGCCTTAGTTGTTCAGCAGTTCCCAAATCAGTTCAAACTGATCATTTATCAATCGACTCCTGGAGCTCAAGCTGCAAATTATCAGATGATACATACAGTGCTTTTGTTGAGGAGGAGAGAGACATCTTTCATCTGCCTCAGCTACATCGCTGTCATAGTAACATACCTTCCGTGTTTTCATTTGGGCCTATACTTCCCTGATTGAACTGACTGTGCTGTGAAGAATCATAAAGTTACTTTTCCAATAGTTTTTCAGGGAATTTATGGTGGTGATTGGTCTTGAAGACAAGTTCCCTGTCCCTTATAGCTTTGTCAATGCTCTAGTTTGTCCCATCATAATATGTGATACATTGAAAGTAAGCAAAGAAGCTTAGGTAAACATAAAGGATCTTACATAGGCTTACGTAGGTAGACTTAAGTAGTTTCCAAAGGAGGAAGATGGAAATTTAGGACCTCCACTTGGCAGCTTTTGCAAGCTATAATGAGCTATATAATGCTGCTTATTTGCTACTGTTCTGGAGGGTTTTCTGGATCTGTTGCTCCTTATTTTCTGCCATAAATTTTTAGGGCTGTAGAGCTGAGGAGTCATGAGGGTCTAAGATCCATAGAGCCTTTAAGTCATGAGGGTCCAAGGTCCAGGACCTGTCAGGGCCACGCACAAATGTGTGGATTGCCTGAAATTAACTGAAATCATGAGTTCTTGCGGAGCTCTAGCAGAGTGAGACAGCTAGGGATAGCGGATCAGATATGGTTAGGTCAGATGTTTGTAAGATTGCTTCAGGGGTGATAAGGCTGTGAGCCACCAAGTCCAGAGATGCAAGCCACAATCCTAAATTGGTTGCTTTTGCGACCACCTAGCTGAAGCCCCTTCTGGACCGAGGCTTAGGGCCTGATTAGGAGTTCGGCAGATGGTTTTCACTGTCTGCCAAACTTCCAATGGGTATGTTGCCGCCACACTGGCTACCTCCCTACCACACCTTTTAAGAGTTTCCTGCTAGCCTGGCGGTGTCCGCCAGCCTAGCGGGAAACAGGCTACAGCATTGTCTTGGGCTCATAATCGAGCTGGCAGCAATGCTGTAGCCAGCAGAGTGCACCAGCACCCTCGCAATGTTCACTGTCTGCAAAGCAAAGCAGACAGTGAACATTGCGAGGGTGCTGGGCAGGGGGGCCCTCCTGTGGCTCCCTGCACCTCTTCTCTGCCAGTCTTTTCATGGCTGTGTTACTGCCATGAAAAGGTTGACGGTGAACAGGGTCGTATGCAGGTAGGCCCTGGGTAGTCCATAGGGCAGGGTGCAGGGTAAGTAAAAGACATGACATTTACATTTTACATTCATATATCCAGGTGGTGAAAAATTCCCTAATTCGTTTTCCACTACTGTGAGACCTACCTCTCTCATTGGATAACATTGAGGATTGATTCATACCTTATTAAGTTTAATTCTGGATTGGGAAGGAGTAGTACTGTTGTGTTTGGTACCTATGGGCGTGTTACAATACATCCTCTTTAATCGTAAAGTTGGATTTTCTGATTGCAACTTTAAAAATGCAATTTTTAGAAAGTTGGCATTTTTCTGCTGTTAAGCCCTATGTGTCTGCTGCCTGCCTCCAGTACATGGCTGGGTTGGGTGACAGCTGTGCCTTGTGAATTCCCTGTAGACAGCCTCACGCAAAGGGAGCAGAGGTGTGCCATTTACATCCTGATGGCCCATCATCAGGCTGATGGGTCTTCCTAAGTTAGATGGGAGAGAGGAGTGTATAGGGCTATGCTCGCGCCCACATAAAGAGCTGCATTCCCCCTTTAGTGTGTCAAAAACTAGGGACGGAAAGGGAGGACCTGTGTGCACTTTAAAATCCCTCTTTGAAGTCACCCCCACTTCAAAGATGTTGCAAGCCACTCACTTGAACTCCAGGTGGTTCTGATGGGGCAAAGATAATTCCTGAATTCCAATGACAATTGACAGGACACCAATGAAGGACACACTACAACCCAAAGAGTTTCCAAGGGGAAAAGGGTTGGGATGAAAAAGCAAAAGAAAAATACCAGGACTTCTGCATATTTAGATTTATCTACTCAGAGCACTACTGGGCTCAAGGATTTCTGGTTCAGGAGTCAGGATACTGGCACTCAGGATTATTCAGATACAAGAATCTGGACTTAGATTTCCCTGTAATGAAACCACACTTTAAACCCAGAAAAACTAAACAGATGTTTGGCATTAATTAACGTCAAATCAACATACCAATAATTCACACTAGAAATATCCCCAGTGTGATTCAAGAATTATCCATTAATTATCATGAACTGGAATTATCATGTAGAAGGATTTCCACTGAGAAAAAAATACGTGGGTAAATCACAATAAAACTACTTCACATTCTTCAGTAATTCAAGAGTTTTAAAGGTTCAAGGGTCATTTGCAAATATGCAATGGCAATTAGATTATAGTTCTCAATTTTCCCAAAAGTCTTTAGAATACCAACATCAGATTCTGATTGAGAAAACACAGATTGGAAACCAATTACGTGCACAGGATCCAGGAAGGCACAGCTATTACAAGAAATATAACTTTTCTCTAATGTCTTTTCAGTCACAACATTCATTAGAATATTATTGCTGGCTTTAGATATGTTTGATTAATCAGCTCTGATCAACATCCCAAATGAAACAGAAAAACGTGTGTTACCTTATTTGGGATGACTTGCGTCTTTTTGCCAGAGCAAGAAAGTGCGATGTGAGAAATGAATCGCAAGCTTCCTGCATTTTGCAGGTTGTTAGAAATGGGGTCTTTGGTTGACAGTCAGGTTACCCCCTGTTCAAGCAAGGACCCTCACTCTAGTTAGGATAAAAGAGAATCACCCTCAGCTAACCCCTGCTTACCCCCTTGGTAGCTTGGCAGAGCAGTAGGCTTAACCTCAGAGTGCTGGGCGTAAAGTATTTGTACCAACACACACAGTAACTTAATGAAAACACTACAAAATGACACAACACCAGTTTAGAAAAATAGGAAATATTTATCTAGACAAAACAAGACCAAAACGACAAAAATCCAACATACACAAGTCAAGTTATGATTTTTTAAAGGTTTAAAATAAAAAGAGTCTTTAGGTAGTTGTAACAACACACTAGCGCTGCTAGCGTGAAAATGTACCTGGCTTGCGTCAAAAATAACCCCGCACGGGCGATGTGCGTCGAAAGTAACCCTGCACGGTTATATGCGTCGAAAACAGCTCGGCACGGCGAGGCGCGTCGAAAAAGCCAGCCACGCGACGGTCCGAAAGTCCCGCGGCGCTGGTTGCGATCTCTCAGCCTTCGTCAGCGATGCTGCGCGTCGTTTCTCCTGCTCCGGGCGTCGATTCTCCGGTCGCGTTTCCTGCGGCGTCGTTTCTCAGCTGCGGAGCCGGCGTCGCGTCGTTTTCTCAGCCGCGATCGGACTCGCGTCGATCTTTTCTCCGCACGGCGCTCGGTGCGTGTATTTTTGTCCTTAGGCTGCCAGCCTCTCCTTTCAGGGTCCCAGGAACTGGAAGGGCACCACAGAGCAGAGTAGGGGTCTCTCCAGAGACTCCAGGTGCTGGCAGGAAGAAGTCTTTGCTATCCCTGAGACTTCAACAACAGGAGGCAAGCTCTACATCAAGCCCTTGGAGATTTCTTCTTCAAGATGGAAGGCACACAAAGTCCAGTCTTTGCCCTCTTACTCTGGCAGAAGCAGCACTGCAGGAAAGCTCCACAAAGCACAGTCACAGGCAGGGCAGCACTTGTTCCTCAGCGATCAGCTCTTCTCCAGGCAGAGGTTCCCCTTGATTCCAGAAGTGTTTCTAAAGTTCGTAAGTTTGGGTGCCCTTCTTATACCCATTTTAGTCTTTGAAGTCACCTTTCTTCAAAGGGGACTCACACCTTCTTGTGAAATCCTGCCTTGCCCAGGCAAGGCCTCAGACACACACCAGGGGGTTGGAGACAGCATTGTCAGAGGCAGGCACAGTCCTTTCAGATGAGAGTGACCACTCCACCCCTCCCTCCTAGCAGAGATGGCTAATCAGGAAATGCAGATTACACCCCAGCTCCCTTTGTGTCACTGTCTGGTGTGAGGTGAAAAACAACCCAACTGTCAAACTGACCCAGACAGGGAATCCACAAACAAGGCAGAGTCACAGAATGGTTTAAGCAAGAAAATGCTCACTTTCTAAAAGTGGCATTTCAAAACTCACAATCTCAAAATCAACTTTACTAAAAGATGTATTTTTAAATTGTGAGTTCAGGGATCCCAAACTCCACATGTCCATCTACTCTCTAGGGGAATCTACACTTTAATCATATTTAAAGGTAGCCCCCATATTATCCTATGAGAGAGACAGACCTTGCAACAGTGAAAACGAAATTGGCAGTATTTCACTGTCAGGACATATAAACCACATTACTATATGTCCTACCTTATCCATACACTGCACCCTGCCCTTGGGGCTACCTAGGGCCTACCTTAGGGGTGCCTTACATGTAAGGAAAGGGAAGGTTTAGGCCTGGCAGGTGGGTACACTTGCCAAGTCGAATTTACAGTGTAAAAATACACATACAGACACTGCAGTGGCAGGTCTGAGACATGATTACAGAGCTACTTATGTGGGTGGCACAACCAGTGCTGCAGGCCCACTAGTAGCATTTGATTTACAGGCCCTGGCACCTCTAGTGCACCTTACTAGGGACTTACTAGTAATTCAAATATGCCAATCATGGATGAACCACTTACATACAATTTAAACAGGAGAGCATATGCACTTTAGCACTGGTTAGCAGTGGTAAAGTGCTCAGAGTTGAAAAGCCAACAGCAACAGGTCAGAAAAAAATAGGAGGCAGGAGGCAAAAAAGACTGGGGATGACCCTGCATGAGCAAAAGTCCAACACGACCCCCTACCAGCCTAAAGCCAGGGGAGAACAATCAATACCTTGATGTACTTCCCTGATTGGGGCGATAGAACAGGGACCCAGGCCCACAACAGCAGGGGCATGTTCCAGTTCTACGCCTTCCTGACTCCAGTTGGATCCCTCTGTCCATACTCTCAGGGCCCACTAAGCTAACCCATGGGGAACCCTTCTCCACATCTACAGACACCATCTGTGCAACACCTAACTTTACTTTGCTCACAGGTGTATTGCAATGGGCAGATAGTACCACCAGGGCCAACACAGTGGTGTTGCCCACTCCACCCCCGGGGTGTGACTCTCGTCCTCCCCCCCCCAGGGGCAACTCTGTCCACCAGGACAGCAAACCACAGTGGCCCCAGACAACTGTCAGGGATGAGAGCCCGACCTCAGGCCTCTCTAACCACTGTGACTGTGGAGAGTGGGGGGTGGTAGCCCCAGGTGCCTGGCACCCTTTGACCACTCTCTCTTCCACCAGGTCAGGGATGACAACCTGACCCTGGTCCTCCCCTCTGGGGCTCTGTACCCTCCCTGCAGAAGCGGCACCCCCAGAGTCAAAAACTGTCAGGGTGCTTGTAGAAGCAGTCCTGCACCATTCTTCCATCAGTGCAGGGATGTTAACCTGCAACTGATCCTCCAACCTGGGGTCTGTACCTTCAGGTTGGACCAGGGCCAGGGGTGAGGCTTCCCTCCCCCTGCCCTCTCTTCTGGGGTCCTGAACCACCCAACTAGGAGTGGCCCCCCCAGAAGACAACATGGTAGGGGCACTGTTAACAGTAGCCCCTTCCTCCAGGTCAGGGGGGACACCCTTAACCTGGCCTCCCAATCCAGGGTCTGTACCCACAGACTGGATCACTGCCTGGCAAACCAGGGCTTCCGGGGGGGCATACCTACCCCCCACCAGGTCAGAGTTTACCCTCTGAACCTGGTCATCCAACCCAGGGTCACCACCCTGCGGTTGAACCACTGCCTGGCACACCAGGACTTCCAGGGGGGCACACTTACCCCCCTCAAGGGACACACTGTCCCGAAGGGCCACACAAGAGTCTGGCTGGCGCAGGTCTCCTGACCTCTGCCCATCTGACAGAGTCTGGATTCCCCCCAGCCCAGAAATGGTCTCACCAAGGTCATTCAAGGGGGGCTCTGCTCTCAGAGCTGACCCCTGACCCTCCAGGTTCTCCACTGGGGTCCGCAACCCCCTCTCAACCCTCTGTCTGGACTTCTGCACCCCCTCACTAGGAGTGGTACTGCCAGACACCAGAACTGGTGGGATGCTGGCTACAGCCGCCCCCCCAAGTCCTCCTGACACTGTGGGGTCTCTCTCAACAGATGGCCCTATGGTACAGGCTAGGCTCCCCTCCTGGTGTTCCCGCAGGGAACCCTCCTGGACCTGGGACCGGATCTCGGGCACCTTGGGCCTCAACCCATCCCCATTCCCTCTCCTCTGAGACTGGACATGGGGTCCCTCACCCATCCCACTACACTGGGACCTACCTGGGACACTACAATCCTTCCCTACCTCACCTGGTTGGGAACTACCTAGACCACTCCTCTCAGGAGCACCCCCAAATGCCTCTTCAGACTCTCTGGTACTCACCCAGAAGTCTGCCTCCATTGTAAGCTCCCTGGGGTCAGAGAACTCACACTCCACCTGGTGTTGGCATAGCTCTGGAAAATAAGGACTAGACATATGCTCTCCAGCAATTACATCACTCAGCCCCTCACATGAATTAACCAAAGTACCCTTCACCCAATCATCCAGTGACTCTGCTTTGACAAAGCACCCCACATCACCCTCCTGAGACTGGTGAGACAGTACCTGACTGTCCCTGACACTCAACCCACACTCTTCTGGGATGTCTTCACACTCCATAACCAGGACTTCTACCTGGGGGGAACCCCTCTCCCTGTCACTCTCAACTAGAGTCAGTAGAGTGTCCCTCCCACCAGTAGGAATATGACTCCCCATGCCAGTTCCCCAATCCACCTCAGGGACCCTGTGCATCACTGGAGCTACCTCATACCCCTGAACCTCCTGGCGTGTGTTAACTCCCTCCTTCAAGTAGGGCACCACCTCTCTGGGCATGTGCACTTCTGCAGCATCACTGGATATACAATTGTTGCTGCCACCATTCCAGCTGGACTCAGCCCTCATGACTTCCAGCTCTTTCAATTTAAGCTCGTAAGCATAAATCATTTTTTTAATCTCTAAGTTCCTCCTCCTTTCTTCCAACTCCCAATCGAGCTTTTTCAGCTCCCATTGGTACTCCCTCTCTGCCTGTCTGTCCTGTAACTCTTCAGGAGTCAGACCCTTGGGTGACACCCTGCCATCCCTCCTGGGGACCCTCCCCCCAGGCGTAACAGGTTCCTCCACTACACCACTGTGTATCCTCTGCACTTCCCCACCCATATTCTCCTCCTCTGTGTGCCCTCCAGCCTTCTTGATTGTCACCCAAGCCCTCTGTGCCTGTTGCAGCTCCCCCTCCCTGGTGGAGCTCTCAGTGGGACAGTCAAGATCTTTAAGGAACTGTTTCAATTGAGCAACTGAGTACTCCTTCAGTTTCTCCATTTCAAACACAGCTCCAGCTGTTGCATCTCCAGATTGAGACATGATGGTCACAAGTGCAAAGTTCCAAAAGGCAGAAAAAAATAATTTCCCAATGAAGTAAAAAGAATCAGTCAAGGGATCAGCAAAATCATGGAAGTAGAATAAAAAGAGTCCTTAAGAGAAAAATCAAAAGATCACCAAACAAGTAGTATGTGGTCACGTAGTGGTCTGAGATCAAAACAGTAGTGTACACTTAATTACTGTATGTCAAGTACAAATACAAGTCCAATCCCGACCGCTGGTCACCAATGTTAGAAATGGGGTCTTTGGTTGACAGTCAGGTTACCCCCTGTTCAAGCAAGGACCCTCACTCTAGTTAGGATAAAAGAGAATCACCCTCAGCTAACCCCTGCTTACCCCCTTGGTAGCTTGGCAGAGCAGTAGGCTTAACCTCAGAGTGCTGGGCGTAAAGTATTTGTACCAACACACACAGTAACTTAATGAAAACACTACAAAATGACACAACACCAGTTTAGAAAAATAGGAAATATTTATCTAGACAAAACAAGACCAAAACGACAAAAATCCAACATACACAAGTCAAGTTATGATTTTTTAAAGGTTTAAAATAAAAAGAGTCTTTAGGTAGTTGTAACAACACACTAGCGCTGCTAGCGTGAAAATGTACCTGGCTTGCGTCAAAAATAACCCCGCACGGGCGATGTGCGTCGAAAGTAACCCTGCACGGTTATATGCGTCGAAAACAGCTCGGCACGGCGAGGCGCGTCGAAAAAGCCAGCCACGCGACGGTCCGAAAGTCCCGCGGCGCTGGTTGCGATCTCTCAGCCTTCGTCAGCGATGCTGCGCGTCGTTTCTCCTGCTCCGGGCGTCGATTCTCCGGTCGCGTTTCCTGCGGCGTCGTTTCTCAGCTGCGGAGCCGGCGTCGCGTCGTTTTCTCAGCCGCGATCGGACTCGCGTCGATCTTTTCTCCGCACGGCGCTCGGTGCGTGTATTTTTGTCCTTAGGCTGCCAGCCTCTCCTTTCAGGGTCCCAGGAACTGGAAGGGCACCACAGAGCAGAGTAGGGGTCTCTCCAGAGACTCCAGGTGCTGGCAGGAAGAAGTCTTTGCTATCCCTGAGACTTCAACAACAGGAGGCAAGCTCTACATCAAGCCCTTGGAGATTTCTTCTTCAAGATGGAAGGCACACAAAGTCCAGTCTTTGCCCTCTTACTCTGGCAGAAGCAGCACTGCAGGAAAGCTCCACAAAGCACAGTCACAGGCAGGGCAGCACTTGTTCCTCAGCGATCAGCTCTTCTCCAGGCAGAGGTTCCCCTTGATTCCAGAAGTGTTTCTAAAGTTCGTAAGTTTGGGTGCCCTTCTTATACCCATTTTAGTCTTTGAAGTCACCTTTCTTCAAAGGGGACTCACACCTTCTTGTGAAATCCTGCCTTGCCCAGGCAAGGCCTCAGACACACACCAGGGGGTTGGAGACAGCATTGTCAGAGGCAGGCACAGTCCTTTCAGATGAGAGTGACCACTCCACCCCTCCCTCCTAGCAGAGATGGCTAATCAGGAAATGCAGATTACACCCCAGCTCCCTTTGTGTCACTGTCTGGTGTGAGGTGAAAAACAACCCAACTGTCAAACTGACCCAGACAGGGAATCCACAAACAAGGCAGAGTCACAGAATGGTTTAAGCAAGAAAATGCTCACTTTCTAAAAGTGGCATTTCAAAACTCACAATCTCAAAATCAACTTTACTAAAAGATGTATTTTTAAATTGTGAGTTCAGGGATCCCAAACTCCACATGTCCATCTACTCTCTAGGGGAATCTACACTTTAATCATATTTAAAGGTAGCCCCCATATTATCCTATGAGAGAGACAGACCTTGCAACAGTGAAAACGAAATTGGCAGTATTTCACTGTCAGGACATATAAACCACATTACTATATGTCCTACCTTATCCATACACTGCACCCTGCCCTTGGGGCTACCTAGGGCCTACCTTAGGGGTGCCTTACATGTAAGGAAAGGGAAGGTTTAGGCCTGGCAGGTGGGTACACTTGCCAAGTCGAATTTACAGTGTAAAAATACACATACAGACACTGCAGTGGCAGGTCTGAGACATGATTACAGAGCTACTTATGTGGGTGGCACAACCAGTGCTGCAGGCCCACTAGTAGCATTTGATTTACAGGCCCTGGCACCTCTAGTGCACCTTACTAGGGACTTACTAGTAATTCAAATATGCCAATCATGGATGAACCACTTACATACAATTTAAACAGGAGAGCATATGCACTTTAGCACTGGTTAGCAGTGGTAAAGTGCTCAGAGTTGAAAAGCCAACAGCAACAGGTCAGAAAAAAATAGGAGGCAGGAGGCAAAAAAGACTGGGGATGACCCTGCATGAGCAAAAGTCCAACACAGGTACTATGGTAACTTTACTGAGCCTGCTACCCTCATTTTCTGGAAGTGAGAAGGACTAGACCTGCATCTCTTCATCCCGAGAATCAGGTGACTCCAAGGTCTTGATAGTCTTATTCTGCAGTCTCAGGCACATCAAAGACTGCCTGCATCTTCCCTACAGCACCTGGACTCTGCCACCTGTGAGCCCTGGCCTGCCAAGTGGTGCCAATCAAGTCGTGGACCAAAGGAAGTTGTTTTGTCTGTGCTGCAGCCCTTGACTTCGATACACTGCTGCCATTGTGTCGATCAGAACGGCTGCAGCTGTCCTTGATGCTGATGCATTATTACTGATGCTGAGGACAAGGACTTTGCATTGCTGACTTCATGGCTCTGGATCAACGCTTCTCCATCGGCCCTGGTGCAACCCCTTCACATCACCGACTAGGTGGCTAGAGGAAAATGGCTCTCCTTCCTTGCAGAGGTGTTTGACGCCGCATCACTACTCAATGATCAACGGCTGTGTGGCTCCATTATGATGCATCCTCAGGCTGTGTGGATCAAAATGGATGCATCACCAACTCATCTCCTCACATGCTCCTTGCATGGGATCCTCAACACAACCTGCCAAGTTCCTAAGCACTACAATTGCAGATATTTAAACAAAATATATCTTGACTTCTATGTATTAGATTTTTGTCATTTTGGTCTTGTTTTGTTTATTAAATTAAGATCTATTTTTCAAACTTAGTGTGGATCCTTTTTGTGTGGTGTTTTTCACTGTTTTACTGTTTTAAGTATTGCAAAATAATTCACACATTGCCTCCTAAGTTAAGCCTGCCTGCTCCATGCCAGCCTACCAGAGGGTGAGCATAGATTAATTTAAGGTGTGTACCTGACTTACTCTGACTACGATTGTGATCCCTATTTGGACAGTGTGCACATATCTCTGAAAACTGGAAACCGAATTCCTAACCTCATTTAATAGAGTAAGGGCAGACAAGGCCTGCGACAGAGTCCATCGCACACACTCACCGTGTGGCCCACCACATCAACCTCACCACTTGGGCTCGTTAGGGCAGTACAGATGGCAGTGCTTAATGGACAAGGAGCAGCATTGTCTGTCTCTACCACGGTGTTTGGCAAGAAAAGCAATGGTGTGTGAATTGCACCTGGGCACAGCAAAAGTAGAATTTCATATCAAGGGTACAAATAGCTCTCTTTTCAATCACAGGGTCAATACCTTGATCCTATGGTTGGTTTTACCCAGGAGTGACCATTCTCAATGGCAGAGGCATATTAACAAAAATGTGCAGAAATTTGAGCAAGATTTCCATCTTGTTAATTGAAACCCTCCCAGCAATAGACGAGGAATGCCTGGTCTAGCCCAGAATCTGCCCCTCCAGCCTGGTGACCACTCTGTTATAATTCTCTCCCCAGAGTTCCTCCAAGCCTCTAGTTAACCAAATTCCCAGGTCCTTAACTCCAGATGTAGCCCACTTGATTGACATCCTTGTCATATCACCAAACCTAATGAATCTGTGAAAAATTGGTGTCAAGTTAGCCTCAGGTTCTCTGACAAATACAGTGATGTCAACAGATTAGATCAAGACTCCAAGAGGTGAAACTTAGCCAACACTCTGCATTGTATCGTTGAAGTCTGGCTGCCAGGGGGTCCATAGCTATGGTATTTAGAAGCTGGGACTATGAACACCACTGTCGGGAGCCCCTGCTGATCAGCAAGGCTGACAACACTACAACACTCATTCAAATGGACACCTTCAGTTGGACATAAAGCAAACCAATTCATCAGAGTAATCCAGGGCAGGGAAAATAGGTACAACCACTCTAGTGATGAACACTTTAGTGACATCAAGGAGGATAGCCATACCCTGAAGTTCAGGTGAGGGTGAGTGAAGCACAGTTAACACGCTGTGTAAATAATGTGTGGTGAATCTGCTCAGACTGGTCTGGCAAGAGGATATTTGAGAGCAGAGGAATTATTCTATCCAAAATTAGTCTAGACAGGATTTTATTTGTCAATGTTAGTCAATGACAACAAGCAATTTGAACTGCAGTGGTTAGCAGGAGTATCAGGTTTGACTACTGTGACAAATAGTGCCTCCCTTCAGTGTTCCTTTCTTCCTCAAACATGGCTTTCAGATGCAGTTCTAGGATTTCAACATATTCTTTATAAAACTGAGTGATGAGGTCAATTTTTCCTGGAGCCCTGCAGCTAGGCATGCTCTGAATGACACAGACAACATCTCCCACATTGATGGGACATTCAGGTACTGCCTACAGGCCTTATCGAGCCATAGCAGTTAGATAGTGTTAAAATTGAGCGGTAAGGGTCTTCCTGTCGCAGCAATAATTTTGAATAAGTTAATAATTCTTAAATTCTGATCTGAATTTCTGATTCCGGGTTACTGAGTGCATTTGTGTTCCAGACAATAGGCACATGATCACAAAGTGTTCAGAGTCAATGGCTACTGTGTGTAGGCTCCAACATCCTTCGAAATCAGTCATTAATCTATGTGTTATATTCATTATAGGATGTCGTAACACATGTACCCTAAATCGACTGACTGTATCGTTAATGTTAGATGTCGACCAAATGATAATCAAACTTAATGTCCTGTAGTTGTGCAGTGGCTCAGGGGTGTGGCCTGCACTCCAACTGAGATTTGTCTATCTTGGTGTATAACACTATATTAAACTCCTCCCTTTATGATCATGGAGATACCCACATGCAGGATCTTATGCCAGGGAGAAAGAGAGAGAGGAAGAGGAAGAATTGGGGACAGTCGATGTTGGGGCCATAGAATACTGTGACCGTCTTGCCCTCAAGGATATTATGCAAGAAGAGATATCTCCCCTCATTGTCATTGAGTTCATTATGAGTCTTCCATCACACTAGCTTTCCAATAACAATCGCTTTTCCCCTGTCATACGCAGAGCCCAGGAGAGCTCAATGAGGTGGACCTCCTGAAGCAGACGAATGTCTACCTTGCATCACCTGAAAAAGTGAACCACTTGCCTGACCTTGCACAGTTCACTGATGTGACATACATTCCACGTCATCAGCCTAACACCAGCCATCTTCTCAGGTGAAGCACAGATGAGCATGCTCCCAGATCAGAAGTTATATATTATAGTTAATCTTAGTCATACATTTAGAGTCAATTCAGTAAGTGCTTCCAACCACAACATAGAGATGTAAGTCAACCACAACATTAATAGAATCAAGCCCCCCTCCCACTTCACCATCACTTGCCAGTTGAATAAGAAGTACGCTGAATGACTCAGCAAAAATAGA
The DNA here is from genome assembly GCF_031143425.1 of Pleurodeles waltl. Lineage (NCBI taxonomy): Eukaryota > Metazoa > Chordata > Amphibia > Caudata > Salamandridae > Pleurodeles > Pleurodeles waltl. The sequence goes on along the minus strand of NC_090445.1, from coordinate 309,183,584 downwards.
CAGCAGCAAACCAGGAAAGTTCAAATAGGGGGTCTCATGGGAACCATCCCAGGGAACTTAGAAAGTTGGATAGAACTCCCATCTCATATTAAGTACGGGTGATATGGACAATGGGGCAGAGGCAACATATTGATCATGCAATGATAATCACTATCTTGAAGGGGTGGAGCAACCAGTGTCAATATTTTGCACTCTATAAGCACCATATTACCTACCCAAACAGTCATCCCAGATGAACAGGCAATGATCCACAGACGCCAACCATCATGACCAGTGACAGACTAACCCAGGACCCCAACGACATTTACAAGAACAAAATCAGATGCAGTCAACCAAACCTATAAAGGTGCACAACCAAAGCATTCTATTGGGAATGGTCTCTCAAGGAGAACCAAAAGTAGTCAACAGATTCAATCAATCAATCAATCAATCAGTTTTTGTAAAGCATGGCTATTCACCCGTGAGGGTCTCAAGGTGCTGGGGGGAGGAGAGGGGCCTCATCTGAAGACCTACGTCTTGAGGTTCTTCCTGAAGATGGTGAGCGACGGGCTTTGTCTGAGGTGCAGGGGGAGGTTGTTCCAGCTCTTTGCTGCAATGTAGGTGAAAGATCATGCTCCGGAGGTGGTTTCGCAGATGCGAGGGATGGTGGCCAGGGCCATCTGGGCAGAGCGGAGGGATCTGGTGAGGGTGTGGAAAGAGACCTGGTGGGTCAGGTAGGCTGGTCTGCCATTGTGTATGGCCTTGTACTTGTGGGTGAGTAGCTTGAAGGTGATTCGCTTCTCGACCGGTAGCCAGTGGAGGGACCTCAGGTGTTGGATGATGTGTTTTGAGCGTGGGAGGTCCAGAATGAATATGGAAGTGGTGTTCTGGATGAATTGTAGTTTTTTAATGTTTTTAGTTGAGGTGCTGGCGTATAGGGCATTGCCGTAGTCGAGCTTGCTTGTGACTAAGGCATGGGTGACTGTCCTGTGACAGTCTGCTGGGATCCATCTGAATATCTTCCAAAGTTTGCGGAGTGTGTGCCAGCAGGAAGAACGGACTGAGTTTCCCTGGCGGCTCATGGATAGGGAGGAGTCGAGGATGATGCCTTGGTTGCAGGTGTGCTCAGTCTATGCAGGGCAGGGCGCTGAGGGATATGGGCCACCAGGAGTCATCCCAAGCTAGGTGGTGTTTCTGAAGATGATGAGCTCAGTCTCGTCAGAGTTGAGCTTCAGGAAGCTCTCTCATCAAGTTAGCGACAGCTTCCATTCCTAAGTGGAAGTTCCTTTTGGCAGAGTCTGGGTCTTCGGTGAGGGAAATTATGAGTTGTAGGTCATTGGCATATGATACGATGTTCATACCGTGGCTTCTGACAATGGCTGCGAGAGGGACCATGTATACGTTGAACAGTGTGGGGCTCAGTGAGGATACTTGGGGGACTCCGCAGCTGACTCCTGTGGGTCTGGATGTGTAGGGCGGGAGTCTGACCCTTTACGTCCTTCGGAGAGGAAGGTGTGGATCCACTCCAAGGCTCTTCCATGGATTCCTTTGTGGTGGAGTCTGGTGCGCAAGGTGCTGTGCGAGACCATGTTGAAAGCTGCTGAGAGGTCGATGAGTATGATCACTGCGGTGTGCCTGCTGTCTAGGAGTGTGTCGGTTATGGGGGGGAGGCTCGCTAATAGTTTCTGGTGCCAAGATTTTCTGGAAGGAAGCTGTTGTAGATGTCTTGGATATTGAGGTGGAAAAAGGTGGCAAGTTTGTCGCAGAGGTCCTGTGACGGGGGGTGCTGGTGGCTTTGGAGGAAGGGATCTGTGAACTAATTGATGACTGAGAAAAGTTCCTTGGAGTTGTGTGTGGAGGAGTTGATGCGCTACCAAAGTGCGTCCATCCTAATGTTCTTGATTTTTCTGCCTTTTCGGTCTTCGCTGGTTTGGCTGTTCCTCCATTTTTTCTCTAAATGTCTGCGGGTACGCTTTGATTCTTATAGTTTGGTGGTGAACCAGCTGGCTTTCTAAGGTAAGCATTTGGCCGATGTCAGCCAGAGAGGGGCTAGAGTATCGGTGCATTCGGTGCATAGATAGAATGTTGCCTATACAGCAACAATCCAATATTAAAATTGCACAAATGTTTCTGGTCTGCTCAGTCATTATTATTACTGAGATGGCTCCCTGGACTGAAAGCAGCCATCTCGCCTTATTATTACTGAGATGGCTCCCTGGACTGAAAGCATCCATCTTACCTTCTTATGCAGGCTTTCAAGAAAGTTACACCGGATTGGGGTTAATAAAGAAAGCAATTACCTTGGGCGGTGATCCGCAGCTCAGCTGCCACAGTCTCTCACAGTCCACAGTCTGTGATTGACATCACAGCCAGCAAAGTCTCAGCCATCTTGTATGCCCTGCTCTATAACGCCCACTCTATTTCTCATGTTTTGCTGCATCACTAGTTCTATTCGCATATTTATACATAACTGCCTATGATTCTACACATTCTGCCCAGGAGGTGATTGGATTGGGGCTACTTACTGTGTCTGCAGCTGATTTCCATTTCAATGCATCTGGGGCAACAGTGGGTGGAACATATGGAGTTTCATTCTGTCAAATTCCACAGTTACATATAAAAACTCAATGAGATTCTGTGAAGTTCTGCGAGGGGGCAGAATTCGGGCACTTTGTGCTGCTCATGCTGATATTTAGCACCTGCAGCTTGTTCCACGCTGTAAAATCAGCACGAATGGCACCATTTGGAGAGCCAGAGAGTGCTGCTTCATTCTGCCGCTCAAGTATATTTTCTACTCGAGTGGCAGCTTTCTCAACATGAATGGTTGTGACCTGCCATGACCGACTGTGTTAAGAAATATTACCAGGAGACATACTGGCACCTAAAAATCAGGTTAGGTGATGCAAATTCTTGCTCGTGCTCGCAGTCTTAACGTTGGTAAGCGGCATGTGAGAAAAAACTCCTCCACGCAGTGGTTGGCAGAGGTTTGCTAAAACTCTGCTCTCCAAGTGGAATGCAGAGTGGGCAAAAATCTGCAAATTCTGCCAGTAGAGTGGATTATTTTGTCCATTGGTAATATGGGGAACAACATCATTATGGATTTCATCTGCATCTGTTTGCATTCACATTTCCAGCGCCTAAATTTACCACAGAATTTAACAAGCAGTGTTCTTCAGTAAATTAATATTTGCAGTCACTCCATACCTTGCATAGGCACCATCCTATTTCCCATTCTCACATCCTGCATTGGATCTGCTCCTTTTATTCCAGAATTAACAGATAGCATAAAATTCAAATCAGAACCCTTCATTTAATTCCTTCCATTTCTCTGAATCTGCTTTGTCTGAGCAACTTCTCTTTGATCTTTTTCTGCCTTGCATCAAACCAGTCAATGGCATATTCAGCATACTTCATAATTTCATCCATAACCTAAGTCTGCTAACATGCTGCTGAATATGCAAACTAGGCTCAGGTTTCAAACCCATAGCAACAGCAGATATAAAACTGCTTCAACCTTCTTCATCCAGGTCTTCAACTCCACTGCATTTCTTATATATCTGAATATGCCTGTCATAAGAGGCATGGAGGGTCTTTGCCTTGTTCACCTCCTTCCCTGGCACCTTCTTTTTCAAATGCTCAGTCACTGCTTTATACTTGTCAGCAACCACCACTAGATCATTATTAAGTTCAACTCTAACTGGTTCCCTAGTAAGCCAAGCAACAGCAATCCTATAATCAGCCCTTGGATTATTAGGAATGAGAACCTCAAATAATATATCTAAATCCAGCATTTTTGAAATTGCAAAAAATCTATGAACCTATCAGGTTCCTCTCTCACTTTTGGAAAAATCATCATAATGTACATATGCACTTCTCTCAAAGGAAGTTCTGAAACTTTCTTCTTCTACCTTTCCCTACATTTCTGCAAATCTCTTAATTGTGCAGTCTTCACAACTAGATCCTTAATGTGAGAATATAATGTCAGCAAGCCCATCTTCTTTATCTTTGCTTCACTCAAATTCACCTTATAATTTCTGTGTACATTGCACATCCTGCTGATATCAACCTTTCATTCATCAGTCCTGAAGTTTATCATGTACTTCATACGCATACCTTATGTTGGCTCCTGTAAAATATCTCCAAATTCTATTTTAAAATGTCCAATATTCTTTTCCTTCTCATTATGAGGCACAACTGGAACAATAACAGACATGCCATTTGATACTTGGAAGACAACTGCAGGACCTCTGACACTACTTGGGAAAGCTAATCATGTTTTTCTAGGTGGGACACACACTGATGCACTAGGAACAGCAAACATTGATAATCCCTGTGCTTGTGCATGCATACACATTCCTGCAGCACCCATGTCAGGTACAACTGAGGAAACCTGTGCTTGTCTCTGCAACCATCAGTATTTGGAGGAGGTCAAAAGATTATTTAAAAATCCTCCTAATCTGAATCCTGTTCCTTACTTTGTTTCTCTTTCTCTACCTCATCATTTTTCTTTTTATCTATTGTTGCTTCAATTATTGCAGGAAAAGATCACTCCCTCTACTATATCCTCCTTCGAGCATATCTCCTGATTGCCCCACTTGCCTTCTAACCACTGTCTAAATGAACCCCATACCTGCTTCTTCATTTTTTTTCTCTCCTCTGTAGCCACTCGATCTCCTTTATTTAATGCCTCAAATTGTGTTAGTCTAGGTAGCAGTTTTCTCTCATTCAGTCCATGCCTCATGAAATCTTCTTACCAGAAATATGTTCATGCTAATTGTGAATCCAGGTATACGCGTTGAACCCATTATATGTCATCATCTCATAAGCAGGAGAGTCCTGTGCAGGTATTTAATGTCTCTCCATAGCAGGTACTGTAGTGGCTTTAAGCTTTTCCAACAGAGTACCCATTATTCTCACTCACAATAATCCAAAATCTGTTCAAAACAAGAAAGCGAACAATAAATTAAGCCCAGTGCAGGCATGGCAAAGATCAACCAATGGCAGTGAAGCTTTGACAGCAACCAATCAATGACAGCCCAACTCTGTGGTAATGTCTCTCCAATCTCACTGCAACTCCTTGGCTGACCAACCAATTCAAGTGCTGCTGTCATCATCAATAGGAAAACAATTGCACATCTTTTCACAATAAACCAAAATAAACTTTGTCTGTTAAACTTAAATATGAGGAAATCAGCAGGTTAGGGTAAAAGAATCTTTCACCCAATAGAAACAAGATTTGTACCTCTGCTGCCAATCTCAATTCCCATTAAAGCACTGTGGTATTGTTTTTGTATGTAAAATGTATTATATGGTTTATGTCATTGTATCTTTTCTTCCTCCGCTCTTTATGTACATTTGTCATGTAACATGGTATCTTCCAGCTGCCCCTGCTCCAACAATTGTACTGCCTGGAATGTTGGTGACTTGGCAGTTGATGGAGGAGCAGAGCAGGAGTGGCTGGAGTTTCTTCCCGACTTCCTGAAGAAATAAATAAGAATTCCAGCTTATCAATTTTGGCCTTTTCATCCTCTTTTACTTCAGTTTTGGCGACGAGGATGGGATGCGCCCCTTGAAACTCCAGCGCTCAAGAAGTCTGGATACCCAAGCCTCGGAGCTGTTCGTCCTATGCTTCGGATCTTTGCCAGACTTCCAGGCTTCATTTCATTAAGTACTTGGGAGCTTTCCTTTGCATCATTTCATTTTCAGGGATTTTGTTTTTTCATCCCTGTATTTGTTTTTTTTTCTCGTTCGGCGCATATACATCCCTGCGCGTGCGAATGTGTTGCGCCTGGCCTCTTGCCAACGCTTTGATCTTTGTACTCTCGCCGCCCGTATCAATGCTACTGTTGCTAGGCAACCTCTTTGGTCGAGTCATATTCACGACTGTGGGTTTAACGCCTACGCATTAGAGGATTAAATCCCCTTCGGCAACCGCGTATCGCATTTCTGCCGTTTACATGGATTCAGAAGCTCTCCGGTAAACGCCCACGGCAACAGTATATTGTTTCTTTGCCTCTCCTGCTCGGACAGGACTTGCCGATCCTGATAAACACAACTGTTGCTAAGCAACATGTCCGCCTTCATTTTCCTTTACTATGCTCTGTTCCTCTCTGTGCCTGGAGGTTGTTGAATACAATTATAGCAGGTAACTGTGTATTCTTCATGGTAACCATTTTTCTTTTCGGTTTTACTTAGCCTTATTTGTGAATTTCTATAGAGTGATTAAAAAAAAAAAAATTCTTACATGTCACCGTTACTGGTGTGCTGGATATGATATATTTTACTGCATATTTTACTGCAAAGATTTGCATTTTAAGGAAATAATTTGTGAACCTGGTATTACAGGAAGTGGATTTAAATATTTATACGTTCAAAGATTATATTATTTTTTTGAAGAAACATGCAGAATATTACCCCGCCTCCATTTTTTTTGTCTTTACCTGGAGAACCACCTATACCGTGGAGTAAGTGGAAGAAGGTTTCCTTACGTACATTCAAGTTTGTGGCAGTAATTTGTCGGCAGACCAGAAGACTTCTATTCTTCAACATTGTTTGGGCGCAGAAGGTCAGGAGATTTTGGAGAATTTACCTGTTATCAGTTCCCCATATGGAGCAGAAGATGACACAAACTTGAATGAATTTGAGTTAACTCTTCTTAGGTTGGATAGACATTTTTTACCAAAAGTGTCAATTATTCTCTTTGGTAAATGTAAGCAAAGTGATACTGAGACCGTAGAGGATTTTGTAACAAATCTGCGAAAATTGGCTGCCCAATGTAAGTTTGGTGACTCTGTGGAGGAACATATTAGAAACCAGTTTATGTTGGAATGTAGAAGCGACAAGATAAGAGAAGCTTTGTGGTCCAAAGGCGATCCCACTCTGGATGAAGTTATAATGGTCGCGAAACAAATTGAACATTCTGAACTCTGCATGGAAGACTTAAAAAAATCCAAGGGTGTCTCAAAAACTGTCCAATCGGTTGAGGCAAAGACCACAACAAAAAGACACACAGGATCTAAATCTAAACTGTTATGTTATAGATGTAATTCTTCGTCACATTTAGCTAATAGCAAGGATTGCCCAGCGATTAATGTGTTGTGTAAAAAATGTGGTAAGAAAGGGCACTTTGCCAGGTGTTGCAAGTCTGGAGATAAGAAAGTTGTGAAGGTGAATGAAATTGAGTATGGTTGCAGTGATGAAGATGAAGAGAGATCTTTTGTATTACAAGTTGTGAATGATGTAAACTGTATTATTAATGTACGCTGCAAATATCCTATTGATGTTGTTGAAGTGAATGGAATCAAGGATTCCATGATGATGGATTTGGGTGCAAAATTGACTCTGATTTCGGAGTCTGATTACTTAAAAATGTTTGTGAACAAGGTAACTCTTCAACCACCCGATGTTATGCTTTTCAGTTATGGTGGGAAACCTATTGAGTTAAAAGGCTATTTTGAGGCTAAGATCACGTTCAAAGGGAACATGATTGAAGGAAAAATTTACATTCCAGTAGTGGGTGAACACTATTTTGGGTTGGCCCCATCCGAAATTGTTAAATATTGTATTGAACCCTAATGCGGCTCCCCAAGTTCAAGTTCAAAAGGTCTGTGTGGGCGGTGAAGAACTCAAGAATGAATTTCCTGATGTTTTTTCCAAAAAAATTGGGTGTGTCAAAGATTATAAGCACCGCATTGTGCTGAAGAAAGGGGCAATACCAATAGCATGCAAAGTTAGAAACATTCCTTTTAGTATAAGAGACAAAGTAAGAGGGGAACTTCAGAGATTAAAGTTGGAAAACATCATTGAGGCTGCAGAATGGTTTGCCCCCATTGTTGTTGCTTCTAAAGCTAATGGAGATATAAGGTTATGTGTGGACTTGCACAATTTGAATAAAGAAGTAGTTGAGGACAGGTTTCCTTTACCAAACATAACCGAAATGATAAGTTCTTTGGGTAATATCAGATTCGTCACCACCTTAGATCTCAGCTTTGCTTATCACCAGGTACTACTATGCGAAGAATCTAAATTGTTAACATCCTTTATCACTCCTTTTGGTGTATTCAAATTCAACAGGATGCCTTTTGGATTGTGTTCGGTGGCTTCTGTCTTTCAAAGACTGATGAATGAGTTGCTTGAAATTTTTTCAGGATGATGTTCTTATTTTTTCGAATACCCTTAAACAACACAGAACATCAGTCAAAAGTGTGCTTAACATTTTCTGAAATAAGGGTATAACTCTGAAGGGAGATAAATGTAAATTTCTTAAAACAGAGATCTCTTATCTTGGCCACATGATAACTGCAGACGGAGTCAAGCCGAGAGAAGAGCTAGTAAAATCCATTATAAATCTAGCAGCACCTGAAAGTAAGTCTGATGTGCAGACTTTCTTAGGGATGGTAGAATTTTATGCTAGGTTCATTCCTGATTTAGCTAAGAGAACCTATGATAATAGGAACTTACTTAAAAACGGGTCTGACTTTATTTGGGACATGGAATGTCAGAGGGAATTTGATGATTTATAGATAAGTTTATCTTCTGCGCAATCCCTTAACAGCTTTCAACCTGGCCTACCTTGCTCCATTACCACAGACGCTTCTAAGAAAGGATTAGTTTGTGTCTTGAGACAATTTAATGATGACAAGATCAATACTATTGCTTTTGCGTCACGCAGTTTACGTGGCGTGGAGTGTAAATATTCTACTATTGAGAAAGAGGCTTTGGCAATTTTTTGGGCTATAAGGAAGTTTAAGCAATTTCTGTGGGGAACTAAGTTTGAAGTATGCACGGATCACAAACCTCTACGTGAGATCTTTGAGAAAAAGGGGTTGGATAATGTTTCAGGTTGTATTTGTAAGTGGATAGTTGGACTACAGGATTACCATTTTAATGTGAAGTATGTTCCGGGTTGCAAGAATAAAGCTGTGGACTGTTTATCTAGACTGAGGAAAGAAGAATTGTGTGAAGATGACACTGATGATTCCTGGTGGGTAGATGAGGAGGTTAAGGTCTGTGTTGTCCCAGATGGGTGCGTTACAGAGGATGAATGGAAACAAGAAGTGGATGATGATGCTGATCTTTCCTGTGTCAGAGACTTACTTTCTCCTAGTAGGGTCTTAGGTAATGAGGAGAATATAGGAGAGAATTATAAGAAAATTTGGCATGAATTGTCCATTCAGAACAGTATAGTGTTAAGGGGTGAAAGGTTGATTCCTCCATGTAAGTTGCGTGAGCGCATTATGGATCTTGGATCACAGTGGTCATCATGGGATTTGCAAAACTAAAGAAAGGCTAAGGGGAGTGTATTGATGGCCAGGCATGGATTTAACTATTGAATTTAGCTATTGAATGAAAAGTGCAAGATTGTTTGGAATGTAATGTTGCAGATAAGTCGTTGAAGATTAGAACACAACCTATGATACTTAAAGAAATTCCCAGTGAAGTGTGGGATTCGGTCTCCATTGACATTTTGGGACTGTTGAACCATAAATCTCATTCAAAATATGTGGTGGTTCTCATGGATGAGTTATCTAGGTGGCCGGAAGACATGATCTCCTCTGAGGTGTCCTCTTTGACTGTTGTAGAAATTCTTACAGACGTGTTTAGCAGAGAGCGTAATCCTAGATCTATCTTGACTGATAATGCCATTCAATTCATGTCTAAACTTATGCACAAGTTTTTGAGGAAAAGAGGGATACTAGACAAAAAATGTGCCTTATATCATCCAGAAACCAATGGCATGGTGGAACGCTTCAACAGAACGTTAAAGGAGACCATCCAGTTGGCAAATCATTTGGGGTGTGATTGGGAGTTCATGATCAAGAAAAAGGTTGAGGAATATAGATTCACACCACACACTAGCACTGGCTAATCTCCATTTGTCATATTCAAGAAACGTATCCCTCTCAAGGTGGTAAATCCTCCTTTTGTTAAGGGATATACCAAGGAACAACTCAACTATGAAGGTCAGAGAGAATCGGCAGTGAGCAAACACTTGTCTTGTCAGGAGAAAAGAAAACAGGTGTATGATGTGAGGAAATCCGTGAAAGAGACGCATGTTGGTGTGGGTGATTTGGTTAAAGTCAAGTTGCCTGGGAAAACCAGAGGTGGGCAGTCTCACTTTAGTAGGGTCTTTAGGATTATTAAAATTTAGAGAGGTGCATTTAAATTGGATGATGGACGTGTTTGGCCTCTCAATAGGATTGTCAAAATTAAATAGTGTATATATGTATATATTTATTTGTTTGAAGGGGGAAGGTGATGTGGTATTGTTTTTGTATGTAAAATGTATTATATGGTTTATGCCATTGTATATTTTCTTCCTACGCTCTTTATGTACATTTGTCATGTAACATGGCATCTTCCAGCTGCCCCTGCTCCAACAATTGTACTGCCTGGAATGTTGGTGACTTGGCAGTTGATGGAGGAGCAGAGCAGGAGTGGCTGGAGTTTCTTCCCGACTTCCTGAAGAAATAAATAAGAATTCCAGCTTATCAATTTTGGCCTTTTCATCCTCTTTTACTTCAAGCACACTCTTATCTCTGGCTAGTTTGCTTACTCCTGTGCACCAACCAGCAAATCCCACTGATCTCAATTAAACCAACAAAGCCTAGAAAGGAAACCCATTAATTGAGAAAAAAAAAAATTCTGTTTGAATGCAGCGCTATGCAAAACACATTACTTTTATGTATTCAACAAAAATATCTCAAGATCTTGGACTTCAACTAATCCGGTTACCAAACCAAGTAATAATTAAACTCAAAACAAACCACAAAAAAGAAGAGTACATCAATACCACAGTGATTAAATCACCAATTGAGCCAAGAATCTGCATTGCATAAGCAAAAACCTTCCATGCACCATAACAATAACAATTCATCCCACAGCATAGACCACAATACTTCAATAACACACCAAGCATTTTCAATTAAATGAATTGTTACTCCCTATACTTACTTACAATCCTTTTTGCTCAGGAACAGTACTGGAAATCAGTAACTAAGAAAAATCTACCAGGAAAATCCACAAAAAATTCAGTAAGACTAGAGACAGAGCAAAAAAGAGAATTTTTGAAGCAGAAAGAAGGTGTTTATTATTTTGCAACCAACTTCCGCTACCTGTTTTGTGATTGAAGGGAAGCCCAAAAATGTTACACCCAAAAATATTACCTCACGAGTTGATGAATTGGATACTGTGATAAACCTCAGTTTCATTAGGCAATGTATCCCCTAAGGTAAGGCATCTCCCAGCATGTCAAAACAGAGTCATTGCTGTAGAAGTTCTCAGAAAACAGAGCATTACAGATATTGTACAGAGTCAGAAAAATGTTAAGTCTCAAATGAGCAGCAAAAAAGAAATGAATAGCATCTTTTGTAGCATTGAAGTCTCAGGAGGTCTTCTGGCTTACCTCCAAAATAGTATATATTACGCACGTATAATAACTCATTAAAACCGCAAAATCATCCTTGTGTGAGCAGAAGTGTTACATTCTCAGCAAATCAGAATACTGTTCTATTAAACACCGTATTGCCTTAGCACTTAAGCACCATCCCACTACATAAATATTGATTCTTCCCACTCTATGCTAATGTCATCTGGAAATGGCAGGAGAAACTAGTTACAAGAACAGCAGAAAATGATTGTGAATCAATGCAGTACAGCCAGCTAGTGGAAGGACCTTGTAAAAATAAACATTGCTGTGTTCATGTTGAAAGATTTATTCAACAATGTTAATGGAAATAAACAAACTTGACTCTGCTTGCTGTAGTACTAATGAACAATGGACTGTGCAGGGGGAAGTCATTGAGGAGGACACACATTTTGAAAAGGTGGTGTCTAGACCTAAATTGAGACCTTATTAACATGAATCAGAAAAATGCACTTCTACAAGTCATAGAAAATGTGTTTCAAATGCATTAGCAGCATTATCTAATAACAACAGACATGTCTAATATTATCTATTAGAGGGTTGAAAATGACATTTTCATAGGGTGAGGACATTTGTGAAAAGTCTACTGCTAGAATGGACCACTGTAGGAGGCTGGACTGGCTTGTAGTGGGTACCAAGGTGTACGTACACCTTGCACCAGGCCCAGGTATCCCTTATTAGTGTAGAGGGGTGTCTAGCAGCTTAGGCTGATAGAAAAGGTAGCTTAGCAGAGCAGCTTAGGCTGAACTAGGAGACGAGTGAAGCTCCTACCGTACCACTGGTGTCACTTGCACAATATCATAAGCAAACACAATACACAGATATACTAAAAATAAAGGTACTTTATTTTTATGACAATATGCCAAAGTATCTCAGTGAGTACCCTCAGTATGAGGATAGCAAATATACACAAGATATATGTACACAATACCAAAATATGCAGTAATAGCAATAGAAAACAGTGCAAACAATGTATAGTCACAATAGAATGCAATGGGGGCACATAGGGATAGGGGCCACACAAACTATATACTCTAGAAGTGGAATGCGAACCACGAATGGACCCCAAACCTATGTGACCTTGTAGAGGGTCGCTGGGACTGTAAGAAAACAGTGAGGGTTAGAAAAATAGCCCACCCCAAGACCCTGAAAAGTGGGTGCAAAGTGCACCTAAGTTCCCCAAAGAGCACAGAAGTCGTTATAGGGGAATTCTGCAGAAAAAACCAACACCAGCAATGCAACAACAATGGATTTCCAGACGAGAGTACCTGTGGAACAAGGGGACCAAGTACAAAAGTCACGATCAAGTCGGGAGTGGGCAGATGCCCAGGAAATGCCAGCTGTGGGTGCAAAGAAGCTGCCACCGGATGGTAGAAGCTGTGGATTCTGCAAGAACGACAAGGGCTAGAAACTTCCCCTTTGGAGGATGGATGTCCCACGCCGTGAAGAGTCGTGCAGAGGTTGTTTCGTGCAGAAAGACCGCCAACAAGCCCTGCTAGCTGCAAAGGTCGCGGTTAGGGTTTTTGGATGCTGCTGTGGCCCAGGAGGGACCAGGATGTCGCCAATTACGTGAGGAGATAGAGGGGCGTCCAGCAAGACAAAGAGCCCACTCAGAAGCAAGCAGCACCCGCAGAAGTGCCGGAACAGGCACTACAAAGTGAAGTGAACTGGAGCTCACCTGAAGTTGCACAAGAGGGTCCCACGAAGCCGGAGGACAACTCAGGAGGTCGTGCAATGCAGGTTAGAGTGCCGGGGACCCAGGCTTGGATGTGCACAAAGGAAATCCTGGAAGAGTGCACAGGAGCCGGAGTAGCTGCAAAACACGCGGTTCCCAGCAATGCAGTCTAGAGTGGGGAGGCAAGGACTTATCTCCACCAAACTTGGACTGAAGAGTCACTGGACTGTGGGAGTCACTTGGACAGAGTTGCTGAGTTCAAGGGACCTCGCTCATCGTGCTGAGAGGAGACCCAGAGGGCTGGTGATGCAGTTCTTTGGTGCCTGCGGTTGCAGGGGGAAGATTCCGTCGACCCACTGGAGATTTCTTCGGAGCTTCTAGTGCAGAGAGGAGGCTGACTACCCCCACAGCATGCACCACCAGGAAAACCGTTGAGAAGGCGGCAGGATCAGTGTTACAAGGTCGCAGTAGTCGTCTTTGCTACTTTGTTGCAGTTTTGCAGACTTCCAGCGCGGTCAGCAGTCGGTTCCTTGGCAGAAGGTGAAGAGAGAGATGCAGAGGAACTCTGATGAGCTCTTGCATTCATTATCTAAGGAATTCCCCAAAGCAGAGATTCTAAATAGCCAGAAAAAGGAGGTTTGGCTTCCTAGGAGAGAGGATAGGCTAGCAACACCTGAAGGAGCCTATCAGAAGAAGTCACTGATGTCACCTGCTGGCACTGGCCACTCAGAGCAGTCCAGTGTGCCAGCAGCACCTCTGTTTCCAAGATGGCAGAGGTCTGGAGCACATTGGAGGAGCTCTGGGCACCTCCCAGGGGAGGTGCAGGTCAGGGGAGTGGTCACTCCCCTTTCCTTTGTCCAGTTCGCGCCAGAGCAGGGCTGAGGGATCCCTGAACCGGTACAGACTGGCTTATGCAGAGATGGGCACCATCTGTGCCCATCAAAGCATTTCCAGAGGCTGGGGGAGGCTACTCCTTCCCAGCCCTGACTCCTTTTTCCAAAGGGAGAGGGTGTAACACCCTCTCTCTGAGGAAGTCCTTTGTTCTGCCTTCCTGGGCCAAGCCTGGGACCCCAGGAGGGCAGAAACCTGTCTGAGGGTTTGGCAGCAGCAGCAGCTGCAGTGAAACCCCGGGAAAGGTAGTTTGGCAGTATCCGGGTCTGAGCTAAAGACTCGGGGGGTCATGTGATAATTCCATGATCCTAGACATGTTACATGGCCATGTTCGGAGTTACCATTGTGACGCTATACAAATGTCGTGACATATGTATAGTGCACACGTGTAATGGTGTCCCCGCACTCACAAAGTTCGGGGAATTTGCCCTGAACAATGTGGGAGAACCTTGGCTAGTGCCAGGGTGCCCACACACTAAGTAAGTTAGCACCCAAACTTTACCAGGTAAAGGTTAGACATATAGGTGACTTATAAGTTACTTAAGTGCAGTGGTAAATGGCTGTGAAATAACGTGGACGTTATTTCACTCAGGCTGCACTGGCAGGCCTGTGTAAGAATTGTCAGATCTCCCTATGTGTGGCACAAGAAATGCTGCAGCCCATAGGGGTCTCCTGGAACCCCAATACCCTGGGTACCTCAGTACCATATACAAGGGAATTATAAGGGTGTTCCAGTATGCCAATGTAAATTGGTGAAATTGGTCACAAGCCTGTTAGTGACAATTTGTAAAGAGAGAGCATAACCACTGAGGTTCTGGTTAGCAGAGCCTCAGTGAGACAGTTAGGCATCACACAGGGAACACATACATATAGGTCACAAACTTATGAGCACGGGGGTCCTGGCTAGCAGGGTCCCAGTGACACATAACAAACATACTGAAAACATAGGGTTTTCACTATGAGCACTGGGCCCTGGCTGGCAGGATCCCAGTGAGACAGTGAAAACACCCTGACATACACTCACAAACAGGCCAAAAGTGGGGGTAACAAGGCTAGAAAGAGGCTACTTTCTCACACAACCCCCCTCCCCCAAAATGAAGGACAATAAGGCTAACCTTGGCCAGTTGAGACTTTATTGTCTAAGTGGTGATAAGTAGAGAGTAGCTCTGCAATAGACTGGTTACTCCCTTTATCATCCACTATATGGTTACTTCCCTGTGGGGATGTAAACCAGCCTGTTTGAAGTTTTTTAGCTAAGCAACAATGTGAAGATATAATTTCAGAGTTTCTATCAGTAAGTTTTAGTTTAGAGCAGTGGGAATTATCCACTGAACCTATTTCTAGTGATGAGAATGCCAGACAGGGATGCTGTCTCAGTAAAGCCATAGCTGGGCAAAAGTTTTGTCCATATGGCTGGAAGAGAGAACAGGGATGCTGTTTTTCTTTAGTTGGAGCAGGGCAGGGATGCTGTCCTATGAGTTCCACACTAGGGCAGGGATGCTGTCCTAAGTGTTGTGAGGTAGTGCAGGGCTTCTGCACTAAAGTTTCTCTGGGAGGGTTGGAGGGATGTTCCATGTTAACTAAAATGGTGCTCTTTTTCTCACCAATGTTAGTTATCCCACAGAGAGGTACTTCCACCTCAGGGAGTACAGCTATGCCAGCTGATGATTCCCTTGGAACAGGTGCCACCCTAGGAGACGTTTCTCCCACCACAGGAATGGTATCCTGATTGGCAGGGTGGTTAGGGGATACTGTGATACCCTTTTTACCTGTTGTTGGAGAGGGATCCTGAGTTTTCAGGCCTTCTCTCCTTTGCTTTTTCATTTCAGTAGAAATGAGAGGGAACAATTCTTCAGGGATACCCAGCATGGCTGCATGGGTATAAAACTCTACATCAGCCCAACCTGAGGCCTCTAGGTCATTACCTAAGAGACAGTCTACAGGTAAGTTAGGTGACACTACCACCTGCTTAGGGCCAGTAACTCCACACCAACTAAACTGAATTATAGCTAAGGGAAGAAACTTAGTGGAGTTATGGACATCAATAATCTTATACTGTTGTCCAATGATGTGTTGTTCAGGATGCACTAGGTTTTCAGTCACCAAAGTGATACTGGCACCTGTGTCCCTGTAGGCCAAGGCCTCAACACCATTTATTGAAACTGTCTGCCTGTACTTATCCATTGTAAGGGGACAAGCAGCCAGTGTGGCAAGGCCAATGCCACTAGGTGTGACAGAAACTGTCTTGGGACTGACTACCCCAGTTTCTATGATGGACCCATAAGTGAATCCAACTACACCCTTAACTTGACTGTTGCCAGCAGTCCCACCACTAGTACCACTACTGCTAGGGGCACTAGAGCTTGATGTATTAGTGGTGGTAGGCTCAGGGGGTTTACCTGGACAGGACTTATCCCCTGGCCTATGGCCTCTGTTTTTACACACAAAACACCAAGGCTTTTTAATGTGTGCAGGTTGTGAAGAAGACGAAGAATTTGTTTTATCCCCACCTTCTGAAGAGTGTTTAAGATTTGAAGAAGGATCTTTGGTTTTACCCTTATCCCCATGCTTATCTTGAGATTTCTCACCATCTTTCTTCTTGCCATCCTGGTCACCCCCTGTATGAACTTTTCTGTTCACCCTTGTTCTGACCCATTTGTCTGCCTTCTTTCCCAATTCTTGGGGAGAGGTCAGATCAGAGTCTACCAGGTACTGGTGTAACAAATCAGACAAACAATTATTAAGAATATGCTCTCTCAGGATTAAGTTATACAGGCTTTCATAGTCAGAAACTTTACTGTCATGTAACCACCCCTCCAAGGCCTTCACTGAATGGTCAACAAAGTCTACCCAGTCTTGTGAAGACTCCTTTTTGGTTTCTCTGAACTTCATCCTGTACTGTTCAGTGGTTAAGCCATAACCATCAAGGAGTGCATTCTTAAGAACTGTAAAATTATTGGCATCACTTTCCTTAACAGTAAGGAGCCTATCCCTACCCTTTCCACTGAAAGATACCCATAGGATAGCAGCCCACTGCCTTTGAGGGACCTCTGTACAACACAGCCCCTCTCAAGTGCAGCAAACCACTTGTTAATGTCATCCCCTTCCTTGTAAGGGGGACCTATCTTGTGCAGATTCCTAGAATCATGCTCTTTTACAGGATGACTATTTGGAATACTGCTGCTGCCACCATGGGGTCCTAACCCCAACCTCTGTCTTTCTTTTTCTAAATCAAAGGACTGCCTATCTAAATCCAGCTGTTGCTTTTTGAGCTTCAGCCTGGATTCTTCCACTCTCAATCTATTGAGCTCCCTTTCTAACACTCTGTCATCAGGGTGGGTGGATGACGCATGCCTTGAAACAGAAATATGGTGAGAATGAACAGAGGGAGACCTGGCCCTAACAGATGGCACTCTAACATTCTGGCCTACAGAAGTAACACTCCTACTGTGATGAGAAGTAACACTCTTACTGTGATGTGAATTCACATCAGTACCAGCTATGCTAGGTGGCCTGCTAATGGGCAGGTTGGGAAGGTTCCCTTCTAAATCTTTTGCTAGGGGTGCCCCAGGGTCAGATTGGGAACCATCAGCTAATTTCTCAACAGAAGTGCCAACTAAGGTCTTATCTTGTTCAATGAGCATATTAACCAATAGTTCTCTAGAGGGATTCTTCCCTACCCCTAAACCTCTTTCAACGCAGAGACTCCTTGCTCCTTTCCAGCTAAGGTGATCATAAGCAAGTTTGGACAGATCAACAGTTTGGCCTGTACCAGACATTATAGAAAGTGTTTAAGGGATAGAAAAAAGAATAAAAAACTTTTCAGAACTTTTTAAAGGACAGAAAAAAAAACTTTTACAACTTTTTAAGAACTTTTTGAAAGTTTTAGAGGTACTTTTCAGCACTTAACAAAGAAGTGAGAGAAGAAAAGCAAAACTTTTTGGTTAGGTGTACATACACTGAACTTGTTTTGTATATTTTTCTCTTATGAAAAGTACAATATGACAAAGTGGTAAGTAGTTGCAAAGTACTTATCCCACCGCTGCACAACCAATGTAGGAGGCTGGACTGGCTTGTAGTGGGTACCAAGGGGTACTTACACCTTGCACCAGGCCCAGGTATCCCTTATTAGTGTAGAGGGGTGTCTAGCAGCTTAGGCTGATAGAAAAGGTAGCTTAGCAGAGCAGCTTAGGCTGAACTAGGAGACGAGTGAAGCTCCTACCGTAGCACTAGTGTCACTTGCACAATATCATAGGAAAACATAATACACAGATATACTAAAAATAAAGGTACTTTATTTTTATGACAATATGCCAAAGTATCTCAGTGAGTACCCTCAGTATGAGGATAGCAAATATACACAAGATATATGTACACAATACCAAAATATGCAGTAATAGCAATAGAAAACAGTGCAAACAATGTATAGTCACAATAGAATCCAATGGGGGCACATAGGGATAGGGGCAACACAAACCATATACTCTAGAAGTGGAATGCAAACCACGAATGGACCCCAAACCTATGTGACCTTGTAGAGGGTCGCTGAGACTGTAAGAAAAGAGTGAGGGTTAGAAAAATAGCCCACCCCAAGATCCTGAAAAGTGGGTGCAAAGTGCACCTAAGTTCCCCAAAGAGCACAGAAGTCGTGATAGGGGAATTCTGCAGAAAAGACCAACACCAGCAATGCAACAACGATGGATTTCCAGACGAGAGTACCTGTGGAACAAGGGGACCAAGTCCAAAAGTCATGATCAAGTCGGGAGTGGGCAGATGCCCAGGAAATGCCAGCAGTGGGTGCAAAGAAGCTGCCACTGGATGGTAGAAGCTGTGGATTCTGCAAGAACGACAAGGGCTAGAAACTTTCCCTTTGGAGGATAGATGTCCCACGTTGTGAAGAGTGTGGCAGAGGTGTTTTCGTGCAGAAAGACCGCCAACAAGCCTTGCTAGCTGCAAATGTCGCGGTTAGAGTTTTTGGATGCTTCTGTGGCCCAGGAGGGACCAGGATGTCGCCAATTGGATGAGGAGACAGAGGGGGCGTCCAGCAAGACAAAGAGTCCACTCAGAAGCAGGCAGCACCCACAGAAGTGCCGGAACAGGCACTACAAAGTGAAGTGAACCAGAGCTCACCCGAAGTTGCACAAGAGGGTCCCAAGAAGCCGGAGGACAACTCAGGAGGTCGTGCAATGCAGGTTTGAGTGCCGGGGACCCAGGCTTGGCTGTGCACAAAGGAAATCCTGCAAGAGTGCACAGGAGCCGGAGTAGCTGCAAAACACGCGGTTCCCAGCAATGCAGTCTAGCGTGGGGAGGCAAGGACTTACCTCCACCAAACTTGGACTGAGGAGTCACTGGACTGTGGGAGTCACTTGAACAGAGTTGCTGAGTTCAAGGGACCTCGCTCGTCGTGCTGAGAGGAGACCCAGAGGACCGGTGATGCAGTTCTTTGGTGCCTGCGGTTGCAGGGGGAAGATTCCGTCGACCCACAGGAGATTTCTTCGGAGCTTCTAGTGCAGAGAGGAGGCAGACTACCCCCACAGCATGCACCACCAGGAAAACAGTCGAGAAGGCGGCAGGATCAGCGTTAAAAGGTCGCAGTAGTCGTCTTTGCTACTTTGTTGCAGTTTTGCAGGCTTCCAGCGCGGTCAGCAGTCGGTTCCTAGCAGAAGGTGAAGAGAGAGATGCAGAGGAACTCTGAAGAGCTCTTGCATTCGTTATCTAAGGAATTCCCCAAAGCAGAGATTCTAAATAGCCAGAAAAGGAGGTTTGGTTACCTAGGAGAGAGGATAGGCTAGCAACACCTGAAGGAGCCTATCAGAAGGAGTCTCTGACGTCACCTGCTGGCACTGGCCACTCAGAGCAGTCCAGTGTGCCAGCAGCACCTCTGTTTCCAAGATGGCAGAGGTCTGGAGCACACTGGAGGAGCTCTGGGCACTTCCCAGGGGAGGTGCAGGTCAGGGGAGTGGTCACTCCCCTTTCCTTTGTCCAGTTTCGCGCCAGAGCAGGGCTGAGGGATCCCTGAACCAGTGCAGACTGGCTAATGCAGAGATGGGCACCATCTGTGCCCATCAAAGCATTTCCAGAGGCTGGGGGAGGCTACTCCTCCCCAGCCCTGACACCTTTTTCCATAGGGAGAGGGTGTAACACCCTCTCTCTGAGGAAGTCCTTTGCTCTGCCTTCCTGGGCCAAGCCTGGCTGGACCCCAGGAGGGCAGAAACCTGTCTGAGGGGTTGGCAGCAGCAGAAGCTGCAGTGAAACCCCGGGAAAGGTAGTTTGGCAGTACCCGGGTCTGAGCTAGAGACTCGGGGGATCATGGAATTGTCTCCCCAATGCCAGAATGGCATTGGGGTGACAATTCCATGATCCTAGACATGTTACATGGCCATGTTCGGAGTTACCATTGTGACGCTATACATATGTCGTGACATATGTATAGTGCACACGTGTAATGGTGTCCCCGCACTCACAAAGTCTGGGGAATTTGCCCTGAACAATTTGGGAGCACCTTGGCTGGTGCCAGGGTGCCCACACACTAAGGGGGTGATTCTGACCCCGGCGGTCCTTGACCGCCGGGGCCAGGGTCGGCGGGAGCACCGGCAACAGGCTTGCGGTGCCCCGCAGGGCATTCTGACTGCGGCGGTTTGGCCGCGGTCAGATGCGGAAAACCGGCGGTCTCCCGCCGGTTTTCCGCTGCCCTGGGAATCCCCCATGGCGGCGCAGCTTGCTGCGCCGCCATGGGGATTCTGACAGCCCATACCGCCATCCTGTTCCTGGCAGTTCTCCCGCCAGGAACAGGATGGCGGTATGGGTTGTCGTGGGGCCCCTGGGGGCCCCTGCAGTGCCCATGCCAATGGCATGGGCACTGCAGGGGCCCCCGTAAGAGGGCCCCACTTTGTATTTCAGTGTCTGCATTGCAGACACTGAAATACGCGACGGGTGCCACTGCACCCGTCGCACCTTCCCACTCCGCCAGCTCAATTCTGAGCCGGCGTCCTCGTGGGAAGGGTCTTTTGCACTGGGCTGGCAGGCGGCCTTTTGGCGGTCGCCCGCCAGCCCAGTGCAAAAGACAAAATACCCTCAGCGGTCTTTCGACCGCGGAGCGGTATTTTGGAGGGGGGAAGTGAATGACCCCCTAAGTAACTTAGCACCCAGCCTTTACCAGGTAAAGGTTAGACATATAGGTGACTTATAAGTTACTTAAGTGCAGTGGTAAATGGCTGTGAAATAACGTGGACGTTATTTCACTCAGGCTGCACTGGCAGGCCTGTGTAAGAATTGTCAGATCTCCCTATGGGTGACACAAGAAATGCTGCAGCCCATAGGGGTCTCCTGGAACCCCAATACCCTGGGTACCTCAGTACCATATATTAGGGAATTATAAGGGTGTTCCAGTATGCCAATGTAAATTGGTGAAATTGGTCACTAGCCTGTTAGTGACAATTTGTAAAGAGAGAGCATAACCACTGAGGTTCTGGTTAGCAGAGCCTCAGTGAGACAATTAGGCATCACACAGGGAATACATACATATAGGTCACAAACTTATGAGCACTGGGGTCCTGGCTAGCAGGGTCCCAGTGACACATAACAAACATACTGAAAACATAGGGTTTTCACTATGAGCACTGGGCCCTGGCTGGCAGGATCCCAGTGAGACAGTGAAAACACCCTGACATACACTCACAAACAGGCTAAAAGTGGGGGTAACAAGGCTAGAAAGAGGCTACTTTCTCACAACCACTGACAAGGAGAGATGGGGTTGTGACACCTCTCAAACAATAGTGTTCAACTAGGCATTGGAGGTCATCACAGGCAGTGTCAACTGATGTGGTGGCTTACTCTAATATGCCAGACGAACGAGTTACTTACCTTCGGTAACGACTTTTCTGGTGGATACATTAGCTACCTGTGGATTCCTCACCTCATGAATACTCCCATGGCGCCAGCATTCGACGGAAATCTTCTTACTAGTCTCTGCACGTCGACGAGGACGTCACTCTAGCCCACGCGACGCCGTCTGACATCATACAGGCAATAAGAGGTCCTCGACGACGTGCGGACGTCAGTACCAATCATTTTTTACGTGCATGAGAACAACCAGGCAATGCAATGAAAGAGCAAGGCAACATCCCATTATATTGTAAAAACACACAACAGTGTATGAATAACTGTAAATCCTTTTATATAAATATATATATATAAAACTTTCTCTTTTAAAATATATACACACACCAAGTATATACACAAAGATATATACATATACACATATATATATAAATATATTATATACACATCTATTGCACCCTCAAAGACCAAGAGGAGCGCACCCAAGGATTACTTGGTAAGACCAGAAAGGCAACGGGGAGGCGGGTGGGACCGTGAGGAATCCACAGGTAGCTAATGTATCCACCAGAAAAGTCGTTACCGAAGGTAAGTAACTCGTTCTTCTGATGGATACAACTACCTGTGGATTCCTCACCTCATGAATAGAGTCCCAAAGCAGTACCACGCCCGGCGGTGGGTGCCTAAATGGTCAAACCAAGAAATCCTGCAGCACTGACCGTGCAAAATGGCCGTCCCTTCTAACCTCAGAATCCAAACAGTAATGTTTTGCAAAAGTGTGAAGGGACGACCAAGTTGCGGCCTTGCAGATGTCGACCACAGGAACACCCCTGGCCAAGGCCGAAGTGGCCGACTTAGCTCTGGTGGAATGAGCTCTAATGCCCTCAGGAGGATCCTTCTTTGCCAAAGAGTAACATATTTTAATGCAAAGAACAACCCACCTGGATAGTGTTCTCTTGTGGACTGCCTTTCCTCTCCTCTTGCCCACGTATCCAATAAACAGCTGATCCTCCAGCCTGAAATCCTTTGTTCTATCAATAAAGAAGCTCAAGGCTCTCTTTGGATCCAGACGGTGCAGTCTTTCTTCCTCTTTGGAAGGATGAGGCGGAGGATAGAACGTGGACAAAGTAATTGTCTGAGCCAAATGGAAGGGTGAAACAACCTTCGGGAGGAAAGCAGCCTTGGTCCTCAACACCACCTTATCCCCATAAAAAGTTATATAAGGGGGCTTTACTGATAAGGCCTGCAACTCACTCACTCTCCTTGCTGATGTTATAGCTATCAGGAAGACTGTTTTTAAAACCAAATACCTCAAGGGGCAAGAATGCATAGGTTCAAAAGGGGACCCCATAAGGAAAGTCAGGACCAAGGACAAATCCCATTTCGGCATAATGAATGGCTTTGGAGGATATTGATTTAGAAGACCTTTCAAGAATCTGATAACAATAGGGGATTTAAATAAAGATGGTTGGTCTGGAAGACATATGAAGGCTGACAAGGCCGATAAATAACCCTTAATGGTAGCCACTGCACAACCTTTCTGCGCCAGAGATAGAGCAAAAGACAAAACGTCCGATAGATGAGCATGCAAAGGATCAATCTGCCTCTCTCCACACCACGCAACAAATTTAGACCACCTATTAGCGTAGATAGATTTAGTGGAGTGTCGCCTGGCCGCTAATATAACATCCACTACCTCAGGCGGGAGAGAGAAGGAACTCAGGTTGCCCCGTTCAATCTCCAGGCATGTAGGTGCAGACTCTGGAGGTTGGGGTGTAGAACCTGCCCCTGCGACTGCGAGAGGAGGTCTGCCCTGAAAGGGAGACGGAGCGGCGGGCACATTGAGAGTTGGAGAAGGTCAGAATACCACACCCTCCTTGGCCAATCCGGAGCTATTAAGATTACTAGAGCCCGGTCTTGGCGAATCTTCCTCAATACTCGAGGAATCAAGGGTATGGGAGGAAACGCGTAAAGCAACTGGCCGCACCAGGTTATTTGAAACGCGTCGCCCAACGCTCCCTGCATCGGATACTGAAGGCTGCAGAACAACGGACAATGCGCGTTCTCTCGAGTGGCGAACAGATCTACCCGAGGAAACCCCCACCTCTGGAAGATTAAACGGACTTGATCTGGATGGAGACGCCACTCGTGGTCTGCCGAGAAGTGGCGACTGAGACTGTCCGCACGCACGTTCAAAACTCCGGCCAGATGGTTTGCTATCAAGCAAATCCGATGGTCCTTTGCCCAGGACCATAGTCGAAGAGCTTCTCTGCAGAGAAGGTACGACCCCACTCCTCCCTGCTTGTTTATGTACCACATCGTGGTAGTATTGTCCGTTAGGACCTGTACCGACTGACCACGAAGGGAAGGGAGGAAGGCCTTGAGAGCCAGACGTACAGCCCGTAACTCTAACAGATTGATGTGAAACATCTGTTCCTCTGGAGACCAAAGACCTTTGATCTCCAGATCCCCCAGATGAGCTCCCCACCCTAGAGTGGAAGCATCCGTTATGACTGTGGTCACTGGTGGCGACTGCTGGAACGGCTTTCCTTGTGAAAGATTGTTGCTTGCAATCCACCACTTCAAATCCACAGCAGCGTCTCTGGAGATCTTGACAGTACCCTCTAGATCCCCTCTGAGTTGAGACCACTGCCTTCGGAGGCACCACTGAAGAGCCCTCATGTGCCAGCGAGCATGCGTGACCAACAGAATGCAGGAGGCAAAAAGACCGAGCAGACGAAGGACCTTGAGGACTGGAACTACCGCTCCATTTCGAAACATTGGAACCAAATCCTGAATATCTTGAATCCGCTGAGGCGGAGGAAAGGCCCGACCCAATGTTGTATCCAGTACTGCCCCTATGAACAGGAGGCGCTGAGAGGGCTCTAGGTGAGATTTGGGCTCGTTCACCGAAAAACCCAGGTCGAACAACAACTGGGTTGTTGACTGCAGATGATGCGACACAAGCTCCGGGGACTTGGCTTTGATCAACCAGTCGTCCAAGTAAGGGAATACTGCTATCCCCTTCCTTCTGAGTTCTGCCGCAACCACCGACATCACCTTCGTGAAGACTCGAGGTGCTGAAGTAAGACCAAACGGAAGGACCGCAAACTGATAGTGTTGCGATCCCACCACAAACCGGAGATACTTCCTGTGTGACTTGAGTATCGGGATATGAAAGTAAGCATCCTGCAAGTCGACAGACACCATCCAGTCTTCCATGTTCAACGCCAAAAGCACCTGTGCTAGGGTCAGCATCTTGAACTTTTCCTGCTTGAGGAACCAATTCAAGATCCTCAGGTCCAGAATTGGTCTCAAACGACCATCCTTCTTGGGAATCAGGAAATACCTTGAGTAAACTCCTCGACCCCTTTCCTGCTCCGGGACCAACTCCACCGCGCCCTTTGAAAGGAGGACTTGCACCTCCTGTTCTAGCAACAGGAGGTGTTCTTCTGAACAATACGAAGAGCGGGGCGGGATGAGGGGCGGGAACTCCCGAAAGGGAAGGGTGTAGCCTTTTCCCACAACACTGAGAACCCAAGTGTCCGATGTAACAGTCTTCCATTTGGTGAGAAAATGCTGTAATCTTCCCCCTACAGGAGAGGAGTGAGTGGGAAATGGTGGAAGCCTAAGGCTGCTTCCCCTGCTGCACCCCGCCAGAGGATGAGGAAGAGGCAGAGTGCTGCTGAGACGCTCCTCTGGTGCGGACCCTACCTCTCCCCCTGAAAGATCTATAGGGATGGGAAGAAGCAGGTTGCTGATATCTCCCCCGAAAGGAAGAGGAGGAAGAGCCACGCCCAAATCCACGAAACCTCCTGAAGAATCTGGAAGAGGCCGTGGAAGAAGGAGCTTGGAGCCCTAACGACTTAGCCGTGGCCCTGCTTTCTTTAAAACGTTCCAAGGCCGAATCAGCCTTAGCTCCAAACAGTTTGTCCCCATCAAACGGGAGATCCAACAATGTGGACTGTACATCTGCCGAAAAGCCCGAGTTACGGAGCCAGGCCTGTCTCCTTGCCACCACAGTTGTGCCCATTGCCCTGGCTACCGAGTCGGTGGTATCCAGTCCCGTCTGGATAATTTGGGTCGCAGCAGCCTGGGCATTTGAGACAAGATCCAAAAGACCCTGGGAATGCTCTGTAAACGAAGAGGAAATGTCATCCATCAGAGCATGAATATACCTCCCCAGGATACAGGTTGCATTGGTGGCTTTTAACGCCAGACTGCAGGATGAAAAAATCTTCTTCGACTGCGCCTCTAGCTTCTTTGAATCTCTGTCCCCAGGCACCGTCGGAAAAGAACCAGGCGCTGACTTGGACGAACAGGAGGCCTGCACCACCAAGCTCTCCGGCGTAGGGTGCCTAGATAGGAAACCAGGGTCAGTTGGAGCCGTCCGATACCTCCTGGCCACGGCTCTGTGAGCTGCTGGGGAAGATGCCGGCCTCTTCCACACCTCTAACACCGGATCCAGCAGAGCGTCATTAAATGGTAACAGAGGCTCCGCCGCGGCTGAGGCCGGATGTAACACCTCTGTCAAAAGGTTTTGTTTTGCCTCCACCACCGGCAAAGGCAGGTCCAAAAAACTAGCTGCCTTCCGTACCACTGCATGAAAGGAAGCAGCCTCCTCAGTATATTCCCCCGGGGACGAAAGGTCCCACTCAGGGGAAGTGTCCAGCCCACTGGCCGACTCCAGTCCACGCAGCCCATCACCCGAGTCCTCTAGCTCTCCTTCCTCTAGGGCTCGTTGGTACTCCTGCTCTTCCAATACACGGAGAGCACGTCTCCTTGAATGAAGTCGTTGCTCAATACGCGGAGTCGACAATGCCTCCGCCGAAGTCGAAGATCGGCGCCGATCTTCAGAAGCCACCGACGCCGCATCCGGCGCCACAGGTAACTTCGGCGCCGACGGAAGAGCAACTGCCGCAGATGGACCCACCGGAGTCACAGGCCGAAATCCCGACATCGACGGGATGGAAATCCCCGGGGCCAATCCTTCTGAAGCCACCGGAGCGGCCACCGGCGCCGACAGTGGCGCCGAGCCCACGTTCCCAAACGGGAGAAAGGGCATAAAGGGTGCCGCCGAAGAGGCGCAGGATCACCCAAAGAAAAGGCCAAAGGCCCAGCCGGAGCACCCCCTGGAGCCATCTGTTGGAAGATGGCATACATCGCATTCAAGAATGCGGAACTATCGGCTCCAGGGGTGGGAAAAGCCGGATACTGGGGTGCCTGTCTCGGAGGCGACCCCGACGCCGGCCTCGGCGTCTGCGCCGGAGAAAACACTTGAGGCTCCAATACCTCAATCACCGACGCCTGTCCAGGTGAAGTTGGAGACGCCGGAGAGGGCAACGGCGTCGAAGGATGCAGCGTAACCGTGGGACTGACCTCCCATGTCCTTCGGCGCCGATCCGGAGACCTGGAGCGAGTCTCCTTTGAA
Source organism: Pleurodeles waltl (assembly GCF_031143425.1). NCBI lineage: Eukaryota > Metazoa > Chordata > Amphibia > Caudata > Salamandridae > Pleurodeles > Pleurodeles waltl. Next base: position 309,156,347 of record NC_090445.1, on the reverse strand, counting down.
TGACGCCGAGATTCTCTACGGCGCTGGGAGTCTCGATGACGCCGATGTCTTGGGGAAGAAGACTTCTCGTGATGTTTCCCCTTTGACTTGGCCATAAACAGCTTCGCCTCACGTTCCTTGAGGGCCTTTGGATTCATGTGCTGACATGAATCACAAGTCGAGACGTCGTGGTCGGAGCTCAAACACCAAAGGCAATCGGAATGAGGATCCGTCACCGACATCTTGCCTCCACACTCACGACAAGGCTTAAATCCAGACTTCCTCTGCGACATTATTTCCACAGCGAAAGACTACGCAGCAAGATATACACTGTAACCGCAAGAGTAACAGTTGCTCCCTCGAAGATAACCGTTTCGAATGCACGGAAAAAAGGGAACTGACGTCCGCACGTCGTCGAGGACCTCTTATTGCCTGTATGACGTCAGACGGCGTCGCGTGGGCTAGAGTGACGTCCTCGTCGACGTGCAGAGACTAGTAAGAAGATTTCCGTCGAATGCTGGCGCCATGGGAGTATTCATGAGGTGAGGAATCCACAGGTAGTTGTATCCATCAGAAAAAAAGTGTTTATGAGAAATGTTGCTAAGTGTGGAATGAGACATTTCTCTATTAATCATTTTGTTGTGTTGGACTCCTGCCAGTGTGCAGTTCTTTGTTCATCTGCCTATGCTGCATCAGATTCTGTACAACCCTTGATGTGTGCAGCATCCAGCAGTGAGTTGTTTAGACATCCAAGGAGAACATCCTCCACTAGTAGGTCAGCCTTATCTTTATCATTCGACTCTGGTGAAGGTGTAACCAGGCGAGGAGGATAGATGCCTGCCGTGGTTATTAATAATTCACACCACTGTTCCTTACATTTGTGATCCCTAGCCTGTGCAGTAGCAATGGCCACAGGAGACACTGTCATTCAAGCTGTGCAAGTGGCCTCCATTGTTCAATTCACCAAATATAATGAGCATCTCACTGTGTATAAATGTGTACTCATAATACTTTTTCACAATATCTCTCAGTAGTTCCATGGTAAACATAATGGGCCTTTTACAGGACTTTCCACTTTGAAATCTATGTTTCAGGAGTTATTTTAGAGCTCTGATATTTCTCAATAGTCCTTTGGATGTGTCACGGTCCGAAGATGAGTAACTGCTCTTTATCAACACCTTTTGGACTTCATAATTTTGGGATGCATTGTGCACTGTCACAATTAAAGTGATCTAGAACTTGGAAATATATTTGACGTAAGATCTGTACAATTTATGGGTTGTCTTATGAGATATGGATGAACTAGGTTAGATTAAGGTGATCACTGACCCTCTAACCTATCTTATCTTCTTTTGGTTTAGGAACTAATTTTTGTTTCTCTAAATATTCAAGAGTGACCTCTATGAATTTTGGAAGATTTGTGGCTCAAAAATCATTTCTGAACTAGATATCTCTGATCATAAAGAGATTATGATAAGCAAGTACTTACTAGTTGTTTTTGGTTGTTTTTACCACACATGAATGATGCCTCCAGTAGATCTTTCTCACTCTTTCTAGTTATTTTCTGCACATAATATTTGTCTAATAAAACTAAGGCTGTATGTGAATTTAGAATGAGCAACTAAATTGTGGTTATCTTTCATTCATATACTGTTACATGTTGGGTGCTTTTTACTGGTGGTGTAGGGTGAAGAGCTATATCTTCCTTCTTCTCTACAATTTTCACCTTCTTCTTTTGGGTGCTATTTACTTGGTGGATAGGTGCACCATTTTCCAACTGCCTCATTTATAATTTTTATTTTTGTTTGTTTCATTTATCATATCGATCAGCCTTGAGGAAGTCCCATTAATGGGAAGAAACGTGTTGGCTGAGAGTTTCTCATAAATGTCATCATTCTGCATGTACTCTCATGGGCATTCAACTGTATCAGGCCATAATATCTACCAGGACAAGACTTCTGTAAACATGGATTGCTACTGATTTGAACAATATCGAATGAGGACTGGGATTGCTTTTCTGATCAAATTATTACAAAATAATGAATGATGAATGATTGAAAATTACATGTGATTAGGAGACTATTAGTGTAACTTGACTTATAATCTACATTGCTTCGCTACAGAACTCTAATGTGAATATGTTACACCTGTCAGCTTTAGGGTGGTCTTACAGCCAACATTTTACCTTCTTCTCCATTTTGCTGACTCATTCTTTATGGTATGAGGACTCTGTGCACTTTACCACTGCTAACCAGCCCTGCAGTGTTCTCTCCTCTAAACACAGTAATACTGGCTTATCCCCAAATTGGCATATTTAATTTACTTATAAGTCCCTAGTAAACGGCAACAGATGTGCCCAGGGCTTGTAAACTAAATGCTGCTGGCAGACCTGCAGCACTGATTGGGCTACCCACTTATGTAGCTCTTTAAACATGTCTCAGGCCTTCTATTGCAGATCCTGCATGGACAGTTTTGAACTGCCATTTCAATCTGGCCAAATAAACTTTTTGCCAGGCCTAAACCTTCCTTTTTAATACATATAGGTTACCCATGGGGAGGATATGGACAGCCCAGCGGGCAGGGTGCAACATATTTAAAAAGTAGGACATATACTTTTAGGTTTTAAATGTCTAGGTGGTGAAAAACACTTAAATGCATTTTTTAATACTGCAAGTCCTATCTCTCCCTTATGATAACATTGCAGTCACCTTATTACATTTTACAAGCGTAATTTCTAAATGGAGAGAGATGATTCCTTCAATTTTGGTATCTCTGAAATCACAATTTAAAATCTTAACATATGGTGAAGTTGGATTCTAAACTGCATTTCCTAAAATGCCACTTTTAAAAAGTTGTCATTTTGTTGCCTTGGCCATTTGGTGCCTGCAGCCTGTTTCTGGTCACATGACTGGGTGTAGTTGGGCTTTGTGTAATGGGAACTGAGTTGCTGTCCACAACCTCACTAACACCTGAATATACTATGTTATGATCGCTCAAACAGAGCTGCATACCTCCTGTAGTTAATCTGGAGCTAGGGCAGGGAGTAAAAGACATCTGTGCCCTTCAAAAGACATGCCTGTAGAAGTCTCTTTCACTTCAAATGCACTACTGGGTGTAAATACTGGACCTCAGACATCAACATTTCTGTACAGTGGTAGCCCATTTTACTCGGCCTGCTCTGACTGTCCCTATATCTCTACCCAGCAACAACACATGCAATACAGAGAAGGAGGCTCTTGAGATGTTTTCAAGACTCATGCACAGAGAGATAAAGAGGAAGTTCAAGGAATGGCATGAGAGAGCAACAGACAACTGTCAGTGTTAGGATTGAGAAGGAACAGAGAGAAAGTAAATTACCTGCAAATAAGCATTTGTTACTGCCTGCTCGCTAGCATCCATTTAATTTTAATGTTTGCCCTTGTTAGAAACTGGGTTTCTGGTTATCAGAGGTATGCATCCTGTCCAAGCAGGAACCACAAACCTAGTCAGGGTAAGTCAGATATACACCATAATTTAACCTGTGCTCACCCTAAGGTAGCTTGGCACAAAGCAGGCAAGCTTTAGTAAAAAGGCAATGTGCAAACTATTTGTACAAAGTATTTGTGCAACACTTCAAGCAGTAAAAGAGTGAAAATACCAGATAAAAAGATACCACACTTGGTTAGACAAATATAACTTAATTTCACGAGTAAAACAAAAAGAAAACAACAATAATCCAATAAGTAGAAGTTGAGATATGAAGGTTTGAAGAATAAAATGTAGTATATTTCTTAAAAGCATAAAGTGCCCACCAGGGCTACCTGGTCATGCTAGACCGGGTGAAATACAAACATTTAGGCCAACAGCAATGGATTGTGGGTTGGATACTGCCCCAGACAAGTCTTGCTGAAGTGTTACCTTCTCAAAGTTGAGCCAAGAGTCCCTGGGGAAGATGTTCACCGGGTGCAAGGAGAGCATTGCTGGTAGCTGCAAGGAGTCAGCCGGGTGCCGTGGATGGGCGCACTGCAGCATTGAAGTTGCGTGTGGCAATGCATGTTGTGCAAAGAGACAAACCTGCTGTGGCTTGCACTGATCCTTTTTGCGAGTGATGCAGTTCCAGTGCAAGCTGGACAGTTAGCAGTTGGGAAGAGCCCAAAGACTTGATTTCAGGAGCCACAAAACCACATTTAAGAGCCCAGGACTGGAGGGGCATCTCTTGGGTGTCAGGAGCTGGTTGAAGATGAGTCTAGGAGCTGTAGCAGTTGTGTTTGAAGTCTTTTGTGTCTCTCACATTTCAGAAGAACAGAAGGCAGGCCAGCAAACCCTTCTAGTCACTCTGGTTCTGGGTTGGAGAGATTCAGGTCCAGTCCTTTATCACTACCAGGAAAGGAGGACAGCATGTTAGCACAGCAGAGAAGGAGTTCAGCAAAGTCCAGCAGAGTGACAGTCCTTTCAGCAGCACAGAAGTCCTTCTTCCTGGCAGAGTATCCACAGGTCCAGAGTGTACTGAGTTGGTAGGATCAGAAGTCTGGTTCTTATAACCAGTGGTGCCTGCCTTTGAAGTGGGTGAGACTTCTAAGAGAGGCCTTTGAAGAGCACAGGGCCCCTGCCCTTTCTACCCTGGCTCCATAATTACTATAGGCGACTATGCAGCCATTTGTGTGGGATCAAGACACAGCCCATTCAGGTGTAAGTGTCAGCTTCTCCCTCCAATCCTGCCTAAATTGGGCCATCTGCATGCTCATGGCCCATCAGTCACACCTATGTTCCCTTTGTGTGCCTGCTTGGAGAGAATGTACAAGTTCCCAGCTGTCACCCACCCAGATGTATATTCAGAGACAGGCAGAAAGCACTAGATATTTAAGGTAAGAAAATTCCAACTTTTTAAAAGTTTAAAAGTAGCATTTTCAGTATTACAATTTCAAATCCGACTTCACCATAAATTGCAAATGTAAATTGTGATTCCAGAAACACCAGACTTGGGTGTCCGATCTCTTCCGAATTCGAAACTACACTTTCAAAATGCAATAAATGAATCCCAATATTAACCTATGGGAGAGATAGGTTGTGCAGTAGTGAAAAACAATGATTTTTTCCTACCTCAATGTGTAAAACTAAAAGGTATGTGTACAACTTTTTAAATACACTACACACTGCCTTTGGAGCTGTCAAATGCCTACCTTAGGGGTGACTTATATGTATTAAAATGTATGGATTGGGCCTGGCAAGAAGGTTAACTTGCCAGGTCAACATGGCAGTTTAAAACTACACACACAGGATCTGCAATGACAGGCCTGAGACATTTTCAAAGGGGTTACTTTGTGGGTGGCACAATCAGTGCTGCAGGCCCTCTACAAGCATTTATTTTACAGGCCCTGGGCACACGTAGTGCACTTTACTAGGGGCTTATAATTAAAATAAATATGCCAGTTGTCGATAAGCCAATGTTACCATATTGTCAGCAGAGAGCACATGCACTTTAGCCATGGTTAGCAGTGGTAAAATGTCCAGAGTTCTAAAGACAGCAAAAATGAGGTCAGCAAAACAGAAGGTCAGAAAGCAAAAATGTTAGGAGAAACAACACCAAGGATGCCAGGTCTAACAGCCCTTTAGGGCTTGTAGAACTCAATGGAGTGCCTCACCAAGCCATAATCACAATAATATTAGTAAAACAGACTGATGGTGTTGCAATGTCTTCATAGTGTCTCAGATAATGATATGCTTGAGAATTTTTTTTTTTGTCTGGCAGCAGCACAAGCGAGAAGACAGCACTCGTTAACCTACATGGATTTTTAGGTATGGCTTGACAATGCAGCTGTCCTTATGCGGTCAACAACAGCATGGTCTGCATATGGATTGTGAACCACTCCTTTGTCTTTTTGGCTTGTGAGTATGGCAAATTGTGCAGCATTGACAAAGATCTAGAGTTTCCCATAGTGGACGTTATTTGGACTGGCCACAGAAGGATAAAATAGTATAAAGTATTGACTATGGTGCAAAGCATTTCAAATTGTGAACACCCTAATGTCACATTTGTGTATTGAGAAGGAAATGATTTGAGCACAATCACAGGGGTAGCTCTCTCAAATCATATGAAGGAAACCGTGGGAAGAATATCTTCTCTGCACTTCCTTTGTCTATTCCAGCATAAGTCAAAGGTAAATGTGGCAGTGCTTCAATCAGATCTCTCCAAAGATTGACAAATTCAAAAAGCAGGTTACTAGGCAATTTCAACATTTTGCTGAGACTATGGCATGGGTTCTATATATATGTCAATAACATACGCTTTGACATGCTTGGTATCTTCAGAAGAGTTGGAACGATTTTCATAGCAGAAGAGAACAGGATTTTCCTAAACAATATAAAGAAATATATCCAGTCATTCCTGTGAGTGTGCCCAACACATTAACACGTAGACTCTTGTCAGAGCCACCCCATTTTTACTGTTGAACATGTTTGTTTTTCTATTCAAATTACATGCCTCCATGGGCAGACAACCTCCAGCTGTGCATGGCTTTTGCCATACACAGCTGGGGGCTGACTGCACACCCCCATGGGCAGCAAATACCTTGATATACATTACCTTTGGCTATGTGAGGAGGGGCGTTGTGTGCAAGGCATGGCCTCCGGCTAGGTCCTGCACCCAACTCCTCAACAGGCAGTCAACCACCACTGTGCATGGCCTTTGGCCATGGCATTGGTGGGTTGACCACAGGGACTGTCTTTCAGTGGGGTCTTGCACACTGCCTCCTGCAGACTCCCACTCATCACAGGTACACAACCCACATTTATTTATTTACTTTTTACATTTTCGTCAGACATCAGAGTACTCATATAGTACCAGTGCTCAAACTTCACCCACTGGCATTGCTGTACTGTGAAAGCTTCCTTCAATGAAACTTGTATGTATGGGCACTTTCCACAGAAAAGTAATTAATTATTCACCAGCAGCTATTTTGTAGTATCAAGGTCATGTTTTTCATTATGGACAGTGATCCAAGAATTTGAATCCTAACTCAATCTTCACAAAACAAGGATTTTAAGTCAAACTATGAAGGTTCAATAAATGTAAGAATCATTACAGGAGGCAAAAGACAGTTGATTAGGCAATTCAATAATTCATAGCAAGTTAGTGGTTTTAACATAATGCCTCAATAGCTCACAACAAAAATATTCCATGTACAGAATCAAACAGCAAACTGGTATAGTAAATTCTCAATTTAAAAGGCAAGTAAGAACTGGTACACAACCCAAATAGGGCACATTTTGTAGGTTTCTTCACAATGAAAGATTCACAGTTGATGGTGCTGAAATAAGATAATAATGACAACAAACATTTGTTTTTCAATTACACATGATACATTAACTTCAACCTTGCTAACGATGCCTTCAGAATACACAATTAATGCTAACGCTTAACCTAAAAACAAGAGAATGACACTACATCCTCGCACATATTAATATACAGTAGACCCTCCAACTTTTAGGATTGTTTCTATTGTTTTTGAGCATTGATGCAACTACACCTGTCTGCATCTCAAAGGGAACTGTCAATTACAGTTAGTGACGGCATTAACAGCATCATGCAGAAAGAAGTCCCCGGAAACATTGGCCAGATGAGAAACAGAGAATGAGGTCCATAAAGTAATAAGGAAAGTAACATAAGAGCAAAACTCACACAACTTCCAAAACCATCCACCTGTCCATCACCCTTCATGGAAAAGTCCCTTACACCCACCAGCATACACTAAATGATGCAGAGCTCATAGAATAGATAATGCAGTGGGGCTTGGTGTATGTCAACACTAATCCTGTCCACGTTGGCTTTTATGTGACATGGGTGTAATATGTAAGACCCTAAAGTACTTGGTGTGTGTAACCTCCATGACTCCGGTAGACAGCAAGCTCAGATGAGCAGGAATTAAAGCTGTCTCCTCTGCCAGCTAGCCCCGTGGATATTTTTCCATTTGAAGCATATCCCAAACTCTGTGTAACCAAGTTCTGTATGTAAGGATGGCTTCTCTGCCCTGTTAATCAGAATGGCTTGTCTAGCTGTACGAAGCAGTAGCCATTTCGATGGATAGGAAATTCAGTCTGCTGAACTCAAAATTATGTGTGTTGGTAATCAGAGAAATTGAACTTTTCCTCACAATACCTTTGAGGCTCTGGGCAATGGCACAACGAATAAAGGAGAGTCCTAGAGTATCCAAACTCCCTCCAGCTAAGAACACTCATATTGGAATTCCAGTGGTGTATCCTGCTTCGGTTGCAGTTCTAATAGGTCACAATCTTGGTGAGCGTTTCACTCATCTGCATGCTAGATGCACTTCACAGAAATCTTGCAGATATGTCCATCCATTCTTTGAATAACATTTCCTTCCAATTTCTACCTCCCACCTCAACCTTCCCGCAGTCATTTCTTTGCCCCGGAGAAGTCAGTCTTAAGCACTTTATACATTTGTAAAATCAATCTTCTATAATAAGTCCCAAGTCACCTACCTCATATCTCTGTGGGACACCCAATATTGCACCTGGCATTATCCATTCTCTCAGGGTCCATTATCCAGTATGAGAACTACAGACTTTATAGATTGAATGAGGAATAGACTTAATATTTCCCACTACATTCCTGCCTGCAATTAACCCAGCTTAGTTAGGATTGACAAGACACTGAATGAGTGGGCCAGGCAATTCACCAGAATCCCTGAGAAACTGGGGAGGTGAATGGATGGAATGATGAACATAATGTTGAATCTTTACATGGTTTGGGGATGATGGTACATTGAGTCCGTGATAGCAGAGGAAATAGCAAAGCACATGACTAATGAGGCCAATATGTTACAAAGAGGCCTGCAAGGTTGCCAGGTCCTGGGTCCCTACGCAATTTAAGTTTGACAGTCACTGAGATAACCTTCATAGTGGTTATTGAACACCCAAATGTTTCACGTTGAAGCTGTTGGATGTGTGTGAATGTGCCACCACAAACATAATGGGACAGTTCAGGGTCCTCCCCTTGCTCCGCTATGTACAGAGTTTCATCAAACTCATAAACATTCTTGTGAATGTCTTCATCTTCTGTATGTAAGATCCTAGCACTTGACCTAATAGCAGTGGTTCATTCTTATTGTATCCTGGATTTCCATTTGGCAATGAGTAGTTTCCCAGCCTTATTTCCCCCACTGTAATATGTTTTTTCCACACAAGGTCTATTCTGCTGTGTCTGTATCCAGTAAATTGGCCGGGCTACATACTTTATCCAGCTGCTCTAGGACTCATCTCACCCCAATTCTCTTGTGTATTTCCTCCAGCTTCATCACCTGCCCTCTAGGTAAGATTGTTCCCCCTTTCTTTCACTATTTGTTTAGGTATCATTGAGATGAAATGGCCTCGAATAAAGGCCTTTAAGGCTGAAATATGTATTCCTACATCCTTCCAGCCATTGTCCAAAGGAGAAATACATTGTGTTGTGCATTCTGTTGGGCGTATTGTTTGTTATGTAACAGGGAATCCATTAGACTCAAACTCCCAGCCTGACCCTCAGAGATGTGAAATAGCAGGCTAGGGCACACAGGGGCATGGTCTGAAATCAATCTAGTCCCTATAGTAGTTTCTGTGTCTTGACTTGTAATGTGAGAAGACCCTACAAAATGGTCAAGCCTGGCATATGTATGGTGTACAGCAGAAACTAATGTAAAGGTATTTTCTTCAGAAGCCTTACCCTCCAGATGTCCCTTCGGCTAATATTGGCCAGCCAAGACCTAGTCTCCCCAGAAATCTTCCCTAAGTGGTGTTTTCTCAGCACGGATCTGTCTACCATGTTGTCCATGATGACATTAAGGTTGCCATCAATTATTCATTGTCTATCTGAGGTCTGCAGTAGCAGGGGAATGTGATATAAGGATTCTCTCTTACATGTTCTTAGTGGCATAAATGGAGGTCACAGTAAAAGTGCAGTCTCCAGTCAACAATCGGAATGCTTTCCAGATCCACTATGATATCCTGTATTTGCCTCAGAATGGAGGCTGAAAATACACTAGCTACTTGGTGAGATTAGGGCGCACAAAGCAACATCACAAAACAAAATAAAATCATAGACGGACTGTTGAAACTTTTCAAGCACACACCCGCAGTCAGTCAGTCTGGGCATACCCTAACCATTTAAGGTGCACAAAGCAACCTCACAAAACAAAATAAAATGGTGTCCAAACTGGGGTGGCATGGTGAGCAAAAGAACGATGGACTAAGCCCAGATCTGTGACTGGGGATGTGTGGTTGAAATGTTTCAGCACTCTGTCCATCATCCTTTTGTGTTGCTAAAGTTGCCCTAAGTGGGAAGGGTATGCCCAGACGTGGGTCCCTTGCTCACTATGCCACTGGATTCAAGCTAGCCTGGCTGATGAAGGGTGATACCCTGAAACCGGTCCCAGGATGCTTGTTTCCGGTCCAGGGAGGACCTACCCTGGTAGCTCGGGCTTGACTGTTCCCCTAGGAGCCGGGTCAAGACTGATTTGCATATGGCTGGGTCCAAACTGTGGTGACATGGTGGGCAAAAGAATGATGGATAAACCCAGATATGTGACTGGGGGTGAGTGGTTGAAAAGTTTCAGCACTCCGTCCTTCATCCTTTTGTGTTGCGATAGATCTTTGGAGACATCGGCCCGGAGGTATGCTCTCTCTGCTCGAATCCTTTTGCAAAGTTCCTCTGTAATTAGCCCCTCTTCTGAGAATTGTTGAAGGCCTCTTCCCACTGACAATCAGGTTTGTGGTCTATGCTTTAGAATCCCGCTCGTATCACCATATTTATACTAGAATATTTCTTATGCCTTGCAGGGGACATCATGACAAATCCACTGATTGAGCCCCAGCTTGAGGGATGTGTGCATAGTTGCCCTCCCTTGCACCCACTGCCTTCATTCACTGAGCTCTGGTGCTATCTGGAGCCCGATGTGACCTTATGTTACCTCACAGTAACATGCCCAATCATTCATGAAGCAGGTGCAATAATTTCGCGAAGACCAGCAGAGACCAGGCCCAGGCCGCAGACTATAGCTATATCGCCCAGCAGGTTGACCTCAGAGTGCACCGCTCTGGAGCAGTCAAAGAAAAAGGGGAAAATAGAGTATAACTTTTGTTTTATGGGTCAGCCACCGCAAGGGAGGGCACTCCCCAGTTAGGCTTCAGGAAAAGTTGTGAGTTTTATCAGCTGAGGTGCTCATTCCTTGTTCTTCTGTTTTGGTCTGCCACTAAAGCACCCCCCCTCCCACAGGACAGGGCCTTTGAAATCAACCGCTGGCTCCTTAACACTTCCCAGGTGTGTGTGCACAGTAGCTCTGCAGCATTACAGCAATAGCCAAGCTTGCCCCCTCAATCCTTCTGTTGATGCTGCCCGACTCAGGCTTCCCAGGTCACCCACTCATAGCTATACCAGCCACTCCAGCTATTGCAGCTCTCTTTCCTGGCCACCTATTTATGTTTCTGAATGGGCCCATTGTACCAAGTGTCAGGTATGATTCGGCCTACGGTTTCTCTCTGCACACCACTGCCCACCCAGGTAACCATTATGTCCTGGCACTGGGGCATGGGGTGAGTGCTAGAACTCCCCCGTGGGCCTCCCTCCCACCCGCCAAGGCAGGGATAGAAGCGGAATCGCTTCCCCTTCCACCCCGACCCCCCTATCCAATGATGTAAGCGAGTGTGCGCTGACATTATCAGAGGGTGCCGGTCTTGGAGAAACAGGTGAGTTTTTCCTCCGGCTGGGGGGAATTCCAAAAGAAGAGGCATCGGGGGAAAGGAAAGGGTTTTCCTTTCCCTCAATGTCTCTTTAAACGTTCCTGCTGCCCGATCGCACCGCAATATGGCAGCAGGATTGCCCACTAGAAACCAGGGATCTGCATTGGAGTGGGTACTCTCAGGTCTATGTTTCACTGTATAGTCCATTCCCTGTAGAGATATGGACCACCTCAACAATTTAGGGTTTTCACCTTTCATTTGTTTTAGCCAAAGTAGAGGTTGTGGTCTGTCTGAACAGGTATGGCCTCAACTTTTTTAGTGCCCAGACCACAGCAAAGGCCTCCCTCTCTATCGCAGACCAACGCTTTTCTCTAGAGGTCAACCTTCTGCTGATAAAAGCAACTGGTTGATCCTGGCCCTCAGAATTCAGTTATGATAAGACTGACCCAACCCCTAATTCAGATGCATCAGTTTGAACAATGAATTTCTTGGAGTAACATGGGCTTATTAGGACAGGTGCAGAGCACATGGCCTGTTTGAGCTCCTCAAAAGCTTTCTGATAGCTAGCTGTCCACAATACCTTTTTAGGCATCTTTTTACTAGTGAGATTATTAAGAGGGGCTGCTATGGAGCCATAGTTTTTAATGAATCTCCTGTAATACCTAGTGAGGCCTAATAAGTCTCTCACCTGGGTCTGAGTTGTAGGGGGAACCCAATCTATGATTGTCTGGATTTTCCCCTGTAGTGGTGCAATCTGTTCTCCACCTACCAGGTGTCCCAGATAAAACACCTTTCCGTGCCCTATCTGGCACTTTGAGGCCTTGATAGCGAGGCCTGTCTTTTGCAGTGCCTCCAAAACTTTCCAAAGGTGGACCAGGTGCTCATCCCAGGTGGAGCTAAAGACAGCTATATCATCTAGATATGCTGCAATAAAAGCCTCCAACCCTTGCAGGACTGTGTTCACCAACCTCTGAATAGTAGCAGGTGCATTTTTCACACCAAAGGGCATCACTGTAAATTGGTAGTGCCCTCCTATAGTTGAAAATGCAGTTTTAGGTTTAGCATCCTCAGTCAATTTTATCTGCCAATATCCTGCAGTCAAATCAAAGGTGCTTAGATACTTGGCAGATGCCAGTGTATCTATGAGCTCATCTGCCCTGGGTATAAGGTGAGCATCAGTTTTTGTTACCTGATTGAGACCTCTGTAGTCTACACAAAACCTCATCTCCCTTTTTCCATCTTTTGAGTGAGGCTTTGGTACAAGCACCACAGGACTCGCCCATGCGCTTTCAGAAGGTTCAACCACTCCCAGATCAAGCATTTTCTGAACCTCTTGTTTTATGCAGTCTTAGACATGGTCAGGCTGCCTATAGATTTTACTTTTAACAGGCATGCTGTCTCCAGTATCAATTGTGTGTTCACACCAAGATGTGGTTCCAGGCACAGTTGAAAAGAGTTCTGAAAACTGTCCAAGGAGATTTATGCAGTTGTCTTTCTGTTCTGCAGTCAGACAATCTTCTAAAACTACTCCCTCCACTAAAGCATCCTCTTCAGTGGAGGAGAAGAGAGCAGGGAGAGGGTCAATCTCTTCTTCCTGTCCTTCATCTGTTGCCATGAGCAAGGTGAGATCAGCCCTGTCATAGTAGGGTTTTAGGCAGTTGACATGAATCACCCTAAGGGGACTCCTGGCAGTGCCCAGGTCTACCAAATAGGTAACCTCACCCTTTTTCTCAACAATGAGATGGGGTCCACTCCAATTGTCTTGGAGTGCTCTTGGGGCCACAGGCTCCAATACCCACACCTTCTGTCCTGGTTGGTACTGGATCATAACAGCCTTCTGGTCATGCCATTGCTTTTGGAGCTCTTGGCTGGGCTGAAGGTTTTTACTGGCCTTTTTCATGTACTCAGCCATTCTGGATCTTAGGCCAAGTACATAGTCCACTATGTCCTGTTTGGGAGCTTTTAAAGGTTGTTGCCAACCCTCCTTCACAAGTGTTAGTGGTCCTCTTACAGGGTGTCCAAAGAGGAGTTCAAAGGGGCTGAAGCCCACTTCTTTCTGGGGTACCTCACTGTAAGCAAAAAGGAGGCAAGGTAACAGGACATCCCATCTCCTCCTGAGTTTTTCAGGGAGGCCCATTATCATACCTTTGAGAGTTTTATTAAACCTCTCTACCAGTCCATTAGTTTGTGGATGATAAGGCGTGGTGAACTTGTATGTTACACCACATTCCTTCCACATAGCTTTCAAGTATGCAGACGTAAAGTTGCTACCCCTGTCTGATACAACCTCTTTTGGGAAACCCACCCAAAGGAGGGCTTTTGCCACTGCAGGTGCTGTAGTGGTCCTTAGAGGAATTGCTTCAGGATATCTTGTGGCATGGTCCACAACCACCAAGATAAACCTATTGCCTATCACTAAACCTCTATCTAAGCAGAGACTACTTAGGCTCTTGTAATTCAAATTGTCATAAGTTTTACTGACCATTTTAAGAGCAGACGCTACATCAGACATGATAGAAAAAAGTTTAGAGATAGTGAGAAGGAAGAAAAATTTTCAGAACTTTTTAAAGAACAGAGAAAAAAACTTTTTCTAACTTTTAGAAACTTTTTATAAGTTTTAGAATACATTTCAGCACTTAGTAGAAAGTGTAAGAGTAGTAAAGCAAAACTTTTTGGTTAGGTGTACATACACTGAACTTGTTTTGTATATTTTTCTCTTATGAAAAGTACAAAATGACAAAGTGGTAAGTAGTTACAAGTACTTATCCCACCGCTGCAAAACCAATGTAGGAGGCTGGCCTGGCTTATAGTGGGTACCAAGGGTACTTACACTCTGTGCCAGGTCCAGTTATCCCTTATTAGTGTAGAAGAGGTGTTTCTAGCAGCTTAGGCTGATAGAAAGTAGCTATGGAAAAGCAGCTAAGGCTGAACTAGGAGACATGTAAAGCTCCTACTATACCACTGGTGTCATATGCACAATATCATAAGAAAACACAATACACAGATATACTAAAAATAAAGGTACTTTATTTTTTATGACAATATGCCAAACGTATCTCAGTGAGTACCCTCAGTATGAGGATAAGTTATATACACAAGATATATGTACACAGACCAAAATTATGCAGATAATAGCAAAAGGAAGTAATGCAAGCAATGTAAAGTTACAGTAGATTGGAGTAGGAGCACATAGGTATAGGGGCAACACAAACCATATACTCCAAAAGTGGAATGCGAACCACGAATGGACCCCAAACCTATGTGAGCTTGTAGAGGGTCGCTGGAACTGTAAGAAAACAGTGAGGGTTAGAAAAATAGCCCACCCCAAGACCCTGAAGGTAGGTGTAAAGTGCACCTACTACCCCCAGAGAGCACAGAAGTCGTGATAGGGGGTTTCTGCAAAAGGAACAACGCCAGCAATGCAACAATAGTGGATTTCCAGACCAGAGTACATGTAAGAGAAGGGGACCAAGTCCAAGAGTCGCGACAGTGTCGAGAGTGGGCAGGAGCCCAGGAAATGCCAGCTGAGGGTGCAAGGAAGCTGCCACCTGTTGGAAGAAGCTTGGTGTTCTGCAAGAACAAAGAGGACTAGGAACTTCCCCTTTGGAGGATGGATGTCCGCGTCGTGAAGAAGCTTGCAGAGGTATTCCCACGCAGAAAGACCACAAACAAGCCTTGCTAGCTGCAAGGGTCGCGGTAGAGGTTTTTGGGTGCTGCTGTGGCCCATGAGGGATCAGGATATTGCCACTTGGAAGAGGAGACAGAGGGGGCACCCAGCAACGTAGGGAGCCCTCACAGAAGCAGGCAGCACCCGCAGATGTACCTGAACAGGCACTTGGAAGAGGAGTGAACCGGAATCCACCCGAAGTCACAAAAGGGAGTCCCACGACACCGGAGGACAACTCAGAAGGTTGTGCCCTGCAGGAAAGAGTGTTAGCGACCCAGGCTTGGCTGTGCACAAAGGAAATCCTGGAAGAGTGCACAGAGGCCGGAGCAGCTGCAAATCACGCGATACCCAGCAATGCAGTCTAGCGTGGGGAGGCAAGGGCTTACCTCCACCAGACTTGAACTGAAGAGTCACTGGACTGTGGGAGCCACTTGGACAGGGTTGCTTCATTCCAGGGACCACGCTCGTTGTGCTGACAGGGGACCCAGAGGACCGGTGATGCGGTCTTTTGTTGCCTGCGGTTGCAGGGGGAAGATTCCGTCGACACACAGGAGATTTCTTCCGAGCTCCTGGTGCAGAGAGGAGGCAGGGTACCCCCAGAGCATGCACCACCTGGAAACAGTCAAGAAAGCCGGCAGGATGAAGCAATACAAGGTTGCTAGTAGTCGTCTTGCTACTTTGTTGCGGTTTTGCAGGCGTCCTGAGCAGTCAGCGGTCGATCCTTTGGCAGAAGGTGAAGAGAGAGATGCAGAAGAACTCTGATGAGCTCTTGCATTCGTTATCTGAAGAATTCCCCAAAGCAGAGACCCTAAATAGCCAGAAAAGGAGGTTTGGCTACCTAGGAAGGAGGATTGGCTACTAAGAGAGGTAAGAGCCTATCAGAAGGAGTCTCTGATATCACCTGCTGGCACTGGCCACTCAGAGCAGTCCAGTGTGCCAGCAACACCTCTGAATCCAAGATGGCAGAGGTCTGGGGCACACTGGAGGAGCTCTGGGCACCTCCCCTGGAAGGTGCAGGTCAGGGGAGTGGTCACTCCCCGTCCCTTTGTCCAGTTTCACGCCAGAGCAGGGTTGAGGGATCCCTGAACCAGTGCAGACTGGCTAATGCAGAGATGGGCACCATCTGTGCCCATCAAAGCATTTCCAGAGGCTGGGGGAGGCTACTCCTCCCCAGCCCTGACACCTTTTCCAAAGGGAGAGGGTGTAACACCCTCTCTCTGAGGAAGTCCTTTGTTCTGCCTTCCTGGGCTAGGGCTGTCTGGACCCCAGGGGGGCAGAAACCTGTCTGACGGGTTGGCAGAAGAAGCAGCTGCAGTGAAACCCCTGAAAGGCAGTTTGGCGGTACCTGGGTTCTGTGCTAGAGATCCGGGGATCATGGACTAAAACAACATACATACAGTGAAATATGGGGGTAACATGCCAGGCAAGATGGTACTTTCCTACAGTTCTGCATTCTGTCCATCATCTGTTCTTTTTGCATTTGTCGCCCCAAGTGGGAAGGGTATGCCCAGATGTGGGTCCCGTGCTCACTGCGCCACTGGATTCAAGCTAGCCTAGCTGATGAAGGGTGATACCCTGAAATCGGTCCTAGGATGCTTGTTTCTGGTCCAGAGAGGACCTGACTTGGCAGTTCGGGCTGGACTGTTCACATGAGGAACAGGATCAAGACTGATTTGCATAGGGCTGGGTCCAAACTGGGGTGGCGTTGTGAGCAATAAAACAATGGATTAAACCCAGATCTTTATGACTGGGGGTGAATGTTTGATTTGCTGGGCATTCCGTCCATCATCTGTTCTTTTTGCATTGAAGGAAAAAGTTACAGAGTAAAACGTGGAGAGAAATGGCTGTTTTTTTCACCTCAATTTCAATACTTTTTTATTTCAGCTGTTATTTTCTGTATGAAAACCTTGTAAGATCTTCACAAGTGACCCCTTGCTGAATTCCGATTTCTGTCTAGTTTTCAGAAATCTTTAGCTGTCCAGGATCCAGCATTCCAGGATTACAACCATTTCTGTCACTAACTGGAAGGAGGCTAAAAGCACAAAAAATAGTAAAAATGGGGTGTGTCCTAGTAAAATGCCAAAATTGTGTTGAAACATTTGGTTTTCTGATTCAAGTCTGCCTGTTTCTGAAAGCTGGGAAGATGGTAATTGTAGCACAGCAAACCCTTTGTTGATGTCATTTTCAGGGAAAAAACACATGCTTTCTTCTGCAGCACTGTCTTCCCTTTTTTTACTGTATTTTGGTTCATTTCTTTGTCTCCTCGAGGGGAATCCACCAACTCTGGGTACTGCTAGAATCCCTAGGATGTTGTAAAAAAGATGCAGATTTGGTGTGGGTAGCTTATGTAGACAAAACGTTATGAGGGCCTAAGTGCCAACTGCCCCAAATAGCTAAAAAAAAAAAAAAATAGGCTTGGCACAGGAGGGGAAAAGGACTGGCAGCGAAGGGGTTAAATTCAGGACAAAAAAACAACACCAAAATATAAATAACATTTCTTCTATTTTCTGTTAATTGAAAAGAAAACTGGCAAGTTATTACAGCCAGGCAGAGGCCAAGTTATGTAAATGGTGGCCTATCTTAAAATGACAACTAGTGAGCCATTATTTTAATCAATAAATATATTTTAACAATGTTGCTGCTTTCCAATAGGGCTGAACCTTGACCACTGGTACTGCTGCAGTATGGCACACTACAGGGGAGGCCTGTGCTGGGTGTCAAGAGTACCTGTGACACAATTTTATTTTCAATTGATGCCCCAAGGGAGACCCTTGCAAAAGCATCAGTGGGTCAGAATGTCCCTAGCTTGCCCCTTATACTTTTTTCCACATTTATAGGATACGCGTCACGAAGACTTGTAATGGTGGCTGAAACATTTTTTCTCTTTCGGTGCGGTCAAAAAGTGGTACTGCAGGACTGAGAGCGGTCCTGTGGTACCAGTTAGGGAGACATGAAACCAAGCTCTCTCAACCACTCAGAGGGCCCTATTTCTTTTTATTTTCACCACCGCAGGACTCCTGCAGGACGCTTGCAAAACCAACTGTCCAGATGTACCTAACTTTTAAACTCCTTAATGTCTACCAAACACCTCTTCAAACGTGGATTTCTCTGAAATAGTATAATAGAAAGCTGATTGTTTTGATTTGGTGTAAATCTGAGTAAAGTTCTAACTTCTTATCAAATTTGGTGTGATTCTATTCAGTCTTTTCTTTGGTAGTGGAGAGCAAATGTTCCTTTTTTCGCATTGACATGGCAAATGAGAGATTCCACTGACCCCCCCCCCCCCCATTTTCTTTGCCATCTCTTGATGGATCACCTAGGCCCCATGCAGGTGAACCACTACCATGCTATGTATGGACAAAGGCCACCCTTCAGCAGAGGGTTTGCCTCAGGGCCTTTCCACTAGGCCTGGGAGAAAATATAATTACGCTAGAGTAGTGGGAGTAATTTTGGCAATTTTCCATTACTCTAGTGACACAAAATTACTGAAAAATGTGCTCACATCTGTTCATGTAATTTTGTATAATTTTCACCAAAAATGCCTAGCCAAGAGCACAGAAGCAAAGCACAAGTGTCTGCTTGATGCTTCTGTTCCTGTTCTGTTGCATTTAGGGTTATTTTCTTCATACAAAATGCATCCTGGGGTCCATTTTGGACACAAGGGTGCATTATTTGCACTAAGAAAATAGCTTTAAATGTTAAATGGAGGGCTATGCTCTTCAGGTAATTATTCTTACGCTCATGTCATTTTTCTGTAAGTTAGCATAGTATGCTGTAACATTAATGCCCAACCCTACTTTCTTCAAGTGAGGCCCTGCACCAACACCCAGCCTGGCAGTGAACTCCACTGTAGGTAGTCAGCCACCTACTGCACCTAGCCAAAGGCCGTGGGCAGTGATGGGTTGCTGGCAAGGCCTCTTCTCCAGCAAAGACCTGCAGCAAACCCCACTGAGACCAACCACCCGCTGCACACAGCCAAATTCTGTGCACTACAAGGGATTGGCTACGTGGCATGGCCTCTGGCAAGGCATCCTCACCCAACCTCCCTGGCACTCAACCCTCATTTGGTTTTGTTACTTTTTTTTCTCATAAGGTAGCCTGAAGGTACCACAGTACCATGGGGTGAAGGTTGAGAGCCAATACTGCCAAAATACTACAGTACCTCACTGGAGACCCATGCTGGGTCCCATGGAAGCACTGCATTCACTCTCACTTACACTGTTACATCTGTCAATTCATTCACACTGCTGTAGTCTTGTTGGTAGGGTAAAAAGGTCTTTCAGTGTCACTAAATTGGGAGCCTGATGGTTCACCTACAGTACTGTTAATGTTACAGTACTGTTAATGTAGCACACAGCTCTCACACCTTTTGTTGCAAACTGAAGTAAGATGTTGGTGTACCTGAATTGGTTCAATAATTGTAGGGGCAGTGGCAGAAGGTAGATTTTTTAAGCAAAACCTACAAAGGGAGTTATATCTCTGGAGACTATTGAGGATTTAAAGCAAAATAACACCCACTTTGTCTTCAACCCCCTCCAAAAGTCTCTCAGAACCTATTGCCACTTAATAACATGCCACATATATTTCCTTCAAATTATTACTGTTATAGCTGCAGGAATTTTGAAGAAAAAAATTACTCAGAAGCATGTTTAGTTCACATTGTAAATATTTATGTGGAGAATCACATGTGTACCCATAGGTTGAATGATGGCGCCCATCACCTCCTTCTTCCTCACATGATTAAGGTGAATCACCACTGTGTACATCACAGAGACCAGTCATTCCTTCTGTACAGTGTTGGAAGAGATAAGTTGCATATAGTTGCACTGGAAAGTTGCCTGAAAGTATTCCAAAGCAGCATCAAGCACTGTTGTATATTACTTTACATTAAGGAGGCATTCCGTGGATTGAATATGAGTATTCCCATGCAACCACCCATAGCTTTTTACCCCAAAAAAGCTATTTAGTCAAGAATGCTGTTGGTGTTTTGCATAAAAGAATACCTTTTTGACATTAGCGTTATTGAGGAGAAATTGACATGGATATTGATAGTGTTTATAGAGTGTGTGATGGCCCGCGGAAGTCTTGGCGCTAATGTCTGCAAGATGTAATTAAATGTTCAGCTAGTTAAAAAATGGAGATGTAAAAAGACAGGTTTTAAGTTGCAGAGCTTGCCTGACCACATATTTCTGGCTCGTGGTTGATGAGTAGGTGACATTAGGGGGAACTGACAACGGTGATGTGAGTTTGTTGATATGCACACTCATATCATGGCATACACTGACATCATTTTATCAGTATCAGATTGATAAAGGTTATATGCTTGAATGTTTAGAATTAAATGTTACAATACAGGCAGCAGTTGTGACATATTAATTGTGAAAAGCTTATGTAAAGTCAGTTGGCACTTAAGACTAGATTGTTAGACTGTACTAAGGACTACAGACAGGTATTTTGTTATAAAGAATCTTACAGACTACTGTAGTAGACAAGCATTTTGGTTCTGGTTACAATCTTACAATCCATGGATATAAAAGACATGCACTGTCAGAATAATTGTTAGACTCTCTTTGGTGAGATAGTATTTTGATTGGTCAACTGTCATTCTGTATGCCATGCAATTTTATGACTGTATGCCTGATGGATGCCTTGCGGGTTAGCCTATGCTCAATAAAGGAGGCATCAGTTAGTCATGGTGATAAGCCGTTGACAACAGGTACAGGCCTGACTGGTTTACTAAGAAGAAATATTTCTGTTGCCACAGGTCTAATCTGTTTATTATGAAATGTTATGATAAACACTTCAGACTTGGCATATTGCTTGTGAAAAGCATATGTTACATTTAATTTTTATGGGTGGGCTGTTATTCCCCTTATTAAAGTCTTTTGATATACAAAATGTTTGAATACGTTTGTAGTTTAAGATTTTGGTGGTGGGCACTGACTCTGACAAACTAAGGAGTATACAATTTGCACTATAATGATTTTAGCTAGAATCTCTTCCTACAGTTCTGACAGGATCTTGCAATAAAATAATCATTAAATAATATGTACATCCATAATACAGAGTGGTGGTACCCATTCTGTACTTATTGTTAGGGTAACCAGAGTCAGGGATTTTTTTTGCTATTTGTCCCTTAATAACTTTGCACTTGTTTGACCAAGGTCAGCAGAACTTTGCAGACCTGCTGCCCCGATTCTGTAGTCTGAGTACTGAAAGTTTTGCTGTTTTTGTCAAGGGAGTGCAAAAAGAAAATGAGGGTCCCAAAACAGGCTCGAAATCCACTGCATTTTTCAAAGACTTTGGTATTTTGCATAGCGCTAATGTTGCCATTTGGGATTTTGCTGACATTTGGCAGCATTAGATAGTAGGGTGCACAGATGATTCTTTTGAGTACTGCAGGTAAGTAGAGAAAATATTTCTTAAGTTATGAGGTTTTTCAACTTCGTGATATCTTGTAGAACACTAATACTAAAAGTAGCAAGGAAGCCCAAAGAACAAACCAGACTGCATATGTAAAGTTTCAGATTTACTACAAGAACAGCTGAAAGACCCATTTATGGTTGTATGCTAATGGAAACCCATAAACAAATACCTAACAAATAGAATGCATCTTTCTGTGTATACATTTTCTTTGCATGCTCTCTAGCTCACAAAATAAAACTGTGCCCAAGAAGCCAAACTAAAAACATATCTCTTATTTACTCCTGTGCAACAAATGGAAAAATGATTCGGCAGTGAGCTACACACACACCTCTAAATGGAAGACATGATAATTGGCCATCAGGGAAAAAAAATCTTAATTTGTATAAAATTGATGGCTTTCATTTACTTTTGGCTTCACATGTAGCACAATCCTACTATAATTATCAAGGAAGCCCAAAAAATAACATAAACTATTATTGTAAACTTTCAGAATCACTACATGATCAACTAAAAGGCACATTTATGGTTACATGATTTTATAAGTCAATAAGCAAATACATAAACATAATAGATAAAAAGAAATAAATTGCAGTAAATCTGATTGACACTCTAGAGTTATAGTTAATATTCCCATAGCTAGGATTTCCTAGAATATTACCTTCCTATTAACTTTTCACCCATTTGACTAATCACCAAAAAACCTTCCAGACCTGTAGCATTTTCTACATTTTGAGATTATGTAATTTTTTGTAGTGAATCCTTAAGGAAGTGCAAAGATAAAATGGGGTCCCAAAATATGTTTTTGCACCAATCCATTTTGCATAGACTATTGTATTTGGTGTAGGGCAAAAATGGCTGAACGGTTTTACAAGAAATTTGTCAGGATTATTGCCAGAAGATTAACCATTAAATCAAACTTCCACAGGAGCAGAGACCTTTTACCCAACTCCCTCTAAATAATGTGTGCTCAGACTTTAACTGATTATCTGAACCCTGCATCCACTAGGGGGAAAGGGGAATGAGAAGAGAAAAAGAGAGACCGCCTCAGGATCTAGTTCCAGTCTATGTTTCCCACTTGAAGATAGGATATTCCGTGTGTGTCTCTGAAAACCTGCACATTTCTTCTCATTGGGATTTCTTTAAAGGAAGGACCTGCAGTAGGGTGATAAGAGCAAAGGTAATACATTCCTGTTGTGCATTCAACTGTTGAGCCATTCACATTCACCCAATTATATAATTCTCCTAACCTGGATCTTTTGAGAGACTAGCTTCTCTCTAAGAGAAAAATGTTAAACTTAATATCTTCTTTTCTCCAGGAGTCAGAGGTTTCCAAGGTTCTCTGGAGAACTGTTCAAAAGTTCACAAATATACAAACTACTAACGTCTTTTACAGGAAACAAAAACTCCATCTCCAGCTCCAGTTTTCTCAATCACAGTCTCTAGGAATTAGTCTGAGCACTGAGGTTTGTCTCTAAGACTGATAAGTCTGCAAAGAGTTCTTGAATATATATGTACATATACATGTATTGGCAAGTCGGGAAATCCTACAAAAGGATTCCTTATTCCAGTTGCTTGAAGTTCTGTTAAGCCATAGCGAATTCTCCTCAGAAAGCCGATAGCCAGTTGTTGGAAGAAGGAAAAAATTCAGCTTCTTCAAAAGGGAAAAAGTAACTGGTGTGAACACTGTAACAAGAAAAATAATTACTCTAAACTGGAACAATTCTCTGTGAAACAAAGTGCCTCAAGAACACTGCTGATTATCCTGAGGATGACAGTTGAAGTACAGGGTTCCCAGAGAGAAACAGCTGGAGGGAAGCTTCAGCACAAGACTAAGGTAGAAACACTAGAGCGCTGACCTCACAAAGATGTGTGGCCACCATCTTGAGTGGCAGCTAAACCTGAACTAGTTAGTTCTAAGAACAGCTTCCACAAGAGCCACAGGGAGTGAGGACGCCGCTGCAACCAACGTGGGTACAAGGAAAAGGGGAATCGTTTTTGCTGAGGGAACGCTGGCAATAGTTTTCCTGACAATAATATACTATGGTGCAGAGATGATGCTTTTTGGGTACTGCAGTTAAGTGGAATGAGTATTTTTAAGTTAGTGATATCTGTCATCACTTACTTTTGTCAGATTATCACAACATTTTAGGGAACTACTATGGTACATGGCAGTACACTTCTTTAAACATATGTAATACTTGTAAATGAATTTCCCTACCTATTACCACTTAACCAAAGTTGTGATAGGTATAGACCAACTACTCACCTATATTTAAGGCTCTAACACTGAGCACAGCCAAGGGGTAGTAAAAACAATATGGCTGTCTTTTCATTCTCTAAAAACAGCCATCACCCAATTATATACTGGCTTGACATCGCCATGTACCACTGTCCAATGCAAACTTATCATGGTATACCATGGTCCAAACTATAACTAAGGCCTACCTATATTACTGGATTTCAGTATCCTTGTGTCACTCATCCAAATGTATGGGCAATTTAATACATGAGTCATATATAAAGGAATGATATGTGCCACTCTGCTATCCACTGAATTGCACTCCACTCAATGCTATTCTACTGTATGTCACTCAGTTGTACGCCACTCCACTCTACAGCACTCCAGTGTATGGCACTCTACTCTATGCCACTTCATGCTACGCTGTTTGATTGGCCCCTACTCCAAATTGAAACACCCCACTATACACTATCACACCGTACCCCATGCCACTCTACAACACTCCAGTCTACACCACTCCATAAAATGCCACTCCACTTTACGCTACTCCACTATTACACTCTATGCCACTCCATTGTACAACACTCCACTCCACACCACTTAACAGTATTAAACTCTACACAACTCCACTCTATGCCAGTCCACTCTACCATAGTACACTATATGCAGCTCCACTCTACGCCTCTTCAGTGTACATCACTCTACTGCATATGCTATTTTACTCTACCCATTTCCACTGTATGCCACTCCACTGTATGTTATACTCTACTCTACTCCACTGTATACCACTCTAATCTGCCGTAATCCATTCTATGATAATCTATTGGACGTCACTCCACCCACTGTATGCTACTCCACTGTAAATGTAGTGGTCACGTTTGTACTTTAAAACAATGAAAGACTATTTACAATACTTTTGCAAGATGAACAACCATTGCTATATTTAATTTTGTTATTGCAAAAGCATGCCCTCTATGTTTAGAAGGCAGCATGTTTTCTTTTTTCTACTTATATTCTTTTAATTCATCTTGTATATGTTGGGTTGCATGTGTTTTTGGCGGTTGTGCAAGAGGGAGAATGGAAGGATGAGCACCTTGAGACCCCACGGGTGATTAGACGCATTTTAGAAATCACTGATTGATTGATTGATGAGTCAGTGGATTGATGAATGAATAACTGGGTGAAAAGATGAGTGATAGAATGCATGTATGATGATTGATTGATCTTGCACCCATCAGTGGCATTAGGACACTTTTATTCATAAGATAAGCCAATTGGGATGTCAATGATTTCCTATGTGTCCACAACCCACAGCCCACATTGCTATTAGGATTCTTATCTTAACAAAGAACACTTATCATTTTTGGCTGAGGGAACAGCGCACTGACAGAAACGTTGTCAATGAGTAAACCAGCCTACTCTTTTTTAGGCAGCTGCCAGATATCTGAAGGATTGTATCTACTCCACCCTATACGAAGGAAACTTCAACAGCCAGTGTGAATGTGTCCAGGATCGTAAAGCAGCAATTCTCCGACTGCAAAACTGGAAGAATTTTAACAACTACAAGCATGCAATAATGTAGTACTATAATGGGACCCAATGTCATGGAGACAGCCACTATTTGTGGCTGTCCCAAAGCAGAACAAGTTCCTTGGGTTTTTATACCAACTGATAGATCTCGGCTATTTAACAAAGCCAAGCAGGCAAAAGTCAGTGCTGGGACTTGCTAAACATTTATTGAATCATTTATCAACAACAGACATTTAACTATAGATGGATATTGACGGTTACTGCAAGCTCAATACAAGTCATCAGGCCTCCACACAGTCTGCAAACTCCTATTAAGCAACACAAAAAGGAACCTGATCAAAATGGAATCCACAACTTTAAGTGATGAAGAGTGGAGCATGGAGTGTTCAATTCTATTGACCTTGGTATTATTGTGATCCACATGAAAATTACATGGGTTTAAAAAGTAATTTAAAGTGAAGTCACTTTCTGAAATAAATGGTTCTGCTATTATCACAAAAACATAGTTGGTACAAGCCATATTTGCATTTTTCACTGTACATTATATTTTACCCTTCACTGTTGTATGTTTTCATGTCTTGTGACATGTCACAACCCACTTCAAGTATCCAGATGTACAAGTGGAATTAATTGTCTTACGGCACATTTCTCCTAGTATTACCTCTTCACTTTAGTAGTATACAAATTGAACTTTCACGCATTAGAAACATCAATGACAGTAAAAACTGCTAAGTGCAAACTATGCTTTTCAATACTTTTCAGCCCTACTTTTAGTATCATACTCCATTTGTCATGGTTTCTAAGATTTCAAACACAGTGTTTTCCATACTAGTTCCCAGTTTAAACTGCTGGCTTTACTTCTTGGCATATAGTGCTTATACTGCAGCCATATTCAGTAGATTGATAAGGTTCAACATCAGTTTTGAGAGTAGTTGCTAGAGGTATCCCTTCAGTAGGCATAGATATAGCCTCATTTTCACCAATTTGTGGAGGGTATTCCTAACGAATTTAACATATATTCAGCTCCATTTTATTTCACAGGATGTAAGAGAGGAAAGTAAAGATGCCACTAGATGGAATATTTTGGATCAGCCCTGACACCCAAATCCAAACCATTCTGGTTTTGTAGAGTGAGGAAATGGTCTGTTTGATTAGGAAGCAGGGATGAGCTACTTGAGTTCTAGTTTGGAGTTTTTTTTCTCACCTACTCCAGTCATCACACTGACCACAAAAAGTTAGAGCTCTAGAAAGTTTTACAGATTAAGGCCCTCATTACAATCCTGACGGTCGGTGTTAAAGCGGCGGTAAGACCGCCAACAGGCCGGCGATAAAAAAAATGGAATCACAACCATGGCGGAAACCCCCAACATAGACAGTCACTTTAACACTCTGACCGCCACGGCGGTTCAAACAAACAGCATGGCGGTCACCACCAACAGATAGGCGGAAGACAATGTACCACCCACACTATTATAAGAGGCCAATCCGCAACCTTTTACGGGGCGGATTCAACACAAACCAAAACACGGCAGAAACAGGACTTGGAAGGGAAAACACTCACCTCTACACAACCCACGAGGAACCAGGACGCCATGGAGCCAGAACTCCAAATACTCCCTGCGATAGTATTCCTGCTCCTCTACCAGGAGCATGAAAGACGGCGGCGACGACCACGGTGAGTACTGCACCTACAACACAGGGGAGGGGGAAGGAAAAGAGAGTGACACACACACGCAACACGCAACACCCCCACCCCCACCCCCACCCTCACCCACAACTATACATGCTGGAACAATAGATTTACACCCCCAACCCCCCTGGAAGAACGCAATGACAAAAGGAAATGATTGTAACGATTGTAATCAATAACAATCCATTAGTTAAAACTTTAAATACAGTATAAACAATTATGTACACTAACTATACAAGAGCGGATAGTGCACCATTCAAAGTCCGTGGACCATTGGGCCCAAAATGCATGGGCGAGGCCCACACTCGATACCAGACTGCAAACGGAGAGAACAGTACTGGGGCATAAGATCAAAATGAAATAGGCACCTCAGGGGGAAGGGAAGGGGGGCACCTCAGCCAGATGAGTGCACGACGCCAGCTCCACGAGGGGGCTCCATGCCTATTGATGTATCCTGGGGAGTGCAAAGCCACAGTCTCTCAAGTCTCTCCAGTGGGTGCTTTGCCCACTGCTTTATCCTGGGGAGTGCAAAGCCACGGTCTCTCAAGTCTTTTCAGTGGGTGGTTTGCCCACTGCTTTATCCTGGGGAGTGCGAAGCCACAGTCTCTCAAGTCTCTCCAGTGGGTGGTTTGCCCACTGCTTTATACTGGGGAGTGCAAAGCCACTGTCTCTCAAGTCTTTTCAGTGGGTGGGTTGCCCACTGCTTTATCCTGGGAAGTGCAAAGCCACAGTCTCTCAAGTGGATGCCTTTCTAAACTGGTTCTGGAGGGGGCTTGGTGCCCAGAGTGCTTCATCTTGCCAAGGACTGAGGTCGTGGATGTGATACTCCACTGGTTCTGGAGGGGGCTTTGTGCCCAGAGTGCTTCATCCTGCCAAGGACTGAGGTAGTGGATGCCTTTCTCCACTGGTTCTGGAGGGGGCTTTGTGCCCAGAGTGCTTCATGATGCCAAGGACTGAGGTAGTGGATGTCATACTCCACTGGTTCTGGAGGGGGCATTGTGCCCAGAGTGCTTCACCCTGCCAAGGACTGAGGTAGTGGATGTATCTCTCCACTGGTTCTGGAGGGGGCTTTGTGCCCAGAGTGGTTCATCCTGCCAAGGACTGAGGTAGTGGATGCCTTTCTCTACTGGTTCTGGAGGGGGCTTTGTGCCAAAAGTTCTCCATCTGGCCAAGGACTGAGGTAGTGGATGTATCTCTCCACTGGTTCTGGAGGGGGCTTTGTGCCAAGAGTGCTTCATCCTGCCAAGGACTGAGGTAGTGGATGTATCTCTCCACTGGTTCTGGAGGGGGCTTTGTGCCCAGAGTGCTTCATCCTGCCAAGGACTGAGGTAGTGGATCTGACACTACACTGCTTCTGGAGGGGGCTTTCTGCCCACAGTGCTTCATCCTGCCAAGACTGAGGTAGTCGATGTGACACTCCACTGACGGTGGTGCAACATGCAAGCTGGCCAGGCTCCTGGAACTGACCACTAGCCTCGTACGACTGACCACTGGGCATGGCAGCCATGTCTGCGGTAGTGCCACTGGCTCAGGATGTCACGGGGCCGCTGGCGGTGTTGTCGGCGGTGTCAGTAGCGGCGGGCTTGTGGCGGACTCTGTGGCATCGGTGCTGGCGGCGGGCTCTGTGGCATTGGTGCAGGCGGTGGGCTCTGTGGAAACGGTGCTAGCGGCGGTCTTTGTGGTGGTGGTGCTGGTGGCGGGCTCACTGACTGCGGTGCTGGTGATGGCCTCACTGACTGCGGTGCTGGCGGCGGTGTCAGTAGCGGCGGTGCTGGTGGCGGGCTCACTGACTGCGGTGCTGGTGAAGGGCTCAGCGTCTGTGGTGCTGGTGAAGGGCTCAGTGTCTGCAGTGCTGGTGAAGGGCTCAGTGTCTGCGGTGTTGGCAGCGGTGTCTGTGGCATCGGTGCTGGCAGCGGGCTCTGTGGCATCGGTGCTGGAGGTGGGCTCTGTGGTAATGGTGCTGGCGGCGGTCTTTGTGGCGGCGGTGCTGGTGGCGGGCTCACTGACTGCGGTGCTGATGGCGGGCTCACTGACTGCGGTGCTGGCGGCGGTGTCAGTAGCGGCGGTGCTGGTGGTGGGCTCACTGACTGCGGTGCTGGTGAAGGGCTCAGTGTCTGCGGTGCTGGCAGCGGTGTCTGTGGCGGCGGTGCAGGTGTTGGAGCTGGTGGCGTTTTTGTCTGCCGTGCAGGTTGGTGTCGACGTGGACTTTGAGTGTTTATGATCTCTCTGCTTTCTAAATTTGTCACTGCAGGCTAGTGACTAATTTGACCAATTCTCATTGGCACACTGGTACACCCATATAATTCCCTTGTATATGGTACTTAGGTACCCAGGGTATTGGGGTTCGAGGAGATCCCTATGGGCGGCAGCATTTATTTTGCCACCCTTAGGGAGCTCAGACAATTCTTACACAGGCCTGCCACTGCAGCCTGAGTGAAATAACGCCATTTCACAGCCATTTTTCACTGCACATAAGGAACTTAGAAGTCACCTATATGTCTAACCCTCACATTGTGAAGGTTGGGTGCCAAGTTACTTAGTGTGTGGGCACCCTGGCACTAGCCAAGGTGCCCCCACATCGTTCAGGGCAATTTCCCTGAACTTTGTGAGTGCGGGGACACCATTACACGCGTGCACTGCACATAGGTCACTACCTATGTGTAGCGTCACAATGGTAACTCTGAACATGGCCATGTAACATGTCTAAGATCATGGAATTCTGGTATTGGGGGGACAATTCCATAATCCCCCGAGTCTCTAGCACAGAACCCGGGTACTGCCAAACTGCCAAACTGCCTTTCCGGGGTTTCCAGGGCAGATGCTGCTGCTGCCAACCCCTCGACAGGATTCTGCCCTCCTGGGGTCTGGGCAGCCCTAGCCCAGGAAGGCAGAACAAAGGATTTCCTCTGAGACAGGGTGCTACACCCTCTCCCTTTGGAAATAGGTGTGAAGGGCTGGGGAGGAGTAGCCTCCCCCAGCCTCTGGAAATGCTTTGATGGGCACAGATGGTGCCCATTTCTGCAGAAGCCAGCCTACACTGGTTCAGGGATCCCCCAGCCCTGCTCTGGCTCGAAACTGGACAAAGGAAAGGGGAGTGACCACTCCCCTGACCAGTACCTCCCAGGGGAGGTGCCCAGAGCTCCTCCAGTGTGTCCCAAACCTCTGCCATCTTGGAAACAGAGGTGTTGCTGGCACACTGGACTGCTCTGAGTGGCCAGTGCCAGCAGGTGACGTCAGAGACCCCCTCTGATAGGCTCTTACCTCTCTTGGCAGCCAATCCTCCTTTCTTGGTAGCCAAACCTCCTTTTCTGGCTATTTAGGGTCTCTCCTCTGGGGTATTCTTCAGATAATGAATGCAAGAGCTCACCAGAGTTCCTCTGCACTTCCCTCTTCGACTTCTGCCAAGGATCGACCGCTGACTGTTCCAGGATGCTTGCAAAACCGCACCAAAGTAGTGACTACCAGCAACATTGTAGCGCCTCATCCTGCCGGCTTTCTCGACTGTTTCCTGGTGGTGCATGCTCTGAGGGCTGTCTGCCTTCACCCTGCACTGGAAGCCAAGAAGAAATCTCCTGTGGGTCGACGGAATCTTCCCCCTGCTAAAGCAGGCACCAAAAGACTGCATCACCAGTCCTCTGGTCCTCTGGGTCCCCTCTCATCCTGACGAGCGTGGTCCCTGGAACACAGGAGCTGGATCCAAGTGACCCCCACAGTCCAGTGATCCTTCAGTCCATGTTTGGTGGAGGGAAGTCCTTGCCTCCCCACACCATACAGCAAAACTGTGTACTGTGTGATTTGCAGCTGCTCCGGCTTCTGTGCACTTCTCCAAGGATTCCTTTGTGCACAGTCTAGCCTGGGTCCCCAGCACTCTGTCCTGCAGTGCTCAACCCTCTGAGTTAGACTCCGATGTCGTGGGACCCTCCTTTTGTGACTCCGGTTCACAAATCTTCGAAGTGCCAGCTCCAGTACTTCTGCAGGTGCGGCCTGCTTCGGTGGGGGCTCTCTAAGTTGCTGAGCGCCCCCCTGTCTCCTTCTCCAAGGGGCGACATCCTGGTCCTTCCTGGTCCCCAGCAGCACCCAAAAACTTCTACAGCGACCCTTTCAGCTAGCAAGGCTTGTTTGCGGTATTTCTGCATGGAAATACTTCTGCAACATCCAGCACGCCGTGGGAAATATTCCTTCCAAAGGAGAGGTTCCTAGCCCTTTTCGTTATTGCAGAATCTTTGGCTTCTTCCACCCTGAGGCAGCCCTTTTGCACCTTCATCCGGGGTTTCCTGGGCTCCTGCCCCCCCCGGACACTATTGCGACTCTTGGACTTAGTCCCCTTGCCTTGCAGGTCCTCAGGTCCAGGAATCCGTCTTCAGTGCTTTGTTGGTGTTTGTGGTGCTTGCAGAATCCCCCTATCACAACTATTGTGTTCTTTTGGAGTAGTAGGGGAACTTTACTCCTACTTTTCAGGATCTTGGGGTGGGGTATCTTGGACACCCTGACTGTTTTCTTACAGTCCCAGCAACCCTCTACAAGCTCCCATAGGTCTGGGGTCCATTTGTGATTCGCATTCCACTTTTGGAGTGTATGGTTTGTGTTGCCCCTAGACCTATGTTCACTTATTGTATCCTATTGTAATCCTACATTGTTTGCACTACTTTTCTTACTATTACTTACCTGTTTTGGGTTTGTGTGCATATAACTTGTGTATATTACTTAACTTCTAATTGAGGGTACTCACTGAGATACTTCTGGCATATTGTCATAAAACTAAAGTACCTTTATTTTTAATAACTCTGAGTATTGTGTTTTCTTATGATATTGTGCTATATGATATAAGTGGTATAGTAGGAGCTTTGCATGTCTCCTAGTTCAGCATAAGCTGCTTTGTCATAGCTACCTTCTATCATCCTAAGCTGCTAGAAACACCTCTCTTCTACTAATAAGGGATAACTGGACCTGGCACAGGGTGTAAGTACCACAAGGTGGGTGACCCTGTACCCCAGTGCTTACATTCTTCTGTAGGACCTTGTGTGATATTTGGTTTGGGGATCTGTGTTGGTATCTGTAGTGGACATGCTTTGGTGATGGGTGTCCATGCTTTGGTGTTGCATGCAGGGCTTGGTGCTGGGATGGGTGGTTTGTGATGGTGGTAAATATGTGTGGTGTTGGAGTTATGGGGGTGAGGATGATGGTGGGGGTATGTGATAGCATGCAGGTAGGGTGGGGGATGAACTAGTTAAGATCTGACTTACCAGAGTCCGTTCCTCCTGCTACTCCTGCGAGGCCCTCAGGATGCAGTATAGCCAAGACCTGCTCCTCCCATGTTCTTAGTTGTGGAGGAGGAGGTGGGGGTCCGCCACCAATCCTCTGAATTGCAATCTGGTGTCTTGAGACCACGGAACGCGCCTTCCCCCGTGGGTCATTCCACCTCTTCCTGATGCCATCCCTAGTTCTTGGATGCTGTCTCACTACGTTGACCATGTCGACGATTCTGCACCATAGCTCCATCTTCCTAGCAATGGAGGTGTGCTGCACCTGTGATCCGAATAGCTGTGGCTCTACCCGGACGATTTCCTCCACCATGACCCTGAGCTCCTCCTCAGAGAACCTGGGGTGTCTTTGCGGTGCCATGGTGTGGTGTGGGTGATATGTGAGGTGGTGTGTGTTGTGATGTGTGAGGGGATGTGTTTGTGTGTGTTGTGTGAGGTGCGTGGATGTTGTGTGAGTGATGGTGTTGTGTGTCTGTGGATGCTAGTTCGTTGATGGTGGTGTCTCTCTCTGTGCTTCTTTCAGAATTTTTGGTAGTAAGGGTTTGTGGGTGATGTGGGTGTGTGTTTTATATTGTATTGTATTGGGTGTGTGGGAGTGGTGTGTGTGTGTGTATCAGGTGCGTGTATTTCGAATTGTCCAATGTGGTTATGTTTTGTAAATGTGTGTCTATTTTGAGTGCGGCGGTGTGTACGCCAATGGAATCCCGTGGTTGAAAGACCGCTGCGTGGATTCGTGGGTCGTGATAGTGTGGGCGTATTCCTGTTGGCATGACGGTGGAGGTTTTGTTTTTGCCAGTTTATCACTGACCTCTGGTGTGACGGACTTGTGTGGGTGTCTGGATTTTGGAGGATTCCTGCCTGTGGGTCGTAATAGCTGTAGCGGACTTCCGCGGCCGCAGCGGTGTGTTGGCGGTCTTCTGCACGGCGGTAAGCAGCATTTACCGCCAATGTTGTAATGAGGGCCTAAATCTTTTTCAGTAATGGTTAGCCTCCTTTCATTTTATATGTTTTCACTGTTTACGAAGAGACGCATCCACATTCTTTTTCCATAGTTAAACTGTTGTCTCTACTTCTTCATATGTGCTACTTTTATATCACAGATATATTCACTAAACAAGTAAGGTTTATAGTAAATTTTCAGTGCAGTTTCTAAAGACGAATCTCCTCCTTTACTGTAAGCCTAGATTAATCCATTTCTTTGAACAGTTTGTGAAAAATGTTTCCAAGGTGTCCCATGTAGATTGAGCTCCAATTTCGGTGTAAGATATAAAAGTGAAGTTATCTCTATATGCAATATTTTAAAGCTGTCTGACACCCAGCTCCAAACTATGCTGACTTTGTAGAATGTGCAGTTTACCACCTTAAATCCAATACTGGTCTTCTCAGTTTGATTATCAGACAGGTGTGGTGGGAAGTAAAGGCATGTTACTTCAGTATGAGTATGGATTTTCCTTTGCCATCTAATCCAGTCATCTTGCTGTTCAAAAGAAGTAAAAGCTCTACAGCTGTTTACATAATAAATTATTGCCAGCTGTTTTCTGACCTACTGGGGCTATATTAGCATGTTTTCAGGGCTTATTAATGCACCTTTTGTAGGAGGCTGGCTTGGCGTATAGTGGGTACCTTGTGGTACTTACACCTTGTGCCAGGTCCAGTTATCCCTTATTAGTAGAATTTAAGTGTTCTAGAAGATTATGTTGATAGAGGTAGCTATAGCAGAGCAGCTTAGGCTGAACTAGGAGACATGCAAAGCTCCTACTATACCACTTATATCACTTAGCACTATATCATAAGAAAACACAATACTAAGAGTTACTAAAAATAAAGGTACTTTATTTAGTGACAATATGCCAAAAGAATCTCAGAGGATATAATCCCTTAGGAGGTAAGTAATATACACACAATATACACATGAACCAAAATCAGGTAAGTAGACAGTTAGAAAAGTAGTGCAAACACTGTAGGACACAATAGAATGCAATAGGAGACAATAGGCCTAGGGGCAATACAAACCATATGCTCCAAAAGTGGAATGCGAACCACAAATGGACCCCAGGCCTAGTGTAGTGTGTAGAGGGTTGCTGGGAGTGTAAGAAACCACTAAGGGTGTCCAAGATACCCCGCCCCAAGACCCTGAAAAGTAGGAGTAAAGTTACCCTACTACCCCAGAAAGACAGTAAAGTCGAGATAGGGGATTCTGCAAGGACAACTTACCTCAAAACACTGAAGACGGATTCCTGGACCTGAGGACCTTTAAAGGAAGGGGACCAAGTCCAAGAGTCACACAAGTGTCCTGGGGGGCAGGAGCCCACTAAACCCCAGATGACGGTGCAAAAGGGCTGCCTCCGGGTGGAAGAAGCGAAAGATTCTGCAACAACGGAAGGTGCCGGGAACTTCTCCTTTGGTCAGAAAATGTCCCACGGCTTTCTGGAGGATGCAGAGTTTTTTCCACGCAAAAAGACCACAAACAAGCCTTGCTAGCTGCAAGAGTTGCGGTTGAAGGTTTTGGGTGCTGCCAGGGCCCAGGAAGGACCAGGAGGTCACCGCTTGGAGGAGGAGACAGAGGGGGCACGCAGCAAAACAGAGGGCCCACGCATAAGCAGGCAGCACACGCAGAAGCACCTGAACAGGCGTTCAGAAGATCTGAGCATGACAGTTGACTCAGCACAACAAAAGGGAGTCCCACAAACTCAGCGAGTTGGGCAATGCAGGTCAGAGCGCTGGGGACCTGGGCTAGGCTTTGCACGAAGGAAGTCCTGCAAAAGTGCACAGAAGCCCTAGCAGCTGCAGTTCATGCAGTACACAGGATTACTGTCTGGCGTGGGGAGGCAAGGACTTACCTCCACCAAATTGGATCCAGCTCCTGTGTTCCAGGGACCATGCTCGTCAAGATGAGAGGGGACCCAGAAGACCAGTGATGCAGAAGTTTGGTGCCTGCACTGGCATGGGGAAGATTCAGTTGAACCACGAGAGATTTCTTCTTGGCTTCCATTGCAGGGTGAAGGCAGACAGCTATCAGAGCATGTACCACCAGGAAACAGTTGAAAAAGCCAGCAGGACGAGGTGCTACAATGCTGCTGGTAGTCTTCTTGCTACTTTGTTGTGGTTTTGCAGGTGTCCTGGAGCAGTCAGTGGTCGATCTTTGGCAGACGTCGAAGAGGGAAGTGCAGAGCAACTCTGGTGAGCTCTTGCATTCGTTATCTGGTGAGATACCCACAGGAAAGACCCTAAATAGCCCTCAGAGGTGGATTGGCTACAGAGAAAGGTAAGCACCTATCGGGAGGGGTCTCTGACGTCACCTGCTGGCACTGGCCACTCAGAGCTGTCCACTGTGCCCTCTGCATCCAAGATGGCAGAGGTCTGGGACACACTGGAGGAGCTCTGGACACCTCCCCTGGGAGGTGTTGGTCAGGGGAGTGGTCACTCCCCTTTCCTTTGTCCAGTTTCATGCCAGAGCAGGGCTGGGGGGATCCCTGAACCGGTGTAGACTGGCTTATGCAAGGAGGGCACCATCTGTGCCTTTCAAGGCATTTCCAGAGGCCAGGAGAGGCTATTCCTCTCAGGCCCTTCACACCTATTTCCAAAGGGAGAGGGTGTAACACCCTCTCTCAGAGGAAATCCTTTGTTCTGCCTCCCTGGGACTGGGCTGCCCAGGCCCCAGGGGGGCAGGAACCTGTCTGAGGGTTCGCAGCAGCGTTAGCTGCAGAGAAAACCCCGGAAAGTTAGTTTGGCAGTACCTGGGCTCTATGCTAGAGACCCGGGATGCATGGAATTGTCCCACCAATACCAGGATGGTATTGGGGTGACAATTCCATGATCCGAGACATGTTACATGGCCATGTTCGGAGTTACCACGGTGACACTACATATAGGTATTGACCTATATGTAGTGCACTCGTGTAATGGTGTCCCCGCACTCACAAAGTCTGGGGAAATTGCCCTGAACGATTTGGGGGCACCTCGGCTAGTGCCAGGGTGCCCTCACACTAAGGGCCTGATTACAACTTTGGAGGAGGGTGTTAACCTGTCCCAAATGTGACGGATATACCACCCGCCGTATTACGAGTCCATTATATCCTATGGAACTCGTAATACGGTGGGCAGGATATCCTTCACATTTGGGATGGATAAACACCCTCCTCCAAAGTTGTAATCAGGCCCTAAGTAACTTTGCACCTAACCTTCACTAAGTGAGGGTTAGTCATATAGGTGACTTATAAGTTACTTAAGTGCAGTGTAAAGTGGCTGTGAAATAATGTGGACATTATTTCACTCAGGCTGCAGTGGCAGTCCTGTGTGAGAATGTCTGAGGTCCCTATGGGTGGCAAAAGAAATGCTGCATCCCATAGGGTTCTCCTGGAACCCCAATACCCTGGGTACCTAGGTACCATATACTAGTGAATTATAAGGGTGTTCCAGTGTCCCAATCAGAATTGGTAAAATTAGCCACTAGCCTTCAGTGACAATTTTAAAAGCAGAGAGAGCATAAACAATGAGTTTCTGGTTAGCAGAGCCTCAGTGATAAAGTTAGGCACCACACAGGGAACACATACAGGGCACACTTTATGAGAACTGTGGTCCTGACTAGCAGGATCCCAGTGACACAGGCAAAAAGAAACATATATACCGTAAAAATGGGGGTAACATGCCAGGCAAGATGGTACTTTCCTACACCTTTCCAAATACTTTTCCCAGTATTAAGTGCTGTGTCTACTTCTTCAGAAGTACTATTTATATACCACCGTTATATTCAGTGGGTGACTAAGATGAAAAATAGGTTACAGTCTAAAACCGAAAATAACCACTTCAGTCGACCTATCAGTAGCACAAATTTCTGTCCCTTTCCGAAGGATTGAGATGCCTTCAGCTCCAATTTCTTCCTCAGTGAGATGGTAAATATGTCTCTAGATACAATATTTACATCAATTAGGTGTAGATGGAAATAAACAAATAGTCTGTGCTCCTTCATCATCAGATTATACACCCCCATCATACTCATGTACATTGCTGCCCTTTACCCAACAATCCAGTGCCTTCCTTGATGAGTCCACGATCATCATCTCCTGAAAGGTATGAATGCTTCTGGCTATCTCTGAAATCCAGGTGAAACTAGGGGCCTGATTAAGTGTTTGGCAGAGATGGTTACTCCATCATAAATGTGACAGATATCTCGTCTGCCGTATTACAATTCCATTATAGCCTATGGAACTTGTAATAAGGCGGATGGGATTTCCATCATGTTTATGACAGAGTAATCCCTCCACCAAAATTTGAATCAGACCCTTAGTGATAAGAGCTTCCATCGTAGAGACATATTTCATCTGGTAAGCTATTTCTAGAGCCAATATTATATCCCTGCCAGCAACTGGCATGTACTTCTATAGAATACCCCCCCTATTTCTCCTCTGGGAATGTATGCATACACAGGGCCACCTCACATGCTGCAAACCATGTATTAATGCCATCTCCCATCACATAGCTAGGCACCAGGTTGTTGGGTATATTAACTCTTTTATCTGTCTTAGGCCTTGTCACTACCACCGTCATCACTAGACTCATAGATCTTCTTTGCCTTCAAGATCATTTTTTATAGCTCATCTCATGTGCCAGTAGAACCTTCTGCTCCTCTAAGGTCAAGAACAACCTTACCTTTAATGGTGTTTTTGATTGTATTGTTAATCACCAAGTGGTACTGTCAAACACAA
This sequence comes from Pleurodeles waltl, assembly GCF_031143425.1. NCBI lineage: Eukaryota > Metazoa > Chordata > Amphibia > Caudata > Salamandridae > Pleurodeles > Pleurodeles waltl. The sequence goes on along the minus strand of NC_090445.1, from coordinate 309,118,141 downwards.
GTACTGCATCGCACTGCTCACCACCTATTAAATTATTGTATTAGTTGAAGGGGTGAATACTCACCTCAACTAATAATAACAATTCTTGTCGGGGAGAACCACTAAAGTCACTGAAATAACCTGAGTTCAACTCCTGTCAGCTATGCCTCTGGGATCACAGGCTTAATTTAGGCTTAATTTAGAAACAATGTGTAAAATATTTTTGCGGTACTCAAACAATAATAAAGTCAAAACACACTAGAAAACTCACAAACCAATTTAGAAAAATATAGTCAATTTGAATAAATAAAATGACATAACAACATTTTTAAAAGGTAACCTAGAGTTATGATTTTTTTAAATTTAAATTTGAATATAGTGCCCAAAAGCATTAAGTGCCAATTACAGTCATCTGGTTACCATTGACCAGTTACACGGCCAACCATGATGTAGCGTGGGTCGGATACAGAAACTCAGTTTGACCCGGGATAAAGTTTTACCTTCTGACCTAATCTTTGAATTGGAATTCAGACACCTTTAAAAGGGCAAGGCAGCAGGCTGTAGCCAAGGAGGTCTTCATACTACTGGTAAGCACCAGGATGAAGTATCAGTGAAGCGGTTGACCTTTGGTGGGAAACATTAGAGTGGGATAAATTTGAATTTCACACCCAAGGAAGGCCCCTCACTAGTGAGAGATTTTTTGAGCCTCCACTTGTTGAAGACTTCTATGTACAGACGTAATCACTTTTTTGGAGTTCAGATTCCTACAGTGGGGCAGGACTCCATAAAACTGCAACAATATACACAGTGTACTTTAAATCAAGGCACACTATAGACCAGTTCTGTGTCTGACTGTTTTTCATAACAATGTGATTCCCTGGCAGCAGTTGTTTTTATGATTATAATTTCCCTTGCATCTTCGGAGTGATGCCTCATGACACTTGTAACAAATTGTATGAAGCACTGTGATTGCTGTTTTGTCTAAACTTGTTTGTATAATTATAAATACTTTTTGATGTAATTTTAAGTTGTTTTCAATGCTACAGTCATTGGTAACTTTTATGGCATTAATGCAGAATAAAGACTGAAAAACAAGTTTTCTGCTGCAGAAATGTTCCAAGCAGAACTAACCTGAATCTTTTGCCTAGTGGCAGCACACCTTCATTAAGTTGGCTTGGGAGATTGGCCCTGGTTCTTTGAATATCTTTGGAACCAAAATGTTTCTAAGGCCCAGATTTCAGGATTTCTTAGGATGAGTATACTTTGACACCAGCCAAGGGTCCCGGACCTTGGGGACAGCACTGGGTGGATCAAGACTCACTCTAGCAGAGGCTAGCAGCAGGGTCCAGGACAGGTCCAGCTGGAACGTGTCAGCTGTCAAATCACAGGGAAGGCTTCTTACAGCTTTTTGTGTCCTGCAGCTTGAACACGAGGTCAGACACATTATCCCTGGAGTCACCTTCTTTGCCCTGGGTACAAGAGAAGGAGCAGGCCCATTCTTCAGATCCAGTCTTCTACACCCTTTTCAGGTCAAAGACAGTAGGCTTGAACTCTTCCATTTTTTCCACAGGTCCACATTTATGCCTGGCACAAGCCTATGAGTGTAGGTGACTCCAGGTCCCCCCTAACCAAAGGGGTAGAAGTTCCCAGAGGTCATCCTATCCACTTTCACAGTGCCCCCTGTGTGCCCTACTACATAGAATCCCTCTGTGCTGCTCTCAACCTAAAACCAATATGACAGAACCTTTTTTCCCCTGTGCAGAGCTCCTGTGCTCAACTGAAAGGTGTGGACATGGAAATGAACAACCCCTCTCCTGTGGTCACTCTGAACCAGTTCTAGCAGAAACTACTCTCCCTCTGGGCTAGGTACCTGACTGGCTATGGGGACAAAGGAAGGGAGCATTCCTAGGTGTTACCTTTATATGCTTGTGACTGAGTATGCCATTTTGAAGTTAAACAAGTTGTTATACACTGCACATCATGTTATTGGCAAGACAACACCTCCCAAGACCCAGGGCTTTTGTCTCACATCTAAAAACAAGTTCACACCTCATCAAGGGAGCTATTCAGCTTCTGGGTGACATGAGGGCCCATGCAAATAGCAACTAACATCATTAGTTAGAAAAGAGTGACTTTGTAAAAGTCCCCTTCCCAAAATATGTATTACATATCCAAACTTCACCATTGAATGGTTTGTGATAAATATTTAAAAAAGTCCAAATGTGAGATTTGTATTTATTTCCTACTCAGAGATAGCATTTATTAGATTTACTATTGTATCCAAACTTTTTCAAATGGAACAGCCGCTCCTGTTACATTGATCATAGATTTTAGGCTGTTTTATTGTAAGGACACGTTTAACATCAAACCTTTACATATCCTATTTTTAAATATTATGCACCTTGCTTTATAGGAAGTAAGGCCTACTTAGATGTGATTTATTACTATATACAAGGAAAGTTTAGTCTTTCAATGTAATGGTTGGCACAATAGGTGCCCCAGTCCACTTCTGTCATTTAAATTACAGGCCCTGGGTAAACTTTTGTACCATAAAGTCATCTAGGTAAGTTAAACATGCCAATCATGTATGACAATTTCAGTATTTGTAAAGGTGGTGGTACAGATACTTAACCTCTGGTTAGCAGGGGTAAAGAGCAGAGAGTTCTACAGCCAGCAAAATCAGTCAAGGGAAACACCTGAGATACACCATGAAAAAACTGTAATTTCCAAAATTAACTTACTATTGTACATCATGAACAGCAACCAATGACTATGCTAGGACTCTAAAAGACATTTCTTTCCCAATCAAATGACATGCTCTTTCAGAACACGTCTTATTCTGCTAGATTCATTCTCTGAGTTGCACTAGGTTACCAACAGCATGGTTTGCATATGGATTATGGGCAACTCCTTTCTCTTTTTGGCTTGTGAGTATGTCAAATCATGCAGCATTGACACAGATCTAGAGTTTCCCATAGTGGACATTTCTTGGACTGGCCACAGAGAGATAAAATTGCATGAAGTATTGACTATGGTGCAAAGCATTTCAAATTGTGAGCACCATAATGTCATGATTGTGCATTGCGAAGGAAATGATTTGTGCACAATCACGATTGTAGCTCTCTCAAATCAAATGAAGGAAACCATAGGAAGAATATCTTCTCTGCACTGCCTTTGTCTATTCCAGAATGTGTAAAAGGTAAATGTGGCGGTGCTTCAACCAGATCTCTCCAAATTAAAAAAAACAGGTTAATAAGCAATTTCAAACTTTTGCTGAGACTATCGCATGGGCATTATATATGTCGATAACATACCCTTTGACATGCTTGGTATCTTCAGAACAGGTGGAATGATTTTCACAGCAGAAGCTAACAGGATTTTCCTAAACCATAAAACGGAAGTTATCCATTCATTCCTGTGAGTGTTCCCAACACATTAACATGTAGGCTCTTGTCAGAACCATCTCATTTTCACTGTTAAACATGTTTGTTTTTCTATTCAAATTACATGCCTTGTGGCAGGCCCTTGGCCTACTCAGTCATGGGCACGCAACCTCCAGCTGTGCATGACTTTTGCCATACACAGCTGGTGGTTGACTGTACACACCCATAGGCAGCAAATACTTTGATATACATTGTGTTTGGCTATGTGAGGAGGGACGTTGTGTCCAAAGCATGGCCTCCAGCTAGGTCCTGCACCTAACTCCTCAACAGGCAGTCAACCACCACTGTGCATGGCCTTTGGCCATGGCAGTGGTGGGTTGACCACAGGGACTGTCCTTCAGTTGGGTCCTGCACACAGCCCCTTGCTGACTTCGACTTCTCAAAGATACACAACCCACATTTCTTTTTTTTTTTTTTTTTTTTCATCAGAGTACTCATATCATACCAGTGCTCAAACTTCACCCACTGGCATTGCTGTACTGTGAAAGCTTCGACAATGAAGCTTGTATGTATGGACACCTTCCACAGCAGCTAGTTGTAGGATCAAGGTCATGTGTTTCATTATGGACAGTGATGCAAGAATTTAAATCCTAACTCAAATTTCACAAAACAAGCATTCTAAGTCAAACTATGAAGGTTCATTAAATTTTTGAATCATTACAGGAGGCAAAAGATAGTTGATTAGGCAATTTCATAATTCATAACAAGTGAGCGGTTTTAACGTAATGTCGACCTGAACAGCTCAAAACAAAAATATTCCAAGTACAGAATCAAACAGCAAACTGGTATAATAAATTCTTAGTTTAAAAGGCAAGTAAAGAGGGCACAAAAAAAGCACATTTAATAGGTTTCTTCACAATGAAAGATTCACACTTGATGGTGTTGAAATTAGATAATAATGACAACAAACAATTGTTTTTCATAAACACATGATACATTAAATGCAACATTGCTAAAGATGCCTTCAGAATGCATAATTAATGCTAATGCTTAACCTAAAACCAAGAGAATGACACTACATATTTGCACATATTAATACACAGTGGACCATCCAACTTTTAGGGTTAATTGTTTTTATTGTATTTGAGTGTTAATACAACTACACCTGCCTATATCTCAAAGGACATTGTCAATTATATTTAGGGATAGCATTACCAACATCATGCAGGAAAGAAGACCCCGAAAACCTTGGTCAGATGAGTAACAGAGAATGAGGTGTATAAAGAAATAAGGAAAGTAACAAAAGAGCAAAACTCACACAACTTCCAAAACCATCCACCTGTCCATCACCCTACCTGGAAAACTCCCTTACCCTCACCAGCATGCACTAAAGTATGTAGAGCTCATAGAATAAATAATGTAGAGGGGCTTTGAGTATGTCAACACTAATCCTGGCCATGTTCACTTTTATGTGACATGGGTGTGTAACCTCCATGACTCCGGTGGACAGCAAGCTCAGGCAAGTAGGAATCAAAGCTTTCTCCTCTGCCAGCTAGCCCCATGGATATTGTTTCCCATTCAAAGCATATCCCAAACTTTGTGCAACTAAGTTCTGTGTGTAAGGATGGCCTCTCTGCCCTGTAAATCAGAATGGCTTGTGTAGGTATTTGAAGCAGTAGTCATTTTGAAGGATAGGAAATTCAGTCTGTTGAACTCAAAATTATGGCTGCTGGTAATCACAAAAATTGAGCTTTTCCTCCCAATACCTTTGAGGCTCTGGGCAATGGCACAACAAAAAAGAAGAGAGTCCTAGAGTATCCAAAGTCCCTCCAGCTAAGACCACTCATATTGGAATTCCACTGGTGTATCCTGCTATGGTGGAGTTCTAATAGTCACAGTCTTGGTGAGTGTGTCACTCATCTGCATGCTAGATGTACTTAACAGAAACCTTGCAGATATGTCCATCCATTCTTTGAATAACATCTTTCTCCCAATTTTTACCTCTCTCCTCAACTGTCCCACGGTCTTTTCTTTCTCCCGGAGTAGTGAGTCTTGAGGACTTTGTAAAATCAATCTTTTATGATAAGTCCTAAGTCCCCTACCTCATATCTCTGTGGGACACCCAATGTTGCTCCTGGGCATAATCCATTCTCTCAGGGTCCATTATTCAGTATGAGAGCTATAGGCTTTATTGATTAAATGAGGAATACACTTAATATTTTCCACTACATTCCTGCCAGCAATGAACCCAGCTTGGTCTGGATTGACAAGACCCTGCATCAGTGGGCCAGGCAATTCACCAGAATCCAAGAAAAATTGGACAGGAGACCGGATGGAATGAGGAACATGATGTCTAATGTTTACATGGTTTGGGAATTATGGTACATTGAGTCTGTGATAGCAGAGGAAATAGCAAAGGAGTTATGAAAGCACATGAGTAATGAGGGCAGTATGCTACAAAGAGGACTGTAAGGTAACCAGTTCCTGGGTCCCTTTGCAATTTAATTTTGACAATCGCTGAGATAACCTTTATGGTGGTTATTGAACTCTCAAATGTTTCATGTTGAAGTTGTTTGATGTATGTGCATGTGCCACCACTAACATAGTGGGACAGTTCAGGGTCCTCTGCTTGCTTCGCTATGTACAGAGTTTCATAAAACTCGTAAAACTTCTTGTGAATGTCTTCATTTTCAGTATGTAAGAACCCGGTACTTGACTTGATAGCAGGGATCCATTCTTATTGGAACCTGGCTGTACCTTTGGCAGTGAGTAGTTTTTCAGCCTTATTTCCCCCACTGCAGTATGTTTGCTCCACACAAGGACTATTCTGCCATGTCTGTAACCAGTAAATTGACATGGCTACATACTTTATTCAGCTGCTCTAGGACCCATCTGACCCCAATTCTCTTGTGCACTTCCTCCAGTTTCATCACCTGCACTCTAGGTCAGCTCTTTTTTTCCTTTCTTTCACTATTTGTTTTAGGTATCATTGAGATGAAATGGACTCAAATAAAGGCCTTTAAGGTTTTCCATGAAATATGTATTTCTACATCCTGCCAGCCAACAGTTGTTCAAAAGAAAAATACATTGGGGGTCATTCTAACATTGGCGGGCGTCGGAGGCTGCCCGCCAATGTTCCCCCGTCAAAATACCGCTCAGCGGTCACAAGACCGCTGAGGGTATTTTGAGATTTGCCCTGGGCTGGCGGGCGGCCGCCAAAAGGCCGCCCGCCAGCCCAGGGCAAATCGACCTTCCCACGAGGACGCCGGCTCCGAATGGAGCCGGCGTAGTGTGAAGGTGCGACGGGTGCTGTTGCAACCGTCGCGTATTTCAGTGTCTGCTTTGCAGACACTGAAATACTTTGTGGGGCCCTCTTACGGGGGCCCCTGCAGTGCCCATGCCATTGGCATGGGCACTGCAGGGGCCCCCAGGGGCCCCGCGGCACCACCTACCACCATCCTGTTCCTGGCGGGAGACCCGCCAGGAACAGGATGGCGGTAGGGGGTGTCAGAATCCCCATGGCGGCGGAGCGCGCTCCGCCGCCATGGAGGATTTACAAGGGCAGTGGTAAACCGGCGGGAGACCGCCGGTTTACCCTTTCTGGCCGCGGCTGAACCGCCGCGGTCAGAATGCCCTTGGGAGCACCGCCAGCCTGTTGGCGGTGCTCCCGTGGTCGGTGACCCTGGCGGTCACCGGCCGCCAGGGTCAGAATGACCCCCATTGTGTTTTGCATTCTGTTGGTCCTATTGTTTGTTATGTAGCAGGGAATCCCCTAGACTCCAACTCCCAGCCTGACCCCTAGAGATGTGAAGCAGCATGCTAGGACACATAGGGGCATGGTCTGAAATCGATCTAGTCCCTTCAGTAGTTTCTGTTTCTCGACTCATAATGAGAGAAGAGCCTACAAAATGATCAAGCCTGGCATATGTACACAGCAGAAAAGAATGTAAAGGTATTTCCTTCTGAAGCGTTACCCACCCGATGTCCCTTCAGCTGATATCGGCTAGGCAAGTCCTAGGGGGTCATTATGATCCCGGCGGTAACTGTTAATGTGGCGGTAGTACCGCCCACAGGCTTGCGGTAAGTACCACCACACTATGAGAATGGCGGGTTGGCTGCAGTCAACCCACCGCTTCTCCACTCATACCACCAGGGCGGTATCAGCCCCTTGGCCGGAGATATCAATCTCCAGCCCAGCGGCTGGCACAGTACCGCCAGCGGCATTATAAGCCTGCATACCACCATGGTTTTAGTGGCATTAGCAATGCCGCGAAAACCATTGCAGTAGGCCCTACCGGTGACAGGGAATTCCTTCCCTATCACCGGTAGGTGGCTATCCCACCCCCCAACACACACTTGACACTCAACCACCCCCTCCATCCAAAGCGCCCCCACCCCCATACACACACTATCTCCCCCACCCCGACATCCAAATACACCCCCACCCCGATCCCAACACACACACACCCCCACCCCTCTGATCATCACACACCACCCCCTAGACACAGACACCCGCAGATATACATCACGTATACACCCAATCACTCACACTGGCATACATGCATTCATACATGCATACTTCCAGACATGCTTGCACACATTCTTGCACAATCACTCACGCATACAGCCACGCAAACACCACAACACACACAGACACATTCACACACTCACTCACACATTCATGCACACACTCAGGCACACACTCAGACACACACACACACAACTCCCCCCACCCTACCACCCAACCAACTTCCCTGTCGGAAGCATGACTTACCTATCGCAAGGAGGTCTTCTGGCAGGGAACGGGAAGGGGCACTGCTGCCGCCAGCAGTGCTGCGCCAGCAGAACACCACCAGGCTTGTCAGAATACGGCTGGCAGCGTTCTACTGGCGTAGCGGTGCTGGTGGAAGCAGCGGCACATTACCATGGTCCACCACCATAAAAACTGCTGAATTTCCGCCCTTCGTTTGGCGGAAGTCCGGCAGTGCTCATAATATGGCAGACAGATGATAGCCGTAGTGGCGGTATTTTGGCAGCCGTCACCACAGCAGTGGGCGTTTTTTACTGCCAATGTCGAAATGACCACCCTATTCTCCTCAGATAACGTCCCTAAGTGGCATGTTCTCAGCACCGATCTGTCTACCATGTTATCCATGATGACATTAAGGTTGCTATTGATTATTAATTGTCTATTTGAGGTCTGCAGTACCAAGGGAATGTGAAATAAGGACTCCCTCTTGCATGTTCCTAGTGGTATACATGGAGATCACCCTAAAAGTGCAGTCCTCAGCCGACAATCTGAATGCTTTCCAGATCCACTATGATATCCTGTATTCTCCTCAGAATTGAGGCTGAAAATACACTAGGTACTTGGAGCAATTAAAGGAGTATAATTGGTGAGTTACTGTAGGAAAGTAGCCTCTTTCTAGCTTGGTTACCCCCACTTTTGGCCTGTATGTCAGTGTGTTTGACTGTGTCTACTGGGATCCTGCTAATCAGGACCCCAGTAGTTATGCTCTCTCTCTTAAATTATGGTTATTGGTTACTGGTAACCCAGTATTTCATCCACAATTGGCATACTGGTGCCCTCTCATGAGTCCCTAGTATATGGTACCTAGGTACCCAGGTCATTGGGGTTCCAGGGGATCCCTATAGGCTGAAGCACATCTTTTGCCACCCATAGGGAGCCCATGAAAAGGCTTCTACAGGACTGCCATTGCAGCCTGCGTAAAAAAGGTGCATGCATCCTTTCACTGCCATTTACACTGCACCAGGTCACTTATAATTTGCCCCTATAGCAGGCCCTCTAGCCCTGAGGGGCTACACAACCTCCAGGACCCCACAACCTCCAGGACCATTTTTCCGGACTTCGTGAGTGCGGGGATGCCATTTTATGTACGTGCTGGACTTAGGTTACTACCTATGTCCAGCTACATAATGGTAACTCTGAACATAGGCATATTTGGTATCAAACATGTTGTAATCATACCACAATGCTTTTGCAAGCATTGGTTGTATGTTTCCATGCACTCTGGGGGCTCCTTAGAGGACCCCCAGAATCCCCATTACAGCCTTCTGAGGTTTCCAGGCATCCCCAGCTGCTGCCATCTCTCAGACATCTTTCTGCCCTCCTGTTGATTGAGAAGCTCAAGCCCAGGAAGGCAGAACAAAGGATTTCCTTCGGGAGAGGGGTGTTACACCCTCTCCCTTTTGAAATAGGTGTCACAGGCTTGGGAGGGGTAGCCTCTTCAAGCCACTGGAAATCCTTTGAAGGGCACATTTGGTGCCCTCCTTGCATAATCCAGTCTACACCGGTTCAGGGACCCCCAGTCCCAGCTCTGGCGCGAAACTGGACAGAGGAAAGGGGAGTGACCGCTCCCGTGTCCATCACCACTCCGGGGTGGTGCTCAGAACTCCTCCAGAAGGTCCCTGGGTTTTGCCATCTTGGATTCCAAGTTGTCAGGGAACTCTGGGAGCATCTGAGTGGCCAGTGCCAGCAGGTGACGTCAGAGCCCTCCCCTGACAGGTGCTTACCTGCTTAGGTGACCAATTCCCCTATTAGGGCTATATACGGTCTCTCTTTTAGGTGGTTCTTCAGATTCGGATTGCAAGACTCCAGCAGGAGTCCACTGCATCCTCTACTTCATCTTCTCACTAAAGAAATTGCATCTGGACCCTCCAGGAACTCTGCAAACTGCAACAAAGAAGCAAAGATGATTTCTGCCCCCTCTGGCTGACCCCTCTGGGTACGGTCCATCAGGTTCCTCCTGGTCTCGGGCAGTGCCATTTTCCATTAACCACGAGCTTTGCATGTGCCAAGGCTTGTTTGCAGACTCCAGTGACCTAAACCAGACTGCAAACCTCAATCTGGCGTGGGACATCATCTGCACCAACCAGGAGCCCGCACCCATCTTCTTGGGTGCAGTACTGACTGTTGTTCTTCACCTGTGGTTCTTCTTCTGCACCTTCATCCAGGTAGGCAGGGGCTCCTGTTCTCTCTGGACTCTTCTGTGCTTCTTCCACAGGTCTTCAGGCCCAGGAATTCACTGTTGGTGTCTTGCGGTCTCTTCTGGTTCTTGTGTACTCTTCTTTTTCATGTTTCTGTGTGTTCTGAGAAAGTTAATGTGGTTAATCCTGCTTTCCTGGGCTCTGGGGTGGGTTCTAGTATTTACCTTTGGTGTTTTCCAATACTCCCAGTGCCCCTCTACATACTACACTTGCCTAGGTGGGAAACTGACATTTGCATTACACGTTCTTACTATATGGTTTGTGTTCCCCCAGGCCTATTTCTAACTATTGTGATTTTCACTATTTGCACTGTTTTCTAACTATTTGTACACCTGTTTTTGCATACTAGTGTATATAATTTGTGTATTACTTACCTCCTTAGAGAGTATAGTTCCTATGGTATTTTTGGCTCTTGTATCACCAATATAAAGTACCTTTTTTTTTGTAACACTGAGTATTTTCTTTCATGTCTGTGAGTACAGTGTGACTACAGTGGTACTGCATGTGCTTTCCATGTCTCCTAGATAAGCCTTGGCTGCTCAGCTACAGCTACCTCTAGAGAGCCTGGCTTCTAGACACTGCCTACATTTCACTAATAAAGGAAAACTGGACCTGGTATAATGTGTAAGTACCTTAGGTACCCACTACAAACCAAGCCAGCCTCCTACAATTACCCATCTAGATTGCATTCAGTGCTAGTCGTCCCTTAGTATGTACATCTACTGCAGAAGTTAGATCTGAGCCTCTGAATCCCTCAAGAGTGACGGAACAGCTTTCCACTTTAGAGTTAAGACCCTTCACGTTTAGACCTAAAATGTTAACTGAATATGTTCTATTTATAATGATGCACACAGATGAGGGTATCAGGAGGAGGGCTAGAGTTCCACACTGGAGCACCTACTCTGTGTTCAGTCCAAGGAGATCTCCTATTCCAGCAATGTTGGTAACACATGTACAAAGAGTTGCTTAATGTACTACTCAATACTGTCAGCTTTGGCCAGTGGTTGAATCCCTCTGATGTACATTTTTCACCATCGGCAAATATTTTTCTAAGTCCTCCAGATGTGCCTGATAATCAACATTCTATTCTTGCAGTGTACAGGGCTGTTGGCCCTTTGGCATCTAGTTTGTCTTTCCTGACATCCCCGGAGTCCTCCGGAGATTCTCCTCTGTGTCCTAAAGCTGTAACATTCTGTTTGAGGCCTGACGATAGATCTTTGGAGACATCGGCCCAGAGGAGTGCTCTATCTGCTCGGATCCTTTTGCAAGGTCCCTCTGCTCAGCATTGTTGAAGGCCTCTTCCCCCTCCCCACTCTGACAAGCATGGTTGTGAGTCTATGCTTTAGAATCCCGCTCCTATCTCCATATTTATGCTAGAATATTTCTTATGCCTCGTAGAGGACATCATGACAGATCCACTGATTGGCCCCCAGTTCGAGGGATGTGTGCGCAGCTGCCCTCCCCTGCACACACTGAGCTCATTCACCGAGCTGTGTTGCTATCTGGAGCCCGATGTGACCTTATGGCAAAGTAGTAAGGACGCTTTGTGTGCGATATGCAGTATTAAAGCCCTCACAGTAACATGCATAATCATTCATGAAGCAGGTACAATAACCTTCGAAGAACAGCAGAGGCCAGGCCCAGGCCACAGACTATAGCTATATCGCCCAGCAGGTGGACCTCAGAGTGCACCGTCTGGAGCATTCAAGGAAAAAGGGGAAAATAGAGTATATCTTTTGTTGCATGCGGCAGCACCCGCAAGGGAGGGCACTCCCCAGTTAGGCTCCTGGAAACGTTGTGGGTTTTATCAGCTGAAGTGCTTATTCCTTGTTCCTCTGTTTTGCTGTGCCACTAAAGCACCCCTCACAGGACAGGGCTGTTGAAATCAACCAGTCTCACCGCCGGCTCCTTGACCCTTCCAAGGTGTGCACAGCAGCTCTTCTCCGGTCCCAGCAGCTCTGCAGCATTGCAGCAATAGCCAAGCCAAGCTCCCCACGTCACCCACTCATAGCTCCACCAGCCACTCCAGCTATTGCAGCTCTCTTGCCTGGCCGCCTAGTAACCTTGCTGAAAAGGCCCATTGGGCCATGTGTCAGATATGATTCGGCCTACGGTCTCTCTGCACACCGCTACCCACCTAGGGGTGGGTTTTCTCACCTGCCCGATCATGCTGTCTTGAATCTGTCCTAAGCAAGGGGCCGGGTTGTGCATCAAGGGCTACTCCACAGGCAGGGATCACAGCAGCGCTGCCCATCCTTAGTGAGTATGCGTTGCTGGGCTATCTCCTCTGGATGTTCCCAATGGGTCAGATGTCCACATCCACGATCACAGACATGAGAAAACTAATGATCAGACAGTTTGTCAACCTCAGTAAGACCCCACAGATTGCAGGGACTCCCTTAAAACTGCCCGGCTTCAACCGGCTCCCGGGACTGCTAGGATAATCTAGGTCTGAGTGCAGAACGGAGCAGGAGCATCCCACTCTTCCACAATCTTGGCTCCGCCCCGACCCTTAAGCTTTTTAAAAATGTCTTCAGTGGAAACAGGAAAGGTTGATTATTTTGTTGTAACATTGTGTACCGATAGGATAAAGCTTCGGCCAAGAAAAAATAGTAATTCGATTTAAATTCAGCACAAGAAAAACAACACCAGAGAATAAATTGCATTTTTGCTATTTTCTTTTAATTGAAAAGAAAACCGGCAAGCCCTTCAAACATGAAGAATAAAACATAATTTCCTTCTTAATTGCAGATATGCATGTCATTACAGGCAGGCAGAGGCCAAGTTATATCAATTTGTGGCCTATCTTAAAATGACAACTAGTGAACTATTATTTTAATCAATAAATATACTCTAACAACGGTGCGTCTTTGCAATAGGTCTGAACCTTGAGCACTGCTGCTACTGCAGTACGGCGTACCACAGGGGAGGCCTGTGCTGGGTCCCAAGAGTACCTAAAACAATTTTATTTTCAATTGATGCCACAGGGGAGACACTCGCACAAGCATCACGGGGTCAGAATGTCCCTAGCTTGCTCCGTATACTTTTTTCCACACTTATAGGATACGTGTCCCCAAGACTTGTAATGGTGGCTGAAACATTTTTTTCTCTTTCCGTGTGGTCAAAAATCGATACTGCAGGACCGAGAGCGGTCCTTCAGTACCAATTAGGCAGACATGAGAACAAGCTCTCTCACCCACACAGAGGGCCCTATTTTTTTAAACTTTTCAATACCGCAGGACTCCTGCAGGACTCTTGCAAAACCAACCGTCCAGATGTACCTAACTTTTACACTCCTTCATGGCTACCAAACACCTCTTTAAACGCGGATTTCTCAGAAATAGCATAATAGATTAACACTAAATCAAAACAATCCATTTTCTGTGTAAAGTTCTAACTTTTTGTCTAATTTGGTGTGATTCTATTCAGTCTTTTCTTTGGTAGTGGAGAGCAAATTTTCCTTTTGGCATTGACATGGCAACTAAGAGATTCCACTGACCCACCCTCCTCCCCTCCCCCCATTTTCTTTGCCTTCTCTTGACGGATCAGCCAGGCCCTGTGCAGGTGAACCATTACCATACTGTGTATGGTCGAAGACCAGCCTTCAGCAGGGGGTATGCCTCAGGGCCTTTCCCCTAGGCATGGGAGAAATTATATTTGCGCCAGAGTAGTCAGAGTAATTTTGGTCATTTTATATTACTATAGTGACAAAATACTGAAAAATATATGATCACATCTTTTCACGTCATTTTGTATAATTTTCACCAAAAATGCCTAGCCAAGAGCACAGAAGCAAAGCACAAGTGTCTGCTGGATGCTTCTGTTCCTGTTCTGTTTCATTTAGGGGTATTTTCTTCATGCAAAATGCATCCTGGGGTCCATTTTGAAGAAAATAGCGTTAAATGTTAAATGCCGGGCTATGTTCTTCAGGTAATTATTCTTACTCATGTCATTTTTCTGTAAGTTAGCATACTTTTCGGTAACATTAATGCCCAACCCTACTTTCTTCCAGTGAGGCCCTGAGCCAACACCCAGCCTGGCAGTGAACTCTACTGTAGGTAGTCAGCCACACACTGCACCTAGCCAGAGGCCGTGGGCAGTGATGGGTTGCTGGCAAGGCCTCTTCTCCAGCAAAGACCTGCAGCAAACCCCACTGTTGGAGGCCAACCACCCGCTGCACACAGCCAAAATCAGTGAGGGATTGGATACATGGCTTGGCCTCTGGCAAGGCATCCTCACCCAACCTCCAACTGACACTAAACCCTCATTTGGATTTGTTACTTTTTTTCTCGTAAGGTAGCCTGAAGGTACCACAGTGCCATGGGGTGAAGCTTGAGAGCCAGTACTGCCACAATACTACAGGACCTCACTGGAGACCCATGCTGGGTCCCATGGAAGTACTGCAGTCCCCACAACCCATTTTTCTTAATTGCAGCCCCTTGGTGTGTCCCGCTGTGGCCTCTCACAAGTGCCAGGTGGTTGGGGTGTTGGGGTATATTTATAACTGATGTATTCATATTGGTTTAAGTTGAGCCGATTGCTGAGAGATTGTGAACAGTTGTTTGTGCAAGAGCTATAGGGTAAGAAGATAGAAGTGGGACAGTGTGAGTATGCCATGGATACATTACTGTTAGAACTGGTATAGTGACTAGAGAGCCCATATTGTGTCAGAAGTACGCAGAGAAAGCTCCATACACAATGTAATGTATTCCTTAAGTAGCTTTGGTCTGAGTATACATATCTCCTTTCTCCTTGCCTTTCTCCTCGAGGGTATCCTTTTACTCAGTCATGCTCATTCTTCCTATCTCTTACTTTGAAAGCAATTCTAGTGTCCATTGGTGAATACACTATTATAAAGTACTATCATTCTAATGCCTACTACTCATATACATTGTTGAGCATAACTCAGAAGCACATATGAAGGATGCATTTGGTAGTCATGTATTCTTCTTGGTATGTAATATTGTCATTTCATCAAAATTCTTCTTTTCCTGAAAGCAGTATGCACATACTCTAGGTACCTCAGGGATGAGTTTGGAACACATTCACACTCACTTACACGTTTACATTTGTCAATTCATTCACACTGCTGTAGTCTTGTTGGTAGGGTAAAATGATCTTTCAGTGCCACTAAATTGGGATCCTGATGGTTCATCTACAATACTTTTAATGTAGCACACAGCTCTCATACCCTCTGTTGCAAAACTGAAGAAAGATGTCTGTGTACCTGAATAGGTTAATAATTGTATGGGCAGTGGCAGAAGGTATATTTTCTAAGCAAAGCCTACCAAGGGAATTATATCTCTGAAGACTATTGAGGATTTAAAGCAAAATAACACCCACTTTGTCTTCAGCCCCCTCCAAAAGTCCAGAACCTAGTGCCACTTAATAACATGCCACATATATTTCCTTCAAAGTATTACTTTTATAGCTGCAGGTATTTAGAAGAAAAAAAAAGTAAGAATCAGGAATTTTTCACGGAGCATGTTTAGTTCACATGGAAAATACTTATGTGGAGTATCACATGTGTACCAATAGGTTGAATGATGGCACCCATCACCTCCTTCTTCCTCACACGATTAAGGCGAATCACCACTGTGTACATCAGAGACCACTTTTTTTCATCTGTACAGTGTAGGACGAGATTGGTCACATAGTTGCACTGAAAAGTTGCCTGAAAGTATTCCAATGCAGCATCAAGCACTGTTGTCAAGAAAGTTGGTGGTGTTTTGCATAAAAGAATACCTTTTTGACATTAGCGTTATCGAGTCGAAATTGATATTGATAGTGTTTATAGAGCGTGCGATGGCCTGCAGACGTTTTGGAGCCAATGTCTGCTAGATGTCATCAAATGTTGAGCTAGTTGAAAAGTGGAGATGTAAAAAGCCAGGTTTTAAGTTGTTTTCTAAAACAGAGATGATTGGTCTGATCTCTGAGATGCCAGGGCATTTCTTTCCAAAGTTTTCCGGTGGTGAGGGCGAAACTTCGACCACCCAAAGATGCTTTATTAAAATAGGTAATTACAATTGTTCTTGATGGGGACTTGACTAGAGGTGTTTGATTTGAATTTAGTTTTAAGATACTTAGGGCCTATATTATGCAGTGATTTGTGGGCAGTGCCTAATGCTTTCAAGGCAATTCAATTCCTTATGGGAAGCCAATGCAGCTGCAGCAGGGTATCTGAGGCTGATTTGCACTTTGGGGGTTTCATTCAAAGTTAAGCAGCTGCATTTTGGAGAATCTGCAATTTATTCAGAATAGGGTCTTGGATGCCCATGTAAAGTGTGTTGCAGTAATCAAGTCTGGATAACACCAAGGTTTACCAGCTTCTGCAGCTCAAAAGGAATACATTGTACACTCTTTTTCATTTATTTTAGTGAAAAAAGGAGGCAAGATTGCTGATCTGATCAGAAAACGTCAAGTTGACATTGAATGTTACTCCTGCATTCCTATCTTTCAGGACTGGGACAGTGAGGGGACCCACATGTTGGGGCCACCAGGACAGGAGGTGTTCCAGAAGGGTGTCTCTATTCTGAAAAAAAGGACCCTGTTTTTTTCAGAGTTTAGTTTAGGACAATTCTGTCCCATCAAACTTGCAACTTAAGTCATTCAGTTGTTGAAGCACAGGCAGTTTCTATAGAAATTGACACCACAATATCCATATCATCCGCATAGGCAATCATGGAGAATCAGAGTAAGTGAAACAGTCTAGCCAGGGGGCAACTTAAATGTTAAAAAGGGTATGGCTCAAAGATGACCACTGGGGGACACCATAGGGTAGGGCGAAAGATTGCAATGTAAACTCTCCCATGGATGTGGACTGTTTGTTGTTGAGAAGAAAGGAGCAAAACAGTTCAAGTGCCGGTCCTCCTAACCATATGGATACTAGCTGGTCAGTTAGCACTCTATGACTAACGGTGTCAAAGGCTGTAGATAAATCCAATAGGATGACTGCAGCCTTTCCTCCATTGTCAATTATTGATCTGATTTCTTCGTTGGCAACTATTAGGGCAGACTCTGTGCTGTGATTTTTGCTAAACCCAAAACTGGCCATGTCTAGCATTGCATTGCCCTCTAGGAAGCTGGACAGCTCACAATTAAGGTGTCATTCAAGTATTTCAGCAGGCATAGTTAGGCATCAAACAGGGCAGTAACTTTTAGTCTCATAAAGTTCAAGAGAACAAGAGAAGGTTTCTTTAAATGTGGGTGGATAGATGTCTTTTTCCACATACTAGAAACTGACCCTTGAGAAGAATACTGTTCAGAAGGTTAGTAAGAGGGCCTGCTACTTAGCTGCTATATCATGGAGAATTTTGTGGGGACAGGGGTCGGAAGCCACTCCTGACTTAGTAATTCCTATTAGTTTGATACCTTCTTCTTTAAACAGGGAAAACTCATTAAGCTGTTTTTTTATTGTTTCCTGGAAGTTCAATTTTAGACTCAAGTAGAATAGTGTTGCGGCTAGTATCAAATTCATAAGAAACTTCTGCTACCTTAGTGTGAAAAAAGTGTGGCAGGTTGTCACATAAAGATTAACTAGGAGGTACAGCATTGGTAATTATAGGGTTTGAAAGAGTCTGAGATGTGTAAAAGAGTTCCTTATCTGAATCTTTTGCAGAGGTAATTTTATTAGTGTAATAGTGTGTTTTTGCAGGGATAATCTGCTTTTAGGAATCCAAAATACATTTCTTGTATTTATCTCTTTCATCGGAATTATAGTTTTTCCTCTACCTCTTTTCCTGCCTGCAGCATTTTTGTAATTAGAGATCTTAAATTGGAAGAGATCCAAGGCGCAGATGGTGGAGTTATGTGATTTTTAAAAATCCAGTTAGAATAGCTAACTGATTCAAGGTCAGGTTCATTTACCAAAAGAGTTGTGAGGTGCCTTAAATAGTAATGAGTTCATTTTTGTAAATTTAGCTACAGGCACAAAATGTAATAGCTTTTGTAAGTTTGTCCACTAAAATGTTTAAGGGAGGGAGTTTTAAAGTAAACCTGATAGCATAGTGATCTGACTAGGTGAGCGGGAGTATCGTATCCAGCTGTACATTTTGGGACATATTTAGGAGCCCCTAGTGCCACTTCAGTGCTGCCATAGTGTAATTTTTTATGCTGAGGTGTTAAAGTGGCTTTTTGCACTCGCCATATTTACAAAGTGGTGCAATTATTGCATTGCACCACTTTGTAAACGCTTGTGCCACATTATGCCTCCGCCATTCATAATGTATGCAAGGGGGGGCATTCCAGTAGTAGGAGGCCCGCAAAAATGGCACATTGAAATTTAATAGATTTCACTGCACCATTTTTGGTGTCATTTTAACACCTGCTCAGAGCAGGCTTTAAAATGACGCTCCCATAGAAACCTATGGGCCTCCTTGCACTTTGACACACTAGCGTCAAAAGTTTTGATGCTAGTGTAGCAAAGCGAACAATAGCGTAAAAAATGTTGACGCTATTATGCTAATGACCGCCATGATGCACCATTTAATAAATGCGTTGTAATCATGATGTTATTAGGTGCAGGTAGGGGGGCGCAGAAAAAGTAGCAGATCAGCTCTGATGTGTCAGTTTTTCATAAATATGGGCTTTGGTTTTTGAATGAATACCATCCAGAATGTGCCCTGCCAAATGCGTGGCAGTATTTATCAATTGATTATAGCCAAGCAGCTAACGTTGTTGATAAGTTGTTCTGTCTCTCTACTGGTAGAATTTCCAAGATGAAAATTAAAATCACCTAAAATGGTGAGATTTGAGAATGGCATACAGGATTCAAGAAGTTCATTGACCAATTTTAAGAAAGGATCTTGTGGGCTCGGTGGTCTAGAAAGGGGAAGTCCATTAAAAATATAATTATTAGTGAGTCTACATTTAAAAATGAGTTGAGTGCTTTCGAATTCAATTCAGTTACTGTCTCTCACGTGATTTCCTGATGTTCGCGTTAGGCTATTGCTAGCCGGCCACCCCTTTTGGAGACAGTCATTTTGCTAGATATCATAGCTCGCTGGGACAGCGACTGAAAAAATCTGGACTAGAGGCTTCATCTGCCCAAGTCTCAGTGAGTAAAACAACCTCCAATGAAGAAGCGTCAAGAAATTAAGGGGGTCATTCTGACCCTGGCGGTGCTTCCTGGCCAATTCTGACTGCGGCGGTAAAGCTGCGGTCAGAAAAGGGGAACCGGCGTTTTCCCGCCGGTTTTCCCCTGGCCAAAGGAATCCTCCATGGCGGCGCTGCAAGCAGCGCCGCCATGGGGATTCCGACCCCCTTCCCGCCAGCCTGTTCCTGGCGGTTTACACCTCCAGGAAGAGGCTGGCGGGAACAGGTGTCGTGGGGCCCCTGGGGGCCCCTGCACTGCCCATGCCACTGACATGGGCAGTGCAGGGGCCCCCTAACAGGGCCCCATAAAGATTTTCAGTGTTTGCTTGGCAGACACTGAAAATCGCGACGGGTGCCACTGCACCCGTCGCACCGCAGCAAATCCGCCGGCTCCATTCGGAGCCGGCTTCATCTTTGCTGGGGCTTTCCCGCTGGGCCGGCGGGCGATCTTTTGCAGATCACCCGCCGGCCCAGCGGGAAAGTCTGAATGTCCCCGCGGTCACCCCCTAAGTGTTCATTTTTATGCTTGATACTGAACAAGTATTTATCAGGATACATTTTGGGGGTTATTCTAACTTTGGAGGAGTGTTAATCCGTCCCAAAAGTGACGGTAAAGTGACGGATATACCACCAGCCGTATTACGAGTTCCATAGGATATAATGGATTCGTAATACGGCTGGTGGTAAATCCGTCACTTTTCCGTCACTTTTGGGACGGATTAACACCTCCTCCAAAGTTAGAATAACCCCCTTAATGTTGATAATGCTGGCAGAAGTGGTGGTAGCATGGTTAGTAAGCTTGGAATTGGATATGATAGGTTTGGAGAGCGACTTAGTACTATTTAGTAAGTGGCAGTTTACATATTGTTGGTATTCCAGCTCTCATCACAAGAATCAAACATGCTGCACAAGGTGTTCCTACCTGGATGATTAAATTGTAGAAGCTGCTCTCTGGAGTACTGGGGAACTTCTGGATGGAAATTTGACCAGGGGTTGTGGCGCAGGGCAAAGTACCAGCACAGATGGACACAGAAATGCAATTATTTCTCCAATCTTTACCATTTTGCATGTGTGCTGCACCGTACAGCACGCACCCAAAGCTGGAAAAGTTTAAAAGTTAGCCTAAGGATAGTGTTTTTTACCTTCCTAGTAAAAAAATCTATGCTATACTTGAGGAAATTTCTTCCGGAAAGGGCAAAGGTGTGTATGTGGGACTAGCAGCCTGATTGTGCACCAAAGCTAGGGAGAGAGCAGGACAGTGCCACATCTCTGAAGATATGACTCTTTCCTGCTCTCTCCCTGTCATACAATGTAACAAGGTAACTGCACTAGTTTGCGAGACATATCAGTGCAACTCTTATGCCTTGTGCTCCTTGTCAAATTCATTAGTAGTCGTTTTGTAAATTATTAAATACATCTTTTACGTTCATTAAGTTTGAAGAAAATGGCCACTTATTTGAGTATTATTAACTGGAACTCCACAACCTCCTTTAACCTGCTTACTAACATGTTGTTTATGTTCTTGAGAAACTTGGACCATGGGCATCTCTTTTTCATGCAGCTTGTGAAAACAAAGGTTCAAAGATGCTGGGAACGTCTGCTTGGGGGATCACTGGCTGATAACTGAGCTATTTTTGAGAGTGCCACTTATTTTCACTATGGCTTTGACCATGGCTCCCTTCACCTCCTTGTTCCTCATGCTATATATACATGGGTTACACATAGGTACCACCACTGTGTACAAAAGAGAGACCACTCTTTCCATCTCTGAAGTATGGCTAGAAAGTGGACGCGTGTAGTTGAATGCTGTAGTTCCATAGTATATGATGACAACTGTAAGATGGGAAGAGCATGTGTAGAAAACCTTAGACTTTCCATTGGAAGAATTGATCTTCATTATGGTGGAGATAATATGAATGTAGGAGAAAAGGACAATCAGGAAGGAGAACAATCCAAAGACTACAGAAGAGGCAAGCATCCACATTTCATTAAAAAGAGTGTCAGCGCAGGACAACCTAAACATTGGCTGCATTTCACAGAGGTAATGCTTGATCTTTCTAGGCGTGCAGAATGGCAGTCGAAAAAGAGATATTGTGTTGACGAAGGCGTTCATAAGACTAGCGACCCAACAACTGGCAACTAAAACGACGCATATCCTTTTATTCATTCGGACATGGTAGAACAGTGGTTGGCAGATGGCAACATGGCGATCATAAGCCATGACAGCGAGTAGAGTGCATTCAGTTACCGCTAATGTCAATGAGAAAAACATCTGCAGGGCACAGCCCATAAATGAGATAGATGTATTCCCAGTCATTAAAATAAGCAATATTTTTGGCACAATGGATGTGGTGAAAAAGATATCTATGAAGGATAGGTTACTGATGAAGAAGTACATTGGGGTGTGAAGATGAGAATCCAGTCTTTGAAGTAGGATCAGAAGGATGTTCGCAACCAACGCGACTAGGTACATGACAAGGAACAGAACAAAAAGCACCAAGTTCAACCAGGGGAGATCGGAAAACTTCATAAGACGAAAAGATGAATCCAAGGTATGATTTTTAAGCTCCATTTTGTTCCATCCGATATATCTGCAGAGTGAAGCAGACATGACTAGCTTGCTGCATTGGTTATAAAACGTATTCTAATATTTGTTTTTATACATTTGTTCAAGCATGGCACATTTAAAGTTGTTCCACTTTAAAGGTAAACATGCCAATTTAAAATAAAAATTCCATCACGACTATGATCTTGACCCTTCGCCCCACCCCCAGCACGAATAGCCATTTATTAGTTTTCATCAAAACTAAAGATGGCTCACTTGAGTCACTCAAATCAGAAATGTTTTATTCGGGCATATTTTCCCTACCAGAGTATTACTACCATAGAATTGAGTAGCAAGAGACATGAGCAATTACGGAAGCTAAAACACATCAACTTGGTGACTTCAGTGAATGACATCCTCCGGGCATGGCAATACAATACCACCATGAAATTAAAAAAGTACCAACCTCATTGCAATAAAATGAGTAGCCAACTCCGCTACTAGAGAGAATTTGCCCACCAAAGCCACTCTGTTCTTTTCACTCACTCTCTGAGTTAATGCATTCTGTTTACAATCATGTTTCGGTTTGTCCACTGCATTGCAGCACAACTTGAAAAAATTCTAATCTGTCACTACTCTAAAAAGAGGAAGAGACTTTGCTCTACCTGATCTCAGTACCACACGTGAGATTCTTTCGGCTGTCCCTCCAGCTAGTTTCACATTCTTGAGCAGTTTCAGTGTGTTTTGGGGTCTCATTGTATTATAATTGGCCATTTTTCTCTCACAATCGATCTCCTCTGCTTTTTTTCTAGACTGTTGAATGGTTCCTGTCGAATTGCTACTTTTGTTAATTAAACAGTTGTGTATTAACCAGTGCTTACTATGAGCTGATGCTTCTGGTGCTGAACACCGGACCTTATGACACCCATTGCCTAGAATATGAGTCCTTACTCCCTATTGCAACTAGAGAGGTTTATGAGAGACACAGAAGAGTCTACTACTACCGGGACACAAGCTAAGCAAAACCTAACCATACGAACAACAGAAAAAAATGGCTGAGGCACAAATTGAGCAGCATCATGTTACAAGGCTGTCCTTCTATTCACAAGCTAGCAATCAATCTGTTCCTGAAAGCAGGAGTCCCTTTCAGATCACTGAACACTCCCAAACTCCACAAAATGTATCTATTCAATCCTTAAGTATGGACACTTACAGTGAGGCAGTGGCATGCTTGGTAAGGCACACCAATAAGGGTATGCCACTTGGCTCTTTCATAGTGAGGTGACCTTCCAAATGAATGTGGTTGGCAGTGTTGGACTTAATGAGCCAACATATGTTGATAATCCAGCAAAAGCCAGACCCATACCACACTGCCACCTATATTCGTGTGAATGATGCGACAGAGGTTTGCCTTGTACCATCCCTTAGTATGTCAGCCTCTGAAAACTAGCCATTGAGACTAAGAGTTTCTGAAGAATCTTAATGAATGGAGTATTTCATCACCCCTTCTATCCAAATGGATAGCTACATATTTCGAACATAGCAATAAAAGTTTCTCTAAAGTTATCAGTTGCTGTATAACACATGTCGGCATGGGAATGTCCCTTGCAGGGTGTATAGTCATATTCCCTTGCCCTAAGAGCCTGATCCGGTATGCTGTTTTTATTTTTATTTTTGCCCTAGCACCACACTATCCTAGTGATTGGTCAGTGGCCTAAACCTATTCCATGATAGGAGTGAAGTCGTAGCGTGCCAATGACCTGGAAGGGTGCACCAAGAGTGCCTTCGCTGTACAGACTGTGGACCACTGTCCCAGTCATGAGTTTAGTACTTAGAGCAGTGGTGGTAGCATATCACATTTTGTGAATCCATAGCGACCACAGCTTTTTTTCTGGGTATGTTTTCTGGATGTCTACTGGTGAACTTTTTTAAAGTTCCAGTTTTTTGCTCTAACCCAGATTGCAGTTCTAACATCCAAGACATATGTTTCTGTGTTTGTTTATGTGGCCTGCATGATATATGTATGGTGGTTATGTGTGAACCAGAGCAATGAGGGCCTATGGGATCACTTTTGGATACCAGAAGCATAAGTTTGTGGACAATATGGAGTGGACGTGAGGATGTTTTACCAGACAGTGAAAGTGTGTTGCTGATGTTCCTGGAACTGGAGGGAGTAGAACTAGATCACGCAAAGGGGTAAAATGATACAAGACTCCTTTAGAATTCCAAATAGGTCTTTTGCAGAGAGGAGCTACTGATTAGTCTTCCTGAGGCATTGTCATTTGATAGATATTGGGGTTAAGGGGAGAACTATAGTCTGCATTGTTCAGGTTGAAAGGGACTTTGTGGGATGGATAATTGTTTTCCCTGATCACTTTTGAGTGTTGCTAATGACAACTAGGTGCAGAAGGCTCTTTTGTGCCTCTGTTGTGGGTGCCCCAGGCTGATGGCTATTCTGCTGTAAAGTGTATCACTCTACACAAAGGCTATGTCTAGATTGCAGCCTGGAGGGGATACTTGAATGTAGAACCACCCAAATCAGTTCTGAAAGTGTAGACAATGGATCTGCATCACCTGTCTGCTTTCACTATTTAAAAGAGGGGCAAACTGACCCACTTGATTCCTTACTCGCACTGATGGAAAAATCCAAATATTGCTTTCGCCCAGGGGCAGCAGATTAGGATCAGCTCCTGTGAGTAGGAGCAATGCCAGCTCCCACTGAATGCGGGGAGCAGTTGGGGCCATGGGGGCCCTAGAGTTCCCCCCATGGCAACCAAGTAGGGTTTGTGGGTGCCCTGAACAGGCACCAGGGCACCAACATTTATCGGTACAGGGCCCCGGATGTTGGGGTTCCCAAGACTGAAATCTGCCCAGGGAGGAGGGCCATGCATGCCCCTTTCCCCTTTATTTAAAAGAGTGGCCCTGGGGTATGGGGTCACCAGGGCCTAAAAAGGCTTGGTGAGGGGGTGGGAGCTACGTGACTCCCTTCCCCTTCATTTAAATAACTAACCCTGGGGCCCCCAGGGCCTAAAAAGGCCATATGAACCAGCCGGGGTTTGCATTTTTGTATGGTAATTAAGTATTAGCTTACAGTAAAATAAACCTAGAAATGTTTTCATAAAACTAAAGGTTAAAGGAATGTTATAGGTAGGTGTGATAGAAAGATCTGTTTTAAAAAAATAACTTAGTAATTCACTGGAAAAAAAACAAAGGTTAAAAAAAACGTATAGCTATGTGGATTTGTCTATGACAAAATTGAAGTTTTGAACAAAAAAACAAAAAAAGCACAGAATTTCACCAGTTATACTTAGCAGTGCTAACTATCCCTTGTGCCCCCACCATGCACTGCTTATGACCTAAC
Source organism: Pleurodeles waltl (assembly GCF_031143425.1). Classification (NCBI taxonomy): domain Eukaryota; kingdom Metazoa; phylum Chordata; class Amphibia; order Caudata; family Salamandridae; genus Pleurodeles; species Pleurodeles waltl. The sequence continues at coordinate 309,092,772 of NC_090445.1, read as the reverse complement.
ATATGACGTGTTCTATAGCATAATTTATGATAGCACTGATGACATCTCAAATGACATCTTTGCTGACATCACTCATGATATCCTCCAAGCTTCATATTTCTGCACATTGCTCTATAAATTAGTATTGTATCAAAAACAAAGGTTCACTCAGGTGAAACAAAAACGTTTTGTAAGAAATAAAGAGACAGCTCTAGGTAAGCCAAAAGTTATATACAAATACAAAGAATGATGTTCCCTTCCGAAATAATGTTAACATAATTGTGCAAAATATTACTACAATAATCCAAAAGAAACAAACAATACTGAAAACGATCAAATGATATATGACTCCCTGATCTCTTTGATTATTTCCTTTGGAATAGAAACTTCCACATATGCGGATAATACACAATAGATTTTATCCTTGGATAAATCATCTATTGGATCTGAGCTCAACTTCAAATAATGCCTTACTGAGGTTATCCGATGGATGCAAGTTAGTCAGTGTGAGAAATTGGGTTGTTGGTTGACTGGGATGTGAGCCCTGGTCAAGCAACAGCCACAATCCCCTGCAGGATGAAGCACAAAAACTAATTAATTTAATCTGTGCTTAACCTTGTAGGAGGCTGGCGTGGTTTGTAGTGGGCACCTAAAGTACTTACATCTTATACTAGGTCCTTATTAGTAAAATTTAGACAGTGTCTTGCAGCCAGGCTCTCTATCAGTAACTGTAGCTGAGCAGCCAAGGCTTATCTAGGAGACATGCAAAGCTCATGCATTACCACTGTAGTCACTCAGTACTCACACACATGAAAGAAAATACTCAGCTGGCAGGAGGTGAAGATACAATGTTGCAGAAGTAGTCTTTGCTTCTTTGTCGCAGTTTGTACAGTTCCTGGAGGGTCCAGATGCAGTTTCAATATAGAGGATTCCTGATGGAGTCTTGCAATCTGAACCTGAAGAACCACTCAAAGGGGAGACCTTAAATAGCCCTGAAAGGGGGATTGGTCAGGTAAACGGGTAAGCACCTCTCAAGGGAGGGCTCTGATGTCACCTGCTAGCACTGGCTACTCAGATGCTCCCAGAGTTCCCTGCCAACTTGGAATCCAAGATGTCAAAACCCAGGGACACTCTGGAGGAGCTCTGAGTATCACCCCTGGGGTGGTGATGGACAGTCCAGTTTCGTGCCAGAGCAGGGACTGGGGGTCCCTGAACTGGAGCACCAAAGGTGCCCTTCAAAGCATTTCCAGTGGCTTGGGGATGCTACCCTTCCCAAGCCTGTGACCCCTATTTCCAAAGGGAGAGGGTGTAACATCCCTCTCCCAAAGGAAATCCTTTGTTCTGCCTTCCTGGGCTTGAGCTTTTCAAGCAACAGGAGGATAAAAACCTGTCTGAGAGGTGGCAGCAGATTGGTCTTCCTGGAAAACCTCAGAAGGCTGGAATGGCAATAATGGGTGTCCTCTAAGGAGCCCCCATAGTGTGTGGAATCATACAAACAATGCTTGCAATAGCTTTGGGGTATGATTCTAACATGTTTGATACTAAACAGCATGTTCAGAGTTACCATTATGTAGCTGGACATAGGTAGTGACCTATGTCCAGTACACGCATAAAATAGTGCCCCCGCACTCACAAAATCCGGGAAAATGGTCCTGGAGGTTGTGCGGGCACCTCTGCTAGTGCAGGTGTGCCCTCACACACAGGCACTCTGCACCCTGCCCTCAGGGCTGGAGGGCCTGCTATAAGGGTGACTGATAAGTGACCTGCTGCAGTGTAAATGGCAGTGAAAGGGTGCATGCACCTTTTCACGCAGGCTGCAATGGCAGTCCTGTAGAAGCCTTTGCATGGGCTCCCTATGGGTGGCAAAAGATATGCTGCAGCCCGTAGGGATCCCCTGGAACCCCAATGCCCTCGGTTCCTAAGCACCATCTACTAGGGAGTTATAAGGGGGCACCAGTATGCCAATTGTGGGTGAAATACTGGGTCACCGGTATGCAACAACCACATTTACTGGAGAGAGAGAGCATAAACACTGGGGTTCTGGTTAGCAGGATCCCAGTGAACACAGTCAAGCACACTGACATCAGGCAGAAAATGGGGGTAACCATGGCCCAAAGAGCGTACTTTCCTACATAACCCCCCAAATTAGGGACAATAAGGCTAACCTTGCCCAGATGAGTCTTCATTGTGTAAGTGGAAATATCTGGAGAGTCTGCATTGGAGTGGTTACTCCCAGATCTATGTTCCACTGTAAAGTCCATACCCTGTAGGGAAATGGACCACCTCAACAATTTTGGGTTTTCTCCTTTCATTTGCTTTAGCCATGAGAGAGGTTTATGGTCTGTCTGAACAATGAAGTGAGTCCAAAAGAGGTATGGTCTCAACTTCTTCAAGGCCCAGACCACAGCAAAGGACTTCCTCTCTATAGCTGACCAACACTTTTCTCTTGGGGTCAACTTTCTGCCGATAAAAGCTACTGGTTGATCCTGGCCCTCTCTATTAAGCTGTGATAAAACTGCGCCAACCCCTACCTCTGAAGCATCAGTCTGAACTGTGAACTTCTTGGAGTAGTTTTTTTTTTTTTTAGGACAGGAGCAGAGCACATGGCCTGTTTTAGCTCCTCAAAATCTTTCTGACAGCTGGCAGTCCATTATACATTTTTACGCATATTCTTTGAGGTGAGGTCATTAAGAGGGGCAACAATCGAGCCATAATTCTTAATGAACCTCCTGTAATACCCAGTGAGACCAAGAAAGGCTCTAACCTGGGTCTGGGTTGTAGGGGGAGTCCAGTCTAAAATAGTCTGGATCTTCCACTGCAGTGGCTGAATCTGTTCCCCACCAACTAGGTGTCCCAGATTAACCACTTTCCCCTGCCCTATCTGGCACTTTGAAGCCTTGATAGCCAGGCCTGCCTTTTGAAGAACCTCCAAAATGTTCCAAAGGTGGACCAGGTGGTCATCCCAGGTAGAGCTAAAGACAGCAATATCATCTAGATATGCTGCACTAAAAGCTTCCAGACCTTGAAGGACTGTATTCACCAACCTCGGAAAAGTGCCAGGTGCATTCTTCAAACCACAGGGCATAACTGTAAACTGATAATGCCCTACAATGGTTGAGAAAGCAGTTTGGGATTTTGCATCCTCTGATAGTTTGATCTGCCAATACCTTGCAGTCAAATCAAACGTGCTAAGATACTTGGCAGATGCCAGTGTATCTATTAGCTCATCTGCCCTGGGTATAGGGTGAGCATCAGTCCTGATGACTGTGTTGAGCCCTCTGTAATCTACACAGAACCTCACCTCTCTTTTCCCATTTTGGGAGTGAGGTTTTGGTACCAGCATCACTGGGCTAGCCCAGGGGCTGTCAGAGTGCTCAATCACGCCTAGGTCAAGCATGTTCTGAACTTCAGCCTTAATGCAATCTCTAATATGGTCAGGTTGCCTATAAATCTTACTTTTAACAGGCAAACTGTCCCCTGTATCAATGGTGTGTTCACACCATTTAGCCTGTCCAGGTGTTAGATAAAACAGTTTAGAGAACTGCCCTACGAGGTTCCTGCAGTCTTCCTTCCGAGACTCAGTAAGGCAGTCTTCTAGGACAACTCCATCTACTGAACCATCAGCTGTAGTATTGGAGAAGAGATCAGGGAGAGGGTCACTCTCTTGCTCCTGTCCCTCATCAGTGCCCATGAGCAGGGTTAAGTCAGCCCTGTCATAGTAGGGCTTTAGGCATTTCACATGAAGGACTCTAAGAGGACTTCTGGGAGTGCCAAGGTCAACAACATAAGTGACCTCACCCTTCTCCACTATGATGTGTGGTCCACTCCATTTGTCTTGGTGTGCTCTTAGTGTCAGAGGCTCCAGGACCCACTGTTTCTGCCCTGGTTGGTACACTGTCAGGACAGACCTCTGGTCATGCCATTGCTTTTGCAATTCTTGGCATGCCTGAAGGTTCTTATTGGCCTTTTTCATTTACTCAGCCTTTTAAGATCTTATGCCAAGCACATAATCCACCACATCTTGTTTAGGGAGCTTCAGGGGTTGCTCCCAACCCTCCTTGACAAGTGCTAGTGGACCCCTAACAGGGTGTCGAAAGAGGAGTTCAAAGGGGCTGAGGCCCACTCCTTTGTGGGGTACCTCCCTGTAGGCCAAAAAGAGGCAAGATAATAGGACATCCCATCTCCTCCTGAGTTTTTCAGAAATTCCCATAATCATGCCTTTGAGTGGTTTATTAAAACGCTCAACCAACCCATTTGTCTGGGGATGGTAAAGTGTGGTGAATTTATAGGTTACACCACACTTTCCACATTGCTTTTAGGTATGCAGACATGAAGTTGCTACCTCTGTCTGACACCACCTCGTTTGGGTAACCCACCCAAGAAACTATTCCCAGAAGGGCTTTGGCAACTGCAGGTGCTGTAGTGGTCCTAAGAGGAGTAGCTTCTGGATCCCTGGTGGCGTGGTCCACCACCACCAGAATGAATCTGTTTCCAGAAGCTGTGGGAGGGTCAAGGGGGCAAACAATATCAACCCCTGCCCTCTCAAAGGGTAAGCCGAAATAAGTTTAGAAAAATAGAATACATTCTTCTCAGCCAAGTAATAGGGCAGCAGGGCAACAGCAGGGCAGCAGTCCTTCTTAGCAAAGCGGTTCAGATGAGTCCTTTGGGGAGCCAGGCAGTTCCTCTGGGCAGGTTCAGGTCCAGAAGTGTCTGATTTGGTGGGGTCAGGGACCCAGTTTATATACCCACAAATGCCTTTGAAGTGGGGGGGAGACTTTAAAGTGCACAATTTCCCCTCTCGGTACAGGTCTGTCTGCCCACGGTCCCAGTTGGGGGTTTGGCAACCCATTGTGTGAGGGCAGGCCACTAGCCTTTGAAATGTAAGTGTTTGGCCCTCCACTCTTCTAGTCCAGGAAGACCCATTCAGTATGCAGATGAGTGCAGGTGTGACTGAGTATCCTGTGTCTGTGGTTTTCTGGGTAAAATGCACAAGGAAGTTGTCAACCAGCCCAGCCCAGACGTTGATTGGAGACAGGCTATAAGGCACACATGGATTTTAAGGGCAGAGAAATGCTCACTTTCTAAAAGTGTCTTTTCTAAAATAGTAATATAAAATCCAACCCCACCAATAAGCAGGATTTCTTATTCCCATTTTGGCCATTCTAAATATGACCTGGCTACCCCTTTCTGATCAAAATCTGCCACTCAAAGAGTATATGTGGGTAGCCTTAATGCTATCCTATGAAAGGAGCAGGCCTCACAGTAGTGGAAAGAAAATGTTTTCTAGTACCAGGACATACAAAACACACCTGTACATGTCCTTCCTTTTACCTACATAGCACCCTGCCCTAGGGGCTAAGGCCTACCTTAGGGGTGACTTAAATGTAGAAAAAGAGGCGTATAAGGCTTGGCAAGTACTTTGAAATGCCAAGTCGATGTGGCAGTGAAACTACACACACAGGCCTTGCAATGGCATGCCTGAGTAAGGGGCTACTTATGTGGGTGGCACAAGCAGTGCTGAAGGTCCACTAGTAGCATTCAATTTATAGTCCCTGGGCCTTACTAGGGACTTACGAGTAAATCAAATATGCTGATTGGATAATGTGCCAATGTTATCATGTTTTTAGGGAGAGAGCGCATGCACTTTAGCACTGGTTAGCAGTGGTAAAGTGCCCAGAGTCCTAAAGCCAGCAAAAATGAGGTCAGAAAACAAAGAGGAGGAGGAGGGCAAAAACATTTTGGGTGAGCCTGCAGAGTGGCCATTTCCAACATACATGAAGTAGATTGAGCCCGGTCAGTGCTTACCTTCTGACTTGGACAGTTTTTGAAGACAAACACCCTGATTTATACTTTTTGACTATACAGTTTTTGAAGCAAAAGCGGTGCAAACTTACAAAATTCAATTAGATTTTGTAAGTTTGAACCACCTTTGAGTAAATAAAAATTATGCAAATGCGGCGCTAATAAAGTATAGATCGGGCCCAAAGTGTTTAAGAAGGTAGACATTCAGCTGGGCAAGGCTACAGAAGTGTCTGAGGAGGGAGGGTCGTTGATGGGTAACTGAAGATTTTTTAACTTTGAGCTTAATCACTGAAATGGAAGTAAAAAATCGACTGGGACTAAGCAGAAAATCTCCAGCCGAATGAGGCCAGATACCCCTTTCACAAATGACTGCTGAAACAGATTTGCTGCTGTGGAGAAGAACATAGAAGGAGAAGCCGCAAAGTAAATCTGACTGGCAATGCCACACGGCCAATTAGATGAGCAGGTTGGTCTAGGTCTCCTGGTTCTCAGAGGACTTTTCGTTCAAATTTTGTGAAAGTCCTCCTTTTTACAAAATGGCCTTTTGGGCACATCTAACACCACCACCAAGGATCTGGGAGTGGATAGAGATCTCTTGGGGCTCAGGACTCACTCACTGCATCCAGGTGCAGGATCAAGATGGTGGGAGCCTAAAATGTCCCTGTGGGTCTGAAGCAGAGGCCAGCAAATTAGCCCTTAAAGTTACTTGTGGAAGACCCGGATGCAGGTGAAGATGTTGGGCTCAACAGCCGGGCTGGCCTCTGTGGGTTCAAGGCAGGCTCCAGGCAGTCCTTGTAGAGGGGCATGGTCTGCCCATAAACAAAGATGGCCACCTAATCCCAGAGCTCCACGTGGCTGCAGGCCCTGGACAGGGGTAGGAGCACCTGGGGAGCAATGGAGGCCTGTAGTTGCGGCCAGGGTGATCCAGTAACCGAAGCAACATGCTCGAATGGCCCAGGAAAGAGCCCCCCACTGTGGATGTCGGCTCTACCCGCAGCTGCGCAGGTGAGGCCTAGAGGAGCAGGATGAAGCAGCGGTCTCACGTGAGATGGGCAAGACGGCTGCGAAAGAGAGGTGCACCACTGAGATCGGAGCATCCCGCCTACGTCACCCCATCAGCTGAATCACACCACCGGGTCCAACAGGTGTGAGCCTCTGGTCATCTTATTCCCCCCCCCTTGTTTATTGAAGACAGCTCGCTGAACAGGGCAGGGGGCCGGGGTTTGTTCCACCATTCACCTCACTGGAGGACGGCAAGCAGCAGCTGAGTAGGAGGGTGCCCATCCGCCTCCTTCTAGGGGCGAATCCTCCTGACCACTGCCAGGATCTCCCTGTGCCCCCTACCCACAAACAAAAAAAAGGGGGGGGAAACATGTAAGGCAAAGGAACATAAAGAACTATTACATCCCTCCCCCTGCCCCCCCAGCACCACCTCCACCTGATGCTCCAGGAGTGTACAACAGAACGTAAGCAGGCCAGCACCTACCACTGAAGACCACTGACGGAACCTGGTTTAACACTGTGGCACGCCAGAGTGTACCACTGAGACAGTGCCAGCACTCAAACTCTCCCCCCCCCCTCTTCAGACATAAGCTGCCTGCCTGGCCTCACAGTGGGGAGGTGACCCCCTAGCCTGGAATGGAGTGCTAAGGCCAGATCACCGGCCGTGACACACAGGGGGGACGCACCTGAGGCCTGAGACCCAGGGCGGTCTGTGGTGGAACCCCTCACCCATCCTCCTTCATATTGGATAGCGAACAGGTGAGGATTGCACGTGGAGGGAGACAGGGAGGCTGCCACATCCCCGAAGGAAGAACGCGGCCCCTGCCTGGGTCGGGAGGCAGGTGAGGACAGACCCAGGTCACGCACGGGGAATGTGCCACCTCTACGCAGATTTTTACAGAGGCTGTGACCATGAGGCTTTCCACCGCCATCCGCTCCTCTGCCGTGTTTTAGTCCACTTATCTGTCAGAAACACAGCTCCTCGAAAGTGATGAACTGATGCTGAACCTAAAGATGAGGCTCAGAGATGCCCAACGGCAAACCTGCCTGCCGGTAAACCCACCAGTGAGCCAGCCCTGCAACTCCTCATCTCCGAAGCCCTTCAACACCCACACCCAATGCCCTCCGGCAAAATACCACCACTGATGTAACCATCTACCACCTCTGCCAGCCCAGCACAGGATACAGGTATGGACTGTATACTTTAGGAAATCACTGCTGTGGGGCGCAGACTGGAAGGAATGGACCATCTGCACACTGGCAGCTGAGACCAAATCCATCTGTTTGGATATCGCAGGCTTTCAGGCCCGGGTGATGGGGCTGGAACAACGCATAACATCAATGGAGGATTACCTTAATACAGCGCCAGACCAGGACCAAGTGCTCCTCAACCTGCTCAGTAAGCTCATCAACCCAGAGGACAGGAGTTGCAGGGACAATGTCCGTTTCTCTGGCTTTCCAGAATGATTGGAAGGGTCGGATATCCGCCTACCCTCCCCACATTCACAGACCACACCTTTGAACCCCCTCTGGAATTCCAGAGAGCACAGTCTGGGGCCACGGCGGAAGGATGGCGCAACCCGGCCTCACCCAATCATCGCCTGCCTATTGTGACACGGGCAGGCATATCAACTGATCCTTGCAGCTCGCGCCCATGCTCCATACCGAGTAGAGGGATACGAGGTCTGGATTGCCACAGATTTTTCTAAAGAGACCAGCGACCACTGCAAAGCATTTCTAGCACTTCGGCCTCAGCTTTGCCAAATGGATGTGAAATATGGGCTGTTCGAACCAGCAAGAATGTGGATCACTAAGAATGGCAAGTCCAAAGAATTCTATGGCCCAGATGACCTAAAACTATTTTTGCATGGATTGCAAACCCAAGCTATGGACACAACACCCCCAGACTGACCCACGGGTCAGTCCACTGGCCTCCCAGATGCATGACCCTTGCGGAACTCCCCGGGAAGACAGCCTCGACGTGGTGGTGACTCACATCAGAGGGGAAGGGACCTGGAGAGACTTCCGATGCCCCATGGGGACAGAGACCTGGTGCTCCAGGCAGTGGTGGAACATACACAGCAACAGGATAGAGACAAGTCCCGTTCCCCTCTGAAACCTCTACATATTTCTAACTGACATCACAATGGAAAAGCGGGTCTTACCAGCCTGTGGGGAAGAAAGTGTACGGTACTGAGTAGCATGGCTCTCTACTCCGATGGACAGCTGAGTAAATCATGTTATGCCTTTATTCATTACGACCTAGCTAAGTTGAAGCTGGGTCGGGAACAGACTGATAGATGCACACGAAGTATCATGATGTCTACTGCTACTCTTCCTCCTGTAAATGTGTACCTGTACAGAAACGCCTGATCTCCTCTGGTGCTTGACGATCTCCATTATCTCACTCCTCAACATCCCTACGAATCTCCCATAGCCGGTGTATGACTCATCTGATTTCCCTTGCGCCTAGCCCCCTGCCGGGCTCTCTGGCTGTGCTGGCCCCACAGGTTTAGAACCTCAGTCTACAGATCCTGTCTAGAGGATACGCCTGTATCCATAATCGGATTACCTTTCTCCCGCAACCCCCCTTAGCTTTGTACACTACCCTCCCTTCTCCCTCCTTCCCCACCTGAATTCTATACCTACTACTTTCCACTACTCCCACTTGTTTTATTCATCCTTGGTGGGCACCTGGCGTCCCTCCATCCTTTCCCCTTCACCGACCAAGCACCGAGAAAGTCTACCAGCTCGCTCCAGCAGTTTCCGTTACCCCTCCTCCCTCTCCTCCACTGATGCTTCTCCCCTCCCTAACCGGCTCTTCATCCCTTTCAGCCTCCCCCCTCCTCTAGTCACCTCCACATTCTCGCCATCACCATGGCCGGCCAGGCCCCTCTCTCCCACGATCCACTCAAGGTCCTGTCTTGGAATGTCAATGGTATGACCCATTATATAAAACGTAAGAAAGTACTCTCGTACCTCCAGTCCAAAGGGACTGACGTGGCTCTCCTTGAGGAAACATCTTGACGCTGCTGAGTCCAGTAAATTACCACGGGATTGGGTAGGGAAAACGTTCTTCAGTTGCTGCCCAAAACTGCAAAAGGAGGGTGGTGGGACACAGTCGTGATTGGACTATTTTCTGGCAAGACAAAACATAGTGGCCCAGGCCTGCGACTCCCGTGTTCTGGAGTGTGCCCTCTTGGATCACTCCCTGACCCTGTTGACTATTGACACAGGGCTGGTCTCTGGGCCGTAAACCCTGGCAACTAGCCATACACCACTACTGCACACCCCAGGGTAAAGTACAATTGCAGTCACATGTCTCCACCTATTTGCATGATAATAAGGGTACAGTCTTGTCCCAAAGAGAATTATGGGGTGCCGCAAAGGCTACCCTTCGTGGGCAAATGATGCGAGACGCTGTACAGGTCAATAAGCAAAGGATGGTCCACCGGATAGAACTGGAGGGTAACAGTGAGCGCCTCACCCAACAATATACAGCTCAACCCTCTTTACCCACATGCCAGAGCCTAGAATGAGCCTGAGTGGCCCTTAACGAGCTGTACATGACTCGGGCCGAATATGCAATGCAACGCCTGCAGGGTCGTCACTATGAAGAGGTGGAAAAAGCTGGTCAGCTCTTAGCAGCCCAGCTTCAGCAGAGGCAAGCAACGCTGGCCATCCCTACCATCTTGTCCTCAAACAGTGAGCTGCTGACCCAACCGCTGGGCATCACCAACGAGTTTGCGGCATTCTACCACCATTTATATACTGCAGAAACAATGGCAAGTCCCGCTCAGGTGGAGGCGTTTTTAGAAGGAGTCCACCTTCCACATCTGACGACAGAGAGTCGAACCCTACTAGATTGGGAAATTAGCAAGAATTAAATAGCACAGGCCATAGCTGCTCTCCAGTATCATAAATCGCCGGGGAGGATGGCCTCCCTGCTGAATTCTAAAAATGGGCTGGTGAGGAAGCAGTAGACCTCCTATACAACGCCTTCTGTGAAGCTGACCGGGAAGGAATGCTAGGTCCCATCTTAAACAGAGCAGTGATCGCAGTTCCAGGGCAGGACCCCCTTCACTGTGGTAGCTATCGCCCTATCTATTTTCTAAATGGGGGAATCAAAAATACTAGCCAGTGTTCTGGAGGCATGACTACGTAAGCTCCTCCCATCCCTAATACATCATACTCAGGTGGGGCCACCTCCGCACCCTTTCACATGTCATATGGGAGGCTAGGAACATCCCAGAAGAAGCCCTAGTGCTCTCCCTTGACAATGAAAAAGCATTTGACTGTATTGAATAGAAGTACCTATTCGCGACCATGTGGACATTCTCGCTCGGTGACCAATTTATTGCAAAGGTACGGCTGCTGTACTATAGCCCCATGGCACAGGTCAACTGTGGTGGTTTCATATCAGATCCCTTTCCAATACGCAGAGGGACAAGACAAAGCTGTCCCCTCTTGCCCCTTCTATTTTTACTGGCCATGGAACCACTGGCGGCAATAATTTGACAGTATCCTCCACTAACTGGAATCCCTTTGTGGGGGGGATGTAGGAAAGTACCCTTTTTTTGGCAAGTTACCCCAATTTCTACCAGTGTGTTTGACTGTGTCACTGAGATCCTGCTAACTAGGATCCCAGTGTTTATGCTCTCTCTCCTCTAAATGTTGTCACTGCATACTGGTAACCCAGTGTTTCACTTTGGGATACTGGTCACCCCTTATAAGTCCTTGACATATGGTACCTAGGTAGCCAGGGCATAAGGGTTCCAGGGGATCCCTATGGGCTGCAGGATTACTTTTGCCACCCATAGGGAGCCCATGCAAAGGCTTCTACAGGAGTGCCATTGCAGCTTGTGTGAAATGGTGCATGCACCCTTTCACTGCCATTTGCACTTCACCAGGTCACTTAAATGTCACCCATATGTCAGGCCTTCCAACCCTGAAGGCTGGGTGCAAAGTACCTGTGTGTGAGGGAATCCCTGCACTAGCAGAGGTGCCCCCATGTCATCCAGGACGATTTTCCCGGACTTTGTGAGTGCGGGGATGGCATTTAACGTGCACTATACATCTGTCACTACCTATGTACAGCTTCACAATGGTAACTCGAAATATGGCCATGTTTGGTATCAAACATGTTGAAATCATACCCAAAGGCTTTTGCAAGCATTGGTTGTAGGATTCCATACACTCTGGGGGCTCCATAGAGGACCCCCAGTACTGCCATTACAGCCTTCTAAGGTTTTCCAGGCAACCCCAGCTGCTGCCACCTCACAGAAAGGTTTCTGCCCTCCTGTTGCTTGATCAGCTCAAGCCCAGGAAGGCAAAACAAAGGATTTCCTTTGGACGAGGGATGTTACACCCTCTCCCCTTGGAAATAGGTGTTACAAGCATGGGAGGGGTAGCTTCCCAGAGCCTCTGGAAATGCTTTGAAGGGCACAGATGGTGTCCTCCTTGCATAAATGTGGCTACACTCGTTCAGGGACCCCCAGTTCCTGCTCTGGTGCAAAGCTGGACAAAGGAAAGGGGGTGACCACTCCCCTGTCCATCACCACCACAGAGGTGTGCTCAGAGCTCCTCCAGAGTGTCCCTGGGTTTTGCCATCTTGGATTCCAAGTTTGCAGGGCATTCTACGAGCATCTGAGTGGCCAGTGGCAGCAGGTGACGTCAGAGCCCTCCCCTGATAGGTGCTTACCTGTTAGCTGACCAATCCCCCTTTCAGGGCTGTTTATGGTCTCTCTTGGGTGGTTCTTCAGATTTGGATTGCAAGACTCCGGCAAGAATCCTCTGCAATATTTACTTCAGCTTCTTACCGAAGAAACTGCATCTGGACCCTCCAGGAACTCTACAACTGCAAAATAAAAGCAAAGATAACTTCTGCAACATTGTATCTTTAGCTCCTGCTAGCAACTGCAACTGTTTCCCGATCGTGCATCCTCTGAAGACAGTCAGTCTTCAGCCTGCACTAGAAGAATGTAGGAGTCTCCCTTGAAGTGAAGGAGTCACTTCCCTGTTTCAGCAGGCACTCCTCTGCAGCGACAGACCGGTGGCTTTGTTCCCCTCTCCTGAAGAATTGTGTGGATCCACCAACACGGGTGGTAGACTGAAGTGGTCCAGACGGTCCAGATGTCCAACTGTCCAACTTTGGTGGAGGTAGGAGCTTGCCTCCCTATGCAAGACAGAACCCCTGTGCGCTGCGTGTTTTGCAGTTGCCAAGGCTTGTTATCATCCTTCTACAAAATTCTTCATGCACCGTGCAGCTCCGGCCCCCAGCACTCCTTTCTGCAATGCACAGCCTCCTGCATGGTTCTCCGGCAGCATGGGATCCCCTTGTGTAGTGCTGCATGGGTCTCCTTTTGCACCTTCTTTGTCCCGGTGCTGTGGGACCCCTGTGCACACTGTCTGGTCTTCTGAGGGCTCTCTCAGTTGCTGAGAGTCTCCTCTGTCTCCTCCTCCTGGGTAGAGGCCACCAGGTCCCTCCTGGTCCCGGGCAGCGCCATTTTCTGCTAAACACGAACTTTGAATGTACCAAGGCTTGTTGGTGGAATCCAGTGACCCAAACCAGATTGCAATCATCCATCCAGCGTGGGACATCATCTGCACCAACCCGGAACCCACATCCATCTTCTTGGGTGTAGTACTGACTGTTCTTCTTCACAGTTGGTTCTTCCTTTACACTTTCATCTGTGTTAACTGGGGCTCCTGTTCTCCCTGGACTCTTCAGTGCTTTTTGGACTTGGTCCCCTTCTTCCACAGGTCTTCAGGTCCAGGAATCCATCCTTGGTGTCTTGTAGTCTCTTCTGGTTCTTGCAAAATCTTCTATCATTTGTTCTTGTGTGTTCTACAAAAGTTACTGTGGTTTACTCCTGCTTTCCTGGGTGCTGGGGTGGGTTCTATTTCTTACCTTTGGTGTTTTCAAATACTCCCAGCATCCCTCTACACACTACACTTGCCTATGTGGGAAAATTACTTTCACAATCTACTATTTTAGTATAAGGTTTGTGTTCCCATAGGCCCCTTTGTAACTATTGTGATTTTCCATATTTTCACCGGTTGTTAACTGTTTTTACAGCTAATTCTTGTAGGAGGCTGGACTGGCTTGTAGTGAGTATCAAGGGGTACTTGCACCTTGCACCAGGCCCAGTTATCCCTTATTAATGTATATGGTGTCTAGCAGCTTAGGCTGATAGATAATGGTAGCTTAGCAGAGCAGCTTAGGCTGAACTAGGAGACGAGTGAAGCTCCTACAGTACCACTTAGTGTCATATGCACAATATCATAAGAAAACACAATACACAGTTATACTAAAAATAAAGGTACTTTATTTTTATGACAATATGCCAAAGTATCTTAGAGTGTACCCTCAGTGAGAGGATAGGAAATATACACAAGATATATATACACAATAGCAAAAATATGCAGTATAGTCTTAGAAAACAGTGCAAACAATGTATAGTTACAATAGGATGCAATGGGGACACATAGGGATAGGGGCAACACAAACCATATACTCCAAAAGTGGAATGCGAACCACGAATGGACCCCAAACCTATGTGACCTTGTAGAGGGTTGCTGGGACTATTAGAAAATAGTGAGAGTTAGAAAAATAACCCTCCCCAAGACCCTGAAAAGTGAGTGCAAAGTGCACTAAAGTTCCCCTAAGGACAAAGAAGTCGTGTTAGAGGAATAATGCAGGAAAGACACAAACCAACAATGCAACAACGATGGATTTCCAATCTAGGGTACCTGTGGAACAAGGGGACCAAGTCCAAAAGTCACAAGCAAGTCGGAGATGGGCATATGCCCAGGAAATGCCAGCTGTGGATGCAAAGAAGCTTCTACTGGACAGAAGAAGCTGAGGTTTCTGCAGGAACGAAAAGGGCTAGAGAATTCCCCTTTGGTGGACGGATCCCTCTCGCTGTGGAGAGTCGTGCAGAAGTGTTTTCCTGCCAAAAGAATGCCAACAAGCCTTGCTAGCTGCAAATCGTGCGGTTAGCGTTTTTGGATGCTGCTGTGGGCCAGGACGGACCAGGAGGTCGCAAATTGGACCAGGAGGTAGAGGAGACGCAAGACAAGGAGCCCTCTTAGCAGCAGGTAGCACCCGGAGAAGTGCCAGAAACAGGCACTACGAGGATGCGTGAAACAGTGCTCACCCGAAGTCGCACAAAGAAGTCCCACGTCGCCGGAGACCAACTTAGAAAGTCGTGCTATGCAGGTTAGAGTGCCGTGGACCCAGGCTTGGATGTGCACAAAGGATTTCCGCCGGAAGTTCACAGGGGCCGGAGTAGCTGCAAAAGTCGCGGTTCCCAGCAATGCAGTCTAGCGAGGTGAGGCAAGGACTTACCTCCACCAAACTTGGACTGAAGAGTCACTGGACTGTGGGGGTCACTTGGACAGAGTTTCTGGATTTGAGGGACCTCGCTCGTCATGCTGAGAGGAGACCCAAGGGACCGGTAATGCAGCTTTTTGGTGCCTGCGGTTGCAGGGGGAAGATTCCGTCGACCCACGGGAGTTTTCTTCGGAGCTTCTAGTGCAGAGAGGAGGCAGACTACCCCAACAGCATGCACCACCAGGAAAACAGTCGAGAAGGCGGCAGGATCAGCGTTACAGAGTTGCAGTAGTCGTCTTTGCTACTATGTTGCAGTTTTGCAGGCTTCCAGCGTGGTCAGCAGTCGATTCCTTGGCAGAAGGTGAAGAGAGAGATGCAGAGGAACTCGGATGAGCTCTTGCATTCGTTATCTAAAGAATCCCAAGAGACAGAGACCCTAAATAGCCAGAAAAGAGGGTTTGGCTACCTAGGAGAGAGGATAGGCTAGCAACACCTGAAGGAGCCTATCACAAGGAGTCTCTGATATCACCTGGTGGCACTGACCACTCAGAGCAGTCCAGTGTGCCAGCAGCACCTCTGTTTCCAAGATGGCAGAGGTCTGGAGCACACTGGAGGAGCTCTGGGCACCTCCCAGGGGAGGTACAGGTCAGGGGAGTGGTCACTCCCCTTTCCTTTGTCCAGTTTCGCACCAGAGCAGGGCTAAGGGGTCCCCTGAACCGGTGTAGACTGGCTTATGCAGAATTGGGCACATCTGTGCCCAAGAAAGCATTTCCAGAGGCTGGGGGAGGCTACTCCTCCCCTGCCTTCACACCATTTTCCAAAGGGAGAGGGTGTAACACCCTCTCTCAGAGGAAGTCCTTTGTTCTGCCATCCTGGGCCAGGCCTGGCTGGACCCCAGGAGGGCAGCTGCCTGTCTGAGGGGTTGGCAGCACCAGCAGCTGCAGTGAAACCCCAGGAAGGGCAGTTTGGCAGTACCAGGGTCTGTGCTACAGACCACTGGGATCATGGGATTGTGCCAACTATGCCAGGATGGTATAGAGGGGGCAATTCCATGATCATAGACATGTTACATGCCCATATTCGGAGTTACCATTGTGAAGCTACATATAGGTAGTGACCTATATGTAGTGCACGCGTGTAATGGTGTCCCCGCACTCACAAAGTCCGGGGAATTGGCCCTGAACAATGTGGGGGCACCTTGGCTAGTGCCAGGGGGCCCTCACACTAAGTAAATTTGCACCTAACCTTTACCAGGTAAAGGTTAGACATATAGGTGACTTATAAGTTACTTAAGTGCAGTGTAAAATGGCTGTGAAATAACGTGGACGTTATTTCACTCAGGCTGCAGTGGCAGGCCTGTGTAAGAATTGTCAGAGCTCCCTATGGGTGGCAAAAGAAATGCTGCAGCCCATAGGGATCTCCTGGAACCCCAATACCCTGGGTACCTCAGTACCATATACTAAGGAATTATAAGGGTGTTCCAGTAAGCCAATGTAAATTGGTAAAATTGGTCACTAGCCTGTTAGTGACAATTTGGAAAGAAATGAGAGAGCATAACCACTGAGGTTCTGATTAGCAGAGCCTCAGTGAGACAGTTAGTCACTACACAGGTAACACATTCAGGCACACTTATGAGCACTGGGGCCCTGGGTTACCAGGGTCCCAGTGACACATACAACTAAAACAACATATATACAGTGAAAAAAATGGGGGTAACATGCCAGGCAAGATGGTACTTTCCTACACAACCCCCCCCCCCCAAACGAAGGACAATAAGACTAGCCATGACCTGATGAGTCTTCATTGTCTAAGTGGAAATATCTGGAGAGTCCATCTGCATTGGAGTGGCTACTCCCAGGTCTATGTTCCACTGTATAGTCCATTCCCTGTAGGGATATGGACCACCTCAACAATTTAGGATTTTCACCTTTCATTTGTTTTAGCCAAAGTAGAGGTTTGTGGTCTGTCTGAACAATGAAGTGAGTGCCAAACAGGTATGGCCTCAACTTCTTCAGAGCCCAGACCACAGCAAAGGCCTCCCTCTCTATGGCAGACCAACACTTTTCTCTAGGGGTCAACCTCCTACTAATAAAAGCAACAGGTTGATCCTGGCCCTCAGAATTAAGTTGTGATAGGACTGCCCCTACTCCTAATTCAGATGCATCAGTTTGGACATAGAATTTTTTAGAGTAACAAGGGCTTTTCAGGACAGGTGCAGAGCACATGGCCTGCTTCAGCTCCTCAAAAGCTTTCTGACAGTTTGCTGTCCATAATACCTTTTTAGGCATTTTCTTGGATGTGAGGTCATTAAGAGGGGCTGCAATGGAGCCATAGTTCTTAATGAACCTCCTGTAATACCCAGTGAGGCCTAGGAAGGCTCTCACCTGAGTCTGAGTGGTAGGGGGAACCCAATCAATAATTGTTTGGATTTTCCCCTGAAGTGGTGCAATCTGTTCCCCACCAACAAGGTGTCCCAGATAAACCACCTTACCCTGCCCTATCTGGCACTTTGAAGCCTTGATAGTGAGGCCTGCCTTCTGCAGGGCCTCCAAAACTTTCCATAGGTGGACCAGGTGATCATCCCAGCTGGAGCTAAAGACAGCTATATCGTCCAAATATGCTGCACTGAAAGCCTCCAGCCCTTGCAGGACTGTGTTCACCAACCTTTGAAAAGTGGCAGGTGCATTTTTCAAACCAAAAGGCATTACAGTAAACTGGTAATGGCCTCCAATGGTTGAAAATGCAGTTTTAGGTTTAGCATCTTCTGACAATTTAATCTGCCAATACCCTGCAATCAAATCAAAAGTGCTTAGATACTTGGGGATGCCAGTGTATCTATGAGCTCATCTGCCCTGGGTATAGGGTGAGCATCAGTTTTGGTTACCAGGTTGAGACCTCTATAGTCTACACAAAACCGCATTTCCTTCTTTCCATCTTTGGAATGGGGTTTTGGTACAAGTACCACAGGAGAAGCCCATGGACTTTCAGAGTGCTCAACCACTCCTAGTTCTAACATTTTCTGCACCTCTTGCTTTATGCAGTCCCTGACATGGTCAGGCTGCCTATAGATCTTACTTTTGACAGGTTAACTGTCTCCAGTATCTATAGTGTGCTCACACCAAGAAGTGGTACCTGGCACAGTAGAGAAGAGTTCAGAGAATTGATCTAGGAGATTTATGCAATGGTCTTTCTGCTCAGCAGTAAGACAATCAGCCAAAACTACACCTTCCACAAGAGCATCTTGTTCTGTGGAAGAGAAGAGATCAGGTAGAGGATCACTGTCTTCTTCCTGTCCCTCATCAGTTGCCATGAGCAGGGTGAGATCAGCCCTGTCATAGTAGGGTTTCAGGCGGTTTACATGGAGTACCCTAAGGGGACTCCTTGCAGTGCCTAAGTCAACTAAATAGGTGACTTCACCCTTTTTCTCAACAATTGTGTGGGGACCACTCCATTTATCTTGGAGTGCTCTTGGGGCCACAGGCTCCAAGACCCACACTTTCTGCCCTGGTTGGTACTGAACCAAAACAGCCTTCTGATCATGCCATTGCTTCTGGAGCTCTTGGCTGGCCTGAAGGTTTTTGCTGGCCTTTTTCATGTACTCAGCCATCCTTGATCTGAGGCCAAGTACATAATCCACAATATCCTGCTTAGGAGCTTTTAAAGGTTGTTCCCAACCCTCCTTTACAAGTTTGAGTGGACCCCTAACAGGGTGTCCAAAAAGAAGTTCAAAGGGGCTGAAGCCCACTCCTTTCTGGGGTACCTCCCTGTAGGCAAAAAGGAGGCATGGTAGAAGGATATCCCATCTCCTGCGGAGTTTTTCAGGGAGACCCATAATCATGCCTTTGAGAGTTTTATTAAATCTCTCCACCAGTCCATTTGTTTGTGGATGATAGGGTGTTGTGAACTTGTAAGTTACACCACACTCCTTCCACATGGCCTTTAAGTATGCAGACATGAAATTGCTTCCCCTGTCTGATACTACTTCCTTTGGGAAGCCCACCCTGGAAAATATTCCCAGGAGGGCCTTTGCCACTGCAGGTGCTGTAGTGGTCCTTAAAGGAATAGCTTCAGGATATCTTGTGGCATGGTCCACTACCACCAAGATAAACCTATTGCCTGAAGCAGTAGGAGGGTCAAGGGGGCCAACTATGTCAAGCCCTACCATTTCAAAGGGAACCCCAACCACAGGCAGTGGAATAAGGGGTGCCTTTGGAGTGCCACCTGTTTTGCCACTGGCTTGACAGGTTTCACAGGACTTACAAAATTCCTTTGTGTCCTCAGACATCCTAGGCCAATGAAACAAGGGGACAAGTCTGTCCCAAGTTTTCATTTGTCCCAGGTGTCCAGCTAGGGGAATGTCGTGGGCTAGAGTTAGGAGGAACTTTCTGTACTCCTAAGGAATCACTAATCTCCTGGCAGCTCCAGGTTTAGGATCCCTATGCTCAGTGTACAAGAGGTTGTCCTCCCAGTAAACTCTGTGAGAGTCACTGACATCCCCATTAACCTGTTTGACAGCTTGCTGTCTTAGACCCTCTAATGTGGGACAGGTTTGCTGTGCCACACTCAGCTCCTCCCTGGCAGGCCCCCCTTCACCCAAAAGCTCAGCAGTGTCTGCTTCAAGCTCCTCTGGTGTAGGTTCTGCACAGGGAGGGAATTCTTCTTCCTCAGAAGTTGAATCCACTGTAAAGGGAGGGATAGTAGGCAGTGGTTTGCTTCTACTAGCCCTAGCTTTAGGGAGCACTTGGTCCATTGTTCCAGGATCCAAGCTTCCCTGTCCTTTTTGCTTTTTGGCCTGAGCCCTTGTCAAAGCAAAAATATGCCCTGGGATGCCCAGCATTGCTGCATGGGCCTCCAACTCCACATCTGACCAAGCTGATGTCTCCAAATCATTTCCTAGTAGACAGTCTACAGGTAAATCTGTGGCCACCACAACTTTCTTTGGACCAGTAACCCCCCCCCCCAGTTGAGATTAACAACAGCCATGGGGTGGCTAAGTGTGTTGTTGTCAGCATCGGTTACTTGGTACTGGTGACCAAGTAGGTGTTGTTCAGGGTGGAGCAGTTTCTCTATGACCATAGTCACACTGGCTCCAGTGTCCCTGTAGGCCTGAACCTCAACACCATTTATTAGGGGTAGCTGCTTGTACTTATCCATATTAAGGGGACAAGCAACTAAGGTGGCTAAATCAATAGCCCCCTCAGAGACTAACACAGCCTCTGTGGCCTCCCTAACAAGGCCAACCCCAACTAAGTTACCAATAGTGAGCCCAGCTACTCCCTTGGATTGGCTATTAGTAGGTTTGCTCCCACCACCACTGCTATTAGTAGGGACACTAGGTGTAGCAGTAGGGGTTGTAGTGGTAGGAGGCTTGGTGCTTTTCTTTGGACAACTGGGATCTGTTGTCCAATGGCCTTTTACTTTACATAAATAGCACCATGGTTTCTTTTCTTTGTTTTGATTAAAGGAGGATTTGGACCCACCACCCCCACCAGAGTGTTTTTGTGGGCCTGATGAAGACTCATTTTTAGATTTGTCCCCACCCTTGTCAGAAGACTTACCATCCTTCTTTTTGTTGCCATCTTTGTCACCCCCTGTATGAACTTTTCTGTTCACCCTTGTTCTGACCCATTTGTCTGCCTTCTTTCCCAATTCTTGGGGAGAGGTCAGATCAGAGTCCACCAAGTACTGGTGCAACAAATCAGACACACAATTATTAAGAATATGCTCTCTCAGGATCAAGTTATACAGGCTGTCATAATCAGTAACTTTACTGCCATGTAACCACCCCTCCAAGGCCTTCACTGAATGGTCAATGAAATCAACCCAGTCTTGTGAAGACTCCTTTTTGGTCTCTCTGAACTTTATCCTGTACTGTTCAGTGGTTAAGCCATAACCATCCAGGAGTGCATTCTTAAGAACTGTAAAATTATTGGCATCACTTTCTTTCACAGTAAGGAGCCTATCCCTACCTTTTCCACTAAATGATAGCCATAGGATAGCAGCCCACTGCCTTTGAGGGACATCCTGTACCACACAGGCCCTCTCAAGTGCAGCAAACCACTTGTTAATGTCATCCCCCTCCTTATAAGGGGGAACTATCTTATGCAGATTCCTGGAATCATGCTCTTTTGCAGGATGACTATGGGGAATACTGCTGCTGCCACCATGGGTTTCTAAACCCAGTTTCTGTCTCTCCTTCTCTACTTCTAAAGTCTGTCTATCCAAATCCAGCTGTTGCTTCTTGAGCTTCAGTCTGGTTTGTTCCACTCTCAATCTATTGAGCTCCCTTTCTAACAATCTGTCATCAGGGTGGGTGGGAGGGACATGTCTTGAAACAGAAGTATGATGAGAATGGACAGAAGGAGACCTGTCCCTTACAGAGGACACCCTAACAGCTTGGCTAACAGAAACATCAGTACCACTGTGGTGAGAATAAATGCTTTTGCTTTGATGTGAGACAACACTATTTGTATGGTGTGGCTCTTCATCATTACCAACTATGCTAGACTGTCTAGTAATGGGCAGGCTAGGAAGTTTCTTTCCTGAATCTTTTTCTAGGGGAGTCCCTGGATCAGATAGGGAACCATTAGCTGCTTTTTCAACAGATGGGGCCCTTCTGGCCTTATCTTGTTCTCTAAGCATGTTAAGTAACAATTCCAAGGAAGGATTCTTCCCTACACTCAAACCTCTCTCTATGCAGAGACTCCTTGCTCCTTTCCAGCTAAGGTGATCATATGCAAGTTTGGACAGATCAACATTTTGACCTGTGCCAGACATTTTTAGAGAGAGTTAAAGTGATAGAAAAAGAGAAAAAGTTTGTCAGAGCTTTTTAGAAAGTCAGAGAAAAAAAACTTTTAAAACTTTTTAGAACTTTTTGAAAGTTTAGAAGTACTTTTCAGCACTTAGAAAAGAGTGAAAAGAGGAAATGCAAAACTTTTTAGCTATGTGTACACACACTGAACTTGTTTTGTATATTTTTCTCTTATGAAAAGTACAATGACAAGAGTGGTAAGTAGTCTCAAAGCACTTATCCCACCGCTGCTCAACCAATGTAGGAGGCTGGACTGGCTTGTAGTGAGTATCAAGGGGTACTTGCACCTTGCACCAGGCCCAGTTATCCCTTATTAGTGTATAGGGTGTCTAGCAGCTTAGGCTGATAGATAATGGTAGCTTAGCAGAGCAGCTTAGGCTGAACTAGGAGACGAGTGAAGCTCCTACAGTACCACTTAGTGTCATATGCACAATATCATAAGAAAACACAATACACAGTTATACTAAAAATAAAGGTACTTTATTTTTATGACAATAAGCCAAAGTATCTTAGAGTGTACCCTCAGTGAGAGGATAGGAAATATACACAAGATATATATACACAATAGCAAAAATATGCAGTATAGTCTTAGAAAACAGTGCAAACAATGTATAGTTACAATAGGATGCAATGGGGACACATAGGGATAGGGGCAACACAAACCATATACTCCAAAAGTGGAATGCGAACCACGAATGGACCCCAAACCTATGTGACCTTGTAGAGGGTCGCTGGGACTATTAGAAAATAGTGAGAGTTAGAAAAATAACCCTCCCCAAGACCCTGAAAAGTGAGTGCAAAGTGCACTAAAGTTCCCCTAAGGACAAAGAAGTCGTGTTAGAGGAATAATGCAGGAAAGACACAAACCAACAATGCAACAACAATGGATTTCCAATCTAGGGTACCTGTGGAACAAGGGGACCAAGTCCAAAAGTCACAAGCAAGTCGGAGATGGGCATATGTCCAGGAAATGCCAGCTGTGGATGCAAAGAAGCTTCTACTGGACAGAAGAAGCTGAGGTTTCTGCAGGAACGAAAAAGGCTAGAGACTTCCCCTTTGGTGGACAGATCCCTCTCGCCGTGGAGAGTCGTGCAAAAGTGTTTTCCTGCCGAAAGAACGCCAACAAGCCTTGCTAGCTGCAAATCGTGCAGTTGGCGTTTTTGGATGCTGCTGTGGGCCAGGAGGGACCAGGAGGTCGCAAATTGGACCAGGAGGTAGAGGGGACGTCGAGCAAGACAAGGAGCCCTCTTAGCAGCAGATAGCACCTGGAGAAGTGCCAGAAACAGGCACTACAAGGATGCGTGAATCAGTGCTCACCCGAAGTCGCACAAAGAAGTCCCACGTCGCCGGAGACCAACTTAGAAAGTCGTGCAATGCAGGTTAGAGTGCCGTGGACCCAGGCTTGGCTGTGCACAAAGGATTTCCGCCAAAAGTGCACAGGGGCCAAAGTAGCTGCAAAAGTCGCGGTTCACAGCAATGCAGTCTAGCGAGGTGAGGCAAGGACTTACCTCCACCAAACTTGGACTGAAGAGTCACTGGACTGTGGGGGTCACTTGGACAGAGTTGCTGGATTCGAGGGACCTCGCTCGTCGTGCTGAGAGGAGACCCAAGGGACCGGTAATACAGCTTTTTGGTGCCTGCGGTTGCAGGGGGAAGATTCCGTCGACCCACGGGAGTTTTCTTCGGAGCTTCTAGTGCAGAGAGGAGGCAGACTACCCCCACAGCATGCACCACCAGGAAAACAGTCGAGAAGGCGGCAGGATCAGCGTTACAGAGTTGCAGTAGTCGTCTTTGCTACTATGTTGCAGTTTTGCAGGCTTCCAGCGCGGTCAGCAGTCGATTCCTTGGCAGAAGGTGAAGAGAGAGATGCAGAGGAACTCGGATGAGCTCTTGCATTCGTTATCTAAAGAATCCCAAGAGACAGAGACCCTAAATAGCCAGAAAAGAGGGTTTGGCTACCTAGGAGAGAGGATAGGCTAGCAACACCTGAAGGAGCCTATCACAAGGAGTCTCTGACGTCACCTGGTGGCACTGGCCACTCAGAGCAGTCCAGTGTGCCAGCAGCACCTCTGTTTCCAAGATGGCAGAGGTCTGGAGCACACTGGAGGAGCTCTGGGCACCTCCCAGGGGAGGTAGAGGTCAGGGGAGTGGTCACTCCCCTTTCCTTTGTCCAGTTTCGTGCCAGAGCAGGGCTAAGGGGTCCCCTGAACCGGTGTAGACTGGCTTATGCAGAATTGGGCACATCTGTGCCCAAGAAAGCATTTCCAGAGGCTGGGGGAGGCTACTCCTCACCTGCCTTCACACCATTTTCCAAAGGGAGAGGGTGTAACACCCTCTCTCAGAGGAAGTCCTTTGTTCTGCCATCCTGGGCCAGGCCTGGCTGGACCCCAGGAGGGCAGCTGCCTGTCTGAGGGGTTGGCAGCACCAGCAGCTGCAGTGAAACCCCAGGAAGGGCAGTTTGGCAGTACCAGGGTCTGTGCTACAGACCACTGGGATCATGGGATTGTGCCAACTATGCCAGGATGGTATAGAGGGGGCAATTCCATGATCATAGACATGTTACATGGCCATATTCGGAGTTACCATTGTGAAGCTACATATAGGTAGTGACCTATATGTAGTGCACGCGTGTAATGGTGTCCCCGCACTCACAAAGTCCGGGGAATTGGCCCTGAACAATGTGGGGGCACCTTGGCTAGTGCCAGGGGGCCCTCACACTAAGTAAATTTGCACCTAACCTTTACCAGGTAAAGGTTAGACATATAGGTGACTTATAAGTTACTTAAGTGCAGTGTAAAATGGCTGTGAAATAACGTGGACGTTATTTCACTCAGGCTGCAGTGGCAGGCCTGTGTAAGAATTGTCAGAGCTCCCTATGGGTGGCAAAAGAAATGCTGCAGCCCATAGGGATCTCCTGGAACCCCAATACCCTGGGTACCTCAGTACCATATACTAGGGAATTATAAGGGTGTTCTAGTAAGCCAATGTAAATTGGTAAAATTGGTCACTAGCCTGTTAGTGACAATTTGGAAAGAAATGAGAGAGCATAACCACTGAGGTTCTGATTAGCAGAGCCTCAGTGAGACAGTTAGTCACTACACAGGTAACACATTCAGGCACACTTATGAGCACTGGGGCCCTGGGTTACCAGGGTCCCAGTGACACATACAACTAAAACAACATATATACAGTGAAAAAAATGGGGGTAACATGCCAGGCAAGATGGTACTTTCCTACACAACCCCCCCCCCCCCCAAACGAAGGACAATAAGACTAGCCATGACCTGATGAGTCTTCATTGTCTAAGTGGAAATATCTGGAGAGTCCATCTGCATTGGAGTGGCTACTCCCAGGTCTATGTTCCACTGTATAGTCCATTCCCTGTAGGGATATGGACCACCTCAACAATTTAGGATTTTCACCTTTCATTTGTTTTAGCCAAAGTAGAGGTTTGTGGTCTGTCTGAACAATGAAGTGAGTGCCAAACAGGTATGGCCTCAACTTCTTCAGAGCCCAGACCACAGCAAAGGCCTCCCTCTCTATGGCAGACCAACACTTTTCTCTAGGGGTCAACCTCCTACTAATAAAAGCAACAGGTTGATCCTGGCCCTCAGAATTAAGTTGTGATAGGACTGCCCCTACTCCTAATTCAGATGCATCAGTTTGGACATAGAATTTTTTAGAGTAACAAGGGCTTTTCAGGACAGGTGCAGAGCACATGGCCTGCTTCAGCTCCTCAAAAGCTTTCTGACAGTTTGCTGTCCATAATACCTTTTTAGGCCTTTTCTTGGATGTGAGGTCATTAAGAGGGGCTGCAATGGAGCCATAGTTCTTAATGAACCTCCTGTAATACCCAGTGAGGCCTAGGAAGGCTCTCACCTGAGTCTGAGTGGTAGGGGGAACCCAATCAATAATTGTTTGGATTTTCCCCTGAAGTGGTGCAATCTGTTCCCCACCAACAAGGTGTCCCAGATAAACCACCTTACCCTGCCCTATCTGGCACTTTGAAGTCTTGATAGTGAGGCCTGCCTTCTGCAGGGCCTCCAAAACTTTCCATAGGTGGACCAGGTGATCATCCCAGCTGGAGCTAAAGACAGCTATATCGTCCAAATATGCTGCACTGAAAGCCTCCAGCCCTTGCAGGACTGTGTTCACCAACCTTTGAAAAGTGGCAGGTGCATTTTTCAAACCAAAAGGCATTACAGTAAACTGGTAATGGCCTCCAATGGTTGAAAATGCAGTTTTAGGTTTAGCATCTTCTGACAATTTAATCTGCCAATACCCTGCAATCAAATCAAAAGTGCTTAGATACTTGGGGATGCCAGTGTATCTATGAGCTCATCTGCCCTGGGTATAGGGTGAGCATCAGTTTTGGTTACCAGGTTGAGACCTCTATAGTCTACACAAAACCGCATTTCCTTCTTTCCATCTTTGGAATGGGGTTTTGGTACAAGTACCACAGGAGAAGCCCATGGACTTTCAGAGTGCTCAACCACTCCTAGTTCTAACATTTTCTGCACCTCTTGCTTTATGCAGTCCCTGACATGGTCAGGCTGCCTATAGATCTTACTTTTGACAGGTTAACTGTCTCCAGTATCTATAGTGTGCTCACACCAAGAAGTGGTACCTGGCACAGTAGAGAAGAGTTCAGAGAATTGATCTAGGAGATTTATGCAATGGTCTTTCTGCTCAGCAGTAAGACAATCAGCCAAAACTACACCTTCCACAAGAGCATCTTGTTCTGTGGAAGAGAAGAGATCAGGTAGAGGATCACTGTCTTCTTCCTGTCCCTCATCAGTTGCCATGAGCAGGGTGAGATCAGCCCTGTCATAGTAGGGTTTCAGGCGGTTTACATGGAGTACCCTAAGGGGACTCCATGCAGTGCCTAAGTCAACTAAATAGGTGACTTCACCCTTTTTCTCAACAATTGTGTGGGGACCACTCCATTTATCTTGGAGTGCTCTTGGGGCCACAGGCTCCAAGACCCACACTTTCTGCCCTGGTTGGTACTGAACCAAAACAGCCTTCTGATCATGCCATTGCTTCTGGAGCTCTTGGCTGGCCTGAAGGTTTTTGCTGGCCTTTTTCATGTACTCAGCCATCCTTGATCTGAGGCCAAGTACATAATCCACAATATCCTGCTTAGGAGCTTTTAAAGGTTGTTCCCAACCCTCCTTTACAAGTTTGAGTGGACCCCTAACAGGGTGTCCAAAAAGAAGTTCAAAGGGGCTGAAGCCCACTCCTTTCTGGGGTACCTCCCTGTAGGCAAAAAGGAGGCATGGTAGAAGGATATCCCATCTCCTGCGGAGTTTTTCAGGGAGACCCATAATCATGCCTTTGAGAGTTTTATTAAATCTCTCCACCAGTCCATTTGTTTGTGGATGATAGGGTGTTGTGAACTTGTAAGTTACACCACACTCCTTCCACATGGCCTTTAAGTATGCAGACATGAAATTGCTTCCCCTGTCTGATACTACTTCCTTTGGGAAGCCCACCTTGGAAAATATTCCCTGGAGGGCCTTTGCCACTGCAGGTGCTGTAGTGGTCCTTAAAGGAATAGCTTCAGGATATCTTGTGGCATGGTCCACTACCACCAAGATAAACCTATTGCCTGAAGCAGTAGGAGGGTCAAGGGGGCCAACTATGTCAAGCCCTACCCTTTCAAAGGGAACCCCAACCACAGGCAGTGGAATAAGGGGTGCCTTTGGAGTGCCACCTGTTTTGCCACTGGCTTGACAGGTTTCACAGGACTTACAAAATTCCTTTGTGTCCTCAGACATCCTAGGCCAATGAAACAAGGGGACAAGTCTGTCCCAAGTTTTCATTTGTCCCAGGTGTCCAGCTAGGGGAATGTCGTGGGCTAGAGTTAGGAGGAACTTTCTGTACTCCTGAGGAATCACTAATCTCCTGGCAGCTCCAGGTTTAGGATCCCTATGCTCAGTGTACAAGAGGTTGTCCTCCCAGTAAACTCTGTGAGAGTCACTGACATCCCCATTAACCTGTTTGACAGCTTGCTGTCTTAGACCCTCTAATGTGGGACAGGTTTGCTGTGCCACACTCAGCTCCTCCCTGGCAGGCCCCCCTTCACCCAAAAGCTCAGCAGTGTCTGCTTCAAGCTCCTCTGGTGTAGGTTCTGCACAGGGAGGGAATTCTTCTTCCTCAGAAGTTGAATCCACTGTAGAGGGAGGGATAGTAGGCAGTGGTTTGCTTCTACTAGCCCTAGCTTTAGGGAGCACTTGGTCCATTGTTCCAGGATCCAAGCTTCCCTGTCCTTTTTGCTTTTTGGCCTGAGCCCTTGTCAAAGCAAAAATATGCCCTGGGATGCCCAGCATTGCTGCATGGGCCTCCAACTCCACATCTGACCAAGCTGATGTCTCCAAATCATTTCCTAGTAGACAGTCTACAGGTAAATCTGTGGCTACCACAACTTTCTTTGGACCAGTAACCCCCCCCCCCAGTTGAGATTAACAACAGCCATGGGGTGGCTAAGTGTGTTGTTGTGAGCATCGGTTACTTGGTACTGGTGACCAAGTAGGTGTTGTTCAGGGTGGAGCAGTTTCTCTATGACCATAGTCACACTGGCTCCAGTGTCCCTGTAGGCCTGAACCTCAACACCATTTATTAGGGGTAGCTGCTTGTACTTATCCATATTAAGGGGACAAGCAACTAAGGTGGCTAAATCAATAGCCCCCTCAGAGACTAACACAGCCTCTGTGGCCTCCCTAACAAGGCCAACCCCAACTAAGTTACCAATAGTGAGCCCAGCTACTCCCTTGGATTGGCTATTAGTAGGTTTGCTCCCACCACCACTGCTATTAGTAGGGACACTAGGTGTAGCAGTAGGGGTTGTAGTGGTAGGAGGCTTGGTGCTTTTCTTTGGACAACTGGGATCTGTTGTCCAATGGCCTTTTACTTTACATAAATAGCACCATGGTTTCTTTTCTTTGTTTTGATTAAAGGAGGATTTGGACCCACCACCCCCACCAGAGTGTTTTTGTGGGCCTGATGAAGACTCATTTTTAGATTTGTCCCCACCCTTGTCAGAAGACTTACCATCCTTCTTTTTGTTGCCATCTTTGTCACCCCCTGTATGAACTTTTCTGTTCACCCTTGTTCTGACCCATTTGTCTGCCTTCTTTCCCAATTCTTGGGGAGAGGTCAGATCAGAGTCCACCAAGTACTGGTGCAACAAATCAGACACACAATTATTAAGAATATGCTCTCTCAGGATCAAGTTATACAGGCTGTCATAATCAGTAACTTTACTGCCATGTAACCACCCCTCCAAGGCCTTCACTGAATGGTCAATGAAATCAACCCAGTCTTGTGAAGACTCCTTTTTGGTCTCTCTGAACTTTATCCTGTACTGTTCAGTGGTTAAGCCATAACCATCCAGGAGTGCATTCTTAAGAACTGTAAAATTATTGGCATCACTTTCTTTCACAGTAAGGAGCCTATCCCTACCTTTTCCACTAAATGATAGCCATAGGATAGCAGCCCACTGCCTTTGAGGGACATCCTGTACCACACAGGCCCTCTCAAGTGCAGCAAACCACTTGTTAATGTCATCCCCCTCCTTATAAGGGGGAACTATCTTATGCAGATTCCTGGAATCATGCTCTTTTGCAGGATGACTATGGGGAATACTGCTGCTGCCACCATGGGTTTCTAAACCCAGTTTCTGTCTCTCCTTCTCTACTTCTAAAGTCTGTCTATCCAAATCCAGCTGTTGCTTCTTGAGCTTCAGTCTGGTTTGTTCCACTCTCAATCTATTGAGCTCCCTTTCTAACAATCTGTCATCAGGGTGGGTGGGAGGGACATGTCTTGAAACAGAAGTATGATGAGAATGGACAGAAGGAGACCTGTCCCTTACAGAGGACACCCTAACAGCTTGGCTAACAGAAACATCAGTACCACTGTGGTGAGAATAAATGCTTTTGCTTTGATGTGAGACAACACTATTTGTATGGTGTGGCTCTTCATCATTACCAACTATGCTAGACTGTCTAGTAATGGGCAGGCTAGGAAGTTTCTTTCCTGAATCTTTTTCTAGGGGAGTCCCTGGATCAGATTGGGAACCATTAGCTGCTTTTTCAACAGATGTTGCCCTTCTGGCCTTATCTTGTTCTCTAAGCATGTTAAGTAACAATTCCAAGGAAGGATTCTTCCCTACACTCAAACCTCTCTCTATGCAGAGACTCCTTGCTCCTTTCCAGCTAAGGTGATCATATGCAAGTTTGGACAGATCAACATTTTGACCTGTGCCAGACATTTTTAGAGAGAGTTAAAGTGATAGAAAAAGAGAAAAAGTTTGTCAGAGCTTTTTAGAAAGTCAGAGAAAAAAAACTTTTTTAACTTTTTAGAACTTTTTGAAAGTTTAGAAGTACTTTTCAGCACTTAGAAAAGAGTGAAAAGAGGAAATGCAAAACTTTTTAGCTATGTGTACACACACTGAACTTGTTTTGTATATTTTTCTCTTATGAAAAGTACAATGACAAGAGTGGTAAGTAGTCTCAAAGCACTTATCCCACCGCTGCACAACCAATGTAGGAGGCTGGACTGGCTTGTAGTGAGTATCAAGGGGTACTTGCACCTTGCACCAGGCCCAGTTATCCCTTATTAGTGTATAGGGTGTCTAGCAGCTTAGGCTGATAGATAATGGTAGCTTAGCAGAGCAGCTTAGGCTGAACTAGGAGACGAGTGAAGCTCCTACAGTACCACTTAGTGTCATATGCACAATATCATAAGAAAACACAATACACAGTTATACTAAAAATAAAGGTACTTTATTTTTATGACAATAAGCCAAAGTATCTTAGAGTGTACCCTCAGTGAGAGGATAGGAAATATACACAAGATATATATACACAATAGCAAAAATATGCAGTATAGTCTTAGAAAACAGTGCAAACAATGTATAGTTACAATAGGATGCAATGGGGACACATAGGGATAGGGGCAACACAAACCATATACTCCAAAAGTGGAATGCGAACCACGAATGGACCCCAAACCTATGTGACCTTGTAGAGGGTCGCTGGGACTATTAGAAAATAGTGAGAGTTAGAAAAATAACCCTCCCCAAGACCCTGAAAAGTGAGTGCAAAGTGCACTAAAGTTCCCCTAAGGACAAAGAAGTCGTGTTAGAGGAATAATGCAGGAAAGACACAAACCAACAATGCAACAACAATGGATTTCCAATCTAGGGTACCTGTGGAACAAGGGGACCAAGTCCAAAAGTCACAAGCAAGTCGGAGATGGGCATATGCCCAGGAAATGCCAGCAGTGGATGCAAAGAAGCTTCTACTGGACAGAAGAAGCTGAGGTTTCTGCAGGAACGAAAAAGGCTAGAGACTTCCCCTTTGGTGGACAGATCCATCTCGCCGTGAAGAGTCGTGCAAAAGTGTTTTCCTGCCGAAAGAATGCCAACAAGCCTTGCTAGCTGCAAATCGTGCAGTTAGCGTTTTTGGATGCTGCTGTGGGCCAGGAGGGACCAGGAGGTCGCAAATTGGACCAGGAGGTAGAGGGGACGTCGAGCAAGACAAGGAGCCCTCTTAGCAGCAGGTAGCACCTGTAGAAGTGCCAGAAACAGGCACTACAAGGATGCGTGAATCGGTGCTCACCCGAAGTCGCACAAAGAAGTCCCACGTCGCCGGAGACCAACTTAGAAAGTCGTGCAATGCAGGTTAGAGTGCCATGGACCCAGGCTTGGCTGTGCACAAAGGATTTCCGCCAAAAGTGCACAGGGGCCAGAGTAGCTGCAAAAGTCGCGGTTCCCAGGAATGCAGTCTAGCGAGGTGAGGCAAGGACTTACCTCCACCAAACTTGGACTGAAGAGTCACTGGACTGTGGGGGTCACTTGGACAGAGTTGCTGGATTCGAGGGACCTCGCTCGTCGTGCTGAGAGGAGACACAAGGGACCGGTAATGCAGCTTTTTGGTGCCTGCGGTTGCAGGGGGAAGATTCCGTCGACCCACTGGAGATTTCTTCGGAGCTTCTAGTGCAGAGAGGAGGCAGACTACCCCCACAGCATGCACCACCAGGAAAACAGTCGAGAAGGCGGCAGGATCAGCGTTACAGAGTTGCAGTAGTCGTCTTTGCTACTATGTTGCAGTTTTGCAGGCTTCCAGCGCGGTCAGCAGTCGATTCCTTGGCAGAAGGTGAAGAGAGAGATGCAGAGGAACTCGGATGAGCTCTTGCATTCGTTATCTAAAGAATCCCAAGAGACAGAGACCCTAAATAGCCAGAAAAGAGGGTTTGGCTACCTAGGAGAGAGGATAGGCTAGCAACACCTGAAGGAGCCTATCACAAGGAGTCTCTGACGTCACCTGGTGGCACTGGCCACTCAGAGCAGTCCAGTGTGCCAGCAGCACCTCTGTTTCCAAGATGGCAGAGGTCTGGAGCACACTGGAGGAGCTCTGGGCACCTCCCAGGGGAGGTACAGGTCAGGGGAGTGGTCACTCCCCTTTCCTTTGTCCAGTTTCGTGCCAGAGCAGGGCTAAGGGGTCCCCTGAACCGGTGTAGACTGGCTTATGCAGAATTGGGCACATCTGTGCCCAAGAAAGCATTTCCAGAGGCTGGGGGAGGCTACTCCTCCCCTGCCTTCACACCATGTTCCAAAGGGAGAGGGTGTAACACCCTCTCTCAGAGGAAGTCCTTTGTTCTGCCATCCTGGGCCAGGCCTGGCTGGACCCCAGGAGGGCAGCTGCCTGTCTGAGGGGTTGGCAGCACCAGCAGCTGCAGTGAAACCCCAGGAAGGGCAGTTTGGCAGTACCAGGGTCTGTGCTACAGACCACTGGGATCATGGGATTGTGCCAACTATGCCAGGATGGTATAGAGGGGGCAATTCCATGATCATAGACATGTTACATGGCCATATTCGGAGTTACCATTGTGAAGCTACATATAGGTAGTGACCTATATGTAGTGCACGCGTGTAATGGTGTCCCCGCACTCACAAAGTCCGGGGAATTGGCCCTGAACAATGTGGGGGCACCTTGGCTAGTGCCAGGGTGCCCTCACACTAAGTAAATTTGCACCTAACCTTTACCAGGTAAAGGTTAGACATATAGGTGACTTATAAGTTACTTAAGTGCAGTGTAAAATGGCTGTGAAATAACGTGGACGTTATTTCACTCAGGCTGCAGTGGCAGGCCTGTGTAAGAATTGTCAGAGCTCCCTATGGGTGGCAAAAGAAATGCTGCAGCCCATAGGGATCTCCTGGAACCCCAATACCCTGGGTACCTCAGTACCATATACTAGGGAATTATAAGGGTGTTCCAGTAAGCCAATGTAAATTGGTAAAATTGGTCACTAGCCTGTTAGTGACAATTTGGAAAGAAATGAGAGAGCATAACCACTGAGGTTCTGATTAGCAGAGCCTCAGTGAGACAGTTAGTCACTACACAGGTAACACATTCAGGCACACTTATGAGCACTGGGGCCCTGGGTTACCAGGGTCCCAGTGACACATACAACTAAAACAACATATATACAGTGAAAAAAATGGGGGTAACATGCCAGGCAAGATGGTACTTTCCTACAATTCTGCATTCTAGTGTATATGCTGTGTATATTACTTACCTCCAAAGGGAGTATAGTCTAAGGTATTTTTGCCATTGTGTCACCAAAATAAAGTACCTTTATTTTTGTAACACTGAGTATTTTCTTTCATGTGTGTGAGCACCATGACACTACAGTGGTATTGCATGAGCTTTGCATGTCTCCTAGTTCGGCCTTGGCTGCTCATCCACACTACCCCTAGAGAGCTTGGCTTCTAGACACTGACTACGTTTCACTAATAAGTGATAACTGGACCTGGTATAGGGTGTAGGTACCTTTGGTACCCAGTACAAACCAGGCCAGCCTCCTACATTGGTGGTGCACCGGTGGGATAAGTACCTGCAATTGCCTTATCACTCTGTCATCGGTGCTTTCCACAGTAAAGAGTACTCTGTACCTAGAGCTGTACATCCATATACCTAGTTACAGGGTATAGTCTCTTACCTTCCCTTTTAAGAGACTAGGGGTTAGGTAGAGTAGGTTTTTCTTTTCACTTACACTACTCTTACTGCATTATGTCTACTGCTGGGCCTAGCTCTGAGGTCATGGGTACTCCCTATGAGGGGATGACCTTCAAAGAACTTAAGAGGCTTTGCTCAGACAGGAGCCTAGATGTGGGAAGAACCCTAATAAGAATTTTCTGTTAAGTCATCTTCTCCAGGATGATCAGGAGCATGCTGATAACCAGGAGGAGGAGGAGTTGGGAGGTAAATTCTGACCCCTTAGAGTCAGGGAATCATCCTGAAGATTCAGGGGAGGGCTCTTTCAAAGATGTTTTCCCTAGCAAACCTTCTAGCCAGGCCAGCCTCCTACAGGGAATATATGTCAGAACCACGAATGCTGGAACCATGCATGCCTTAACAACGCTGTCGGAACTACGACTGTGTTGTTACCACGAATACTTTTACCACGGATGCCTTAACGATTTTTCGTTGTAAGGGCATTCCTGGTAAAGGCGTGCTTGGAACGGTATGGGTGGTTCCAGCATGCGACTCCCCACCCCTAAAACAATCATACCCCAAACTCCCACCCCTAAAAACAATTCTACCCCTACCCCATTCCCCCACCCCTAAAACTACTGAGACCCGCCACCCCCTAAAAACTAAAAATACCCCACTACTGCGATTCCCCAACCCACCAAAACCTAAACTACATGACCTCCGCCCCTAAAAACTACAAATAAACAACCTCCCTGCCCCACCCCTAAAACTAATGTGACCCTCCCTAAAACCTAAACTATCCGACACCCACCTCCCCACTCTGCCCCTAGAACTACAGCACCTCCCACCCCCTAAAACCTAAACTGCACCAACCCTCCACCCCTGACCCTAAAACTACAGCAACCCCCACCCCCCAAAGCCTAAACTACACCGACCCTCCACTCCTGTCCCTAAAACTACAGCAACCTCCATCCCCCCTAAAACCTAAACTACACCGACCCTCCACCACTGCCCCTAAAACTACTGCGACCTCCCACCCCCATAAAATCTAAACTACACCGCCCCGCACACCCCGTCCCTAAAACTACTGCGTACCATGACCCCACAACCCCTAAAACCTAAACTACCCCAACCCCCACCCTGCCCCTAAAAACTAAAAATAACCCGACCCCCAACCCTAAAACTACCGCGACCCCCCACCCCTCCTAAAACCTAAACTCCCCTGACCCCTCACCCCTAAAAAATAAAAATACCCGACCCCCCACCCCTAAAACAGCCCCAGCACTACTTACTGACCGCTTCCTCCTCAGAAGCAGACTCCCTTCTTCTGTGCCTTATCCATGCATTTGTGTTGTTCAGCACATGTGTGGTTAAGGCACAGAAGAACGAAGTCGTGGTTAATGAAACCGTTGTTCCGCTTTCTTTGTTCACAACTTAATTCTTCCGAAGTCGTGGTTTGGGATGTTTCCCTCCTACAGGGGGTTGTGTCCAACTCTACCTCAGTGCAGATGACATACTGCTCATCCTGACTGACCTGGGACGCTCCCTCCCAGCCCTTTTCAAGATTATTGATGGCTTTGCAACCCTTTCTTGGTACTGGGTGAATTGGGATAAGAGCGAAGCGCAGCCCCTTTCCAACCACACCAATCGAGCGGCAATCCACGACTTTCCCTTTCGCTGGACACTGCTCCACCTCAAATACCTGGGGATCCTTGTTAACTGAGGACTGGAGCACATGGTAGCAGACAACGTAGACCCTCTCATCACTTGCATGGCTGCGGCCTTTGAAAATATTGTCTCAACTGGGTCTCTCCATGTGGGTGAGGGTACAGGCAGTGAGGATGGTTACACTGCCGTGCTCTACCAATGTGCTAGGTATGGTACCTCTACAGGTGCCCCTCTCAACCCTCAGACAGATCGATAAGGCAATCAGAGGCTTTGTGTGGGGCTCCTCCTGACCCCGCTTATCGTCAGCAAAACTAATGGCGCGCTGCTCCCACAGAGGTATGGGGCTTCTGTCGATAGAACACTATGCCTTAGCCCTACCTAGCTCTCAGTTAGCATATTTACTACCCGAAGTAATGATCCGCCGCAATGGATCATTACAGACGTTTGTTGCTGTCCAGTAGAGGTGGAATTAGTGTCTTGTACAAAATTCACCCAGGTTCTGGTAACCCGATGCTGAAGGCAATGCATGCGGCCTGGCATAGGGCACATCACCTCCTAATAACCCATCCTTTTCTCCACTCGTTGGCCCCTATATGGGGTAATAATGGCCTACGGGTAGGAGGGACCTCCGTTCACCGGGAGCCCTGGAGCTGTATAGGCATTGACTATTTGAACCAGTTGCTCGAAAATGGTGAAATTAAATCATTTAAAACCTAAGGGCGGAGTATGGCCTCCACACCCCATCAAGAGTGCCATAACTTGCAACTCACACAATGTATCCAACGTAATATGGGAGCCGGACCCTGGTCCCCTATCCTGTCTTACCTTAAGACGTGGGGCAGCCTTAGGAGTGTAATGGTGGGCCTAAAAGGGGTTGTTACGTCTCACCTTTATTCATAGCCCCCTTAGAAAACCTACGCTATAAATGGCAGACATGCCTACAGGCAGAGATTAAGATAGAGGACTGGATGGATATGCTGGAGGCCTTGGACAGAGGAGTCCGAGAAGCACGCCTGCAGTTTTGTCATTTTAAATTCATTCACAATACCGGACTCATGCACAACTGCACATAATGGGCCTCCTACCCCACGCTGATTGCTGGCGCTACCCGGAGACCCACTGTGACCTGATCCACATCCTCTGTGAATGCCCGTTGATCCGGCCTTTTTGGGAGTCTGTGTTCCACCCTTAGTGCTTCCATGACACTCCAGACACTGCTCTCGTCTCCCTTCTTACTCTTACCTTTGCGACAGCCAAGATCTGGATCCTCCGTCATTGGAGGTCCCCTGCCCCTACAACGATGGAAGAGTGGATGGTGGCAATGATCCGAACCACCGCACACGAACGCGTTATATACCTAATGGAAGACCAAACTACTCAGTATGAGCAAACATAGGCACCCTTTATCACTGTTAACTCTCTCAATCATAATAACCCTGAATGACAATACCCTCTCCCCTCCTCTCCCCAGATGGCTGTCCTCACAGCCCCCTCCATCTGCTTTCCGCCTTCCCCTTTCCCCCCCACCCACTCACCAACCCTCCTACTCCACTGATTGCAACCCTTCCCCCAACCCTCTTCGAAATGCACCGGACTCTGGGCACCCACTCTCCCATCCTCCCCCCCACACCTCCCCACCTTCCTCCTTCGTGCTAAATCCATCTCATATCTCATCCTCTCCACCTCACACTACCATATCTCCTTCCCCTCCACACACACCCTCTTTATTTTATTTTATTCCACTATAATGAATTCTGTCTGCCGTCACTTTTCCTTCCTCAATTTGACCTTGCCCCTCTCTAATCCATCCTACCTTATTCAAGCACACATCATAACCTCGTCTTAACTCACAGCTCACCACACTACACCCTCGCACAGACTGCTTCCCACATGCCCAATCCAGCAGCCTCCTTCACCATCCCATGGCATGGCATGAACACCTGTTCCTGCTATCAAACGTAATGGCCTATAATCTAGACCTCCCTGATGAGGCACTTCTGTGTCCCTCCCTCTCTCAGCCTCACTACCCTTCCCTCCTATCCATAGTCCCTCTGCAGTAGGAAGTTCGGATCAACTGATGGTCGATTTTACCCCCCCCGGCACCCCATGACTGCTGAACACAAACCCGAAACTGTGTCAGGGCATGGGATCCTCCAATCCCTAGTTCAATATGCACCCGGCCTGAACCAACATCCGAGTGGCCCAGAATTGACTTGTCCCTTGCCAGATAGCAGCACCCCTGCAAAGGGGATCATTCCCACCACTGCATCCCACCTTCACTGTTTATGCGTCAATTGATGGTCAATTGTGTTCTGTTCATTTTTCTCTATGTATTGACTAATGACAGGTTACACTGTGAATCTGTATACAGTCTTGTTATACTAATAAAAAATTACAACACAAAAGAAGTCCTTTCAGGTATAGCAGCGGTCTGGCAGAGTGCACAGCAGCAGGTAGTCCTCTGATAGTCCTTTTGCAGGTCCAGCAGTGAACTGAAGAGTGGGTCTGAGGTCCCTGTTTTTATACCCTGGTGCCCTTCTCTTAGAAGGTGGATGACAGTTCCAGAAAAGGCACTTGAAGTTCTGGGAATTTCCTACCTCCCCTGCCCTGCTTCCCAGCTGGCTGAACTGAAAATACAGCGTTAACCCTATTGTGAGGAGATAGGACACAGCCTATTCAGGTGCAAGTGGGGCTGTGCTCAGCTCCACCCCAAGCCTGACAGCTGAAAGGCCATTCAGACTCTGCTAATCTCACTATTGTGTGACTGTCTAGAGGTAATTCACATAGGGCCAGATGTACCAAGAAGGCCTTTTGTGAGTCGGAAATAGCGATTTTTGAGAAATCGCTATTTCGGAATCGCAAAATGCAATGTATCACATTTGCGATTCGGTAATAGCGATTTCTTAAAAATCGCAAATGCTATTACCGAATCGCAAATTGCGATACCGGCCCCATTCACATCTATGGGCCTGTAGGACCATATCTGCACATTTTTTGCATTTCCAAAATTGCGATTTCTTAACTGGAAATCGCAATTTCGGAAATGCAAAACCCCAGGGTTCTGGGGGCCTCAGGCCCGTCTGCTGCACCCCAAAATAATTTTTTACAACATGTAAGGTGCACACATGCCAAAAGGGCATGTGTGCTTTACATGTAATTTTTTTTAATGCATTTTAAATGCATTTTTCAAATTTGCACATGGTTACCACCAGGTTGAACCTGGTGGTAGATAGTGATTCCTAAATGCCCAATTCGCATTTAGGAATTGCTTCTTACATGTGCTTTAGAATCGCAACTAAGAAACCTTATTTGCGATTTATTATTTAGAGAGTCGCAATTTGCGACTCTCTAAACAGGGTCGCAATTCTAAGGAATCGCTATTTTAGCGATTCCTTAAAATTGCTTTCAGAATGCCTTTAATACATTCTGAAATGGCTTTTTGCATTCGCCCCGTTTGCGAACGCAAAAAGCTTTCATACATCTGGCCCATAGTTCTGTGACTTATACCCAGTCATTTGACCTCAGACAGGTTGCAGGCACAGAGGGCTAATGGCAGGAAAATGCCAACTTTCTAAATGTAGGACTTTCAAACTTGTAATAATAAACCCTCTTTAATGGTAAAGGAACATTTATCATTACAAGTTCATAGGTGCCAAGCATGAAATATCTACCTCCTCATTTAGGAATGACAGCTTATTAAATATAATAAGGAATGCCCAATGTTATTCTAAGGGAGGTGTAGGCCTCATCATAATAAAAAGTGACTTTGGGAGTTTTTCAATACTAGGACATATAAAACTAAAACATACATGTCATACCTTTCAATTACACAGAACCCTGCCCTCTGGGCTACCTAGGGCCTACCTTAAGGGTAACATATGTAATAAAAGGGGAGTTTAAGGTTTGGCAAGGCATTTAAAATGCCCAATCGACATGCCAGTGGGACACTACATTCAGGCTGCAATGGCAAAGTTGGTGGCACAATAGGTGCAGTAAGCCTACTGGCAGCATTTAATCTACATCCCCTGGGTATATGACATACCACTTTACCAGGGACTTACAAATAAAACAAATATGCAAATTAGGTATATGCTATGTTTAGGGAAGGGTCCAGTCATGTGACCTACAACAGGTTGCAGGCACAGAGGGTTAAGGGCAAGAAAATGCCAACGTTCTAAAAGTAGGACTTTCAAACTTGTAATGATAAATTGGATGTTACCATTAAAAAGGGTTTATCATTACACGTTCATAGGTACCAAGCATGACATATCTACCTCCTCTCATTTAGGAATTACAGCTTATTAAATGTAATAAGGAACCCCCCAATATTATCCAATGGGAGGTGTAGGTCTCATAATAAAACATGACTTTGGGAGTTTTTCAATACTAGGACATGTAAAACTAAAACATACATGTCCTACCTTTTAATTACACAGGCTACCTAGGGCCTACTTTAGGGATGACTTATATGTAAATAAGGGGAGTTTAAGGCTTGGCAAGGGGTTTTAAATGCCAAGACGTCATGCCAGTGGGACACTACAATCAGGCTGCAATGGCAGGCCTGGGACATGTCTTAAGATGCTACTTAAGTGAGTGGCACAATAGGTGCTGCAAGCCCACTGGTAGCATTTAATCTACATGCCCTGGGCATATGGTATACCACTCTACAAGTGACTTACAAGTAATTAAATATGCAAATTAGGTATATGCCATGTTTAGGGGAGTGAGCACAAGCACTTTAGTGAGTGAGTCCTCGGGCCAACAGAAACTCAAATCCAGAAATAGTAGAGGCAACCAGGCAAAAGGTTTGGGGGCCGAACAACCTAAAACTGACAGGTCTAACAGTAAACGTGACCAGGGCAATCTTCAGGACAGGCTATCACAAGGACATTTAGTAGATAGCAACTTAAATGAGAAGAAAAAGGAAAGAAGAATGTGAAAATTAAGAAATATACCAAAAAGTGTTCATGTAGTTTAAAAAAACTGGAGAAAGCCATCACCAAGTTTGGGTTTACCTTAGCAGTTCCATGATGAATAAAAGATCTGATAAAAGCAAAAAGTAAAGGAATGGTGTACAGCGATACAAATCAAAAAATCAATATCACAATTGAGGAATATCCCAGCTCAACAATCAATTGTTCCTGAGCTTAATCATCATGACAAATTCCAGAAAATATTCACACAATAGAGCGTGTCCATAGAGGGCATGTGGCCAACCCTCATACTACCCACTGCCTTGACAATGCGCAGCAAAGTGTTGGCTGCAGGGTCTGGCCAGCATGGGACCGCCTCCATGCTGCATACAACCTTCAGGTGTTCACGTCAGGTGTTGGCCACAGGGCCTGACCTGCAGCCAGGCCCCACAGCTAACCCCCCCTGCAGGCAGCCAACCACATGCTGAGGGTCTATGATATGCACATGGTGACTGTATAGGTGTGTGTGGTTTTATGCGTGTGTAATTAGATGTATGAGTGTATGAGTGGGTGTATAAGTGCATGTGTGAGTGGCTGTGATTTTGTGGGTCTGTGAGTGTGTGTGTGTGAGTGTCTGTATGGGTGTGTGAGTGTGTGTGCGAGTAGCTGTGTGGGTATGTAATATGGTGTTTGACTTTTTGAGTGGGTGTGTGAATGGGTATATAGGTTGCTTAGTGTGTCTGTGAGTAGGTGTGCAAGTGACTGTATGGGTCTGTGAGCAGCCATTAGTGATTTTGTAGGTCTGTGAGTGGGAGTATTTTTTTGTAAATTGTTGTCTGGATATGCAGATCAAACGAAGAGTAACACCGGGGGCCATGGTGAGCGTTATGGAGGACCACAAAAAGAATTCCCTATGCAAACTAGGTCCTAACTTTAAGTACCCACTGTCATTTGCTAGTATGTATGTATGTATGTATGTATGTATATATATATATATATATACACATACACACACACCCACACATACATACGCAAGTAGCTCTGAGTAGCCCCTGCCATCCGAGCTAGGTCTCCTACAGGAGCCGGCATTGCTCCTGCATGCAGGGAGCTGCTCAAAATTCAGCTCCCTGCGTGTGAGGGCAATGTGTTCAACTCTTTCCCTGCCCGCATGACAGCAGGGAGGGAAAGATGAAAGATCCACTCCTAGCAAGCAGGAGAAATTTTAAGTTTAAGGCTCCCGCTTGCTGGAAGCAGAGGTATGTTTGCTTTCACTTGGCCCAGGGGAGGTGCTGGACAGTGGGAAAGGGGGTTTGCATGTCCCCCCTCCCAATATATGCATGGCCTCTTGGGCCCCAGGGAGGTGGTTGTCCCCAGGGACCTGTGGAATAAGCTGGCCCCTGTAGGAAAGTAACCTCTTTCTAAGCATGGTTACCCCCACTTTTTGCCTGTCTGTCAGTGTGTTTGACTGTGTTCACTGGGATCCTACTAACCAGGACCCCAGTGATTATGCGCTTTCCTTCAAATGTGGTTACTGGTAACATTTCATCCCACAATTGGCATACTGGTGCCCCCATGTAAGCCCCTAAGTATATAGTACCTAGGTACCCAGGGCATTGGGGAGCCAGGGGATCCCTATGGTCTGCAGCAGTTATTCTGCCATCCATAGGGAGCCCATGCAAAGGGTTCTGCAGGCCTGTCATTGCAGTCTACGTGAACCGGGAGCATGAACACGTTTTCACTGTAGGACACTGCACCAGCCCACTATAAGTGACCCCTATGGTAGGCCCTCTCAGCCCCGAGAGCAGGGTGCATGTACCTGTGTGTGAGGGCACCCCTGCACTAGCAGAGGTACCCCTCCCCCCAAACTCCAGACCCACTTTCCTGGATTTTGTGGGTGCAGGGACACTATTTTACGCATGTACTGGACATAGGTCACTACCTATGTCCAGCTACATAATGGTAACTCTGAACCTAGGCATGCTTGGTATCAAACATGTTTTTGCAAGTATTGTTTGTATGATTCCATGCACTCTGGAGGTTCCTTAGAGGACCCCCAGCATTGCTTCCACAGCCTTCTGAGGTTTTTCAGGCTGCCCCAGCTGCTGCCACTGCACAGACAGGTTTCTGCCCTCCTGTTGCTTGAGCATCTCAAGCCCAGGAAGGCAGAACAATGGATTTCCTTTGGGAGAGGGGTGTCACACTCTCTGCCTTTAGGAATAGGTGTTACATGGCTTTGGGGGATAGCCTCCCCAAGCCACTTGTATGCTTTGAAGTGCACATTTGGTGCTCTATGTGAATAAACCAGTCTACACCAGTTCAGGGCCCTCCAGTCCCTGCTCTGACATGAAAGGGGACAATGGAAAGGGGAGTGACCACTACCCTGTCCATCACCATCCCAGGAGTGGTAACCAGAGCTCCTCCAGAGGGTCCCTGGGCTCTGCCATTTTGAATCCAAGGTTGGCAGGGAACTCTAGGAGCATCTGAGTGGCCAGACAAGGCAGGTGATGTCAGAGCCCCCTCCTGATAGGTGGTCACCAGGCTAGGTAACAAATCCCCCTTCCAGGGCTATTTAGGGTCTCTCCTTTGGGTGGTCCTCGGATTCAGCTTGTAAGATTTAAGCAGGATTCCTCTGCATCCCTCACTTTGACTTCTGACCAAAGAAACTGTATCTGGACTCTCCAGGATCTGACAATCTGCAACAAAGATGAAGACCTTGCCTGCAACATTGTTTCTCCAGCTCCATCCAGCTTTTGCAACATTTCCCCAGTCGTGCAGCCTCTGAGGACAGCCTGTCTTCAGTCTGCATAGGAAAGAAGGAATTTCCCTTGGAGGAAAGAGTCACTCCTCGGCATCTGCAGGCACCAACATCAACGATAACTGGCTGCATGGATCCCCTCTCCTGCTGAGCTGCATGGGTCCTGCAACACGGGTGGGATTCTGAAGTGGTCCAGTCGGTCCTCTCTACCAGCTGTCCAACTTGGGTGCAGGTAAGCCCTTGCCTTCCGACGCAGGAGAGTACCCCACGCACCATGTCCTTTGCAGCTCCCAAGGCTTGTTTGCACTTCTTCCAAAGGGTCTTCAGTCTTCATGTAGCTCCCGCCACAGCACTCCTTCCTGTGATACACAGCTCCCTGAATGACCCTCCTGCAGCGTGGGACTTCTTTTTGTAGTACTGCATAGACCCCATTTGCACCTTCTGTGTCCCTGTCCTGTGGGACTCCTGTGTGTGCGGCCTGTGCTTCTGTGGGCTCTCTGCAATGCTGAGGGTCCCCTCCGACTCCACCTCCTGGGTTGAGTCCTCCTGTGCCCTGCTGGTCCCCAGCAGCACCACTTTCCACCAACTGCAAGTTTTGCCTGTGCCAAGGCTTGTTCTGGACACACAAACCTAACTGCAATCTTCCTTCAGGTGTGGGACATCACCTGCATCCTCCAGGAACCCGACTCCAACTCCAGAGCTGCAGTGCTGACTTTCCTCCTGCACCTTCAAGCAACTCCTGTAATCCTCAGCCTGGTGGATAGGGGCTCCTGCCCCCACTGGACTCTGCTGTATCTTTTGGACTTGGTCCCTTCTTTCCACATGTCTTCCTATTCAGTAATCCACTGTTGGTTTCCAGCAGTCATCTCTGAGTTTT
Source organism: Pleurodeles waltl (assembly GCF_031143425.1). Classification (NCBI taxonomy): domain Eukaryota; kingdom Metazoa; phylum Chordata; class Amphibia; order Caudata; family Salamandridae; genus Pleurodeles; species Pleurodeles waltl. The sequence continues at coordinate 309,048,628 of NC_090445.1, read as the reverse complement.
GCAGTCCTCTTCTTTTCTTCTAAGTGGGTGTTCTGGGGAAATTCTAGTAATTTACTCCTGCTTTCCTGGTTGCTGGGGGCGTTGTGGTACTTACCTTTGTGCTTTCCTGGTACCGCCAGCGACCCTCTACACACTCCACTTATCCTGCATGGGGGCGACACTCTTGCATTCCATTTTCTTTTTGTATATGGTTTGTGCTCTCCCTAGCTCCGCTATTCTCTATTGTGTTTTACACTATTTGCACTGTTTTCTAACTATTCTTATGCCTATTTCTGACCACTAGTGTATATAACTTGTGTATTACTTACCTTCTAAGGGAATATTGCCTCTATAGTAATTTTGATGTGTGGTGTTACCATATTAAAGTACCTTTATTTTTGTAACATTAAGTGTATTCTTTCAAGTGTGTAAGTGCTGTGTGACTACCGTGGTATTGCATAAGCTTTCCATGCCTCCTAGATAAGCCTTGGCTGCTCACCCACAGCTACCTCTAGAGTGGCTGGCTTCTAGACACTGCCTACATTTCACTAATAGGGGATACCTGGACCTGGTATAAGGAGTAAGTATCTTAGGGACCCACCACACACCAGGCCAGCTTACTACAGGTCCCCCATTTGTTTTTTGATTCTAGTCCCAGGGAGGTGGTGGTCCCTGGTGCTTCCAAAAGCCCTAGGATGGGGCCCCATGAGACCCCTACTTAATGTTATATGTGCACATGCTCCCGGGACCTGGCCCACCTGGGGGCAAAATAATTTTAAAAAGCAAGAGACTGCATTAAAAAAAAAATAATAATAATAATAATATGTTTTGCACTCGGCTGAAGCAGAGTCCCAAAATGGCTGCCAACACTTCCTAGTTGAAGTGTTGTCAGTGAATCAGATCTCAGCATGAGATCTCTGGGATCCATGGAGCCTTCGGACCCCTAGATAGCTATATTATTTAGTCTTTAATATTTCTAAAACTACTGAACAGATTTACACCAAATCTCTGAAAGCATGATCTGTGCACCAATATCTAGCTTCCTACCAAATTTGTTTTAATTCCATTCAGCAGTTCAGGCTGTACTCATGTCTAAAATCCCTGTAGGAATTAATATGAAAAATGCACTTTTGCTGACCCCCCCTTTCTCTCGCCCACCAGTTGATGGATTGTCCTGAAACTTTCCATGCACAACAAGATCCTATTGGAAATTTTCTATAAGATTTGTCAAATAGTGCCAAAGATATAAGGAAGTCAAAACACTTTTCCTATGGATACCAGGTCTTTACTATATTAAAACAATGGTTAAAACTTAGTTATAGTTAAGAAGAACATTTTATTTTCAGAGCGGAGTGTCTTCAGGTGGAGTTTTCTTAAGTGGAGTGTTATAGAATATGGTAGAGGACAGTGTCATACATTGTAGTGATGTAGTGTCATACAATAGAGTGTCAGAATGCAGTCGCGCAAGGTGGCATGTCACAAAGTGGAGTAGGATAGAGTGGCATGGCATAGAGAGGAGTAGCATAGAGTAGAACAGCATAGAGTGGAGTGGCATAGAGTGAAGTGGTGTAGAGTCAAGTGGTATATAGAGGAATAGCCTAGAGTGGTGTGGCATAGAGTGGAGTGGTGTGCAGTGGAGTGGCTTACAGTAAAGTGGCATGGGGTGAAGTGGAGTGTCTAGAGCAGAGTGGCATAGAATGGTACACCATAGAGTGGAATAGTGTAGGATGGCTTACATTTGAGTGGCATTGCGTCGAATAGCATAGAGTGGAGTGGTGTAGAGTGGAGTGGCAGAGTTGAGTGGAGTACCTCAGAGTGGCATAGCATGGAGTGGCATAAAGTGGAAGAGCATAGAATGGAATGCTGAATAGTAGAGCGGCATAGAGTTGATTGGTGTAGAGTGGAAAAGCATAGACTAGAGTGGCGTAGAGTGGAGTGGCATAAATCTGGCGGATGGGTTTCTCCATCACAATGGTGACGGGTATCCCATCTGCCAAAATCTAAATGGAAAAGGATGCAGTGGGATTTAGATTTCGGTGGATGGGATATCCATCACTGTTGTGATGGAACAACCCATCTGCCAATATCTAAATCAGGCCCTAAGTGTCATAGTGGAATGACAGAGTGGAGTGGCGTAGAGAGGAGTGGCGTAGGATTGAGTACCATGCAAGGGAGTGGTGCAGAGTGGCATAGTGTCAAGTGGATTAGTGAGGAATAGCAAAGAGAAGAGTAGCGTAGGGTAGATTGGTAAACAGTAGAGTGCCTTTAAGTGGAGTGGTGTAAAGTAGAGTAGTGTAGAATGGAGTGGTGCAGATTAGAGTAGCATAGAATGGATTGGCATAGAGCGGATTGGTGTCCAGTGAAATTGCATGCAGTGGAGTGGCATAGAGTGGAGTGGTTTAGCGTGCGGTGGCATAGAGTGGAATAGCATAGACTGCATTGGTGTACAGTGGGGTGCCATAGTTTAGAGTGGCAAAGAGTGGTGTAGAGTTAAGTGGCAGAGTAGAATAGCATAACGTGGAGTGGCATAGAGTGGAGTAATGCAAAGTGAAGTGGTGTGCAATAGAGTGGCATAGAGTGGAGTGTATAGACTGGAATAGAGTATAGTAGATTGGCAGAGAGTGGAGTGGTGTTGAGCGGAGTAGAATGGGGTGGTGTGAGTGGAATGTCATAGAGTGGAATACCATAAAGTAGAGTAGCATAAAGCAGAATTGTGTAGAATGGACTGGCATGGGGTCAAGTGCCATAGAGTTGAATGGCATAGAGTGGAATACTATAGAGTGAAATGATGGAGAGTGGAGTGGTGCAGAGTGGAATAGCATAGAGTGGAGTTGTAGGAGGCTGGACTGGCTTGTAGTGAGTACCAAGGGGTACTTGCACCTTGCACCAGGCCCAGTTATCCCTTATTAGTGTATAGGGTGTCTAGCAGCTTAGGCTGATAGATAATGGTAGCTTAGCAGAGCAGCTTAGGCTGAACTAGGAGACGTGTGAAGCTACTACAGTACCACTTAGTGTCATATGCACAATATCATAAGAAAACACAATACACAGTTATACTAAAAATAAAGGTACTTTATTTTTATGACAATATGCCAAAGTATCTTAGAGTGTACCCTCAGTGAGAGGATAGGAAATATACACAAGATATATATACACAATAGCAAAAATATGCAGTATAGTCTTAGAAAACAGTGCAAACAATGTATAGTTACAATAGGATGCAATGGGGAAACATAGGGATAGGGGCAACACAAACCATATACTCCAAAAGTGGAATGCGAACCACGAATGGACCCCAAACCTATGTGACCTTGTAGAGGGTCGCTGGGACTATTAGAAAATAGTGAGAGTTAGCAAAATAACCCTCCCCAAGACCCTGAAAAGTGAGTGCAAAGTGCACCAAAGTTCCCCTAAGGACAAAATAGTCGTGTTAGAGGGAAAATGCAAGGAAAGCACAGATCAGCAATGCAACAACGATGGATTCCTGACTGAGGGTACCTGTGGAACAAGGGGACCAAGTCCAAAAGTCACAAGCAGCTCGGAGATGGGCAGATGCCCAAGAAATGCCAGCGGTTGGTGCAAAGAAGCTCTTACTAGGCTGAAGAACTGTGAATACTGCAGGAACGACAAGGGCTAGAGACTTCCCCTTTGGAGGATGGATCCCCCACGCCTTGGAGAGTCGTGCAGAAGTGTTTTCCCGCCGGATGGACGCCAACAAGCCTTGCTACACGCAAATCGTGCGTTTGGCGTTTTTGGACGCTGCTGGGGCCCAGGAGGGACCAGAAGGTCGCAAATTGGACCTGCAGAGAGAGGGGACGTCGAGCAAGACAAAGAGCCCTCACTGAAGCAGGTAGCACCCGGAGAAGTGCCAGAAACAGGCACTACGAGGATGCGTGAAACGGTGCTCGCCAAAGTTGCACAAAGGAGTCCCACGTCGCCGGAGACCAACTTAGAAAGTCGTGCAATGCAGGTTAGAGTGCCGTGGACCCAGGCTTGGCTGTGCACACAGGATTTCCGCCGGAAGTGCACAGGGGCCGGAGAAGCTTGCAAAGTCGCGGTTCCCAGCAATGCAGCCCAGCGAGGTGAGGCAAGGACTTACCTCCACCAAACTTGGGCTGAAGAGTCACTGGACTGTGGGGGTCACTTGGACGGTGTCGCTGGATTCGAGGGACCTCGCTCGTCGTGCTGAGAGGAGACCCAAGGGACCGGAGATGCAGCTTTTTGGTGCCTGCGGTTGCAGGGGGAAGATTCCGTCGACCCACGGGAGATTTCTTCGGAGCTTCTGGTGCAGAGAGGAGGCAGACTACCCCCACAGCATGCACAAGCAGGAAAACAGTCGAGAAGGCGGCAGGATCAGCGTTACAGAGTTGGAGTAGTCGTCTTTGCTACTATGTTGCAGGTTTGCAGGCTTCCAGCGCGGTCAGCGGTCGATTCCTTATCAGAAGGTGAAGAGGGAGATGCAGAGGAACTCGGCTGAGCTCATGCATTCGTTATCTCAAGTTTCCCCAGAGACAGAGACCCTAAATAGCCAGAAAAGAGGGTTTGGCTACTTAGGAGAGAGGAAAGGCTACTAACACCTGAAGGAGCCTATCACAAGGAGTCTCTGACGTCACCTGGTGGCACTGGCCACTCAGAGCAGTCCAGTGTGCCAGCAGCACCTCTGTTTCCAAGATGGCAGAGGTCTGGAGCACACTGGAGGAGCTCTGGACACCTCCCAGGGGAGGTGCAGGTCAGGGGAGTGGTCACTCCCCTTTCCTTTGTCCAGTTTCGCGCCAGAGCAGGGGCTAAGGGGTCCCTGAACCGGTGTAGACTGGCTTATGCAGAATTGGGCACATCTGTGCCCAACAAAGCATTTCCAGAGGCTGGGGGAGGCTACTCCTCCCCTGCCTTCACACCATTTTCCAAAGGGAGAGGGTGTCACACCCTCTCTCAGAGGAAGTTCTTTGTTCTGCCATCCTGGGCCAGGCCTGGCTGGACCCCAGGAGGGCAGCTGCCTGTCTGAGGGGTTGGCAGCAGCAGCAGCTGCAGAGAAACCCCAGGAAGGGCAGTCTGGCAGTACCAGGGTCTGTGCTACAGACCACTGGGATCATGGAATTGTACCAACAATGCCAGGATGGCATAGAGGGGGCAATTCCATGATCATAGACATGTTACATGGCCATATTCGGAGTTACCATGGTGAAGCTACATATAGGTAGTGACCTATATGTAGTGCACGCGTGTAATGGTGTCCCCGCACTCACAAAGTTCAGTGAATTGGCTCTGAACAATGTGGGGGCACCTTGGCTAGTGCCAGGGTGCCCTCACACTAAGTAACTTTGCACCTAACCTTTACCAGGTAAAGGTTAGACATATAGGTGACTTATAAGTTACTTAAGTGCAGTGTAAAATGGCTGTGAAATAACGTGGACGTTATTTCACTCAGGCTGCAGTGGCAGGCCTGTGTAAGAATTGTCAGAGCTCCCTATGGGTGGCAAAAGAAATGCTGCAGCCCATAGGGATCTCCTGGAACCCCAATACCCTGGGTACCTCAGTACCATATACTAGGGAATTATAAGGGTGTTCCAGTAAGCCAATGTAAATTGGTAAAAATGGTCACTAGCCTGTCAGTGACAATTTGAAAGTAATGAGAGAGCATAACCACTGAGGTTCTGGTTAGCAGAGCCTCAGTGAGACAGTTAGGCACCACACAGGGAACATATACATGCACACCTATGAGCACTGGGGCCCTGTGTGACAGGGTCCCAGTGACACATACATATAGGCCACAAACCTATGAGCACTGGGGTCCTGACCAACAGGATCCCAGTGACACATAACAACCATACTGAAAACATGGTGTTTTCACTATGAGCACTGAGGCCTGGCTATCAGGATCCCAGTGAGACAGTGAAAACAGTGACAAACACCCTGACATACACTCACAAACAGGCCAAAAGTGGGGGTAACAAGGCTAGAAAGAGGCTACCTTCTCACACAACCCCCCCCCCAAACGAAGGACAATAAGGCTAACCTTGGCCAGTTGAGACTTTATTGTCTAAGTGGTGATAAGTAGAGAGTAGCTCTGCAATAGACTGGTTACTCCCTTTATCATCCACTATATGGCTACTTCCCTGTGGGGATGTAAACCACCCTGTTTGAAGTTTTTTAGCTAAGCAACAATGTGAAGATGTATTTTCAGAGTTTCTATCAGTAAGTTTTAGGTTAGAGCAGTGGGAATTGTCCACTGAACCTATTTGTAGTGATGGAAATGCCAGACAGGGATGCTGTCTCAGAAAAGCCATAGCTGGGCAAAAACTTTGTCCATCTGGCTGGAAGAGAGAACAGGGATGCTGTTTCTCTTGAGTTGGAGCAGGGCAGGGATGCTGTCCTATGAGCTCCACACTAGGGCAGGGATGCTGTCCTAAGTGTTGTGAGGTACTGCAGGGTTTCTGCACTAAAGTTTCTCTGGGAGGGTTGGAGGGATGCTCCATGTTAACTAAAATGGTGCTGTTTTTCTCACCAATGTTAGTTATCCCACAGAGAGGTACTTCCACCTCAGGGAGTCCAGCTTTGCCAGCTGATGATTCCCTTGGAACAGGTGCCACCCCAGGAGAGGTTTCTCCCACCACAGGAATAGTATCCTGAATGGTAGGGTGGTTAGGGGATACTGTGATACCCTTTTTACCTGTTGATGGAGAGGGATCCTGAGTTTTCAGGCCTTCTCTCCTTTGCTTTTTCATTTCACTTGAAATGAGAGGGAACAATTCCTCAGGGATGCCCAGCATGGCTGCATGGGCATAAAACTCTACATCAGCCCAACCTGAGGCCTCTAGGTAATTACCTAAGAGACAGTCTACAGGTAAGCTAGGTGATACCACCACCTGCTTAGGGCCAGTAACTCCACCCCAACTAAACTGAATTATAGCTAAGGGAAGAAACTTAGTGGAGTTATGGACATCAATAATCTTATACTGTTGTCCAATGATGTGTTGTTCAGGAGGCACTAGGTTTTCAGTCACCAAAGTGAAACTGGCACCTGTGTCCCTGTAGGCCAAGGCCTCAACACCATTTATTGAAACTGTCTGCCTGTACTTATCCATTGTAAGGGGACAAGCAGCCAGTGTGGCAAGGCCAATGCCACTAGGTGTGACAGAAACTGTCTTGGGACTGATTACATCAGTTTCCACTATGGACCCATAAGTGAACCCAACTACACCCTTTGCTTGACTGTTGCCAGCAGTCCCACCACTAGTACCACTACTGCTAGGGGCACTAGAGCTTGATGTATTAGTGGTGGTAGGCTCAGGGGGTTTACCTGGACAGGACTTATCCCCTGGCCTATGGCCTCTCTTTTTACACACAAAGCACCAAGGCTTTTTAATGTGTGCAGGTTGGGAAGAAGAGGAAGAATTTGTTTTATCCCCACCCTCTGAAGAGTGTTTAAGATTTGAAGTGGGATCTTTGGTTTTACCCTTATCCCCATGCTTATCTTGAGATTTTTCACCATCTTTCTTCTTATTGCCATCTTTGTCATCCCCTGTATGAACTTTTCTGTTCACTCTTGTTCTGACCCATTTGTCTGCCTTCTTTCCCAATTCTTGGGGAGAGGTCAGATCAGAGTCTACCAGGTACTGGTGCAACAAATCAGACACACAATTATTAAGTATATGCTCTCTCAGGATTGTGTTATACAGGCTTTCATAATCAGTAACTTTACTGCCATGTAACCACCCCTCCAAGGCCTTCACTGAATGGTCAATGAAATCAACCCAGTCTTGTGAAGACTCCTTTTTGGTCTCTCTGAACTTTATCCTGTACTGTTCAGTGGTTAAGCCATAACCATCCAGGAGTGCATTCTTAAGAACTGTAAAATTATTGGCATCATTTTCTTTCACAGTAAGGAGCCTATCCCTACCTTTTCCACTAAATGATAGCCATAGGATAGCAGCCCACTGCCTTTGAGGGACATCCTGTACAACACAGGCCCTCTCAAGTGCAGCAAACCACTTGTTAATGTCATCCCCCTCCTTATAAGGGGGAACTATCTTGTGCAGATTCCTGGAATCATGCTCTTTTGCAGGATGACTATGGGGAATACTGCTGCTGCCACCATGGGTATCTAAACCCATCTTCTGTCTTTCCCTCTCTATTTCTAAAGACTGTCTATCCAAATCCAGCTGTTGCTTCTTGAGCTTCAGTCTGGTTTGCTCCACTCTCAATCTATTGAGCTCCCTTTCTAACAATCTGTCATCAGGGTGGGTGGGAGGGACATTTCTAGATACAGAGGTATGATGGGAATGAACAGAAGGAGACCTGTCCCTTACAGAGGGCACCCTAACAGCTTGGCTACCAGTATAATGTGAGAGCACATCATCAGTATGATGTGATTCAACCTCTGTACCAACTATGCTAGACTGTCTAGTAATGGGCAGGCTAAGAAGTTTCTTTCCTGAACCTTTTCCTGGGGGAGTCCCTGGATCAGATTGAGAACCATTAGCTACTTTTTCCACAGATTGGGCACTTATGGCCTTATCCTGTACTCTAAGCATATTAATTAACAGTTCTAAGGAAGGATTCTTCCCTACACTCAAACCTCTCTCTATGCAGAGACTCCTTGCTCCTTTCCAGCTAAGGTGATCATATGCAAGTTTGGACAGTTCAACTTTTTGGCCTGTGCCAGACATTTTTTAGAGACAGTTAAAGTGATAGCAAAAGAGGAAAAAAGTTTTCAGAACTTTTTGGAAAGACAAAAAAAAAACTTTTTAAACTTTTAAGAACTTTTTGAAAGTTTAGAAGTACTTTTCAGCACTTAGAAAAGAGTGAAAAGAGGAAATGCAAAACTTTTTGGCTATGTGTATATACACTGACCTTGTTTTGTATATTTTTCTCTTATGAAAAGTACAATGACAAGAGTGGTAAGTAGTCTCAAAGCACTTATCCCACCGCTGCACAACCAATGTAGGAGGCTGGACTGGCTTGTAGTGAGTACCAAGGGGTACTTGCACCTTGCACCAGGCCCAGTTATCCCTTATTAGTGTATAGGGTGTCTAGCAGCTTAGGCTGATAGATAATGGTAGCTTAGCAGAGCAGCTTAGGCTGAACTAGGAGACGTGTGAAGCTACTACAGTACCACTTAGTGTCATATGCACAATATCATAAGAAAACACAATACACAGTTATACTAAAAATAAAGGTACTTTATTTTTATGACAATATGCCAAAGTATCTTAGAGTGTACCCTCAGTGAGAGGATAGGAAATATACACAAGATATATATACACAATAGCAAAAATATGCAGTATAGTCTTAGAAAACAGTGCAAACAATGTATAGTTACAATAGGATGCAATGGGGAAACATAGGGATAGGGGCAACACAAACCATATACTCCAAAAGTGGAATGCGAACCACGAATGGACCCCAAACCTATGTGACCTTGTAGAGGGTCGCTGGGACTATTAGAAAATAGTGAGAGTTAGCAAAATAACCCTCCCCAAGACCCTGAAAAGTGAGTGCAAAGTGCACCAAAGTTCCCCTAAGGACAAAATAGTCGTGTTAGAGGGAAAATGCAAGGAAAGCACAGATCAGCAATGCAACAACGATGGATTCCTGACTGAGGGTACCTGTGGAACAAGGGGACCAAGTCCAAAAGTCACAAGCAGCTCGGAGATGGGCAGATGCCCAAGAAATGCCAGCGGTTGGTGCAAAGAAGCTCTTACTAGGCTGAAGAACTGTGAATACTGCAGGAACGACAAGGGCTAGAGACTTCCCCTTTGGAGGATGGATCCCCCACGCCTTGGAGAGTCGTGCAGAAGTGTTTTCCCGCCGGATGGACGCCAACAAGCCTTGCTACACGCAAATCGTGCGTTTGGCGTTTTTGGACGCTGCTGGGGCCCAGGAGGGACCAGAAGGTCGCAAATTGAACCTGCAGAGAGAGGGGACGTCGAGCAAGACAAAGAGCCCTCACTGAAGCAGGTAGCACCCGGAGAAGTGCCAGAAACAGGCACTACGAGGATGCGTGAAACGGTGCTCGCCGAAGTTGCACAAAGGAGTCCCACGTCGCCGGAGACCAACTTAGAAAGTCGTGCAATGCAGGTTAGAGTGCCGTGGACCCAGGCTTGGCTGTGCACACAGGATTTCCGCCGGAAGTGCACAGGGGCCGGAGAAGCTTGCAAAGTCGCGGTTCCCAGCAATGCAGCCCAGCGAGGTGAGGCAAGGACTTACCTCCACCAAACTTGGGCTGAAGAGTCACTGGACTGTGGGGGTCACTTGGACGGTGTCGCTGGACTCGAGGGACCTCGCTCGTCGTGCTGAGAGGAGACCCAAGGGACCGGAGATGCAGCTTTTTGGTGCCTGCGGTTGCAGGGGGAAGATTCCGTCGACCCACGGGAGATTTCTTCGGAGCTTCTGGTGCAGAGAGGAGGCAGACTACCCCCACAGCATGCACAAGCAGGAAAACAGTCGAGAAGGCGGCAGGATCAGCGTTACAGAGTTGCAGTAGTCGTCTTTGCTACTATGTTGCAGGTTTGCAGGCTTCCAGCGCGGTCAGCGGTCGATTCCTTATCAGAAGGTGAAGAGGGAGATGCAGAGGAACTCGGCTGAGCTCATGCATTCGTTATCTCAAGTTTCCCCAGAGACAGAGACCCTAAATAGCCAGAAAAGAGGGTTTGGCTACTTAGGAGAGAGGAAAGGCTACTAACACCTGAAGGAGCCTATCACAAGGAGTCTCTGACGTCACCTGGTGGCACTGGCCACTCAGAGCAGTCCAGTGTGCCAGCAGCACCTCTGTTTCCAAGATGGCAGAGGTCTGGAGCACACTGGAGGAGCTCTGGACACCTCCCAGGGGAGGTGCAGGTCAGGGGAGTGGTCACTCCCCTTTCCTTTGTCCAGTTTCGCGCCAGAGCAGGGGCTAAGGGGTCCCTGAACCGGTGTAGACTGGCTTATGCAGAATTGGGCACATCTGTGCCCAACAAAGCATTTCCAGAGGCTGGGGGAGGCTACTCCTCCCCTGCCTTCACACCATTTTCCAAAGGGAGAGGGTGTCACACCCTCTCTCAGAGGAAGTTCTTTGTTCTGCCATCCTGGGCCAGGCCTGGCTGGACCCCAGGAGGGCAGCTGCCTGTCTGAGGGGTTGGCAGCAGCAGCAGCTGCAGAGAAACCCCAGGAAGGGCAGTCTGGCAGTACCAGGGTCTGTGCTACAGACCACTGGGATCATGGAATTGTACCAACAATGCCAGGATGGCATAGAGGGGGCAATTCCATGATCATAGACATGTTACATGGCCATATTCGGAGTTACCATGGTGAAGCTACATATAGGTAGTGACCTATATGTAGTGCACGCGTGTAATGGTGTCCCCGCACTCACAAAGTTCAGTGAATTGGCTCTGAACAATGTGGGGGCACCTTGGCTAGTGCCAGGGTGCCCTCACACTAAGTAACTTTGCACCTAACCTTTACCAGGTAAAGGTTAGACATATAGGTGACTTATAAGTTACTTAAGTGCAGTGTAAAATGGCTGTGAAATAACGTGGACGTTATTTCACTCAGGCTGCAGTGGCAGGCCTGTGTAAGAATTGTCAGAGCTCCCTATGGGTGGCAAAAGAAATGCTGCAGCCCATAGGGATCTCCTGGAACCCCAATACCCTGGGTACCTCAGTACCATATACTAGGGAATTATAAGGGTGTTCCAGTAAGCCAATGTAAATTGGTAAAAATGGTCACTAGCCTGTCAGTGACAATTTGAAAGTAATGAGAGAGCCTAACCACTGAGGTTCTGGTTAGCAGAGCCTCAGTGAGACAGTTAGGCACCACACAGGGAACATATACATGCACACCTATGAGCACTGGGGCCCTGTGTGACAGGGTCCCAGTGACACATACATATAGGCCACAAACCTATGAGCACTGGGGTCCTGACCAACAGGATCCCAGTGACACATAACAACCATACTGAAAACATGGTGTTTTCACTATGAGCACTGAGGCCTGGCTATCAGGATCCCAGTGAGACAGTGAAAACAGTGACAAACACCCTGACATACACTCACAAACAGGCCAAAAGTGGGGGTAACAAGGCTAGAAAGAGGCTACCTTCTCACAGGAGTGGCATAGAGCGGTGTAGAATTGAGTGGCAGAGTGGAATAGTGTAGAGTGGAGTGGTATAGACTGGAATGGCACAGAGTGCAATGGCATACAGTGGAGTGGCATGATGTGATGTATAGTCCAGTGACATAGAGTGGAGTGGCATAGAGTGGATCGGCATAGAGTGGAGTGGCATTAAGCAAAATGGCACAGAGTTGAGTTGCACCGAGTGAAGTGCAAATTGGAGTGGTGTACAGCAGAGTGCAGTAAGGTGGACTGGCATAGAGTAGAACAGAGTAGAGAGGAGTGGCATAGAGTGGAGTGGCGTACATTGGAATAGCATAGATTGGAGTGGTTTAGTGTGCAGTGGCAGAGTAGAGTGGTGTAGACTGGATGGGCATAGATTGGGGTGGCATAGAGGAGAGTTGCGTAGAATAATGTAGAGTCATGTGGCATAGAGTGGAATATCACAAAGTGGGGTAGAATTGAGAGGATTGGCATACACAAGAGTTGCGTACAGTGGAATACAGTGGAATGGAATATAGTGGAGTGGTGAAGAGTAGTGTTTTGTTGAGTGGAGCAGAGTTGAATAGTGTAGAGTGGAGTGGTGTACAGTGGAGTGGCTTATAGTGGCATAGAGTGAAGTGACAGAGTGGAATAGTGTAGAGTGGCATAGACTGCAGAGGCATAGAGTAGAGTGGCATACAGTAGATTGACATACAGAGAAGTGTACATTTGAGTGGCATAGAGTAGAATAGCGTTAAGTGGAATGGTGTAGAGTAGAGCAGCATAGAGTGTAGTTGTGTTCTGTAAAGTGGCATAGGGTGTGAAGACTTAGGTGGTCATTATGAACATGGTGGGAAACAACCGCCAACCGCCGTGGCGACGGTGAACAGAAGACCGCCAGTGGCGGTGAACAGCACACCACCATATAATGATGCCAAAAACAAACCTCCAAAAAATCTGCTACCTCCAGCCACCGCCAGGGCCCTTGGCGGCAGAAAGGCTGCACACCCCACCCTGCCACCGCCAAGCAGGCAAACGCACCGCTCACTAAATAATGACACACAAATCAGCACGGCGGTGTGGACGACAGCGGTAAGACGTCGGTAGTGTGGGACTGTCCATACACAACATGGGACCCCAGCTTCCGTCATCGAGGACCCTGAAGAATGTAAGGCAAGCGGGGTCCATGGGTGAGTGTGGGTGTCCCTATGTGTGCCTGGGTTGTCTGGGTGATCAAATGTGGTGTCTATGTGGCTGTTGGTGTTCCGTGGCGGTAAAAATAAAAATTTGTATTTGTGATGTTTAAGTGTGTGGGGGCATGCGGTTGGTGGTGGGGGCCATAGTTTGAGTCATGGATGTGAAATTTGTGGGAATGGGAAGTGCCTATGGTGTTGCCTCCCAGTCCCCACTATACTTACAATGGGGACCACCATGCTTTACCTGGCGGTGATGACCGCTGCGGTACAGGTGGCGGTCCCTGTCATCATTATACCCGCTGTGTAAAAATGCATAGAGTAGAGTGGTATAGATTGGAGTTGCCTAGAGTAAAGTGACACACGGTAGAGGCGCATAAAGTGGAGTGGCCTGTAGTAGAATAGTGTAGAGTTGAGACAGTGTCCCACACACTATACAAGATGGCACTCCACTCTAACACTTTACTCCACTCTATGCCACTAGACAATACTCCACTCTATTATATCAGACTTTACTCCACTCTTTTACTAGTTCACTCAATGCTACTCCATTTGATTTCACTGTGTGACTATTGTACCCCACTTTATACCACTGTACCACTGTTCAAAACTCCAATGTATGATGCTGAACTCTACAACAATCTACTCTATAAAGTGCATTCTATAACACTCTACTATGCTCCACACCACTGTACAGCATTGTGTGCCCTTGCACTCTACTGTGCAGCACTCTATTCCACTCTATGCTACTGTACAACACTCTATTCAACTTTATTACACTCTACAATACTCTACCCCACTCTAAGACACACTACACAATTAGCTTCAGGCCACTCCACCACCCCATTTTATGCAACTGTACTCTGATATGTTACTCCAATCTACTTCACTGTACTCCACTACTCAACTGTACACCACTCCACGCAACTCAATGAGAGTCAACTCTAGAAAACTCAATATCACTACACTCTACAACAATGTACTGTATGCCACTCAATAACACTATATGGCACTCCAATGTACTGTACTATACATCACTTTCCAGCACTGTATGACCCACCACTCGACCCCACTATACAACATAGCCCTCAACTCTATGACACTTTACTACACTGTACCATATGTCAGGCCGATCTACTCCACTCAACAAGATAACAATCCACTGTATTACAATTTACTCCACTCTAGCCTACACAACTCCCCTTAACTCCACCCCCTTCTGCTTCAGCGTATGCTACTTTAGCCCACTGTACACCAGTGTGACACTCCACTCTATGCCGGTCTACTGTACAACACCATATTGTATTCTATGCAACTCCACTCCACAAGACTCTTCTACACTCTATGCCACTATATGACAGTTTACTCCACTCTCCACTGTACTATAGTGTATAACATTCTAGGACACGCTACTCCACTCCTCTCTATGACATTTCACTCTACTATATGACGACAGTACTCTACAACACCCTCCTACAGTATACAACAATGTACCAGTGTCCACTGTACAACACACTTCTCAAAGACACTTCACTGTATGACACTAGACTGTACAATACTCTCTGCTACTCTACTGGATGACACTCCTCTACAGAATACTGAACTATATCACACTTTACTGAATTGTACTCAACTTGTGTACAACACTCTTCACCCTCTATGCCACTGTACAACAGTACACTTGATGGCACTCCACTGCACCCACTGCAGAATACTTATCTCCTTGACACTGCAGTCATTGGCACTCCACTATCGGAGTCTTGACTGTACAATATGCCAATCTACTGTACAACACACCACAGCACTCTAATCTCCATTTGACACACTATGCCACTGCACTGTTTAACACTTTACTCAACTATAAGCAACACCACTCCTCTCAACTCCATTCCATTATATTCCACTCCAGACTATGCCCCTAGAAAGTATGACACTATCCTCGACTATACTCTAAGGAAGTGCATTTCACAACACTTAATTCAATGATACTCAAGACTTCGATTTGAAACACAGTTTTATTACAAAGTAATAGCCATTCAAATTCAATGTAAAAAACAAAGGCTAAAACTAAGTTATAGTTAGGAAACATTTATTTGTTCTTTCAATACAAACCCTACTTAAATTATACAAACACTAGAAAGTTATAGTAACAACATAAATTTCTAATTTACGCCTCACCGAGTATAACTTACATTTATAATGTATGCACCGCCTTCAATATATATAGGTTTTGCACACTTCCATACACAGAACTGTTGCCTAACTTGCTACACTACAAAAACGAAAACTTGCCTTTTCCCATGCATAGTGTTGGAAATTGTCCTCTCTATAGGGTCACCCTCAAACTTTTTGCCTTCCTTCTACTTTTTGCTGGACTTTTGTTTGATGACCTTAGGAATCTGTGCTCTTTACCACTGCTAACCCGTGCTAAACATGGTTTGATTGGCATATACTTAATTGGCATAATTAATTTACATTTACGTCCATGTAGATTAGTATACCATATACCCAGGGCCTGCAAGACCTATTGTGCCATCCACTTAACTAGCACCTTATAGCTTGTTCCAGGCCTGCCATTGCAGCCTGAGGACAGTGTTGCGCCGCCATGATGACTTAGCATTTAAAAACCCTTGCTAAGCCTTAAACTCTCCATTTATTACATATATGTCACCCCTAAGGTAGGCCCTAGGTAGACCAAAGGACAGAGTGCTGTGTAATTAAAGGGTAGGACATGTGCTTTTAAGTTCCTCATGTCCTAGTATTGTAAAACTCCCAAATTTGTTTTCTCACTACTGTGAGGCTTACCCCTCCCATACAATAACAATAGGCATTCCTTATTAAATTTAAAAAGTTGTAATTCCTAAACTAGAGGTGGCAGATATTTCATGTTTGGTATCTATGAACTTGTAATAATAAACCCTCTTTATTGGTAAAGTGTGGTTTATTATTACAAATTTGAAGATGCCACTTTTAGAAAGTTGTCATTTGCCTGCCCTTGGTCCTTTGTACCTGCAGCTTACCGTAGGTCACATGACAATGTGTAACTAACCGTTTTGACTTTGTGAATTCACTCTAGATAGCCACACAATGGTGGGATTAGCAGGGCCTGAAAGGCCTTTTCACTGGCAGGATAGGGGTAGAGCTGAGCTTTGCCCCACATACATTTGAATTGTTAAGCTCTGCTGCCAGAGAATAAGCTTAACAACCCTGTATTTTCAGGGGAGCAAGATAGGAGCCGGGGGGGGGGGATGCAGAAAATTCCTGAACTTCAGACAATCCTTCTGGAAACCTCTCCCAATTTTTGAGAGCAGGGTGCCAGGGTATAAAAATAAGGCTCTCAAACGCACTCTTTAGTTTACTACTAGACATGTGGAAGGACTGTCAGAGGAGTGCCTGCTGCTGTGACCTGTTGTGCACTCTGCCAGACTGCTGCTGCCGTACCTAGAAGGACTGCTTTGCTGCCTGGAGCCTGCACTGAACCTTCTGAGGCCAGCCCTACTGGTGAGCCCTGCATCTTCACCTCTACCAAGGGCTCCAGAAGTGATTCCAAGAGCTAGTTGGCCCCTGACCAGAGCCATAGGGACATAACAGGCTTCCACCATCTTGAACCTGCACATGGACCCACCCTGAGGGAATCTTGAACCCCCCAAGAGGACTCCATCCACTTGTGGACCCTTGGTTGTGATGCTGAAGGTGCCCAGGTGGCCGTTTTCTACAAAAGAGGACTTCATGCTATTTTGAACCTAAACTTTACAATTCATAACTCTGGTTCTACTGATTTGGGATTTTTTTAATGTGTTGTGTTTTCACTGTATTGCTGTTTGTGTACTGCATAAATACTTAACACATTGCCTCTAAGTCACAGCTAGTTATTCCCTTGCATATTACATCACTTACGCCATGTGACATCATAGCATTTATAACACTTATAACATCTCATTTGTAATGATGGGTGGAACTTTAGGAGTTTTATTCATGGAATTCCATGGAGCAACATAAAAACTCAGTGTGATTCCGTGGAGTTCTGCGATCTGGCAGAATTCAGGTATGGCATGCTGCTTGCGAAGGGCACCATGTGGTGTGCAAGCTTCTTTCTGCTTGAGTAGATTTTCCACTCGAGTGGCAGGTTCCTTAACGCAAACGGTTGCTACCTGTTGTGATCACTCACATTGAGAAATCTTGCAGGGAAGAGTGTTAGCACTCAAATATCCCACTAGTGAAGGTAAATTCTCGCTTGCCAACTTAACATTGGTGAGCCATGTGCGAGAGTGTGAGAAAAAAACTCTGCCAAGCAGCTGTTGGTAGAGTTTTGCCGGAACTTCGGGCCCCAAGTGGAACAAGGAGTTGGTAAAACTCTGCAAACTCTGCTGGTGGAGTAGAATTTTTCACCCAGTAATAATAATGTCTGAGAACAGAGTACATGGTAGAGTGGTGAGTTATACTTACTGTATTGTGCCGAGTGAGGTGACAAGACTTTGTATTGAGGTGCACACAGAGAGCTGGCCAGAGAGCCAGGAGCAGCACATAGACAACAAAGGGCAGGTAGGTGGATCAGATGCAGAACTCAAACAATGGAGGGCATTTGGGATGGACAAAGGAAGCAAGCTGACCACAGAGGCCAGGTGGGAGAGGTATAGTTGCACAATGGACCATGGAGGGAGGGTGAGAGGGTCAGGGGTGGTACACAGACCTCGGACAATAGGCAGGAGCAAAAGGGGCAGCACAGCAAGGTTTGAGGGCAGGTAGGAGGTGCATTGGCAGCACAAAGTACCACAGAGGGTAGGAAGGAGGTTCTGGGTCAGCACAGGCACAGTAGAAGACAGCTGAGAGGGTCAGAAGAACCAAACTGAAGACGTAGTGCAGGTGGGAGGGGAAGAGGTAGCACAACATAACACTGAGGGCAGGCAAGAGTGCCACTTCCAGTGCACAAACCACAGAGGCATATGGGAGGGGTGGTGGCAGCAAACTGAGGAAGGGGGGGCACAGGGAGGGGCATTGGCAGCACAACAGACCATGTGATGGAGGCAGGAGGTGCAGCACACGGACCAAATAGTGCATGCAGGAGAGGCAGGGTCACCACACTGAGCATGGATGGCAGGTTAATAGGGGCAGAGACAGGACAATGAAAGGCAGGTGGGAGGGGAAGGGAAGTACAGGGTCCATAGAGGACAGGTAGGAGGACAGGGGTAGCAAGATGAGCACACATGACAGACGAAAGGGGCACGGGGATCACAATGACCAATGGAGGGTAGGCATTTTTACAGGGGCAGCAACCAGAGCCTGGAGGACAGCACAGATGACCAAGGAGGACCAGTGAGAGCAGCACCGAGAGCACAACGAGCAGGATTGATGTACAACACCAGCAAGCTGATCACAGAAAGCAGGTGGGTGGGGCATAGAGAGCATGCGGGTGCAGGGACAGCACAACAAGCCATAGGGGGCAGGCTGGGCATTAGACGTCTCAGCTCTTGACATGGTTTCCCTGTCTTTTTGCTTCTGACCTCCAGTTTTGACCCCGTGCTGAATTTTGTTTTTGCTGGTTTTAGGACTCTTGGCACTTTACCGCTGCTGACCAGTGCTAAAGTGCATGTGCTCTCTGTCTAAATTGGATTGGTAATGTGTTTCTCTTTGATTGGCATATTTATTTTACTAATAAGTCACTAGTAAATTGCACCAAAAGTGCCCAGGGCCTGTAAATCAAATGCTACCAGTGGGTCAGTAGCACTAATTGTGAAACCCACATGAATGGCCCTGTAAACATGTCTCAGACCTGCCACTGCAGTGTCTGTGTGCAGTCATGAACTGACAATTTGACCTGGCAAATGTACCCACTTGCCAGGCCCAAATATTCCCTTTTACTACATGGAAGTCACCCCTAAGGTAGGCCTAAAGCAGCCCCATGTGCAGGGCGCAGTGTACATTTGGTGTTCACTATTGCAAGGCCTAGCTCTCCCACAGGCTAACATGGGGATTGCTTTGAAATATCTTTTAAGTGTCATTTCCCATTGGGACTCCATAGAGATATGAGGTTTGGGGTCTCTGAAATCACAATTTAAAAATATATCTTTAGGTAAAGTTGCTTTTAGATCACAAGTTTGAAAATGCCACTTTTAGAAAGTGGGCATTTTCTTGCTTAACCATTCTGTGCTTCTGCCTGGCTGTTGATTACACGTCTGGGTCAGACTGACATTTAAGTTGTTTGTGAATTCACTTTAGACAGTAATACAAAGGGAGCTGAGGTGTGCCCTGCATATCATGATGGGGCTTCCTGGGCTGGAGTGAGGTAGGAGCAGACACTTGCATCTGAATAGGGCTGTGCCTGTCCTTACGCAAAGCAGTCTCCAACCCCCTAGAGTGTGTCTGGGTCCAGGGCAGAGAGAGGCAGGGTTTTGTGCACTACAAAGACTTTCATTTGAAGTTTGTGTCCTTCAAATGAAGAAATGAGTATAAGTACTGGTCTGCTGACCCCCACAACTTCAGAACACTTCTGGACTGAGGACCTTCTGCCAGGGAGAAGAGCTGGATGCTTGAGGAGGACCTGCCACTGCCTGTTGCCTTCCTGTGCTCGACAATAACTTGGTACACTGTTCCATAAATAAAGAAAGAGAATCAATACACACAGAGCTAGAGATAGTCAGTAGTTAAGGAGAGCCCTCACACACCCAATAGGGTGTCAAGCTTCTTCACTGAGAAACCCCTCCACCGAGGAGATAGTAGTCAATTTATCCTGCAGACCACTTACCCCACATGAATCTAAAGCCCTCAACAGAGGCTTAGGCTTTATACCTACACCATCTGAAGATTTCTTCCGACTAAATTGTGAATGCTCCCAATTTTTTCAGGAAGATTCACCTGCATTTCTTTTTTAAGGACCAACCCCTGGTCCCTATGACCGAGGACACTGGTTTAAGGAAACCGTCCACTTTTGTTCCTCCATCACAAGCCCTTCCATGTGAGGTCCTCGCCTTTGAAAAAGCAGTCCTGTCTGACCTCGACAAGATTCAGCTGAGGCATCCATTCATCAATATATCTACATTGGAAAGGGAGGCTTTGAAGACTCTATCATCAGAACAATCAATAGTGATCAAACCAGCTTATAAAAGGGGCTGCTATAGTTATTATGGACGCTACTGACTATAGACATGAAGGTCTACGTCTCTTGAGCGATACTACTTACTGTGCACCTCTCCTATGTGACCACACTGAGAACTTGCAAACCCAGATCAGGAGTATGATTGAAGAGGCCTGCAACAATGCGTGGATCTCCCCTAAAGAAGCTGAGTTCTTTGGTACTGCTCACCCCCGTATTCCATATTTTTATTGCCTTCCCAAAATACATAAGGGTACATTTCCCCCGCCGGGGCGCCCAATTGTATCAGGAATTGCTCAGTCCTAGAACCGCTGTCTACATTTTGTGACCACTTTCTCCAAACCTTGGTGAAGAATTCAAGCACTTTCCTAAAAGACACCAAAGATGTCCTTAATTTAATTGAATCCATCAATTCAAGTACTGAGGGCCAGGCCTTGATTACTTTGTATGTAGAAGCCCTGTATACTAATATACCACAGGAAGCCACCCTACGAGTTGTTGAGTCTGCTCTTCTTCAAAGCCCATGGACCTCGTCTACCCCTATACAGTTTGTTATGCAATGCGCTACACTAGCCATAACTAAGAATTTTTTCAAGTTTGAGGACTCTCTTTACCACCAAGTCTGAGGTACATCCATGGGTAGTACATTCACACCAAGTCTAGCCTGTCTTTACATGTATGACTTTGAATTTTTTTTTATTCTACCGACATCTAATCCCTTCCATGATGGGATTAAGTTGTGGCGCAGATATATCGATGATATCCTCATTGTATGGCAGAGAACTCTTGAGGCTGTGAATCTCTTTACAAATTGGGCCAATACTTTAGACCCCTTTTTGAGATTCACGGCTCACACTTCATCTAAACAGGTTTCCTTCTTGGACTTGTTGATTAGAATTAACAACGGCAAGCTTGTGACTGATACTTACCATAAGAGTACCAACCGCAATAGCTTACTACTTTATGACAATCACCATCCTAAGGCCCTACATGACAATCTTCCTTTTGGCCAGTTCTTGAGGCTACGCCATAATTGCAGCTCTGTACTATTATTTGATATTCATGCCCAGGACCTGAAACGTAAGCGTCGCAATAGACATTACCCCCAGAGCGTTATCAACCCTGCCTGTAAGAGGGCTCGCAATAACCACAGGGATGCATTATTGGCACCAGTGGTCAAGGAACCAGATACTCACCTGACATGTGTATCGACATTCACCCCCCTGTCTAATACCGTCAAAAAACGTATTAATAATGGTTGGACCATCTTACAGAGCGGTGGCACACGTATAGCTAGGCCCCTTTTTGCATTCAAAAGGTCTACTAATATCAAAGACCTGGTGGTTCATACACATGCCCGTCAAAAACGGGACCTGTCGGTACAGACTTCCCTATAGAACCTTCCTCCTGTCACTGGCCACTGTCCTTGTGGCACTTGTAATGTCTGCCCCCTCACCATTAGGCAGATTGGACTTGAAATACATTGGGGTTTGGCACCTTAACAGACATACCAACTGCAATACATGACATTGTATCTACATGATTACCTGTCCTTGTGATCTACGCTATATTGGTATGATAACAAGGCCTGTAAAACAGAGGATTAATGAACATCGGAGCAACATTAGGTGCTCCCGCATCACTACTAAATTTAGTTCTCATTTTTTAGAAGCACATCATGGTCCTGACGACTTATGGTGGATTGTACTACAAGCTCCTAGGCTAGCTAATAATGACCATAAATACTGACTTTGTTATTGCTCCATTTATTCTTCAAAAATGGCTGCCGTGTAGTGCCGATGTCTTGTTTGCACTACAGACCATTGTTTCTTATTGGCCCGTGTATACCACCAAGATGGCCGCCTCGTAATACCTATACGCTAGCCCTCTTTTTATGTCTGCTGTCAACCTGCTGGCCCGATGGGATAGCGTCAGAGGAACGTTGGGCATTTCCAACGTAAGGAACCACTTCCTGGTTTTACGTGTGTGATCGTGTCTGATTGCTTTCTTATATTAGGATCGGAACCGCGACCCCTCATTATTTCCAGGAGCGCTGCCGGGTAGGTCTACGCCACAGACCAGGGATTACCAAGTGTGAATACTTTTGGTCACTTTGACAATTTACTTTAAGTACTGATTTACTCGGGATGGAGGAGACGAGTGTTTTTTCTGTTTACCTTCTTTTCATTACCCAGCTGGCTATACTAATCATGACTCTGTGAAACTGATTGTGGGTTTACAGTTGCTAGTAAGTCCCACCCCAGTTATCCAAGATTGGACATAGCATCACTAATTCTACTCTCACAATAGCTCAAAGTCAAAGTCAAAGTCAAAATACTTTATTTCGATAAATAAATATCATAAAAAGGCATAAAAAAAAGTACAATCAAATATTACAAGCAATCAACAATTCATATTATCTACAAAATTTAAAAGGGGGGTCAGTAAAGTAAAACCTCCTAAAATCATCATTTAACGTGAAACATTAATATTCTCCCAGATTCACAGAAATTACATTTCCTATACAAAATTAATTAATCACTCAATTCATTCCAATAAAATAATCGGATTGATGGCGAACTTCTTTTTCTTAACCCTAACAGCTCCCACTAAAAAACTAGCAACATGGAACATAATCCTAGGGGTCTGCAATAACTGTAAGAACAAGAGGGCAGGTTTAACCTGTATAAACCCCTCCTCCTTTAAAATTGGGAACAAATATTTCTTTCTTAAGGCCGCGTAATGGTCACAGAATAATAGAAAATGCATTGTATTCTGGATCGAAAAATTATCACAATTACACGGCGTTCCTTTTTCCGGAGGAGACCAGGTTTGAAAGTGGCCAAGAGTTAGATGGATCAGGTTAAACCGAAAGCGTGTGAGTAGAAACCGGTGAAAAGGTTGATTTACAATAGACAAATATAATTCAGGGCCCACATAGGTACTCAAAATGATACTGGCCCGCACCGATGGTTTCTCATATTCGACTTGTTCTCTTTCTAAATATAACAGATCTTTCATCATGCTTTTAATCAGACCAATATCTTTAACAGTTATTGATTCCGGGGAATAAAAAAGATCCGATCTCCCTAATCTAGCAAAACAATTTTTGATATAAACTAGCCACGCTATTTTATTTACTTTATCCAGCTGCAGGCAATCTTTTAAAATGGAGTGGTTGAGCGGAATTTCTTGATTCAGCCAGATCTTTAGCCAGGCTAGAACGGGGGCCAGTTTGATCAAGTCTGAAATGTAGCCCACACCCAATTCAGTATGGACAATGTGTGTGGAAGTAGACTGGGGAAGAGAGAGAACCGATCTTAGAAATTTATTTTCCGTGATCTGTATACTTTCCATAGAGCAATAGCCCCATATCGCACTTCCATACGTTGCTATTGCAAGGCATTTTGCTTCATAAATTTTTAGCAAACTAACAATTGGCCTCGCCCCGAGTTTATTCATAAAACCCCGAAGAGCAGAAGACGACTTTACAAGGGCAACATTTCTATTTTTTATCTGGGGGCCCCAGGAGCCTTTCTCATCGAAAGTGATCCCTAAGTATGGAAATATTGCTACTCTACACAATTCTTGCCTCCCACAAGTAAAAATTTTGGGGCGTTTATTTTTATTACCCTTACCCATAATCATAATCTGGGACTTTTTAACGTTGATCTTTAAATCCAGGGAAGTCAGAAAAACCTCAAAGGCGTCCAATAATCGTTGAAGACCAACACCAGTACGAGAGAGCAGGACAGCATCGTCCGCGTATAGGAGGACCGGAATACCAAGTTCTCCTATCCGAGGGGTGTCCTGGGTAGCATCTTTTAATGTGGATTCCAGGGCATTTATATAAATAGTAAAAAGGAGGGGAGCCAGAATGCACCCCTGCCTGACTCCCCTTTCTGAGGTAAAGTGGCTAGTGCATCGCCCCGCAGTAGTAACTCTAACAGAAGCTGTTAGGTCAGTATGTAAATCTACTAAGAGGTTAACAAGAGCCTTGTCCAGTCCCATGTTAAGTAAGATTTTCCATAATTTAGATCGATTTACAAGATCAAAGGCTGACGAGAGGTCGATGAACCCCAGATACATGGAACCCTCCTTCGCCTTCGTGTATTTCTCTATTAATAAATACAAATTCTAACCTTGATCTATAGTACTCCTTTTAGGTCTAAAACCATACTGCACATCTGCTAGGACCCCTTTCTCTGTTAACCAATCGTTCAATTTATTGAAAATAACTCGACCTAAAATTTTCACTGAGGAATCAATCAGTGAAATCGGTCTGTAACAAGATGGGTCTTGCCTATTACCCTTTTTAAACACTGGTATAATTATAGATTTCTTCCAGGAAGACAGGATTTTATCAAATGCAAGATTATTAAAAACCTTGCATAATACCTTAGACCAAAATTTTGGAAAACTTTTAAAAACGTCCCCAGGTACCCCATCTGGGCCTGGGGCTTTGTTTTTTGTGGTTAGGTCTATAGCCCTTTCAACATCTGCAACTGCAAAAATAACTGCATCCTTGTCAGGGAAGATTACCCCAACATCATCTGCTAAAATTCCACCAGGAGGACCAGTATTAGAGTATATCTGACTAAAGTGTTTTATCCAGCCCTCATCTGGAATGTTTGCCTCTAAACGAGTATTAGTTTCATCAGAAAAAAAGGGCTGATTTATTATTTTCCAGAATAAACCACTGTTTTTTAAGGTATCTGGATCCAAGAGTTGAGCCAAGGCGTTATCTTTCAGAGTCCTTTTCCTCTCTAGAATAGTTTTTTTATACACTTTCCTAGCATTTACTATTTTTGATCGATCTTTAGGAATAGTTTTTAATGCCTTAAGTAGTACACCATGTGCTTTAGAGCATTCCTTATCAAACCATCTATTGCCCTCTAGCGCCTTCTGGCTAGGTTTAGCCTGAAGACTACGATTAATTTCTAAGCAAATCTGATCAAATGCTACTATAACCTCCTTAGGATCTGGATTTTCCGCTAGACATATAGAGATTTCATCCTCCACTTTAGATAAGACCTCCTGGAAAAAAGTTTCAGGGACTATTTTTGTCCACTTCAACCTACGATTCTGGTCTTTAACTTTAAGGTTCAAGCCCCCACTCTCTGCGACTAATTTGAGAGAAATCAGTTCAGTGTTCTTAAAAACAAGTACAACAGGATTATGATCACTAAAAACTGACACCTCAGTACAATAATCTAAAACACTATTTAATAAAAAAGAAGACAAAAAAATATAATCTATAATAGTACCATTTTCTTTGCCCTTAAACGTAGGGGACCTACTATTCCCATCTCCACAGCCAGACTCATATAAATTCCATTTAGCGAGGAAAAGCTCAAGATAATCCCCCTGCCTAGTATGTTCTGGATGAGCAGTTGAGGAAAAGGGAGGGCCTTCCTCATCCCTCCTAATACATGGTAGGGTACATGGATGTATGTTAAAGTCCCCAAGTAATATTAACTCAAATGTATTAACATTTATACTATAGACTGACAAAAATTTATCCAAGTCATCCAGGTTTTGACTGGTGCAATCATTAGCATGCGAATTATAAAAATTTATAAAAAGGATCTTACCCTTATCCTGGGTGGAAAGCTCAACAATTAAACAATTTATTGAGCCCGAGGGGCATTGAGTTAAGGTACCTTTCATATCCAGTTTGAAAAGGCTTAATAGTCCCCCCTTAGGTCTTCCTGCCACACTATTTGTAGCTGGAATGCAAAAATGACAAAAGCCATCTAAAGAAAAGCTATTCGTTTGATCCCAAGTCTCTTGTAAAGCAATAACGTCAAAGGATTTTAGTGTCCTTTCCCATTCGGCTATCCCAGACTTGCTCTTTAAACCAGCAATGTTCCATGTAGCAATCTTGATGGACGATGCTGAAGACTGGGAAGAAATTCCCAAGACGTTTGGCAGTCAATCATTTTCCTCCATAGAAGATAAAGCAGCATACCGATTGTGGAGAGGTAAAGTGTTAACGGTCTGCCTGTAAGACAACTGATGATGACTTGGCTCCCCCCTAATTTGAGACCGGGACATATTCACAAATACATTCGGGGTACAGGCATCCATACCTCTTCCGTTCTCATTTGAACATTGCCCTTGCACATACAACGAGCGACATTGAGTATTGGCCCCATGATTATAAAAGAAGCCAAGAGGTCTAGCAAGAACCGCATTTTCTAGAGTTGGCAAAATTGCAGCTCTCAGAAGCACTGTTGCCACGTGTTGTGGGTGTTTAAAATTTATAATAATACAGTCTCCACCTCTATTTTTAGGGCCATTGCCAATCCAGCTAACTCTGCGGGTAAATAAAATGTCATTTGCAAGAGCACAAGGAAATCCACAGTTCTTATTCAACCAAGCAAGCGTCTTGTTTTTAAGAGCAGGATACTTTTCTACCCCAGAACCATTCAAGCACAAGTCAACCTCTGGGACATTTGTTAAAACCACAGTATATGGTGCACATTCTGGCGGGAGATTAATAGAATTATGTCGCCTAATTATACTTCTTCTGTCAATGGCTGTCCCTCTTATAGTGTCCTGAGTACTCCTTTGTATTGATCGTGGTTGACTAAATGTATTTTGTGCACTAGCCGACGCTACTGGCGATGTGGACGAGGATGAGGCGGTCGGCACACTTACAGTCGGTGGGGCCTGGACAATAACCCCCAAGCCCTCCACCCTATTACTGACTATAGAGTGTATAACTGAACCCACTGGGCGGTTATCCATAGAGCCTATTGAGTCTAAGTGGGTAATCGGAGGAACAGTGGACCGAGTCAGACAAGATTCTACAAGGCCTTCCAGTCTAGTAACCCTAAGAAGCACTCATTCTACCTTGGCCACCAGGGGGCTGATCAGTACTTCCAATTTAGATTCAAGGATTGTAACCAGAAGATCAATTTGACTTGAGTGCAGACTAGTCCCCTCAATAATATTGGTGGGCTCAGGGACATTTCCCCTATTGGTTGCTGTTGGGCCAGCTTTTTTTGGCTTCCGGCACCCTGCTTTCTTGACCGGCCCCTTCCTACAGGCACGTACCGCTCCCCTAGTGGGAGATTGAATAAGAGGAGACCTTGATGGTAATGTCCGATCCTGTACTTGAATAGGTTCGGAACAACAAACCTGCTCTACCACAGAAACATCAATATTTAAATCGTGCTCATTGTTGGAAATAGTCGAGACACTCTGAGACATTGATGTAGAGGGTAAGCACTGCCTTATGGGAGATGTTTCTGGACTAACCCTACTTAATGATGATCTCCTATCTTTGTTAATTTTACTAACTACCTTAAAAAGATAGTTATCCAAGGTCTTTGAGTCATTATTTGTAGCCATTTTAGAGGACCTCAGTTTGGACATGATGGAAACAGCGGACAAGGCGGGGCTCTGGGCGATTTGTAGGCGCCTCCTGGCGCTGGCACCGGGAGCCACGCGCCGCCGCTAAGGCTACCGGGAGTAAAAGTCCTGGGGCGGCGACGTGGGAGATGGTACTTGCTGGGGGGGTAATGGCAGCCCTGGACTCTTGGTGGTGGCGATGGCAGTGACGGCAAGGGTGGCGTGGTTCAGGTAGTTCAAAACAGCTTACACCAAGAATGATAGAAAGGTCAAAAGTTTTTGAAACATCATAGCTTTTTAGAAAGTTCTCACCACGTCTTAACCCCAAATAATTAATTACCAAGAGCAGGCCCTGTTTGGGGTTGCAGGAGCAGACGAGGAGGCGGCCAGGCGGGACACACGGGGGTCAACGGATCCCTCTACACGCCCGGGGGGGACCCTGCAGCGAACGGCTCTCGGAGGCTCTCGGAGGAGCCTAGGATGGGAAGCCCCAGTGCTCAGAACCAGCGGGCGGGGAGGGTGGGGGCCCGCAGGAGATGACGCAAGCATGAAGATGGTAGAGGCCGGGTGACAGTAGGCGGCGGAGCGCGCCACAAAAAAGCTGCTGAGACGAAAACGCGGCGTCCGCACAGGCTGAACCTGCCTTGGGAAAGATCTCCTCAGCAGCGCTTCCTCCACGGTCGCCGGGGTCCTGCTGCCACTTCCGACCCGGGCGTCGTAAAACACTTGGTACCCCCAGGGAGTCTGTTGTTTATCCCCAGTCTGCTGCTCGGCTGTCCTCGGGGCTCCTCGGGATGTGTCGTGTTACGGTCCAAGTTGGCGATCAGGGTGAAATGAATGGATAGAGGAAACGAAAAAAAGCTGGTATAATTAGCTCCACCAAGCTCCTCGCCTCAAGATTATCCTTGGCGGGGTTTTTCCCTCGCGCCCCCCCAAGTGCAGCAGTAGCGGTGGTGGGGCAGCGGCACCGGCACCGTGCTCTGCGCCGCGCTGCACTCCGACTCTGGCTCCGACCCCGACTCCGACTCCGACGTGAGCCACCCGGCACCTGCGGCACCTGCGTGAGGGGAGTGTTCTCACAATAGCTATTTTGATTTTGATCTAGGAGGGACACAGTAATTCATCTGAGATTGATGCTACTTTTTTATGATACCTTTCGGTGGCAACTTGTGATTGTGTATCCAACTTTTGTATTCCTCTAATGTTTTTGTGCCTAGCCTTGCTCCCTTGGTTTGAGGCTTGCGCATTCCTATGAAGTCCATACTCTGCAATGGGATGGTAAGCCTGATTTTGTTACTTCCTTATGTGCCACGCCTGGGACTGGTTTTTAATTGTTTGATCACTCTCCTTTAGCTCTCACCATGTACTTTAATTCCTTCACTAATGAATCTTTCTGTTCCCACGCAGGGCGACTGGCTTACCAACTGACTATGACGGGCAGTCTTCATTAAGTAAGTGACCATCCAGCACTTATTTTTTTACATTAGTATAGGAGAAGTAGTAGCAACGGTCATGAAGAAGCATCACGGGATCACTACTACCACTCAGAAGCGAAACATGTTGACCAATTTTTTTAGGATTTAGGGCACTACCTTTTTTATGTGTGTGGAGTGCAGTGAAACATTATTCCCATCAGCACTCCCCTTTCTTCCTTTTAATCTTGGCCTGAACCTATCTCTGACTTATTAAATGTCATGCTTATGGGTCTGAGCCAATTTGAACTTTTTCCCTCTCTCCTACATATTTCAACAGTCAGTATTCATCCTAGGTCGAACCAAATTTGGTAGATGATCTCCGGTTAAGTACCACCACCGTAATAGGGGTGGCCCGTCAGACATTGAGGCACCGGTCTGACGAGGAGATTGCCCAGTGATGAAGGTTGACACCCTATTAGGTGTGTGAGGGCTCTCCTTAACTACTGACTATCTCTAGCCCTGTGTGTATTGCTTCTCTTTCTTTATTTATGGAACAGTATGCCAAGTTATTGTACTCATTAGATTTGGGAGATTGTACACTGGACCAACAACCTCCCAGTCCCCTTATTTTCTTTGCTTTCCTGTGCTGGCCTGCTGCTGCTTCTTCTGCCTTAGGGGTGAAAGGACTGGACTTTGGTTTCTACATCCTGTTTTCCAAGGTTCTCCAAGGGCTTTACCTGATCTTGCTCCTGTTTTGAAGTCTCAGGGACATCAAAGACATTATCTGCAGTGCCTGGGTTCTTTTGCTGAGTGTCCTGACTTGCTAAGTGGTGCCAAATCCAATTCCTGGGCCTTTAGAAGTGGAAGCTGGTAACCTACTGGGGAAAATCCATGCAATGATGCGTGCGCATCAGAAAAATCAACACAGCACCTGTCCTGTGGCCTAAAATTCAACACAGTACCTACCTCATGGCTGGAGAATTGACTCCGTGCCTGTTCTCAATGCGGACCCTTCACACAGTGTGTTGGAATCATTGAAACCTTTCTTGCATCGACCCTGGGTGTCAAATCTTCACCACTGCAGCATGGACCTGGGGATGCATGTCTGGAAATTGCATAGTTCTCCTGCGGGGAAAGACTAATGCATCACCAACCAGTGGGAAAAGAATCGATGCACTTCCTCCCTTGCGAGTAAGGAATTGATGTTTGTTTTTCTCATGTATCACCTCTCCTGCGGCTTATTTTTGACACATACCAGGTACTTGGTGCTAAAACAATGTATCCATTGATTCTTATGGATTAAGACTCTTAACTTTAAAAATTGGTATCTTTTCTTGTGTATGTTGGATTTTTGTCATTTTGGTCATGTTTTATTCAGATAAATATTGGCTATTTTTCTAAATTGATGTGGACTACTTTTGTGGTGTTTTCGCTGTATTATTGTGTGGGTGTACAAATACTTTACACATTGCCTCTGAGATAAGCCTAAGTGCTTGTGCCAAGCTACCAAGTGGGCGATCAGGGGTTATCTTAGGTGTGTGACTCTCTTACCATGAGTAGAGTGAGGGCCCCTACTTGAACAGGGTGTAAACTGACTGCCAACTAGAGACCCCATTTCTAACAGAGAGCAGAAGGATCGTAGAGATAAATTAGGATTAGCAGAGACAGCACACGGAGTACAGCAGACAGGCGGGTAGGGCAATGGAAGCAATTTGACGACAAAGTCCTGGAGGGAGGGACAGGGATAGCAGAGCACATAGGGTAGGCAGGATGTTAGGGGTAGAAAGCTGAGCACTGAGGTCCTGATTCACAAAGGTAAACTTAAACTTTTGTTTAAGTTTTATGATTTTAGCAACTTATAAAAGGATTTTGTACGTAGAATCTTTAGAAGCTGAGCATGGAGGGCAGGTTGGAGGAACAGAGGCAGCACAATGGACCACTGAGGGCATATGGAGGGGTAAGGGAGTTGATGCAGCATATGGACCAGGAGGACTGGTGGGAGGGACAAGGCAGCAAGGTGAGCAAAGAGGGCAGGAGGGGCAGCACAAGAGATGACAAAGTAGGCAGGGGAAGCATATTGATCACAGAGGGCAGGTCAGAAAGGGAGAGGTAGCAAACTGAACACAGAAGACACGAGGGGGAGGCAGTGGCAGCACCATGGACCATGGGGTGTGTGTGGGAGGGACATTGGAATCACAGAGCATGGAGGTCAGTCAAGAGCAGCAGGTGCAGCATACAAAATCAGAAAGGACAGGCAGGGGGACAAGGGGCAGCACAATGGATCACAGAGGGCAGGAATTAGTTGCAGGGCTTCACAGGGACCACAGAGAGTTGGCAAGAGAGGCAAGGGCAATAAACTGAGCACAGAGGGAAGGTAGAATTGCCAGGGGTAGCCAAAGGACCATTGATGGCAGGGTGAAGTGATAGAGGCAATACAGAGACAATGGGGGGCACATGGGAGGGTCGTGGGCAGCACACTGAGAAAAGAGAGCAGGCAGGAGGGGAAGGAGCATCACAAGAGACCACAGAGGGGCAGGGAGCAGGGCAGGACGGAGGGGAGGGGCAGCACACAGACAACAAAGTGAAAGTGGGAAGGGTGATGTAAGCATGCTAAACATTGAATACAGGCAGGACTGCAGGAGTAACAAAGGACCACAGACTGCAGGCAAAAGTGATAGTGGCATCAAACGGTGCACGGTTGTCAGATGGGGCAATGGCAGAACAATGGACCATTGAGGGCATGCGTGAGGGGCAGCAAGCAGACTATGGAGGGAAGACAGGAGTGACAGAGGCTGCACAAGAACCACAGAAAGCTGGTGGGGTAGGCAGGTGCAGCATGGTGAGCATGGAGAACAGATGGAACAGACAGAGGCAGCACAACATACCATAGACAGGAGGGGGTGGGGAAGAACACAGACCATAAGGCTAGGCAGGAGGCACAGGGGCAGAAAGCTAAGCCGGATGCTGGCAGAAGTGGTTGAATCAGCAAAATTTACTATGGAGTGCAGGTGGAACCAACATGTGCAGAAAGCAAAGCATGAGCTGTAAGGACAGCACAGTGAATCAGAGGGTTATCACAGGACCGAGCCCACAGAATGCAGGAAGGAAGGTCAGGAAGCTGAGCATGAAGGGCACCCAGGAGTGTTAGGGACAGAACAAAGGATCACAGAGGGAAATCAGAAGTAGCAAGGTAGCACAGGGACAATGGAGGGTTGGTAGGAGAGACAAGGGCCACTATCTGAAAATAGACTGCAGGAAAGAGGGGCAGAGCCATCCTAATGGCCATCGAAGACCAGCAGTAGAGGCAGCATACAGATGAGAGATGGGAGAGCAAAGGGCATATAAGCAAACAGAGAAGGCTGGAAGGCTATGGCAACACAACCGATCCCAAAGATCGGTCATTAGGTGCAAGGGTAGTACATGGAGCAAGAGGCAAAATAGGCAGGGTACACAGACCACCAATTTCAAGAGTACAGGTAGGAAGGTCAGGAGCAGCACAAGGAACCATGAAGAGAAGGAGACAGAACAGCAATCTGAACATGTATGGAAGGGGAAATGGGCAAATGCAGCACAAAGTTCTAAGGGCAGCAGGAGGGAGGACAGGGGTAGCATAAGGACCACCGAGGTGAGGAGAGAGGGGCAAGACAACATGCTCTGGAGAGCAGTTGGGAGGGGCAGGGGCAACAAGCTGAGCACACAGGGTAGGTGGGAGGGGCAAAAGGAGTACAACATACCAAGGATGGAAGGCAGAGTCAAACCAAGGAAAATGGAGGTGAGGTGAGAGGGACAGGAGGAGCAAGTTCAGCACAGAAGGGAAGCAGGAGTGGCAAGGACAGCACACGGATTATGTAGGGCAGGCAGGAGGGGAATAGACACCAAAATTAGCATGGCAGGCAGACTGCAGGGGAGCACAACAGACCATGATGGTCAAGTATTGAGGGATGGAACAACACAAGGACCATAGGGAGCAAGCAGGAAAAGCAGAAGCAGCAAGCTGAGCATGAAGGGTGAGCAGGAGGGGCAGGGATAGTACAATTGACAATGAGGGGCACACTGAAGGGGCAAGAAACGAGCAAGGATTATGGAGGACGAGCAGGAGGAGCAGCAAGCAGAACAAAGAGGGCAGGTGGGAGGGGCAGCATTCTGAGCACTGAGGTCAGGTGGGAGGGACTACATCAAAGGCAAGGCAAAATGAGACAGAACAGAAAGCTAAGCATGAAGGGCAGGCAGGAGTGGTAGGGACAGGCCAAAGAAGGTAGCAAGAGAGGCAGCAAGCTAAGCATGGAAGGCAGGGAACACAAAGAGTATGTGGGAGTGGCAGGGGCACCACAACAGATTTAGGAGTTCGGGTGGGAGGTGGAAGGGGCAGCACAGGAACCAGAAAGGACAGGCAAAAGTGGTAGGGGAAGCTATCTGAGCACAGAGGGCAAGTGGGAGAGCCAGTGGCAGCACACAGAAGACAGAGGACTGGTAGGAGGGCAAGGTGCAGCACAAGGATCTTTGAGGGCAGGTGGGGTGGGCAAGGGAAGCAAGCTGACCACATAGGGCAGGTGGGAGATGCCGAGGCAGCACCCGGAACATGGAGTGCATGACATGAGATCATGGGTAGCAATCTGACCATGGAGGGCAGGCAGCAGAGACAGGCACAGCACAGTCGACAACAGACCGTAGACGAGTGGGTCAAGGGCAGCTTTTGCACCATAGATGGCAGGCAGGTGGGACAAGGGAAGCAAGTTCAGAATGGAGGACAGGTGGGGAGCGGTAGTGGCATACAAAGGACCTCAGAAGGCAGGCAGGAGGGACAGTGTCAGCAGGTAGGCCACTGAGGGCAGGTTGGAGAGACCCTGCACCAAACTGAGCGGAGAGTGGAGATGGGCAGGGGCAACACAATGTACCACTGAGGGCAAGTGGTAAGGGCAGGTGCAGCACACTGGACCATGACGGGCAGGCAGTGTTTCAGGAGGCAGCAAGCTAAGCAAAGATGGCAGTTGTGAGGAGTTGGGCACCACAAATGACTACAGTTGTATTCCATGAGCTTTGCATGTCTCCTAGATAAGCCTTGGCTGCTCAGCTACAGCTACCCCTAAACAGCCTGGCTTCTAGACACTGACTACATTTCACTAATAAGGGATAACTGGACCTGGCATTAGGTGTGTCTTTGGTACCCACTACAAACTAGGCCAGCCTCCTACACAATTAAAGCAGAAAGGGCAGGTTTGAATGCAGGACCAGCAATCTGACAACAGAAGGCAGGTGAGAGCTCCAGTTCAATCGATCATGGAGGGCCGGGGCAGCATACACACCATGGAAGGCAGGTGAGAGGGGCTGGTGCAACAATCTGAGCAAGGAGGGTTGGTGAAAGGAGTAGGGACAGCACACTGAGGCACAGGGGGAGGTGCAGGGATTGTGGTAGCACTGTGGTCACAGAGTTCATTCTGGAACTGCAGGGGAAGTCCAAGGTACCACAGAGGGCTGGCAAGAGAGTCGGGGACAGCACACATCCCACAGCAAACAAGTTGGAGGGGCAGGAGCAGCAAGTTGAGCACAGGATCATGGTGGCAGGGGCAGGGTTAAAAACCAAGGGCAGGCAGGAGTCAGCCAACAAACCATAGAGGACAGGTGGGAGGGGCAAGACCAGCACATGGAGCACCAGGGCAAGTGTGAAAGCACAAGACAGCAAATTGAGCATGGAGTGCAAGCGGCAGGGGCAGAACAATAGACCATGAAAAGAAGGCAGGAGAGGCAGGGGCATAACAGAGCACAGTGTGTTGGTAGAAGGGACAGTAGCAGCAAGCTGAGCAAATAGGGCAATTAAAACATGCAAGAGGGGCACAAGGGACAGCATGGTGAAGGCAGGATTGGCAGGGACAGAACAAAGAGCATAGTGTGCAGGTGAGTGGAATGGAATGGGGACAATAAGGGCAGGCTGGAGGTGCAGGGCAGCTCAATGGACCATCAAGGTCATCACGGGGCATCAGGGGCAATCATGACCAGGAGGGGTAGTACATGAAGCATGGGGTCAGGCAAGAGTGGCAGTGTCAGCTCAACACACCATAGAGGGCATGTAGGAGTGGCAGGAGCAGCACTGGGCTTAGAGGGCAGGTGGGAGAGACCATGGTAGACCTTGACACTGGATCGCAGGAAGAAGAGAAAGGGCCAGCAAGCAGTTGACCTAATGTATGTGAAGGGGGTAGCACAACAAACCACTGAAGGCATGTGTGAGGGGCATAGAGAGCACATTGACCACTGAGGGAAGGTGGGAGGAGCAGCAAGCTGAGCATGGAAACAGATGGGATGAGCATAGACAGGGCAAAAGATGAAGGGCAGGTGGAAGGAGCAGGGGCAGCACTAGGACCCTGATGAAAGGCAGGAGGGGCAGGGGCAGAAAGCTGAGCATAGAAGGCAGGCAGGAGAGGAAGAGAGAGGGGGAAGGAAAACATATGGTCCATTGAGGGGAGAGGGGCAGAGGCAGCAAGCTGAGCATGAACGGCAGGCAGACACATCAGGGGCAATGCAACAGACCACAAAGGAAAGGCAGGGGTAGTAGGGCAGCACATGGACAATAGAGGGTAGACTGGTGGGACCGGGACAACAACAGGCCACAAGGAGCAGTCAGAATGGCAGTACATGAATCACTGAGGGCAGGCAGAAGGGATAGGGACAAGAAGCTGAGCATGTACAGCAGACAGGAGGGGCGGTTATAGCACAACATACCACAAAAAATATTTAAGGTGCAGACCAACAAGCTAGAAGACAGAAGGGTTGGGGCAGAACAGCAAACCATGGAGGGTAATCTGTAGAGGGCGGGGCTGCACCTGCACTACAGAGGGCAGACAGGAGAATCAAGAACATCAAGCTGAGCACAACCAGCCAGAGAGAGAGAGAGAAATAGAGAGACAAGGCAATGCAGATGACCATTGAGGATGGGCAAGCTGTGCATTCACTGCAGGTGAGGGTGGCCAAGAGCAGCACAACATACCACAGAGAGAAAGCGGGAGAGAAAATGCCTGCACATGGAACCCGGAGGGCAAGAGGGAGTGCCAGGAGCAGCACAAAGAAAACACATGGCTAGGGCATCAAACTGAGCATGAAGGCACATGGAGTAGCAGGTGTAGCACAAGAGAGCAGGTGGCAGCGTCAAGGACAGTACATAGACCATGGAAGACAGGCGGGAGGGGCAGGGGCAACAAGTTGAGCATGGAGGACAAGCATGATGGGTAAGTGCAGCACAGAGAGCAGGTAAGATGGACTGGTGCAGCTATCTGAGCACAGAGGGCAGGAGGGAGAGTTGAGAGCAGCACATCATACAATTGAGGGCAGGCAAAAGTGACAGGGGCAGCAGATGAACCACATAGGTGAGGTAGGAGGGCCTGTGGCAGCAAGCTGAGCATGGAGGACAGGCAGGTTAGCAGGTTATTTGTGTATATATATATATACATATATATACATATATATGTATATATATATGTATATATATATATATATAGACACACACATATATACATACACATACACATATATATATATGTATACATAAATACACATATATATGCCTATTTATAATTAATTTTATTGAAATATATATTTTTATTGATTTCAGCAATATTTTTGCTCATGATATTGTTTTTGTGGTTTTGGTCGTATTTCTCTCGTTTTATTATACTGATAATTGTATACATTTTTTATTTTTAATATTTTTTATGGCTATTGTTTTGTAGTCGATGTTTGTGATTTTGAGTTCTATGTTTAGGTTGGCAATATTTCTGTTAACAATAATTTGTTTGTGAGATATTTCTATGCTGATATTGATCTCTATATTGTGTCCTAGAAGTGTAGCAGAATTTCAACCATTATTGCTACATATAGGATAAAGCTAGTCCATTGTGTAGGAGCTGCTTCACTTCTGCTTCTCAGAAAAAACTCCATACCTCAGGTTCTGTCAGACAAATTGGACAGATAATATAACAGCACACATCCTCATGTGTGCCCTATTGTCCAGTGCTGCCTTTAAGCCCCAAATCTGTAACTTGTACCTTTTCCGGCCCCACTTAGTCTTATATCGGCATCCTTCCCTGTATAATGATTGCTATAAAACTTACATTATACTTGTTTGATTAGGTTTCAAAAACACCATGTTCTACTCTGTTACTTCGAGTAGATATATTCCTTTTTAAATTAAATTTAGATGATGAAATGTCAATGATTAACCAGGACAAGTTATTTTTGTGCTACATTGGCAGTCATCTCATTGTTGGAAAATAGGCAATTAAAAGACTAATTCTAGTGCACCTCAAAATAGTTAAAAATTAACATTAGTTCTATTAAAAAGAAAAGGGAGCTGTAGAGGGCTATAAAAGGAGAGGTTGCCCAGGCTTCCAGGACCTTTAAGTCTGGACCACTTTGATTTGCATAGTGCCCAATGTCACAAATGCAAATTCTGGAAACTTGGAAAAACACCTCCCTGTAATTCAATATTAATAAAATACTATAACAATTGTTTCTCCCAATAAAACACAGTAACGCAGTCATAGAGGTGATCGTGCAATTTGAATGACGAATTAGAGGGATGACAGAAGGAAAATAGGGCTTGCCTGGCACAGCTTGAAATATAAGAATAATGTATTTACTTTTAGAAACTTGTTAGGTTTCGTCTCATTCGATTTTCATCCTGACAGACATTTACCAGGATCCAATGCTGTGATACACTTGACCTACAGAAATTAAGATTCAGATGAGTTTATTTTTCACGCAACCCAATGTGCTGCACTGCTCTGGGCCAGAGGGAATAGCGCAGATTGGCATGCTGCTGTCATTTGTTCGGCAACACATAATCAAGCTACCTAATTCAATGCACAACTTTGAACCATGGTGCAGAGGTGAGAGTATGTTGTCTAGCATGGAAATGTTATTGGAAGCACACACTTCCACTACAAAGTAGTATGCCTAGACAGATTCCGGAGGATTCCATGCATTAAATGTGCTTTGTGAACTTCAGCACACATGCAATGCGCTAGGTATTTCGAGAGCAGATGTCCCCTTGTTTATGCAGCAGTTTTTGATGCAAAGTCTGATCTGGCTTTCTTAGTAGTTTTCACTTTGCCTCAAAATCTATGGGTGAGATTTTGCATCACAATCTATGGATGAGAAGGAGCACAGTTAAATGTATACCATGTAGTATGGTGGGACGAGTGTGAAAAGTATGGTTCTGGCACCTTTACTGAATAGCATTCAAGCAAAAAAGCTAATCTGTGGTACGAAGGAAGGTTGTTGCAGAGCCATAGTTCATGTGCAGAGAAAGCCTTTTGGCATGCACCTCCTTTTTTAGTCTTTTCTTTTCCCAGACCAGTTATGGTTATGGAAGTATTTGTGCAACTTGATTGAGTGTCTTAGCAAATGTAGCCATTTTTATTCAAGTGGAGTGGCTCATCAGTCACACACAAACTTTGAAGTGAATTCGGACAGGGAAAAGCCACAAATGTAATGCTTTCTAGATAGGGGAGAACTTTTCACAATGTTAGCAGTATGGGCCTGATTTGCAAAGGTATCACTTACACTTTTGTGTAAGTTCATAATTGTTTGCTGTTCTCACTGGTATTTTACTAGTGGTATCTTTACATCTTCAGAATCTCATCACATAAAAAGATAGGAAAGTTCTGTGTAAGTTTACTAGTAGTAATTTTATTAGTAGTAAAATTGCGTTCGTATAATTATTAGTAACAAAATTACAGTTTTACTTTGTGAACACCAAAATATTAGCAAAGTTACAAAAGCAAATTTAAATTTACCTAAAAGTGTGCATTTGCCTTTGTGAATCAGGCCCTGGGTGGTTGGTCAAACCTCTACATTAGGACCAGTTATAAGTGAGAATGAGACCTCTGAGATACCAGTGATTATTTTTTGTGATTTTCCCCTGTGAGGTAAGAGAATGGTCTGGACTGTGGACCCAGAATTACATCTGAGGAAGGAAGTGTTTAATTTTGAGAAACAGCATGGTAAAGCAGCTGAAACCACGCTTTTGTGTTTTTTCTATGCCCATTTTTTCCCGTTAGGGGGCACAGAATATATGAGGACTTTATAGAAAATGAAAGATCGGTGAGCAGGTTCATATTGTTGGGGTTCAGCCCTTGCTCTTCGCCATAGTCATCATTTTGCTACCTTCTCTCATCCTTTACACTTATCTCAGCAGAACTAACAGGAAATAGCAACTCCTGCCAAAAGCCACTTGCTTCCCTCCACCCTCAAGCCACATAACAGTTAATTGCCCTCAGCCATCTCCACCACCATTTCGCCCACAACTCTGCTGAGTTTCTAATGCTTTTCATCACCCAGTTTTACCGAATTCTTCAACGTGTCTAACACGTGCAAAGGGTCGGCGAGCTTCACTAGACTTTTCTAACTGTTCTCAATCCGGGCCCATTATCAAAGTAATTTTCTTCCCAATATATTTCTGAATTTTCTCTGTGTGCCCTTTATCATCCAATGTACCTCTTTAACAATTCCCTGCACACGCTTTGCTTATAGTTTACTTCATGATAATGAACAGTTGACAAACAAGGATCTGCTTCTCTACGGTAAAGTAATCAGTGCAGAAAGTGTTAGTTCTCATCTTATTACGGCTCCCACATATCCTAACATCATTACCATCTAAATATATGCTAACACCATTATTTATAACATGCAGGGGAGACATTTCAAGCACATTTCTTTCATTAGGGTATAGTACAAAAATGTGATCATTGTGACATAACTCACCATCGTGGGCGACGTTATTTGGGGAGGGGCAGAGGCTTTGTGCCCCCGAGGTAGGTGGTAGGCATCCCTTTGTGAACCCTAGAAATCATAATATCACAGCATTGTTAAAAATCATCACTACTTCTCGGGGGGGGGGGGGGGGCAGCCAGACGTTTAGTGGGTCAGTAGCAACACAGTAGAGCTATGTGTACACTTCTTAGAACACTACATTCTATCCTCGGCAGGGTTTCCATGCCCTACTGCGGCAGTCCCAACTTTCTCTGAAGGGGCTTACTTGGGGAGTTCTTATATTAAGGTATCTTCAAGCAAGCAATGTGGGGCCACGCAAATGTTCAAAATAATGATTTTATAGTCCAATTTAAAATGGTATTGTCCAATTTAAAAGTTGTCTGGAGCGTTGCTCAAGAACGGTGCAGTGAAGAAAAACGTCTGCATTTGAAAGTTCGTAGGGCCAGTAACAATAATTAAAACTTCAAATAGGTTCAGTATTATTTACTGAATCTCATTGTTCCCTTTTCTGCATTTCGTTCTAGGAACGTTTTTTATGTCTCCTCTCTCAAATATTCCAAAACACCCGTCGCCCCCATAACTCCGGTCTTATTCTTTAGGAATCTTTCTCCTGCCTTTGCCACGCTCCTGCGAGCTCTCTCATCTTCGATTTTCTCTCCCTCTCCTGTCACTCCTTTCTCTCATTCTCTCACTATTTCGCTCCACTTCGCTTTTTATATTTCTTTCTCGTGCTCCTTTCCTCCGTCTTTCTCTTCTCCTTGCTCCAATTACATTTCTCTTTATCTCGTGCACTATTAACATACTTTTTTGTTTTGTTTTATGCGTCCCCTCTTGTCGCTGGCATCTCGATCCCTCTCTCCTCTAGGTCATTCTCCTCTGTATGCCCGGTCTCTCACACTTTCTCCGTTTCCCTCTCTGTCTCTCTCAAGCTCGCGTTTTTTGACTCCTCATTCGTGGTTGCCCTCTCTTTCCATTGAACATCTTTTCCTTTCATTCTTCTACTTGTAATAGAATTCGGATTCTGCAGATTTTATAAAGATCTATGCAGAAGGTTCATTAATTCTCCAGTCATTTTAGTGCCACAGACCAGTGGTTCAGAGAGGTCCTACTGCCGAAACAATTAATTTTAAGACGAACTTTACTTATATTTGATTTTTCCCTAGTCTGGCGTGACCCTGCAGTACCTATTGGACAACACCGGCGCCCAATTAGAATAAAATGGTTGGCGTCAGTAAATTATTTTCCAATTTCGTACTACACAATTAGATTGGTCACATTTGAGAAAAACAGAGTTGAACTTGGTCTCTGATACCGTCATTCCACCCAAAATGCATGTGTGCAAATGGTCACTGGAAGGATATTTCGAGATTTCTGGGACTTTTTCACTTTGCCAAACCCTGCGGCAATGTAATCACTCTCTTTTTAACGACGACATAAAAGGATGATCCGAACTCACTGATTACTCACCCTCTCACAAGCAATCGGTCATTTATGTAATTAATAGATAATCCCTTGCATTGATTCGTTGGTCTCACATGTCTGATGTATTTAGTGGTATAAATGATACACAAACTGCTTTAAATTGATGGGACAATAAAATCCACTTCTCATAGGCTACCACCAGATAACATACTTGCAGTGCTTAATTTGTAAATAAAAATGTGCCGGTGCCCAGAGCCGTCCTCTGAAACACACGGCTGCTGCAATTAAATGTGTGATGACGCAGAAACAAAGGTTTTACTTTTATTAGCGCATAAACGTAGTGCCGCAATAATCAAGTGTGACTTTAACCGAACTAATAAAGATTGTACGGGGACAAATGTGCCCTCAGAGTAGTTCGCCAACATTTATAAGCGTGCTTTATATAACGTGATGTATTAGAATTGTACTAATCTGACATAACCGTAAACGTGTGCCATGATTTGCTTGTTTGAAATGTTTTAACTTAGCATAACTTTAGTGGAGGCTTCGGCCTAGTTGCCTTGTCTCACGGTTTAGATGCTCGTGTTTTTCTAATGTGCTAATAAAACATGTATTCCTGCTTGAAGCTGTACTTTTCCAGTGAGATCGGTTCACATGCTTATCTTTAAGGTTTCGTGCCAGCCTGGCATCTTCTTCTTTGCTCCAAGGTCAATCTGCAGGTGCAGACAATGGAAGCTCTGAAAGAGAGTTAATTGGTAAAAAATGTTGCAACTTACGTTGCCGACTCCAAGGATAATGTATGCCTAGGTAGAAGCTTGTGAATTGTTGTTTTTGATTGGACAATTTGAAGCCAACCTATGAACCCTCCAATGGAAGACCCTACTGGATTTGAACTGTTGTCTATTTAAACCTGGTGCACAAGAAGAAAGCACGCCATTTTTACCCGCCATTAGCCATTGCCCATCGCCATTACCCGCCATTTGCAGGACATTGCAGACATTATGGCCCATCTTGCCGACTTCGTCATTTTGCCATCTTCTACGATGCCAATTGATGTTCGACGCCATTTTGAATGAGACTTTGATGCTTTCTCTAATCGAGAGAAAGAGACTTTAAGTAATTCTCGCCCTAGAGACTTTAACTTTGATTCGTCCCTTTGCATGAAGTAGTAGTTTTGTCCTTTTATCTTGCCGCTGTGAGGCAATTGCCCCGTCCACCCTGCCCCTTCGCCCCGTCCCATGCTGATCGGAACCGGTACCTGTGAGACGAAGACTTCCTTGAATGCTGATTGAATTTGGTAAATATGAAAGGAAAATGTACAATTGCATTGTGTTTCTTTTTAGGTAACCAACTGCTGATTTTTGATAAGAGCCCTAGTTAGGAGTTTTCCAAATCAATGTTGCTAAATTGTTTTTGCATGAAATCCCACATGCAGATGCTAATTTGAGGTTAGATGAGGATTCATTTATTGCACGATGCAATTTGAGACCTTGTTATGCTGACTAATGTATGCAATTAGCTCATTACAGATTATAGTTTTAGTGGTTTGCGTTGCTATTATCGAATGCATTGTTATTCAAATGCTGCATAGATTGCATCTTTTTCGCCGTTATGGACAGCTATTAATGTTCATTTACATATATCATTTGGTGTTGAGACACATTTACATTGTGCTAGCTTTGTTAATATAGGGAAATAAATTCATTAACTTTGAATAAACTGGTGTGGTTATTCATGGCCGGAAGGTCATGGTTCGCCGAAATGTTTTCTGGATTAATTGTGACGTGTTATGTTGATCAGGGCATTGCTTATGTTCGTTATTGATTATTGATTTGATCAAATTGACTAATCTCGGGTGAAGAGAGCCCCACTTGGTCAAAAGATTCATCGACCCAGGAGCGTCCAAATACAGGTAATTTATTAGGTCGGAACGCTCTATCAGTAGATGGTAGCAGAGGACGGTTTCGCCCTTTGGGACCCCACTCGAGGGGACGGTTTCGCCCTTTGGGACCCCACTCGAGAGGTAACGGTTTCGCCCTTTGGGACCCCACTCGAGAGGTAACGGTTTCGCCCTTTGGGACCCCATTCGAGAGGTAACGGTTGCGCTCTTTGAGACCCCACTCGAGAGGTATATGGTGTTGAATTAGATTTTTCTTGGGTAAAACAGATTGAGAGAATGATGATGCCCTAA
The DNA here is from genome assembly GCF_031143425.1 of Pleurodeles waltl. Taxonomy (NCBI): domain Eukaryota; kingdom Metazoa; phylum Chordata; class Amphibia; order Caudata; family Salamandridae; genus Pleurodeles; species Pleurodeles waltl. The sequence goes on along the minus strand of NC_090445.1, from coordinate 309,005,146 downwards.
GTCCCCCGCGACTTTCCCGGGATCTCGGAGCTTGCGAATGGAGAGAATGGAGGTGTGAAATCGGCGTTGGCGGTACTAGTGACGGTATGAGTGAAGTCAGGGTTTTGCGCTTGCACAGCTTATTGCCGCAGATTGTTTGAAAAGGTTGCGAGGATTTTAGAGAATTACGGAGGTGCGACTCCGAGTGTGAGAGTAGGGAAGTCGTCGAACTTCATGTGCATGTGGCGCTTTGTGCGGAAAAAGGTCCACGTGGTTGTTGTTGTTGAGACGGGCCCTGCGAGGTCAAGAGACTCCGGAGTATGTTGAAAAGTGTATGAGACACTTGTTTTATGTTGTGGTCTGGTCGGTTTAATAGGTTGACCGGGCGTGGTCAACGAGTCGGTACGTGTGTTAAGGGAGTGAAAGAAAACTTCGACTTCGGGCTTTGACAAATTCTAAGTGCACTAGAATAGATCACTGACAAGATGAGAGCAGAATCTGCGGGTCAGATTTGCTTGCGAAAGTGGGGACCGAGAAAGATGGAATAACTGCTGAGGCTAGTGAAAAATCCCTAAGGTCCTGAAGCGATTGTGTTACCCTTCCTGTAGTAAACCGACAGATCTGTTTTATTATTATTTGGTTGCTCGCGATACATGCCAGAAGTTGTTACGAGAGGAGCTGAGTGAAGGAGGACTAGCCGCGAGGCTTTGTCAGCCGCAGTGTGTGTGAGTGTGACGTCACTAGGAGCCGCGCTGGGATAGGTTGGTTGCAGAGAAGGGTCGCGCACGGATTGGACGCAGTCCGTGGGGCTCGATTGGAAGGGGAAAGGCAAGCGAAGAGTATTCCGGGAATTAAAGTCACTTATTGATTACAAATTTTGTGAAATAAAAGACGAGAAAATGAATTTTTTTAAAGCATTAAAGAGTGCGATGAAGGGGGAGTCTTACATTAAAGCGAGCGTAGGAGAGGAGACGCCACCCGAAGGTACACCAGCTTACATTGTAATGGAGGAAAAGGGGGTAGCTCCGTGCCTTTGGCTAAAGCAATGGCACAAGCTGACAGAGAAACATGGGAGCGTAGCGTTCCCGATCCATGGGACATTCAATATAAGGATCCTAGAGAATTTGAGATTCGCGATGTACGACATGAAGGTACCTCCAAGGCCAGCACAGTTTGAGGCTCTAGCGATTTGGGAACTAATGGCTAGACAGCAACAGCAAAAGAAGTTCGAGACCAGGATAAGAAAGGTAGAAAAGACACTAGCGGACGCTAGGTGGGATAATGCACAGAAGGTGTGGAGGTCAGATATATTGCAGGGGATAAAATTGTTTCCCGCAATTGCTAAGGAAGAAGAGGCGACAGGCAAGAAAGCTACCTGTAAGACAAACAGGAGGTGTTCCAAAGATAGAGAGGACGAGGAAAAGTTAAGGAGAGAAGACGAGTCAGAGGATGAGGAGTTCATCATGCAATTGCTGAACGACCGTCCACCACCTTATGTAGAGAGTGAACAAGGTCCAAGTAACAGTTCTGCCCCTCCGACACCGGTACAGAATAATGAAACTCCGAGTTCAGAAACGCCATCGGGATCTAAGGACCCGAGTTTACTGTTCACCCCGCAGATACCGCAGGTTAGGAGAATATATCCAGATGTGCCTATAGTGAAAACAGCAGAAAATTATCAGCCGCAGGTCCCAAGGTACTACAGCAGTGACAACAGTACGGGAATGATTCTAGATCCAACCGTAATGGGAGTACAGAATGGTCGCAACCCAACATTGGCACAAGCTGAATCAACCCAGTTTTTGATGCCTCAGAAGCAGATGCAGGGGGGAACCGCACATGCTCAGATGACGGGGAGTCAGACGGGCATGCCGGCAATGATGACCCATAGTGTGGGAATGAACATGCCTCAGAACCTGGGGAATGGACAGAACCCAGATGCGATATCCCTACCCATTACTAGAGGTCCACCGGTACCTTTGTACATTCAGCCTAACTCAGGTATGAGCGGTCAAGAATCAATGGTGCAGAATGGGACGGAAAGGAGGTGCATAGAAAACACTCCAGAGACAACTCCGATAGCGGCTCAGCCAACTGGATCTGGGTCCTTGATGGAGTTTAGTCCCATATGTGCTCAGTCAACAGTGGTGAGGTCGAGTCCCCCACTGATGATACCGCTGTCATCGAACACTGAAAAGTTGCCGCAACCATCAATGGCAGTCGATGTGAATGCTACACTGATGGGGTTGAATGCGCAACAGCTGACACAGTGGTTCAACAGTCTGAATTCCACACAAAGCTCAGCCAGTGGGAAGGGAGAAGACTATCTGAATAGGGTCAGGTTGAACATGGAAGCAGAAGAATTGGTGGAAGGGACTATGGGTTTGAATAGGTTAGAGTCCTACTCGGAAGAAGAGCTGAGGTATCTATGTCCCAGGATTACGAGAGAAGTGAACAAGGTACATAGAAGGCTGCAAGAAATAGCTGACAAAAACGGGGTTGAGATAGACAAGACAAAACACTTGAGCAGGAGCTATAGATTGGATTTCGGGACCACAGACTTTGAACACATGAGGTCAGCAGGCATGAAAACGCACCTTAGAGAATTGCTGCAGAGTGCACAAGTGTGGAGGTGCTTAGACAAATGGGAGAGCAGATGGGCAAAGAAAAAGGAAAAGAAGAAAGACAGTGTCCCAGAGCACAACGAGAAAAGATCACAGAGTAGTGATGCAATAACCATGTTACCAATGAGGGAGACAGCAGGGGGAAAATTAATACATGTACCGTGGCACAGAAGCGACATTCAGTCTTTTACGGATGATTTTCCCAAACTGAGAGAGAAACCGATTGAATGGTATCAACAGACTGATAGGTTTGTGAAGCTTGCAAAATGTCTTTGGGAAGACCTGAACACCCTCTTTGAGATTGTGGTTCCGGCAGATTTGTGGGAAGACTGCAAAAGGGCTGTAGGTTGGCCGACAAGTGAACCAGAGAGAGACAGGGATACGGGTGCACCATCACCTATGGTAATGAGCTTGTACTATAAGGTGATTGAGCATTTGAAGACGAAGGTTGCCGCGAAAAATGTGGATTGGCAGAAGATTGATCGGACTGCCCAAGAGGCTAAAGAGTCGATTCATGGTTACTATGAGAGGTTGTTGAAGGCGTTCAAGAACTACAGTGGCACGGAGACAATAGAGGCGAGGGACATGCTTCATTTTGTGTTTAGATTTGTGGAAGGGCTGAGACCAGAGATAAGTCAGATGATAAAGACGCATTTGATTTGTTGGCAGTCGAAACCTATTGATGAGGTGTTGAATTATGCGAAATACTGTAGCGACGAAATTGAAGTGAAACAGAAAAGGTTGAAAGAGAAAGTGATAATGATGCAACTTAAAGCAGCTCAGACAGGTCTGCAAGGGTTGCAAGGGTTCCAACAGCAGATACCGCAGCCGCAGGGAAATATGGTGTTTCAGCCACAGGCGAGAGGCAGAGGCAGAGGAGGCTTTGGGAGTAATGGTCCAGATTTGAACACTGTTGCGATTCCGAATGGTGTGCAGGCAATGAAAAGGGTGATGCCGTGTCACGTGTGCGGAGTCGTCGGACATTGGAAACGCGAGTGCCCGATGGTGGTGCAGGAAGGTGCAGGTGTTGGTCAGCAAAACAATGATGTCAATGCATTCCAGACAATGAGGGGACCGAAAATGAGAGGTCCAAACCCAAATTTTCAGACCATAAATCAGCTGCAGTGATTACAGCCCATGTAGCCGCAGCAGATGCAGATGCCCCGTATGCAGATGACGCAAATGCAGCCAATGCAACAGCAGTTTCCCATGGTACCTAATCAGCAAATACAAATACCTTTGGCACCAGTGAGTCAGCAGCAAGTGATGGTTCCTCCACAGGTCTCGGGTCAGGTGATGAGTACAAATGGCACAGTACAACAGTTCCCATTACACAGTGAGAATGGAATAAACAATGTATGGGAGAGTGAAAGTTCAGATGAGGAGGGAAATTGTGTGCTTGCAGCATCCTTGGAAGTTGATCAAAAGGGTCCATATGTGGAGGGAAGAGTTATGGGTCATCGTGTTTCATTCTTGGTTGACACAGGAGCCACACGCTCAACTGTTAGGAGCATTGAAGTACCAAATTTGCCACTCTCAGGGAGAACAGTTCAAGTAGTGGGAGTAGCAAACAGGCACCTGACAAACCCAATCACAGATCCAGTACAAGTCAGAATTGGTAACTATCAAGGGTTACATAATTTTGTGGTATGTGACTCAAGCCCGATAGCACTGTTAGGGAGAGACCTATTGTGCAAATTGGGATGTTCAATTATGTGTTCGAACGATGGAATTAGAATTCAGACGAGCAGTGATGGGGAAGAAGAGGACAGTGTAGAAGGGGATGAGATGGAAACTGTCGATGAAGAATATCCTCTGATTAATCTTTTTCCGATGATAACTGAAGAAGATATTCCAGCTGAATTACGGGAAACAGTCGGAAAGGAAGTGTGGGATATGACAGGAAAAGAGGTGGGATTGGTGAAAGGAGTGGAACCAGTGAAAGTGACCGTAAAACCCAATGTAACCTTTCCCCAGACCCCACAATACCACATGGCACAAGACACCCTCATTAAAGTCGCCCAACTCATTGACGAGTTTGTAAAACAGGGAGTATTGAAAGAAGTGTTAAGCAGTCCATGTAATTCACCAATCATGGGACTAATAAAGCCGAGTGGAAAGGTCCGAATTGTGCAGGACTTGAGGAAAATAAATGACATCATAGTTAAATGCTGCCCTGTAGTACCGAATCCAGCTGTGATAATGTTTCAAGTCCCTTGCGATGCCGAGTGGTTCTCAGTCATCGACTTGTCACAAGCATTCTTTTCGGTGCCTTTTCATGAGGACAGCCAATTTCTCTTTTGTTTCAAATTCTTAGACAGAGTTTACAGTTGGTGTCGAATTCCTCAAGGGTTTTCTGAGTCACCGTCAATTTTCAATCAGATTCTAAAGAAAGACTTGGAAGCGTTAGAATTGCCATTCGAGTCAACCCTAGTACAGTACATTGATGACCTACTGATTGCATCTAAGACAGAAAGTGGCTGCACAGCCGACACCATTGCTCTATTGAACCATATGGGAAGGAATGGACACAAGGTGTCTCCTTCAAAGTTGCAGTTCTGTCAGAAGAAAGTGAAATACTTGGGTCATCAAATAGAGAAAGGGTCACGGAGAATAATGAAGGAAAGAATAACAAGTGTACTTCAAATGAGTCCACCAAAGACGAGGAGGGGGGTGAGGAAGTTTTTGGGGATGGTGAGCTACTGTCGCCAGTGGATTCCCAACTTCTCAACTCTAGCAAAGCCTTTACTGAAACTGACCCAGAAGGATGCCTTGGATGAAATTGAGCTGAAAGGAGATGAGATGGATGCTTTTATTGAATTGAAAGAATGCATGTGCAGGGCTCCAGCTTTAGGTATGCCTGATTACACAAAGCCTTTCACATTGTTTTGTCATGAACGTGATGCATGTTCTTTGTCTGTCTTGACCCAAGCCCATGGTGGCATAAACAGACCAGTAGCGTATTTTTCAGCTACTTTGGATCCGGTCGCAGCAGCACTTCCAGGGTGTTTGCGCGCCGTAGCAGCAGTTGGTATCAGCCTCACTCAGAGTGAAGGAATAGTGATGGGACACCCATTAACAGTCATGGTCCCTCACTCAGTTGAGATACTTTTGACCCGCTCCCGAACGCAACACATGACTGGAGCAAGACTCACAAGGTATGAAACAATAATTCTGGGCTCACCGAATGTGCAGCTGAAAAGGTGCACTACGTTGAATCCAGCAACCTTGCTTCCCGGTGAAAATGCTGAAGTTGAGAACGCTGAAGACGTCGAGCATGACTGCCTTCAGGTGACTGAATTTTGCACAAAACCCCGACCTGACATTAAGGATACTAAGCTTGATGAAAATGACCAAATTGTTTTTGTTGATGGGTCATGTTTAAGAGATGCATTGGGAATATTGAAAGCAGGATATGCTGTACGTACTGTAACAGGTGTCTTGGAAGCATCCTGGCTCCAAGGAGTCTATTCGCACAAGTAGCAGAGCTTGTAGCCCTTACAAGAGCATGCCAACTGTCTACATTGATGAAGGTTACCATTTACACTGACATTCCGTACGGGTTTGGAATTGTGCACGACTTTGGGCAACTATGGTCACAGAGAGGTTTCCTGACCTCTTCAGGGTCCCCAGTGAAAAACGGGGAGAGAATAAGGGAATTGTTACACGCCATTCAGATGCCAGCCGAAATTGCAGTGGTAAAGTGTAGTGCTCATACAAAAGAACAGGACTATGTTTCCCTGGGAAATGCATATGCGGATCAGGTCGCAAGATTTTGTGCCTTGAACTGTATATTGCTCAGGGATGAATGGAATTTGATAAATGAGCCAGAGCTCGAACCAGCTGAAGCATTTGCCTTGAAGGTCGTGGATACAATGGATGAACTAAAAGCATTACAGAATAGCGTCAGGGAGGATGAAAGAGTCTTCTGGATTAAGTCACAATGTACAAAGAGACCAGATGAGTTATGGGTTTCAAATGAGGGAAAATTTGTTTTACCAAATAGTCTCTTACCGCAGCGCGGTTCTATCATGGGCAGGCTCACCTAGGGAGAGATGCCATGATAAGATTGTTCAAAACTGATTGGTTTAACCCCAGATTCCGTCAAGTTGCAGAAGCAGTTTGCCATCGTTGTGTCATTTGTCAACAGATGAACCCAGGAAAGGGAACGGTTGTGAACGTGAGCCACATTGGCAGGGCGGGTGGCCTGTTCAGCAGAATGCAGATGGACTTTATTGAGATGCCTGTGCATGGAGGTCTGAAGTATGTGTTGGTGATTGTGTGCATTTTTAGTCACTGGATTGAAGCATACCCCACACGTAGAAATGACAGCCTTACAGTTGCAAAACTATTGTTGAGGGAGTTGATACCACGTTTCGGATTCCCGATCTCTTTAGAATCAGATAGAGGAAGTCACTTCAATAACGAGGTGATAAAGTTACTTTGCGCAGCGCTGAACATTGAGCAAAAACTGCATTGTAGCTATCGCCCTGAGGCCTCAGGACTGGTGGAACAGATGAATGGTACACTGAAATCAAGAATGGCGAAAATATGTGCATCGACAAATTTGAAATGGCCTGACGCATTGCCTTTGGTGTTAATGTCAATGAGAAACACCCCTGACAGAAAGACTGGATTGTCCCCGCACGAAATTCTCATGGGCAGGGCCATGAGACTTCCTGCAGTTCCCGCAAACGCGCTTTTGAATATTACAGATGATATGGTGTTAGACTACTGCAAAGGTCTGGCTGACGTGGTTCGCTCTTTCTCTCACCAGGTGGAAGCAACCACCTTGTCACCGATCCAAGGTCCAGGACACACACTGAAAGCAGGTGACTGGGTCGTGATAAAGAAGCACGTGAGGAAGTCGTGTCTGGAACCCCGTTGGAAAGGCCCTTTCCAAGTGATCCTGACGACCACTACCGCTGTGAAGTGTGCGGGAGTTCCCAACTGGATTCACGCCAGTCATACAAAGAAGGTGTTGTGTCCCACAGATGAGGAAGTTGAAGCGCTGAAACTGCCAGTACCTGATAACAAAGTGCCGAGCGCTGAGACAGAGCAAAACAGAACTAGAAGCGAACAGGCAGAAATAGAGGAGAGAGAAATATTCTCTGAGGACGAAACAACCGATTCACTTGGGGAAGACCAAGGAGAAACCTCAGACAGCGACGAAGCAGCTGAAGGTAACAAAGAGCCTGAAGCAGCTGAAAGTGACAAAGAGCCTGAAGAAAGTAACGGTGACAAAGGGCTTGAAAGAGGTGAAGAAGCAGGAGAGCCTGATCAGAGGAGGGCTTTCCCAGAAGCAGACGGTACAGAAAAAGAAAAGAAAAACCTGATTGACTCCCCAGAAGGAGGGGACAAGGCAGAACAGAACGAAACTGTCAAACTTCTTCAGAAGAGATCGCAGGTCCATCAAGTGGACACAGTGCAAAGAGAAGACCAAGTATATCACCAGTAAAACTAAGAACTAGAGAAACGTTGAACGACAGTGAAGGGCCAAGAGTGAAAGAGAAAAGAAAGGAAGTGTCTGTCGTGGTACCAACATCAAGTGAAGAAAAAGACTTGGCCAAAGAGGAAAGTACCAGTGAGGCAGAATCAAAGAGAGATGCAAAATTGAAAAGGAAAAGGATACCAAACAGGAGATATTCCGGTCCAGAATGGGCATATGTAGTCAATGACGATTGGACCGACGAATTTGTATCTCTTAGCCTCGAGAACGAAGAAGAAGAGATACCAATAGAAAAGAAAAGTTTTATGGACACTATTGATTCAAAAAAAAAAAAAAAAAAAAAAAAACTGATAAATGACATTGCTTGCTATAATCTAACGTGATACAACCAGCTGAGACATTGCTAAACCGGATGAGACATTTGCTAACTTGATAAGACTTTGATAACCTGATTGTCTCTTAAACCTGATTTGAGACAACGTTGCTAACTGATAAAAGACTGAGTTATTGCCGAATTGAGACAAATGCTGCTAACCGATAAGTGACTGGGCTCCTGAAGAAAACTGTGTGAACATTGCGCTCGGTCAGCTTTGTAACTAATTGCTAAATTGTTTTTTTTATAGGTGCTTCTAGCTCTCTGATTCTATACAGATCATGACTAAGTACGCTACACAAAACAGTAGAGTGAAATATTGTAAATATTCGTGTATAGGCTTGATAACTGCATGTGTACTAATAATAATGGCAATAGTGCTTGCAACGCGTGGTCAGGGTGAGAATGAGAAAATTGATGCTTCTACTTCTGCTCCTGTTACTGTCACTGAACTAACCACATTGAAAAGACTAGAATTAGATGAGAGACACTTGCATGATAAGAAGGAACTTTCGTATAATGTTTTCTATCGCCTACTAACAGAATATGTTGAGACTATGGATGCGAAAGATTGTTATGTGTGTACACAGATAACGACATCGGTAACGGAAGGGGTGACTTATCACCACATGCCTCTTACATATGGGATTACATGTAGTTTAGTAACTTCTAGATTTTATGGTCAAACTAACATACAGTATTTTTACTCAAATTATGATGTTACCTTTGCATATGTTCCTATAATAACGCAACTAAGCCAGATTGCTAAAGATTGGGATGCTAAAATAATGAGGGAATTTTTCGAGCCAATGCAACCTTTTGAAACAGCTCACGCTCATAGGGAAAACCTTACCTGCTCGCTCTCTGCAGTAGAAATAAGCTTTTTAGATCGCACAGATGATAGAAGGGCACAAATTAATGCGAAATTAGAAAAAGAGCTAAGTAAGAGGACTTCAGTAGATAATTATGCTTTTGCCGCAATAAAAACACAAGGGAAAATAGCTTTAGACGCTTGGCATGTAGGGAAATTTTGTATATATCGTGGTGAATCTTATTATGATAACATTTTCGTGGGAGCGAGTGAATGTAAACATACGTTTATCTTTAAGGCCAAATGGACATTCATGCTGAACGGACTTGACCCTGTCATACCTGGTGTATATTACATTTGTGGGCATAATGCCTATTATCGTCTTCCAAAGGGATGGTGGGGGAGATGTTATTTGGGTATAGTGTTCCCAAAGGTTTATCAACTGGATGACCTATCGGTGATTCCAAAGACGCCTGGATCTCATCGTATCCAGAAAAGAGAGACCGCAGCTGCTGTGGTAGGAGATATATTTGGAGCCATGATTCCTTCATTGGGAGTTGTGTTGAATTCCATCAAAATAAGAAAGTTGTCTACTATAGTGGATAACATGTTGACAAAGTTTTCAGGTGCTATAATCCTGATGGATGCTGAACTTGCAGCAGAAAGAGCTATGACTCTTCAAAACAGGCTTGCCCTAGACATTCTTTTAGCAAAGGATGGCGGCGTTTGCAAAATGCTTGGTGCGCGTCACTGTTGCACGTATATACCAGACAACAGTGTGAAGATTAAAACAATGCTTGCAAATCTAACAAAAGAGAGTGCAGACTTGAAGGAATTGAAAGAACCAGGAGTTTGGGAGAAGGTTGGAAAGGGAATTGCTTCAGTAGGAAATTGGCTTGGTGGCATTTGGAATGGAATATTACTAAAAATAATACAGGGAATACTAATAGTACTAATTTGCATCTTTGGGATTTGGGGAATAAAGAGGGGAATACTAATGATCATGGCAAGAATTAAGAGAAGGAAGGAAGAGAAAATGATGAAAAGAATGGCAGAAGAATAAAAGGCAAGAACAAGGGGAACTAAAAGGCAAAGAGAACTGACAGAATTTTAATGGAATAAAATTTGTGGGAATAGTTTTGTGTGATGACAAATAGTCATCAGAGGAGGGATTGATGACGCAGAAACGAAGGTTTTACTTTTATTAGCGCATAAACGTAGTGCCGCAATAATCAAGTGTGACTTTAACCGAACTAATAAAGATTGTACGGGGACAAATGTGCCCTCAGAGTAGTTCGCCAACATTTATAAGCGTGCTTTATATAACGTGATGTATTAGAATTGTACTAATCTGACATAACCGTAAACGTGTGCCATGATTTGCTTGTTTGAAATGTTTTAACTTAGCATAACTTTAGTGGAGGCTTCGGCCTAGTTGCCTTGTCTCACGGTTTAGATGCTCGTATTTTTCTAATGTGCTAATAAAACGTGTATTCCTGCTTGAAGCTGTACTTTTCCAGTGAGATCGGTTCACATGCTTATCTTTAAGGTTTCGTGCCAGCCTGGCATCTTCTTCTTTGCTCCAAGGTCAATCTGCAGGTGCAGACAATGGAAGCTCTGAAAGAGAGTTAATTGGTAAAAAATGTTGCAACTTACGTTCCCGACTCCAAGGATAATGTATGCCTAGGTAGAAGCTTGTGAATTGTTGTTTTTGATTGGACAATTTGAAGCCAACCTATGAACCCTCCAATGGAAGACCCTACTGGATTTGAACTGTTGTCTATTTAAACCTGGTGCACAAGAAGAAAGCACGCCATTTTTACCTGCCATTAGCCATTGCCCATCGCCATTACCCGCCATTTGCAGGACATTGCAGACATTATGGCCCATCTTGCCGACTTCGTCATTTTGCCATCTTCTACGATGCCAATTGATGTTCGACGCCATTTTGAATGAGACTTTGATGCTTTCTCTAATCGAGAGAAAGAGACTTTAAGTAATTCTCGCCCTAGAGACTTTAACTTTGATTCGTCCCTTTGCATGAAGTAGTAGTTTTGTCCTTTTATCTTGCCGCTGTGAGGCAATTGCCCCGTCCACCCTGCCCCTTCGCCCCGTCCCATGCTGATCGGAACCGGTACCTGTGAGACGAAGACTTCCTTGAATGCTGATTGAATTTGGTAAATATGAAAGGAAAATGTACAATTGCATTGTGTTTCTTTTTAGGTAACCAACTGCTGATTTTTGATAAGAGCCCTAGTTAGGAGTTTTCCAAATCAATGTTGCTAAATTGTTTTTGCATGAAATCCCACATGCAGATGCTAATTTGAGGTTAGATGAGGATTCATTTGTTGCACGATGCAATTTGAGACCTTGTTATGCTGACTAATGTATGCAATTAGCTCATTACAGATTATAGTTTTAGTGGTTTGCGTTGCTATTATCGAATGCATTGTTATTCAAATGCTGCATAGATTGCATCTTTTTCGCCGTTATGGACAGCTATTAATGTTCATTTACATATATCATTTGGTGTTGAGACACATTTACATTGTGCTAGCTTTGTTAATATAGGGAAATAAATTCATTAACTTTGAATAAACTGGTGTGGTTATTCATGGCCGGAAGGTCATGGTTCGCCGAAATGTTTTCTGGATTAATTGTGACGTGTTATGTTGATCAGGGCATTGCTTATGTTCGTTATTGATTATTGATTTGATCAAATTGACTAATCTCGGGTGAAGAGAGCCCCACTTGGTCAAAAGATTCATCGACCCAAGAGCGTCCAAATACAGGTAATTTATTAGGTCGGAACGCTCTATCATGTGCGAACACGGTATACTGAGGCAGCGTAATCCTGAAGCCACCTCGAGACTCTTCAATCCCTATAAAGCCACCCTTGCCCCTTCAGCTCACTCTTGCAGCTTTCTACTTACCCCCTTTGTGACGCTTTTTTGCTTCTCTCTTCCCCGTCTTTCCCATTTGTGTCTTTTGCTCGCAGCAAATGCTTGAGGCAGAAGAATATAAAATAAACGCCGGTGCTCGGCGCCGGAAACAACAGGCACAAATTAAGCACTGATACTTGCTATGTTTTCAGTGTACACAAGGTCACTCTACAATCAACCCCACTATAGGTGTGCAGGCTGTAAATCCTACACTCTTCTGCCCTCCAGCAATCGGTAAAGGAGTCACAATATGCGGTTCGATGTTACTGTCGATCGAATAGCCGTGTTATCTGACACGTTACATTAGCAAATCACCCCATTAGTGGCAAAGCACACTGAAATGTCGAAGGCTTCTCAGAGGTGTGCGATGGAGATCGAGCGTATGTGCAGCTGGCGGGCTTTCATTTTGAGCACTGACCTGCACCGTATTGCCTGATCTATTTGCCTGCCTCCTTCCCCTTCTATCTGTAAAGCGATGTTTGCTGTACTTTTTTTTTATACACAGTGAAAGGCATGGCTTTGTTTGATTGACGTACACCCTGCCAACGAGGTTGCTATTGGGCGTTGTCTCTCTTCCACCTTTTTCTTTTTCTTTTTATGGTCTCCCTGGACCATTGATACTCAAAGTAGTCCCGGGGGCGCAGGCGGTCCCCCTGACCTTTACATGCGGGCCCCAAAATCAAAAGCAGCAGTGGTTGCTAACACTGAGAAATAAATTAAATAAACAAGCAAGCATTCATGTAAAGATTAACATGAAATTAAAGAAAGGAAGTAACTAGGTTATCCTGCACCGTTTATCTTTAGAAACACCTTTATTTTTATAGCAATATTGTAAAAATATGATTAAATCCACTCAAAATTCAGAAAGCGTATTTCATTAACATATAAAACCGTTCCACCTTTCTATATCACATTTTATCAGTGTATTGAGACTATTTTTTTTAAAGCAATAGTTTTAACGCCATGAATATGCATTCGTTTTTCCCCCACCCTGACAACAGTGTCAATAGTGAGCTAAAATGCATGTCAATTGTTAAGTGCACCCTTTGGGTTGGGTTCCTGTTATACACAAACAACATTATAGTTTATTAAATCAATCACAGGGGAAGGTTTTGCACATTCCACATCTTGAAGTCATGCATTTCAACATGCTTTTGTATGTGATATTGAAGAAAAAAAGGGAAAGTGGAACAAAACAATTGCCTAGGATCACACAATTTGATAAAGTGGGGAAGTTGGGGTTAATTCTAGGTTGCATCTGTTATGTGTTTCGCTTCCAGTAAACCCACTTTACTGGCACCATTCCCTGGAGCTTTCTCCTTCTGAGTGCCACATTGCTGGCATTAATGCAGCCCTCGTCACATCATAGCCCAAAAATGTTGGCACCCGGTAAAATGTTTGTGAGTACCCATGCCCTAGATGTTGCAGCGGTTGTAAGACACTTATGCGAGATTCACCAGGAGAAAGGATTTGGCTCTGCTCACGTGTTGGGTGTCAAGAGTACGTTTGGATTGGGTTGAAGTTGTGAGCTTCTACAAAACAAGCATTTGCAGTGCAATAGGTCTTGAGTTTGCTTGAGTTACAGCTATTGGCGTTGTAAACTGATAACTGGACTTTTTTGTCACCTAAATTGGTCAACCCTGCCTCATAATTTTCGTCTTTTCCTGCCACATAATTCCAGTGGCCACAGCAGAGGACTTTTAAACATTCAGGCCCTGATTTAAGATGGTCTAGCGCCACTTTAGTGCCTACTTAGTGTCATTTATTTTACACTGAGGCAGTACTAAGGTGGCCTTTTCCCTGTGCCATATTTACAAAGTGGCACAAAGCATGCATTGGGCCACTTTGTAACCCTTTGTGCTACATTATGCCTGCCCCAGGAATAATGTATGCAAAGGGGGTGTTCGCCCGTTTAGGGGGCCAAAACAATGACGCAAATAGATCTAAAAGATTACTTTGCGTCATTTTTTTCCAGCATTTCTAATGCCTGCTCAGAACAGGTATTAAAGAGATCCACACCATTGTTTACAATGGGCCTCTTTGGGCTTTGCAGGATTCGATTTGAACTAGCGTAAAACAATTTGATGCTAGTTCCTAACTACTACCGCCATGGTGCGCCATATCTTAGGTACGGATGCACACATGGTCGCGTTTGGGGGTGCATTAAGTGGTGCAAAAAAAGTGGTGCTGCACTGGGTGCAGCACTACTTTTATTAAATCTGGGCCTTAGAGTGGCTGTGGCTTTTAAAAACAGTTAAAGTGTTGCATTCTATAAGTCAGCTACTCTGGAATTTTTAACTGCTCTCCCTCATGTATTTAAAATTGAGGGCACATTTCGTACCTCTACCAAGCATCCAGGACTGGAGGGGCACCACTTGGAGGTAAGGGCTCACTCACGCTGGCTCTACGTGCAAGTTCATGATGGTTGGAGCTTTTCCTGTCTCTGAGACTCTGATCAGGGGGCCAGCCAACTATCTCTTAGAGTCACTCTTGTAATCCGGGGTTCAAGTGTTGAAACAGGGCTCGAGCAGCGGAGAACACCTCCGAGCATTCAAGGCAGGCCCCAGACAGCAAAGCAGTCCATCCAGGTGAAGCAAAGCAGTCATGTGGAGTACCCAGCAGCCCACACAGCATGGAGTGCTCGGAGAGTCCTTCCACAGGTCCAGAAAGTGAACTGAAGAGTGTATCTGAGAGTTCACAGCATATTGAGTTGCAAGTAGATCAGTGCCTAGCTTCGCACACCCATCCGGCAAGTTGGTGGTCCTTCCAGGCACACCTAATCCCTATGTTGTATGTCTGTTTGGGAAGGATAAACAAAGTCAGACTGCCATCTACACCCAGTCATGTGACCTAGGACAGGCTGCAGGCACCAAATAGCTACAGCATAAAATTCCACCTTTCTAAAGTGGCATTTCCAAATTTGCAACTGCGAATCAGACTTTATGATTAAAGAACATTTTAATTACAATTTCTCAGACACCAGACCTTAAATGTTTACCTCTTCCCAATCAAAAGGTAGCACTTATTAAATGTATAAGGCTACCCAAAATAGACGGGGAGAACTCACAGTAGTGAAAAAATAATTTCGACGTTTTTCACTACTAGAACATGCAAAACTTAAAAGCACAAGTCCAACCTTTTGACTATAACGCACCTTGCCGAGTGGGCTACTTAGGCCATGCCTTAGGGCTAACATCTATGCAATAAAATGGGAGTTTAAGCCTTGGCAAAGGGTTATATTGCAAATTGAATTGGCAGGTTTCAATGGCAAGACCTATACATGTTTTAAGGGGCTTATTAAGTGGGTGGCTGCATTCCCACCAGTAACATTCAAGTTACAGGCCCTGAGTGTATGGTATACCACTCTACAAGGAACTTACAAGTAAATTAAATGTGACAATCAGCTAAGATTGCCATGTTTTAGGAAGTTAACACAAAGACTATAGCACTGGTAACT
This sequence comes from Pleurodeles waltl, assembly GCF_031143425.1. Classification (NCBI taxonomy): domain Eukaryota; kingdom Metazoa; phylum Chordata; class Amphibia; order Caudata; family Salamandridae; genus Pleurodeles; species Pleurodeles waltl. Next base: position 308,989,511 of record NC_090445.1, on the reverse strand, counting down.
TAGAAGTGGAAGTGCCCAGTCGTAAAGCCACCAAAAAGAACTTCCGCATAAAGTGTGCAGGTGGAAAGCAAAGGCAAAAAGTTTGGGGAAAGACTACCTAAGGCTGAGAGGTCTAACACTTATTGATGAAATGCTGAGTAACTTGACAGTTTGAAACCTTTTAGGCAATTAGTAATGCTTGAAGGTCTAAACCTTGCTGTGTCCAACTGCTTCTCGTCTAATATCTAAAACTAACCATGTTCCAAGCATTGTGTTATAATTGAGTGCTAAATAGACATAATGTAGTGACCTTAACCTAATAACTCTTTTAATAATCATTGTGCTCAACCCAACATGCCATCTTCCAGTTATTTGAATCTGATAGATTGGAAGGAGGGATCGTTTGTAGACTAACTGCTGAACCTTTGAAATGTAAAGCCCCTTCTAAGCTTCACCAAATGAAAAATAACTGTCAACAGATTAGAGGGAGAAGAGTTATTTAAATAAATCCCAAGGGTTTTTCCCACTTCTACCCAAAACATTCTATTTCAAAGAAATCCATAAGAGCAATGTGGTTTATTCAGAATTTACAGATATTTGAGTCAAAAATAATTCTTTCACTGGCAACACCTCAACCTCATGGAATAAAGGTTTTGCCGATGACCTTGCTCTGTTAAAGACTATGAAAATAAAATGAATGTCCATTTTCTCATTTAGCATCTCAGTGTAGCTTTTGAATCTTTTCTCTTACTCCTCTGTGTGTGTTGTTGTTGTGACAGAGTATGCTTTTAAATGTACTCTACAAAGAACCAACATTGATGTAATTTATTTTTTATATTATTATGGGTTTTCTGAATCAACAATTTTCTAGAGTTGATTACAAACCTGTTGACTGTATGTGTCTGGTCCTATATCATAATGTTTGGCCTTTGGATCCTGTAAGTAAGTATGCACATGGTGATTCTATAGTGCAAACCTATTCACAAGGCAGTGAAGCATGGGACAGGGTCAAATACAAGCAAAGAGTCAATAATAGTAAGAAGAAGTAGCTGGGTTGAGAACAATCAATGTATTGTGATATAGTGTTCTCCAAAGAGGTGAGTTGAAGACTGTTCAACTGTTTCTTAAATTGGAGCAAAGTTGAGGTGGTCCTGATGGATGTGGGGGTGTTGTTCCAGATCATTTGTGCATAGATTGAAAAGGCCATTTGTCTTGTTTTTCTTGTATACACATATTAGTCTGCATTCTCATGGTGTCCTGGCTGCAGGTATGTGGAGACCCTCCAGAGTTCATGAGTTTGTCTGCAAAATATGTGGGAGTGCTGCTCATGATGGATTTGTAAATTATGTAGCTTTATTTGAAATTGGTGCTTTCCCAGAAGGGGAGACATTGGAGTTTCATCAGCATGAGTGTAAAGTGATCTTATTTCTGTAGGATCTGGATGAGACATGATATTGAGTTTAGGATGCCCCCTAGGGGTTGTAGTGTGTAGTCTGGGAGGCCATGAAGCAGTGGGGTACCAGCATCCATATATGAGAGTTTCGAGAACTTGAGCAACAGTTCTGAAGTTGCTTTCTGGAATGATTGGTTTCACTTTGTTTAGAAGAGAGCAAGCATGTACCAGGCCCTTTTTGATGTTTTGGCAATGTATATCTTGAGGGTGAATGCTTTGACATTGTGTGAAATTTGCATTTTGAAGCTATCAAAGTCAATGTCATTGAGCCAGGTTTGTACTGTTGTGTGCTAGTTGTTCTTGGCAAATAACAAAAAGTCTGCCTTGGGTTATGTTGAACTCCAGGAAGGTGCTGAACATCCAGGTTTGGATGATATGTAGGCAGTGTTTGAGGGATAGGATGTCAGAAGCAGTGATGAATCCTGATGCTCTTATCTATGAGTAGAGGACCAACCATGTAGAGTTTGAAGATGACAAGAGACCCTATTGAACCGTTGGTGACGCCTCAGGTGATAGGGATCATTTGGTACCTGAAGGTGCCAATGTGACCAAACTGGTATCAATTGGAAAGGTAGGAGGAAAGCCAGTGAAGTACATTGCAGGTGAATCCCACTAAAGACACCAGGGTGTGTATGAGGGTGGAATAGTCAACGGAGTTGAAAGCAATTTACTCTAGGCATTTAGGGCTATTCTCTTAGTGCAAAATGGTGTCCAAAATGAACATGATGATGCATTTTGCACTAAGAAATAGCTCTAAATGCAGTACAACTTAAACAGCGAGCAGGTACTCGCTAAATGTGCTCTTGAGGTCAGATTCCCCCCCCAAATTACTCTGAATTATGCAAACAAAAGTGATTGTGTAATTATCAGTAATCCCCCGTAAAAGAGTATCCCACAATTATCAAAATTATTCCAGTTTATCTGGCATACTTGAAAATCTGCCTGGGCCTAATTCTATCACCTTGGTGTAAGTAATTCTTAGGCTGCTCCATTCTTTTACATTGGTGGTGTTGGTTAGGTGGCACTATTCTCTTACCTTACTGAAGGTGGTGGTTAGACAGCAGCATTCTTTCACCTTGGTGAAGGTGATGCTTAGGAGGCTCCCCTTCATTTTTTGATCCTATGATTACGTTATGCCTGTGGAAATGTAGGTGTGGCACTTTAAGAGGTCAGGATCTTTTAGAACACCTGATATGAGTTTTAGGAAACATAAATGCTCATACTAAAGAATGTGGGATAGACAATGTGTCTCACCATGAGGGAGGATAATGATGCAGATGTGTTAACTCATGGTAGTAACATGCATCAGCAGACAAGGCGCCACGCAAGACACCTAGTACTAAAAATTAGAAGTCAGAAACGAGAGTAATTTCTATTTTTCTGAAACTCGTGGAGGATTCAGTTCTTCAGGTGAAGAATTAGCATTCCACAAACGTGATAGTTTCTCGATTTCTCTGTGCTGAATGGATAATAGCCCATTACAGGAACCACAGTTGAAAGAAGCTGCTCTAGTTTCTCCTATCAAAGCCGTTTGTAATATAGGTTTTATTCTAAAGCAAGTCGCTTCTCTCCTTGTGCTTTATGAACCCTAATCTCAGGACACCACTATATTCTACTGCCAGATATAACTCTGTGGGGCCGATAGAAGTTAAACTCAAGTGTATGTGTTTATTCAAATAATTATTGGAGTAATTCTTCAATACATACAATAAACTTTGAACTCTAATAAGTTGACTAACCTGCCTAAAGAAATCCTTACCATCCTATACATGATCATCCCATTCACTACTTTATCGTTGTATTCACAATTTACTGCACAACAATTATGTGTCAGCACAACAAAAGTTCAATACCAGTTACCCTTAAAAAGTTATAGTAAGGAAGCTGTTGTGTCCTATGTTTCCTCATATTGTGTGTAGGTGAAAGTCCTTCCCACAAGTTTTAGGAGTCAAGATACTCCAATGTACTATTTCTGACACTTGTAGAACTGCAGTGTTCCAATAGGCATGCCGCTATTTTGAGCATGAAGGAGTGGCACATGCTTCTTCGGCCATACATACATGTAAACTAAGAATAACTGAAATTAATGCAACTGTCATTTCATCTTACTGCATGTACAACCTCGGCACATGCACAGGTGACTTCAGAAGTCATTGTTTAATGCCATGGATCCTACCCATCTCCCCATTAAATCATGGCCACTGCTGGCATTTCCAGCTTAGCCCGTCCAAAGTGACACAACATCGAGTTTTTCATATTGATCCAAATAAATATTGAATCTAGAATATGGACTTCCACTATGTTGTTGCATTTATATATGGGTGTTTGTGTGTGTATGTGTGTGTGCATGTGTGTAAGATTAAATTCAGTTGTCTTCACTCATATCTACGTAAATTGACAATATGCATATTGATACGTAGATAAGCACTTAAGAACACTAAATCAATGCTTCTCTACATAATTAATTTCATTATATAGAGGTAGTCATTGATATGGATTTCATTTATGTATGTTGAGGTGAAAAACTTAATAAGTTTGATATTCACTCATCTGTAGTTTTGACAGGCCTTGTTGCACTGGATCCAAATTCTGCTGAGTGTTGCCAAGTTTGTGCTTACAGATAAACCAGTTTAGTCTGTGAACACCCCAACACTCGTAGGCATGCACTTTTAAGCTACTGCTGAACCGGATAACCCTACATTTAGCTAAATTGGTTTTCCAAACTCGACCCGAAAGTCGTTGCTAGGCTCCTGACACAACTCGTCAAGCACACCCTGATCTAATGGGGAATCTAGCTGTATGGTTTCATAAGCAGATCACTTCCGCTGTTTCTCTAGTTATTTAATAGTTTAATGCTGAGCACCTGCAGCTAGAAAGCGCGGTATGGGTGGGAAATTTTATTCTAGCTCGTAGGCTGTAGGAGATTTTCACCGGGCCTGTGCTAATTTGGTTGAGCATAGCAGCGGCAGGAGCTCCTTTTCTGACATGTTGGTATCTATGTGGGCTTTTAACCACACCCACCTCACGCTCATCACTTTCACTGGCTCCTGGGCTTACCTTTCAAAATCCTTTGATGACACTGGTAAACGCTTTTCTTGGTATTGTTTTGTTACCACCTTACTCATCGACCCTGTTTATGGATAATTGCACTTTTGCTGATATGATTGACTGCAAGTGAATATCTTTTTCCTTTTGTGTCTCTCCTTCCCGCTCACGCTCATGGGGGCCTTGGAGCTTTGAAAACAGACTTGCTTATATCAACTGTTTTATTTTACATTCGCAATTTATGTGGCAAGAAATGTCCAGTTAGGAATTTGCAACACTAATAGCTCTAACTCGAGCAAACGCAAGACCCATTCTATTGCAAATGCTTGTTTTTAAGGTTGAGCCTGGGCTGCATGCGCTTACGCATGCGTATCGCTAGCGAGACGCTTTAAGAATGAGAAAAGGGCTCAGAGCCCTGTCCATGTCAGTGTATTTCATTAGTTCGTGGGCTTGACTGTTAGAATCGGCTTGCTTTCATTAGTGGAAAGCACGCATTTGTCATGCCTTTTCCGGTGGTCAGCCCTCCTCGAGCGCCTCGACCAAGTACTAAAAACATGCGAGGCTCGCTGTTTCCCTTCAGGTTTGTGGACTACTTTTTATCTTTGTTTGCAGCGCGATCTCACTTGGCAGAAGTCGAGCGCGCTGCATAACATCGACCCTGTTACATAGTTAATTGCACTTTTGCCAGTTAGGTAGATAATTGCACTTTTGCCAATCGGTTTTGTTACAAGTGAACTGTAGCAGCACGATCGCGCTGTTTTTTTCCATTTAATGTGGCAAGAAAAGTCCGGTTGGGAGTTTACAACTGCTAATAGTTGTAACTCGTTTTATTTGTGGTTTCTATAAAATTGTGTCCTAGAGGTGGCGATTTTCTTAAATCCTTCTCCCCAGCATCAGTGTGTCGTCTCCTCCCTGCAGACGAACAATATAAGACAGCAGGAGAGTTGTTCCCACAGTCCTGTTAGCATTTGATAGAAACTTTTACATTTGAAGCTAATTGTTAAAGTGAAAGAGAGACGTACAACTTTGTACGGTAAAAATACACATTGCCTCAAAGCACACACGGAAATGCTTACGAGTTACATTTTGTTACAGATAATTGCATGGCTCAATAGTAAGGCCTCGTAGCGCTCCATGTCATTATATTGACGATATAAGAGTAACATGAACAGAGCGCGTGCCTCAGGCTATCACCTCTTCTGGGGTTCCTGCAAAAGGAGAAATGACCTAGTTTGGGGATGTCATACAAACTAAGGACTTCTCACCAAGCTCAGTGAAGTAAGCTTATTTATTTGTTTATTTTTGACAAATGGAGCCAGCATAAACTGGTAACAATGTAACTAAAGTGACAAAAGACGTCACGTATCCCTGTTACGTTAATAGACCAGCCTCTAACAACAGAGCTACTGAGCCAGACCAGGCTGTTTAAACAACAATGCGTGGCATGAGCCATGTGCATCTGTCAATATAATGACCTGCCCTGTGTAGAAACCTTTGTAGAAACCACCGGAGGAGGAAGGCCATACCGGCTGATAAAGGCAGGACCTTGGTGACCCTTGGACAGAGGAATCTAGTCTTAGCAAGGTCCCCGATGATATCAGGGCCAATCGTATCTGGAGGCGCTGCATTCCCATTTCTAGTGCTATTTACACAGTGTTACTGTTATATATATATATGTATATATAGAAAACGTACATAACATACTGTCTGCTAGTTTACTGTAAAGCGCCTGCGAGCCTGCGCAGCCGGGAAGAGGAAGAGGGTGGAGGGGAGACGAACGCGTCTCCCCTCAAAGGTGTTTTATTTTTTTCATTTATTGTTTTGTGACCCACACCATTCTGTCCCTTCGCTCCCTATCCCCCACCCAATGCCCCTCTTCAGTGGCAGCCTCCACTGGTCCCTGTGTTTCCTTTGGCGTCGGAGCTGGTGTTCTTTTGTTCGGTCTGACAAAGTTGTGACCTCCTGGGGTTCTTCTTCTTCTGCAGGGGATTCCCGTCTTCCCTTCTCTGGTTGTCTGTTTGGTCCAGGGGGCATCTCTCCCCCTGCCCTGTGTTCATGTGGGAATAGTGCTTGATCACCTGCCCTCTCTGGGCTTCATGGTTGGCAGTGGTAGAGCGATTTGCATCACATCGACCCTGTTACATGGATATTCGCACTTATGCTGGTTACATAGATAATTGTATTTCGGCCTATATGTTTGACTGCAAGGAAACTTGCGTTTCCTTTTGTGTGTTTGCTTTGCGCTTATGGAGGCTGTTGGCTCGCTTAGGTGAATCTGTTTTACTTTTCAGTTTATGTGGCAAGAAAAGTCTGGTTAGGAATTTTCAAAGCTAATAGCCTGCTAGAATCTACTTGCTTTCATTAGTGGAAGGCACGCATACGTCATGCCTTTTCCTCTAGCACAGCGACCAAGTACAGAAAACATGTGAGGCTCGCTGTTTCCCATCAGGTTTCTGGACTACTTTTTCTCTATTTTCGCAGCGCGATATCTCTTGGCAGAAGTCGAGTGCTTTGCATAATATCGACCCTGTTACACAGTTAATTGCACTTTTGCCGGTAGGTTTCATCACGAGTCAACTGTAGCAGCGCGATCGCGCTGTTTTTTTCTTTCAAAGTGGCAAGAAAAATCCGGTTGGGAGTTTACAGCTGGTAATCGCTGTAACTCGGACAAATGCGAGAACCTAGTGCATTGCAAATGCTTTTTTGTTATGCGAGTATATTCTCACGAACATAATTTTTCTTCGGGTACCTGTATAGGTCGTTTGATTTAGTGGTTTCAATATGCCAAATGAATATCTGTTTCTTTCACGTGAGACTTGTTATGAGAGAAAATGCCTCCCTGGAACTATGAAACCGACTCTGTGCCATAGCCGCATGTGCTGTGTTAGCAAGTTAAATGCATGATTTAGAGAAACTAGATGAACTCTCGCGTGACTATACGTGTGTTGCGTACATTTGTCTTGTAACTGAGTTGGCAGTGGAAAGTAAAAGATATGTGGCTCATTTTATGTTCGAATACAGATAATGAAAAAATGGATCTCGTGCTGAAAAGAGCCACAAATGTCTGATTGATTATCACGTCGGCGGACTCATTAAAAACCTAAACGTTTGCGAGAAATACATATACTGTGAAAGAAAAAAAAACACAATGAAATGTCAATCACCCTCAATTTTAACCTGTATTTTCATTCAGTAGGCTCAAGCATTTAAAGACATAATCCCTATGTTTACGTTGGTAGGAGAGATCTATAGCTACAGCATTCATTTTTAGTTGTCTAAATATTACCTAAACAAAGAAGCCAGAACTTTCCATTTGGGGTTTGCGGGGGTTAAAGGGCAGGGTCTTCATAGAGGAGTCTGGAGCCACTCAGGGAAGAGGGAAATTATTTATTTAATTTTAGGCACTTGGGTTATAGGAAGCAGTCCCTATCTTCTGGCTACTACTGCACAACCCACACCAACATTCTATTACGTCATTCACTCTCAACATTCCAAGCACTGGATGAGACATAGAAGGTTTGGGGGCACACAGGATGCTATACACCTCCCTCTCTTACAAAACAACAAAACAAAAAAAAGCCATTCCCTTGCATATGAAGAACAGGGACAATCATTTACAGTCCCTCAATGTAAAAAAAGAGCAGATGATGGACGGAATGCTGAACAATGCAGACATTCACCCTCAATCACAAAGATCTGGGTTTAATCCATCATTTTTTTGCTCAACACGTCACCCCAGTTTGGACCCAACCATATGCAAATCAGTCCTGACCCTGTTCCTCATGGGAACAGGCCAGCCCAAACTGCCAAGCCAGGTCCTCCTTGGACCTGAAACAAACATCCTATGATCGGTTTCAGGGTATCATCCTTTATCAGCTAGGCTAGTTTGAATCCAGTGGCGCAGTGAGCACAGGACCAATATCTGGGCATACCCTTCCCACTTGGGGCGACAAATGCAAAAAAAAGCAGATGATGGACAGAGTGCTGAACAATGCAGACAGTCATCCCCAGTTACAAAGATCTGAGTTTAATCCATCATTTTTTTGCTCTCCACACCACTCCGTTTGGACCCAACCAATGCAAATCAGTCTTGACCCTGTTCCTCATGGGAACAGTCCACCCTGAACTGCAAAGCCAATTCCTCCCTGGACCAGAAAGCAGCATCCTAGGACTGGTTTCAGGGTATCACCCTTCATCAGGTAGGCTAGCCTGAATCCAGTGGCACAGCGAGCACGCGACCCACGTCTGGGCATACCCTTCCCACTTGGGGTGACAAATGCAAAAAAGAGCAGATGATGGACGGAATGCTGAACAAAGCAGACATTTACCCCCAGTCACATTGACCTGGGTTTAAAAATCATTTGTTTGCTCACCACACCACCCCAGTTTGGACCCAACCATATGCAAATCAGTTTTTACCCTATTCCTCATGGAACAGTCCAGCCTGAACTGCCAAGCCAGGTTCTCCCTGGACCAGAAACAAGGATCCTTGGACCGGTTTCAAAATATCACCCTTCATCAGCTAGGCTAGCATGAATTCAGTGGCGCAGTGAGCACAGGACCCACATCTAGGCATACCCTTCCCACTTGGGGCGACAAATGCAAAAAAAGAGCAGATGATGGACAGAATGCTGAACAATGCAGACATTCACCCCCAGTCACAAAGATCTGGGTTTAATCCATCATTTGTTTGCTCACCATGCCACCCCAGTTTGGTCCCAGCCATATGCAAATCATTCTTGACCCTGTTCGTCATGGGAACAGTCCAGCCCGAAATGCCAAGCCAGGTCCTCCCTGGACTGGAAAAAAGCATCCTAGGACCGGTTTCAGGGTATCACCCTTCATCAGCTAAGCTAGCTTGAATCCAGTGGCACAGCGAGCACGGACCCACGTCTGGGCATACCCTTCCCACTTGGGGCAACAAATGCAAAGAAGAGCAGATGATGGACGGAATGCTGAACAATGTAGACATTCACCCCCAGTCACTAAGATCTCGGCTTAATCCATTCTTTTTTTGCTCACCAAGCGACCACAGTTTGGACGCAGCCATATGCATCCAGGCTTGACCCTGTCCCTCATGGGAATAGTCCAGCCCGAACTGCCACGCCAGGTCCTCCCTAGACCGGAAACAAGCATCCTAGGACCAGTTTCAGGGTATCACCCTTCATCAGCTTGGCTAGCTTGAATCCAGTGATGCAGTGAGCACGGGACCCACATCTGGGCACACCCTTCCCAATTGGGGTGACAAATGCAAAAAAAAGCAGATGATGGATGGAATGCTGAACAATACAGACATTCACCCCCAGTCACAAAGATCTGGGTTTAATCCATCATGTGTTCGCTCACCACACCAACCCAGTTTGGACCCAGCCATATTCAAACCAGTCTTGACCCTGTTCCTCATGGGGAAAGTCCAGCCCGAACTAACATGCCAGGTCCTCCCTGGACTTGAAATAGGCATCCTAGGACCGGTTTCAGAGTATCACCCTTCATCAACTAGGCTAGCTTGAATCCAGTGGTGCTGTGAGCACCGGACCCACGTCTAGGTATACCCTTCCCACTTGCAGCGACAAATGCAAAAACAGTGCAGATGATGGACAGAAAGCTGAACAATGCAGACATTCACCCCCAGTCACAAAGATCTGGGTTTAATCCATAGTTTTTTTGCTCACCACGCCACCCCAGTTTGGACCCAGCCATATTCAAATCAGTCTTGAGCCTGTTCCTCATGGGAACAGTCCAGCCCGAACTAACAAGCCAGATCCTCCCTGGACCGGAAAAAAGCATCCTAGGACTGGCTTCAGGGTATGACTCTTCATCATCTAGGCTAGCTTAAATCCAGTGGTGCAGTGAGTACAGGACCCACGTCTGGGCATACCCTTCCCACTTTGGGAGACAAATGCAAAAAAGAGCAGATGATGGATGGAATGCTGAACAATGCAGACATTCACCCCCAGTAGCAAAGATGTGAGTTTAATCCATAATTTTTTTGCTCACCACACCACCCCAGTTTGGACCCAGCCAAATGCAATTCAGTCTTGACCCTGTTCCTCATGGGAACTGTAGGAGGCTGGCCTGGCTTATAGTGGGTACCTGATGGTACTTACACCTTGTGCCAGTTCCAGTTATCCCTTATTAGTAGATTAGTAGTGTTCTATCAGCTTAGGCTGATAGAGGTAGCTATAGCATAGCAGCTTAGGCTGAACTAGGAGACATGCAATGCTCCTACTATACCACTTATATCATATAGCACTATATCACAAGAAACACAATACTCAGAGTTACTAAAAATCAAGGTATTTTATTTTAGTGACAATATGCCAAAAGTATCTCAGAGGATATACTCCCTTAGGAGGTAAGTAAAATACACAAAATATACACACAAACCAAAATCAGGTAAGTAAAACACTTAGAAAAGTAGTGCAAGCATTGTAGAACACAATAGAATACAATAGGATACAACAGGCCTAAGGGCAACACAAACCATATGCTCCAAAAGTGGAATGCAAACCACAAATGGACCCCAGGCCTAGTGTAGTGTGTAGAGGGTCGCTGGGAGTGTAAGAAAACACTAAGGGTGTCCAAGATACCCCACCCCAAGACCCTGAAAAGTAGGAGTAAAGTTACCCTACTACCTCAGAAAGACAGTAAAGTAGAGATAGGGGATTCTGCAAAAGCAACAACTGACTGCAAAGCACTGAAGACGGATTCCTGGACCTGAGGACCGGCAACGGAAGGGGACCAAGTCCCAGAGCCAACCAAGTGTCCAGGGGGGCAGGAGCCCACTAAACCCCGGATGAAGGTGCAAAAGGGCTGCCTGTGGGTGGAAGAAGCTGAACATTCTGCAACAATAGAAGGTGCCAGGAACTTCTCCTTTGGTCAGAAGATGTCATACGGCGTGCTGGAGGATGCGGAGTTGTTTCCACGCAGAAAGACCACAAACAAGCCTTGCTAGCTGCAAGAGTCCCGGTTGAAGATTATGGGTGCTATCAGGGCCCAGGAAGGACCAGGAGGTCGCCCCTTGGGGGAGGAGATAGTGGGCGTGCTCAGCAACACAGAAAGCCCACGCAGAAGCAAGCAGCACCCACCCGCAGATGCACTTGAACAGGCATTCAAGAAATCTGAGCACAGCGGTCGTCTCAACACAACAAAAGAGGGTCCCACAAAGCCGTAGTTCAACTCAGCGAGTTGGGCAATGGAGGACTGAGTGCTGGGGACCTGTGCTGTGCTGTGCACAAAGGAAGTCTTGCAAAAGTGCACAGAAGCCCTAGCAGCTGCAGTTCATGCAGTACACAGGATTACTGTCTGGGAGGACAAGGACTTACCTCCACCAAATTTGGACAGAAGGGCCACTGGCCCATCAGGGACACTTGGATCCAGCTCCTGTGTTCCAGGGACCACGCTCGTCAAGTTGAGAGGGGACCCAGAGGACTGGTGATGCAGAAGTTTGGTGCCTGTGGTACCGGGGGAAGATTCCGTCGACCCACTGGAGATTTATTCTTGGCTTCCATTGCAGGGTGAAGGCAGACAGCCCTCAGAGCATGCACCACCAGGAAACAGTTGAGAAAGCCGGCAGGATTAGGTGCTACAAAGTTGCTGGTAGTCTTCTTGCTACTTTGTTGTGGTTTTGCAGGCGTCCTGGAGCAGTCAGCGGTCGATCCTTGGCAGAAGTCAAAGAGAGAAGTGCAGAGGAACTCTGGTGTGCTCTTGCATTCGTTATCTGAAGAGGAACCCACAGGAGAGACCCTAAATAGCCCTTAGGGGAGGATTGGCTATCTAACCAGGTAAGAGCATATCAGGAGGGGTCTCTGACGTCACCTGCTGGCACTGGCCACTGAGAGGTCTCCATTGTGCCCCTCACGCCTCTGCATTCAAGGTGGCAAAGGTCTGGGACACACTGGAGGAGCTCTGGGCACCACCCCTGGGGTGGTGATGGACAGGGGAATGGTCGATCCCCTTTCCTTAGTCCAGTTTTGAACCAGAGCAGGGGCTGGGGGATCCCTGAACCGGTGTAGACTGGTTTATGCAAGGAGGGCACCATCTGTGCCCTTCAAAGCATTTCCAGAGGACAGGAGAGGCTACTCCTCTCAGGCCCTTAACACCTATTTCCAAAGGGAGAGGGTGTAACACCTTCTCTCAGAGGAAATCCTTTGTTCTGCCTTCCTGGGACTGGGCTGCCCAGGCCCCAGGTGGTAGGAAACCTGTCTGAGGGTTGGCAGCAGCGGTAGCTGCAGAGAAAACCCCAGAGAGTTAGTTTGGCAGTACCTGGGCTCTATACTGGAGCCCCGGGTATACATGGAATTGTACCCCCAATACCAGAATGGTATTGTGGTGACAATTTCATGATCCTAGACATGTTACATGGCCATGTTCGGAGTTACCATTGTGATGCTACATATAGGTATTGACCTATATGTAGTTTACGTGTGTAATGGTGTCCCCGCACTCACAAAGTCCGTGGAATTTGCCCTGAACAATGTGGGGTCACCTTGGCTAGGGCCAGGGTGCTCTCACACTAGGTAACTGTCCACCTAACCTTCACTAAGTGAGGGTTAGACATATAGGTGACTTATAAGTTACTTAAGTGCAGTGTAAAATGTAGTCACTAGCCTGCAGTGACAATTTTAAAAGCAGAGAGAGCATAAACACTGAGGTTCTGGTTAGAAGTCCAGCCCAAACTGCCAAGCCAGGTTCACTTGGGGCGACAAATGCAAAAAAGAGCAGAAGATGGATGGAATGCTGACCAATGCAGACATTCACCCCCAGTCACAAAGATCTAGGTTTAATCCATCATTTTTTTGCTCACCACGCCACCCCAGTTTGGACCCAGCCGTATGCAAATCAGTCTTGGCCCTGTTCCTCATGGGAACAGTCCAGCCAAAACTGCCAAGCCAGGTCCTCCCTGGACTGGAAACAAGTATCCAAGGACCGGTTTTAGGGTATCACCCTTCATCAGCTAGGCTAGCTTGAATCCAGTGGCGCAGTGAGCACCGGACCCACGTCTGGGCATAACCTTCCCACATGGGGCAACAAATGCAAATAGAGCAGATGATCGATGCTGAACAATGCAGACAGTCACTCCCAGTCACAAAGATCTGGGTTTAATCCATATTTTGTTTGCTTTCCAAGCCACCTCAGTTTGGACCCAGCCATATGCAAACCAGTCTTGACCTTGTTCCTCATGGGAAAAGTCCAGCTTGAACTGACAAGCCAGGTCCTCCCTTAACCGGAAACAAGCATCCTAGGACCGGTTTCAGAGTATCACCCGTAATCAACTAGGCTAGCTTGAATCCAGTGGCGCAGTGAGCACCGGACCCACGTGTAGGCATACCCGTCCCACTTGGAGCGACAAATGCAAAAAAAAGAGTAGATGATGGACAGAATGCTGAACAATGCAGACATTCACCCCCAGTCACAAAGATCTGGGTTTAATCCACCATTTTTTTGCTCACCACGCCACCCCAGTTTGGACCCAGCCATATCCAAATCAGTCTTGACCGTGTTCCTCATGGAAACAGTCCAGCCCGAACTGCCAAGCCAGGTCCTCCCTGGACCGGAAACAAACATCCTAGGATCAGTTTCAGGGTATCACCCTTCATCAGCTAGGCTAGCTTTAATCCAGTGGAGCAGTGAGCACTGGACCGACGTCTTGGCATACCCTTCCCACTTGGGGTGACAAATGAAAAAAAACAGCAGATAATGGACGGAATGCTGAACAGTGCAGACATTCATCCCCAGTCACAAAGATCTGGGTTTAAATAATCATTTGTTTGCTCACCACTCCACCCCAATTTGGACCCAGCTTTCTGCAAATCAGCCTTGACCCTGTTCCTCATCTGAACAGTCCAGCACAGTGCTCACCACACCACCCCCGTTTGGACCCAACCACATGCAAATCAGTCTTGACCCTGTTCCTTATGGGAACAGTCCAGGCCGAAATGCCAAGCCAAGTCCTCCCTGGACCGGAAACCAACTTCCTAGTACTGGTTTCAGGGTATCACCCTTCATCAGCTAGGCTAGCCTGAATCCAGTGGCACAGGGAGCATGGGACCCACATCTGGGCATTCCCTTCCCACTTGGGACGACAAATGCAAAAAAGAGCAGATGATGGACAGAATGCTGAATAATGCAGACATTCACCCCCAGTCACAAAGATCTGGGTTTAAATAATCATTTGTTTACTCACCACTCCACCCCAGTTTGGACCCAGCTTTCTGCAAATCAGCCTTGACCCTGTTCCTCATCAGAACAGTCCAGCCCAAGCTGCCAAGCCAGGTTCTCCCGGGACCAGTAACAAGCATCCCAGGATCATTTTCAGGATATCACTCTTCATCAGCTAGGCTAGCTTGAATCCAGTGGCACAGTGAGCACGGGACCCATGTCTTGGCATACCCTTCCCACTTGGGGCGACAAATGCAAAAAGCAGCAGATGATGGGCAGAATGCTGAACAATGCAGACATTCACCCCCAGTCACAAAGATCTGGGTTTAAATAATCATTTGTTTTGCTCACCACTCGACCCCAGTTTGGACTCAGCCATATGCAAATCAGTCTTGACCCTGTTCCTCATGGGAACAGTCCAGCCCGAACTGCCAAGCCAGGTCCTCCTTCCATGGGGAACAGGGTCAAGACTGATTTGCATATGGCTGGGTCCAAACTGGAATGGCATGGCAAGCAAAAAAACTGATGGATTAAACCCAGATCTGTGACTGGGGGTGAATGTTTGATTTGTTTGGCATTCTGTCCATCATCTGTTGTTTTTGCATTTGTTGCCCCAAGTTGGAAGAGTATGCCCAGATGTGGGTCTCCTGCTTGCTATGCCACCATATTCAAGCTAGCCTGGCTGATGAAGGGTGATACTCTGAAACTGATCCCAAGATTCTTGTTTCTGGTCCAGGGAAGACCTTGTCTGTCAGTTTGGGCTGGACTGTTCTCATAGGGAACAGGGTTAAGACTGATTTGCATATGGCTATGTCCAAACTGGAATGGCAAGGCAAGCAAAAAAAACTGATGGATTAAACCCAGATCTATGACTCAAGGTGAATGTTTGGTTTGTTCGGCATTTTGTCCATTATCTGTTGTTTTTGCATTTGTTGCCCCAGTTCCTCAATGTTAACATATCTAGCTTATCCATTCATCCGTGAACAACCTGTAAAACTGTCCAGTACCACACAGGTCCACAGAGACAACAAACAACACTCACTGAAATTCTTTATCTGTTCAAAAAATGATCCTCCCTACACCTCAAACAAAGAAACAAGACATCTACCTTGTGCCTACCATTGCACAGCAGTCCAAGACATGCAAGTCATGCGACCTCCTTCGACATGAGGCCCTATCACCACAAGTCTTCACATTCACAAGAACATCTAACAAAATTTATGGATGCAGGACAAGTAATCGCCGATGCACAGTCAAGCGACAACCAGTGCAAGGAACCCACTGGTTTCCTTAAGACATCCCTAATTCTACACATTCAAGACACTAAACAAAATATAAATGGAAAGTTTCCCTGTAAATCACCTCAACTCTAAATACCCTTGTCAGACTCCAACTCAAAATCTGTCATCACAAGTACAGTGATAAATTACAATGTCCTGCAGACATTCACCTCAGTTTATTAAACTACAGAGACAAAAACCTCTCACATATCTCCAATTTCAACAAGCGACACTCACATCCCAAAAGGACAACAAACTGTACCACACACTCTCATGCAAAGTGCAGTCTTGCTTTAACAAGCAACACACAGATCCCCACTAGGTCATCACACTTCACCACACAGTCATACACAAAAGTGAAGCCAAGAACTCCATCATGCCCGCACCCAGTTACTCACTGAGCTGCTGAGCAAACCAACATGATCAAGTAGATTGCCAAAGGAAGCACTTAGGGGCATCTTTATACTTTGCTTGCACCGGATTTGCGTCATTTTTTTAAACGCAAATTCAGCGCAAACCTAACACTATATTTATACTTTGACGCCCGACAAAGCAAATGCCACATTTCCGCTGTGTGCGTCATTTTCTGGATGTGTGAAACCGCCTTGCGTTAATGACATGCAAGGTAGGCGTTCCCATCCAAAAAATGACTTAAACACCTGTGCGCCATATTTATCAATCCGCGCAAAAATACTGCACGGCTGGGAGGCGGAGTTGGAAAATGGCACACAGCCCAATTTGCGTCAAAAATTAACACCTGGGTCAGGGCAGGCGTTAAAATGGGACAAACACACCAGTACTTAAGGAAAGCACACACAAGCAACTTCAGAGCTCCAAAAGGAAGACATGGAGGTGCTATTCATCCAGCATGCACGAAGACGCAGAGCACAGGACCAACAGCAGCAGCTTCCACCACACCAGCAGAGACCCCAAAGGCAACGCAGAAGGCAGGAGAGGATATTCAGGACCAGGTCAACCCTCTGGGCCTCAGGGAACATGACAACGCTACAATTCTTGGGCTGACGCTTTGGACTGCTACGCGAATGTTACACATGGACTTACCATGGTCCTTTTGATTGGCTATCCCTCACTTAATTTGGATGCTTTTTCCAGTAAGGCACAATAATAGCGGCATTAAATAGTTACAGACAATTCAGATGTTTGGACTGTACTACTACTCCTGAGATCTTTTGACTTACTTTGTTGTTACCAATACGTCAGATTAGTCTTGAAAAAGTCACCAGTGTGATGAAACATGTGTTGGCTGTGTTTGGAATGATGCTCTTTGCTTATTGAATACAACTTCGCCCACAATAAAGGAACTCACTTCACAAGACAAGATTCGAATACCGATGTGCCTGGTTTCTTCATCTACCTTTACTTAACCTAACATTACGAAATGTTATGACTCTTCTGTTTTACTATTGCGCATTGTGTGCTGTGATCTGTTTTTGTTTTTGTTTAACATGACATCATCCAGAGGTACAGACTAAACTGGCAATCCATACAGCAGCTGCTGCGCAACATTGAGCCACAGTTGGCACCCAGCTTGTATACACCCCACACCATTCCACCAGAGACCAAGCTGCTAGCTGTCCTCCACATGGTGGCAAGTGGCTCCTTTCAAACCACTGGTGCCCTGTTTGCCGGGATCTCACAGCCCTCATTCTCTGCCTTTCTACCCAAGGTATTGGATGCCATCATCTCCCTCACACCCCACCACATCAGCTTCCTCAACACACAGCAGAAGCAGCAGGAGACCAAACAGGGCTTCTACCAAATCAACGGCTTCCCACACGTGCTTGGTGCCATTGACCGCACACATGTACAGATTGTGACCTGGCACAGGAAGCACACGCACTCCATCAATGTGCAGGCCATTGTGGATCACCAGGGATTGATCACCAACATCGTGGCAAAGTATCCTGGGGGTGTACATGATTCTTTCATCTTCAGCCACTGTACCATCTATCAACACTTCCAGGATGGACAATATGAAAATGGCCTACTTGGTACAGAAACCTAGTTATATACACATAGCACAGCAACCCTGTAGGACATACAACACATACACCACTACATGGACACCTGGCCAGGAAGACATTGAGGTTTTGGCACTGCCATTCATGTTTGATATCCTGACCCAATGGGATACACACCTATAGACAAATGACAGTTGCAAATAACAACAGATGCCACACCAGAGCCACAAGGTACCAATTTAAAACCACACAGTGGCAATGACATGGCCTTAACTGGCAGTACAACTTGGAAGATGAATCTAACAATATCACATCAATAACACTCAATCACACACCCTTCCAACCAATACGTACTGTGTAAGGGGTTGTAATGTGTTTCACTGCAGGTCAAACACCATGACACATACAGCATGATGATAATGACTCTAATGAAGGTGACATGGAATCATTGAGGCAGTAACAACATCTCACATTACTCGTGGGATGACATTGCCCGCTACCAATAAGCAAGTGGACTGTGCTAAGAACACATATTGATGTGACATTATTGCAAAGTGCACATTGCTACACATACGGATTGAGACAATTACACATATACACAACAGATGTTCAGGCATATGGACCTTATGACAATTAAACCTTCAACCCCCCAACCAAGTTAGCCAGCTTACCGTGAGCAGGTTCAGTAGTGTAGGTGCACGTTTGCACATGAGCCAACACAGTGAGGGCACAAAAATAGGTTTGCATAGAACTTGTTACACATGGATTATTTTTGCATTGTCAAGTGTCAACACTTCAGTGCTGCCAACCTATGGAGATGCGTTGTACATTGTCACCTAGCCAAATCAAAGGTCCTCACTGTTGTTTTTCACATGCTATTACATATGTTGAATTGGATTAGATCTTCTGGCCACATAGTGCAACCGTGTTACCACCACTGTGGAATCGATTTTGTGTGTGTAAGTATCATGTCACCCCCAGTTAAGACACATGGACACCTCTTTCACATGACATAATGCATGGAAGCACACAATGTACTGCAAGTGTACATAAGTACCGCTGATATCCGGTCAATCAGCCAAACACCCGTTTAGATAATGAAACAACCCAATGCTGATGGTACATCCTAGAAGCCTAGGATTCCACACAATAACACAAACACAGATGAGTAACAGACAACACAAGATAACAACTGCCATGCAAAGTGATAATCATGGTGCAAGCTCCATCAAAATGTTTTCACTCATTTTCTTTTTCAGCTGATCAGGGGTATGGGATCCAGCCATTGATCATGACCCCATTTGCCAACCCAAGCACAGCATCAGAGCGTGCCGATAATGAGGCACATCGGAGGACATGCACCATAGTAGAGAGGACTTTTGGCATCCTGAAGTCAAGATTCAGGTGCCTCGACATCACCGGAGGCAGCCTCTTATATTCACCGGAAATGGTCTGCCAGATCATTTTGACCTGTGCCATCCTGCACAACATATGTGTAAGGAGGAACATTCCCCTCTATGAACCAGACCCACAAATGCCTGAAGAGGAGGAAGAGGAGGATGTTGTCCATCAACATGACGGGGACCATCCAACCACTACAGCAGTATTGCATCAGAGACAACACATTGTACAAAAGTTCTTTTAACTCTAGTCACCATCAACACTTGCTTAGCATATGTCATTAAACACCTCATTTAATCACTAAATCATGGTCTATGTAATTATTTATGCATCACATGATCCCTAGGAATCACAATCAGAGTTTCGCCTCATGGAGCATTGCAGATATACAGATTAGGATTCTGAAAAAGCCACATCACATTTGATGGGTATGAATGTACACCCAACTTCACACACAGTGTAAATGACATATATCGTGTCCATTTCACATTTGAAGGGCAATATCAGAGTTGCACAGCTATGGCACACATCCATGTTGGCAACATGGTTCATTGCAGCATGTGGGACACAACTAAGACACCATCAATCATAAGTTAAAAAACTGCTTCATACATGAGGCAGTGGATGTGCTATTGCATTGGTAACAGGAATGTATGACCATACCCTTGACAGCAGAAAGTGTGACGTCAGCTATCTCTGCAAGGAGCATGTGTGGCAAGAAGTCCATGTAAGCTGCAAATGGATAGCACGAGTGCCCCAGATATGACAAGCATTGCTCACAAAACATGCCCTGTGCATGCCATCCCAGGTTATAAGTCCTGCCACAGGCATGTATTCAGTCTCTCCCCACCCTTCTGTAGGGGGCCCTGTAACTGGATTATTTGTACCCTGATAATCCTTCATCTACACACACCCAGACTCACATTCTGACTCCAAGGTGCTTCCCTCTTTAGTATGGCACGCCATAGTCCTAGTTCATCTCTCTGCATGGACTTCAGGTGTGAAAATGCACTGCCTGGTAGTCTGTAGGACCGGTAATCACCTGTCCATTGCTTCCCATGTGAAAGGTACTGTTGGCCCTTTGAACTTGATTCTCACCAACAGGACTTGTGGGAGACTGAAGCTGCATACACCCTGAAGCTGTATACACTGTGAGCTTCATAGTTACCTCTATCAACCTAAGATGCTAGAACACTACTAATACTTCCATGCAGACCAGCCATTTGAACCTGCACTGCCATTGCTGCTGCCTGGAACTGCTTAGAAGCTGCCATTTTATGTATATCCTTGTTGTGCATTGCTGTATAAATCACTTGTGTGACACAGCCCTTGGATTATTGTGTAACGTTGCAGCCCACAGCACAAATTCAATTTTTATTTTCCACAGTGTTGTTCCAGCTTTTCCCACTCAGAGTCTGCTCACTGTGCATTTGCCTTGTTCATGTTAGTTTCTGACAGAGCCTACATCTTGTGAGCCTGATTGGTTCCTGTCTTTGTGTTACCATAGAGGTTCTCTGTGGCTACATTTGTCCCATAGTTGCTTTCCGTGCCCTCACTTTCCTCCTGGGGTATTGTGTCTGGTAGGTCTACGATGAATCCACAAATAGATTGTATAGTGTAATCAGTTTACTTATCGTATCATGGTCTGGGGCATGTTTTCAAATAGCCTAATCCCGGCTCTATCCCTTGTCTGGGTTTCATGTATGCATGAGTGACAAACAGTGACAGTGTACTATGGCTGAATGCATGGATTGGGTATGGTGCCTCCAGCACAACAAACAACGTTTGCTAATGTGCATGAAAGGACAAAACATGTTTGTGCCCTGACGGTCCACACACAGATTCACATTGGCTGCAACCCAATGATGGTGCTTGCGTGGTGACTAGCTGTGAGATTAATCAGAACAGAGGCACTGATGTTCCCTGTTGCAGTGGGAATTTCAGAGGCCACCCTGTGTACAAATGTTGTGATGAAACCTGCCGGGTTCTATTTACTGATCTATTACGTTTGTGAGCACACCAAGGTTGCCCTGTTGTCAGCCTCATAAAACTTCTGCAGTGCCATAGCTGGACTATCCCCATGTGTGTTGTCGATTCCTCTTTGGCTTTTGGTCAATTCTGCTTTGAAGGATACACTGTTAATGCAGGGAATGGCTCCACAGACTCATGACTGGACCTGCACATAACTGGGACAACATGGAGACCAATAATGAAACAGGGTACACATGGCCACACACATGAACTGGACACCTTTGTGCAATTAACCACTGACAATATGTGAACACATGCAGGTTCGTCTGCTGGTCCTTCACTGCCACACGAGAAACATAGTTCATATATATGACTCAAACTGTGGAGTGACATAACATTTTTGGATTGGTTTTGGGACTCTGTGTCACAAACCCTGTACCTACATAGCATTTTCAAATGCCTGACTCACGGGTAGTATACAAACAAGTGACCAGGATGTGGTATCCAGCATTCCTGTACAAGTGATGGCTT
Source organism: Pleurodeles waltl (assembly GCF_031143425.1). Lineage (NCBI taxonomy): Eukaryota > Metazoa > Chordata > Amphibia > Caudata > Salamandridae > Pleurodeles > Pleurodeles waltl. The sequence continues at coordinate 308,967,708 of NC_090445.1, read as the reverse complement.
GCTCATTGCCATTATCAACCGTCCTCTATCTATCCTGTGCATAGTTTGTCATGGGAGATGTTTTGTCCCAAAAGTCAGGGAAGTTCCCACAGCATTGGATGCTACGTGTATGACATACACATATCCTGACTCATTTCCACACTGAATAGCATCTGATGGTTATCCACATTTACAACACATGCATACAAGCACATTAATGAAAGCACGTCTTGTGACGTTCACGCAGAAGCCCAACAACAATTGAAATTGCCAATTCACAGACATAAACACACAGGGCATGAGTGAATGTATTAAGTTGCGTAGCCTTACTATCCTCTATTGACGCACAACCCGCTCAAACTGGGTAATACCAATTTTTATCCAAAATGTTTGGGTAGCTGTTTCGTCAGTGAAGAGTGCTCATCCGGTATAACAACATGAGTATTATGGTCCGCAGTAGTGTGGTCTGCCACATGTGCCTAAACACTGGAACACACAATGCAGGCACGAACAGCCTATCTCTGTACAGTTACAGCTTTCATGTAGGTTACAAATGAGGTTAATTACACAAACACAGTAAAAGACATATTTTGACACAAACGCGTCAAAAAAGATGCATATGCATCAAAATTCGCCACATGTGCGTTGAAAAATGGCGCTCACAGCCATTATACATCCATTGAGTCCAAGCGGTAATTCCTACACTGTACCCCATGAAATTGGTTACCAATGAAAAATATTTGGAACTATGAATGCGGGGAAATTTTGAAGTATTTGCGTCAAACAAATTTGACGCACAGCCAGTAAGCGTCATAAAATGTTCACGCTTCATAAGAAAAACGCACCTCATTTGAGACAGGGAGTGATGTAATAGGATATCCTGTTAACAGAAATGGTACAGTGGGTGTACTTTCACTTGCAGTCTGTGATTTTTCTAGACTGTGTGGCTGTGCTGAGAGTTTTGTCTGTCCAAATTGTTCTTTAGTCTCCTGTTTGCCATCCTATTTGTCATCTGTTGTTTTAGTAATTGTCTCAGTTGTTCATTGTAAGTGTGTTTTTGTCATATTTGGTGTCTAATTTTATCTTTATACTGTTGGGAGTATGTAGTGGGTTTTGTTAGTTTGGGGATTGTTGGGCTGTTTGTGGGTTACTTAACTTCCATTTTCCTCCCTCTTTTCCCTGTATTTTCCTCTGTACCCTTTCCTATAAATATTATTTTGGTCACGTCCGGGGAGAATGGATGAGGAGGAGCTGGGGGCATTCATTTGGCTGGTGTGCCACTTCCTCCCCCTGATGATTGAGGCTGGTGGAAGGGTGATACATAGGTGTCACACGGAGGTGAGGAAGCTCAGGTGGTCCAAGGTGCTGTACTATCTGAGGAGAATTTTTCAACACACCACGCAACGACCACCAACTCAAGCACCGCTGGGCTGACCTTGTTGCCAGAGAGCAAGACCTGCTGGACCACCTGGTAGTAGTGATTGGTGGCACTGTTGGTGAATACAATTCAGACTAATGTGCACATATAAATGCTCTGTAGTGACAGTATCAGATTTGTTGATATGCTGCATGCAATGTTTTTGGACATGTGGCCCTGATGTATACAATATTTGCTACACACTACCGTCATTTGTTGACGGAACAGCTGCATGAACTTACAAAACACAACTTGATCTTGTAAATTAGTGCTGCTTTGACGTCATTAGATGATGGGAATTTGGCTCAAACATATGTTTCATTCATGGACTGTGAGTGTACCAAGAAAGAGATGTATTTCACAAGCTAATGCAAGGAATTAATGTGGTCCCCAATTATTTGGAATACATGTCTGAACTGTATTCCTGGCCATACTTACAAAGTTGTTCCTAACCTCTGGTAATATCTTAGGCTGATACTTTGACTTGGTTTGTGCAGCAATTAAATTAGAAATGGATGCCAAAGTAATGCACACGGGGTCATATCTACATGCTTGGTGCTACTTTCCATTGCTGTAGCTTAAAACATGAAGCTTATGCTACGAATTGAGGAATAAAAAATATCTCTGGCCCTCTGTTCATTGTCCCTGTGTGTTTTAATTTGCCTTGGGCACAATAGCTGGAACAGAGCTGATGCCATCTGTGTCACTTTATAGCCATGCAAGTCTCAAAGGTTATTGGGTCATCATGGGATACCTGAAGTTGGTGATTGCATGGTCACAATTTATTACTTGCATGATGTTGTGCAAGAGACTCCTGACTGATTCCATCATACATATAAAGTGCCCAAATACTTTGCTAATTTAAGTTTGGTACACCCCTGCTAAGCTAGTGCAGCATGTGTACAATAGCTAACTTCCCAGTATGAAGGCTATCACAGACATTGGTGTATGCTAAGATCAGAAGAACAGCCTTCCTGTGACTGCTGCCATTCTCAATGTGCATGCAAATTGAAACCTACATCATCAAGATTGCCACAGTTGGACATTTGCTAAACCATGTTTCAATAATGGAACAGTGTCAGTTTGTTGTATACCCGCAGATCACCCAACTTGGCTAATGTAAGATGATGAATGTAGCTAACTGTGAATTCCTATACCCGATATGGGTACACAGGGCAATGAGTGACACATTTCAGGTGCAATGACTACACCTGTGCCCATGCATTGTGTCATGGATGACCAAAATACACACTGTCAGCATATATTTCTTTGTTGTATTAATTTAGATAAATTGCCAATCCATGTTTAGCGTCAGATTGTCATCAAGTAACACACAGGATCCCTGCCATTATGGTGTCAAAGGGGGCATATCTGGCTCAGAGTACACTGTCAATGTGGCATATGTAACTTACAGACAACACAGGCCCACATATAATGGACCATAGAAAGCATAATAATTCATGAGCTAAACTCAACGCACATGAGCATCACACAGTAACTGATTGTCCCTCGATGCACAAGGCACAATACCTGAATGACTGGTATTGCAGTGCACCAGGAATGTGGCTTTACATGTCTCTCATAACAACAGATGAATAAATGGAGTACACTCTATAAATGAATCTGCAACCAACTGAGGAATCATGTTTGTCACCACATGATTGTTAGGGCCACTGAATGAGTGCATATGTGTGTGTTTCACTCACTGGAGTGACAGGGTCAATACATGTTTGCAGTGGTATGTCTGTTGGAGTGTCATCATGCCTGAGGGGCTGGACTATCAGATATAATGTCACACACAGTAATTTTTTCTTCACAGTGTTGTACAGTGCACAGACATTGAGCACATTTTACCCTTCCATGCTTTACAGGTGGACCTGCCCCCTACACAATTGGAGAAGGGGCTCGATTTCGGACCCAGACATAGCCAGTAAGTGTTGACATATCAGTTCTGTGTTGTGTTTGCAGCTGTTGTGTGATTTACTCCTGTGTGTTGGACACATAGCAAGGTATGATGTGCTGGAACATGATCTGATATGTGAGTTGACTGGAGTTTGACTTTTTTTGGCCATATTTGAGTTGGACAATCAGTGGCTGTAGGAAAGTACCATCTTGCCTGTCATGTTACCCCCATTTTCACATGTATGTCAGTTTGTTTTTGCCTGGCTCACTGTGATTCTGCAAGCCAGGACCCCAGTGCTCATAGTTGTGGTCTGAATGTGTGCCCCTGTGTAGTGACTAACTGTGTCACTGAGGCTCTGCTAATCAGATCTTAAGCCTTTAAAATTGTCACTGTAGGCTAGTGACCATTTTCACCAATTCTAATTGACACACTGGAACACCCTTATAATTCCCTAGTATATGGTACATAGGTATTGGGGTTCCAGGAGATCCCTATGGGCTGCAGCATTTCTTTTGCCACCCATAGTGAGCGCAGACAATTCTTACACAGGACTGCCACTGCAGACTGAGCAAAATAACATCCACGTTATTTCACAGCCAATTTACACTGCACTTAAGTAATTTATAAGTCACCTATATGTCTAACCTTCACTTAGTGAAGGTTAGGTGCAAAGTTACTAAGTGTGAGGGCACCCTGGAACTAGCCAAGGTGCCCCCACATAGTTCAGGGCAATTTCCCCGGACTTTGTGAGTGCGGGGACACCATTACACCTGTGCACTACATATAGGTCAATACCCATATGTAGCTTCACAATGGTAACTCCGTATATGGCCATGTAACATGTCTAAGATCATGGAATTGTCCCCCCATGCCAAATCTGGTAGTGGGGTGGCAATCTCATGCATCCCCGGGGCTCCAGCATGAACTGCCAAACCAGCTCTTTGGGGTTTTCTCTGCAGCTACCACTGCTGCCAACCCACAGACAGGCTTCTGCCCTCCTGGGGTCTGGGCAGCCCAGTCCCAGGAAGGCAGAACAAAAAATTTCCTCTGAGAGAGGGTGTTATACCCTCTCCCTTTGGAAATAGGTGTTAAGGGCTTGAGAGGAGTAGCCTCTCCAGGCCTCTGGAAATGCTTTTAAGGGCACAGATGGTGCCCTCCTTGCATAAACCAGTCTACACCAGTTCAGGGAACCCCAAGCCCCTGCTCTGGCGTGAAACCTGACAAAAGAAAGGGGAGTGACCACTCCCCTGTCCATCACCACCCAGGGGTGGTGCCCAGAGCTCCTCCAGTGTGTCCCAGACCTCTGATATCTTGAATCCAGAGGTGTGAGGGCACAGTGAAGGCCTCTGAGTGGACAGTGCCAGCAGGTGACGTTAGAGACCCCTCCTGATAGGTGCTTACATGACTAGGTGGCCAATCCTCCTTTGAAGGCTATTTAGGGTCTCTCCTGTGGGCTTTTCCTCAGATAACGAATGCAAGAGCTCACCAAAGTTCATCTGCATCTCCCTCTTCGACTTCTGCCGAGGATCGACATCTGACTGCTCCAGGACGCCTTCAAAACTGCAACAAAGTAGCAGGAAGACTCCCAGTGACATTGTAGCGCCTAATCCTGCCGGCTTTCTCAACTGTTTCCTGGTGGTGCATACTCTGGGGGCTGTCTGCCTTCACCCTGCAATAGAAGCCAAGAATAAATCTCCCGTGGGTCAATGGAATCTTCCTCCTGCTACCACAGGCACCAAACTTCTCCTTCACCGGTCCTCTGGGTCCCCTCTCATCATGACGAGCGTGGTCCTTGGAACACAGGAGATGGATCCAAGTGACCCAGACAGTCCAGAGGTCCCTCAGTCCAAATTTCGCGGAGGTAAGTCCTTGCCTCCCCTCGCCAGACAGTAATCCTGTGTACTGTGTGAACTGCAGCTGCTAGGGCTTTGGTGCACTTTTGAAAGGAATCCTTTGTGCACAGCATAGCCCAGGTCCACAGCACTCTGTCCTGCATTGCTCAACTCGCTGAGTTGACCACCGGCTTCATGGGACCCTACTTTGTAGTGTTGAGATGACTGCTGTGCTCAGTTTTCTTGAACCCATGTACAAGTACTTCTGCGGGTGCTGCCTTCTTCTGCATGGGCTCTCTGTGTTACTGAGGGCCCTCTCTGTCTCCTCTTCCAAGTGGCGACCTCCTGGTCCTTCCTGGGACCAGGCAGCACCCATTTTCTTTAGCCGCGACCTTTGCAGCTAGCACGGCTTGTTTGTGGTCTTTCTCCAAAGAAACAATTCTGCATCCTCCAGCATTCTGTTGGACATCTTCTGAGCAAAGGAGAAGTTCCTGGTACCTTCCATTGTTGCAGAATCTTCAGCTTCTTCCACCCAGAGGCAGCCATTTAGCACCTTCTTCCGGGGTTTAGTGGGCTCCTGCCCCCCCTGGATACTTTCTTGACTCTTGGACTTGGTCCCCTTTCTTCACAGTCCTCAGGTCCACGAATCCGTCTTCAGTGCTTTGCAGTCTATTGTGGTCTTTGCAGAATCTCCTATCACGACTTTAGTGTATTTCTGGGGAAGAAGGGTCACTTTACTCCTACTTTTCAGGGACTTGGCATGGGGAATCTTGGACAACCTTTGTGTTTTCTTACACTCCCAGCGACCCTCTACACACTACACTAGGCCTGGGGTCCATTTGTGGTTCGCATTCCACTTTTGGAGTATATGGTTTGTGTTGCCCCTAGGCCTATTGTATCCTATTGCATTCTATTGTGCTCTACAGTGTTTGCACTACTTCCCTAAGGGCTAGATATATGAAAAAAGCCTTTTGCGATTCGGAAATAGCGACTTTCAAAAAATCGCTATTTCTGAATCGCAAAATGCAATGTATCATATTTGCGATTCGGTAATAGCGATTTCTTAAAAATCGCAAATGCTATTACCGAATCGCAAATTGACATACAGGCCCATTTGCATCTATGGGCCTGTTGGCCCATATTTGCGAATATTTTGCATGTCCCAAATTGTGAATTCCTAGCTGGAATTTGCAATTTTGGGAAATGCAAAGTCCAGGATGCTGGGGGCCTAAGGCCCCCTCTGCTGCACCCCAAAATATTTTTTACAACATGTAAGGTGCACACATGCGTGCTTTACATGTACATTTTTAAAATGCATTTCAAATGCATTTAAAAAATTTGCACATGGTTACCACCAAGTTCAACTTGATGGTAATAGCGATTCCTTAATGCCCAATTCGCATACATGGAATTGTTTCATACATGTGCTTTAGAAATCGCAAATAAGGGTTCCTTATTTGCGATTTCTTATTTAGAGAGTTGCAATTTGCGACTCTCTAAACAGGGTCGCAATTTTAAGGAATCGCTGTTTAATTTTATTTTAATCGCTATTTCGCAATTTCCCTGGACTTTGTGAGTGCGGGGACACCATGACACACGTACACTACATATAGGTCAATACCTATATGTAGCTTCACAATGGTAACTCTGAATATGGCCATGTAACATGTCTAAGATCATGGAATTCTCCCCCATGCCAAATCTGGTATTGTGGTGCCAGTACCATGCATCCCCGGGGCTCCAGCATGGACCCCGGGTACTGCCAAACCAGCTCTCTGGGGTTTTCTCTGCAGATACCGCTGCTGCCAACCCACAGACAGGCTTCTGCCCTCCTGGGGTTTCGGCAGCCCAGTCCCAGGAAGGCAGAACAAAGGATTTCCTCTGAGAGAGGGTGTTACACCCTCACCCTTTGGTAATAGGTGTTAAGGGCCTGAGAGGAATAGCCTCTCCAGGCTTCTGGAAATGCTTTGAAGGGCACAGATGGTGCCCTGCTTTCATAAACCAGTCTTCCATGGTTTAGGGAACCCCGAGCCCCTGCTCTGGCACGAAACTGGACAAAGGAAAAGGGAGTGACCACTCCCCTGTCCATCACCACCCCAGGGGTGATGCCCAGAGCTCCTCCAGTGTGTCCCAGACCTCTGCCATCTTGAATCCAGAGGTGTGAGGGCACAGTGGAGGCCTCTGAGTGGCCAGTGCCAGCAGGTGACATCAGAGACCCTCCTGATAGGTGCTTACATGACTAGGTTGCCAAGCCTCCTCTGAGGGCTAATTAGGGTCTCCCCTGTAGGCTTTTCCTCAGATAACGAATGCAAGAGCTCACAAGAGTTCCTCTGCATCTCCCTCTTCGACTTCTGCCAAGGATCGACCGCTGACTGCTCCATGACACTTGCAAAACTGCAACAAAGTAGCAGGAAGACTACCAGCGACACTGTAGCACCTAATCCTGCCGGCTTTCTCAACTGTTTCCTGGTGGTGCATGCTCTGGGGGCCAAAAAGAAATCTCCTGTGGGTCGACTGTATCTTCCCCCTGCTACCGCAAGCACCAAACTTCTCCTTCACCGGTCCTCTGGGCCCCTCTCATCATTACGGGCATGGTGCCTGGAAAACAGGAGCTAGATGCAAGTGACCCCGACAGTCCAGTGGTCCATTTGTCCAAATTTGGCAAGGTAAGTCCTTGCCTCCCCTCACCAGACAGTAATCCTGTGTACTGCGTGAACTGCAGCTGCTAGGGCTTCTGTCACTTTTGCAAGGAATCCTTCATGCACAGCATAGCCCAGGTCCCCAGCACTCCGTCCTGCATTGCTCAACTCGCTTTGTTAACCACCGGCTTCGTGGGACCCTCCTTTGTAGTGTTGAGGCGACCGCTGTGCTCAGTTTTCTTGAACCTGTGTTCAAGTACTTCTGCATGTGCTGCCTTCTTCTGCGCAGGCTCTCTGTGTTGCTGAGGGCCTCCTGTGTCTCCTCTTCCCAGTGGGGACCTCCTGTTCCTTCCTGGGCCCGGGCAGCACCCAATTTCTTCAACTGTGACCTTTGTAGCAAGCAAGGCTTGTTTGCGGTCTTTTTCCAAAGAAACAACTGTGCATCCTCCAGCATTCAATGGGACATCTTCTGTGCAAAGTAGAAGTTCCTGGCAACTTCCATAGTTACAGAATCTTCCCCACGGAGGCAGCCATTTTGCACCTTCATCCGGGGTTTAGTGGGCTCCTGCTCCCCTGGACACTTGTGTGACTCTTGGCCTTGGTCCCCTTTCTTCACAGGTCCTCAGGTCTTGGAATCCGTCTTCAGTGCTTTGCAGTCTGTTGCGGTCTTTGCAGAATCTCCTATCGTGACTTTAGTGTGTTTCTGTGATAGCAGGGTCACTTTACTCATACTTTTCAGGGTCTTGGGGTGGGGTATCTTGGACACCCTTAGTGTTTTCTTACACTCCCAGTGACCCTCTGCACACTACACTAGGCCAGGGGTCCCTAAGTGGTTCGCATTCCACTTGCTTAGTATATGATTTGTGTTGAGTGACCTTTGACGTGCTTGGCCAGTGGTCCACTCCCCGCTCGCACAGCACCTCCCAGCTGTCCTCGTGTCTCCCCGCCCTCGCTGCTCCCAGCTGATCGAGGCCCTCCTCCACCCGCTGTCCAGTGGTAAGCTTAGTGACTGTAGTACTGTTACTGTTATTCTTGTAATCTCTGTTCCATTGTATTTTCTGCTTTTTGCCTTGTTGCGCCTGTTTTCGCTGTATTTTTGGGCCCCCTTGCCCCCAGCTCCTCGGCTCCCCCGAGCCGTCTCTTCTTCCCTGCCGCTGTGTCCCTGTGGCCCACCCCCCTCGAGCCCTCATTCGTTCCTGCCTCCCGCCTCCCAGCTGCTCCTCCCTCCCACCTCCCCCTCTTAATGGCGGTCGTGCCAGAGGCAAGCCTGTCTGCGCTCGTCCGTGCCTGGACCGTGCCCAGCGCCACCCCCCCGGTCCACGGGACCCCCGCACCTCCAGACTATGCTACACTGCCAGCGACCTCAACGCCCTTAATCCTGGCCGCACCACAGCATGCTTCCAGTCCTCACAGAGAAGCACCAATGGGCCCAATGGGCCCCAATGGGCCCTTCTCCTGCCGCACCTGCAGCTTCACCTGCGACAGAGCCACCCAACCTCCAAAGACTGGAACCAACCACCTCCACTGCATACTCCTCAATACCCGCTCCGCACGCAAGCACGCCGTTGAGCTCTGGGACTTGCTCGACACCGCCCCCCCAGATGTAGCCTTCCTTACCGAAACCTGGTGGAACGACTCTTCAGCGCCTGACATCGCCATAGCCATCCCAGACGGCTACAAGATCTCCTCCAGGGACCGCACCAACGGAATCGGAGGAAGAATAGCCATTGCCCACAAATCCACCCTCAAAGTCTACAACCACATGAACGACACCCTCAAGACCACCGAACACCTGCACTTCCAAATACACACCGACCCCCACACCACCCTCAGAGGTACGCTCTTCTACAGACCCCCTGGACCTCGGGCACCTTTCAGCGACTCCATCGCCGACCTCACCAGCACCCATGCACTCACCTCCACGGACTACATCCTCCTCGGGGACCTTAACTTCCACCTCAAGAAGAACAACAACAACAACTCCACCACCCTGATCGAACCCTCGCCAACCTCGGCCTCAGACAACTCATCACCACATCTTCCCACGCTGCCGGCCACACGCTCGATCCCATCTTCTCCACGAGCACCCACATCGTCTTCAACCACACCACCGAACTCCACTGGACCGACCACCACTGCATCCATTTCACCTTCAAGAAACAGACCAAGCACCACCGCACCCAACAACCACCCTGTCGCTGCTGGAGCAAAGTTACCAAAGACCAGCTGACCAGCACCCTTGCCCAGAACCCGCCTACCGACCCTACCGACCCAGACACCGCCGCCCACAATCTCAGACAGTGGATCAACGCCTGCGCCAACTCCCTCGCACCACTCAAGAAGACCACCAACAACCAAGCCAGCAGAAAACCCACCTGGTTCACCGACGAGCTCCAAACCTCCAAGCGCAACTGCCAAAAACTAAAGAAGAAATGGCACCATGAACACACCGTCTGACAGCCACGCAGCCCACAAGGACGCCACCCGCAGGCATCACCAACTCATCAGACTAGCCAAGAGATCCTCCTTCAAAGACCACCTGGACAACAACGCACACAACAGCAAAGAGCTCTTCAGCATCGTGAAGGAACTCTCCAACCCCAGAGCCGATGTCTACGACATCCCACCATCCCAAGAACTTTGCGACTCATTGGCCACTTTCTTCCACTGGAAGATCACCGACATCCACGACAGCTTCAACATCACGACCACCCCGACCACGCCAGACCCCACCCCCACAAACACCACCGGTACCAACTGCCTGACCTCCTGGACCAACGTCAACGACACTGAGACACGCAAGATCACAAACTCCATCCACTCAGGATATCCATCAGACCCATGCCCACACCATGTGTACAACAAAGCCGAAGCAGCCATTGCCCCCCAACTACAGAAGGTCATCAACATCTCCTTCGAAACAGCGACTTACCCGAAAATCTGGAAGTACGCCAAAATCAACGCCCTCCTCAAAAATCCCAAGGCGGACCCCAAGGACCTCAGAAATCTCTGACCCATCTCCCTACTCCCATTCCCGGCGAAGGTCATCAAGAAAATCGTCAACACGCAACTGACCCGCCACCTCAAAGACAACAACATCCTGGACCCCTCCCAATCTGGATTCAGACGAAACCACAGCACCGAGACCGCCCTTCTCGCAGACGACATCAGGTGCAAACTGAACAACGCCAAAACATCAGCCCTCATCCTCCTGGACCTGTCAGCCGCCTTCGACACGGTCTGCCATCGCACTCTAAAAACACGCCTCCACGAAGCCGCAATACAAGAAAAGGCCCTCGACTGGACCACATCCTTCCTCTCTGGCAGAACCCCGAAAGTCCACCTCCCTCCCTTCCGTTCCAAAGCCACCGACATCATCTTCGGCGTACCCCAGGGCTCATCCCTCAGCCCAACGCTGTTCAACATCTACATGGCCCCCCTCACACAAGTGGCCCGCCAACACGACCTCAACATCATCTCCTACACCGACGACACCCAGCTCATCCTTTCCCTCACCAAGGACCCGCACACCGCCAAAACCAACCTTCACGAGGGAATGAAGCCCGCCGCCGACTGGATGAGAAGCAGCCGTCTGAAACTGAACTCGGACGGAGGTCCTCATCCTCTGAACCACCCCCTCCGCCTGGGACGACTCATGGTGGTCAACCTCACTGGGAACCCCACTGACGCCGACCGACCACGCACGCAACCTGGTTTTCGTCCTCGACTCCTCCCTTTCCATGTCAAAACAGGTCAACGCATTCACCTCCTCCTGCTACAACACCGTCCGCATGCTCCACAGGATCTACAAGTGGATCCCGACCAAAACAAGAAGAACAGTGACTCAGGCCTTCTTCAGCAGCAGGCTAGACTACGGCAACACACTCTACACAGGTATCCCGGCCATAGACCTGCAACGCCTCTAATGCATCCAAAACGCCTCCGCCCGTTTGATCCTCAACGTACCCCGCCACAGCCACATCTCCCCCCACCTGAGAGACCTTCACTGGCTCTCCGTAGACAAGAGGATCACATTCAAGCTCCTCACCCACGCACACAAAGCACTCCACAACACCGGACCAGCCTACCTTAACCCCTTCGCTGCCAGGCCTTTTCCCCCTTCTGTGTCAAGCCTTTTTTTTGGCTATTTAGGGCAGTTCGCGCTTAGGCCCTCATAACTTTTTGTCCACATAAGCTAGCCAAGCCAAATTTGCGTCCGTTTTTCCAACATCGTAGAGATTCTAGAGGTACCCAGACTTTGTGGGTTCCCCTGAAGGAGGCCAAGAAATTAGACAAAATATAGTGAAAATGTCATTTTTAAAAAAAAAAATGGGGAAAAGTGGCTGCAAAGAAAGGCTTGTGTTTTTTTCCCTGAAAATGGCATCAACAAATGGTTTGTTGTGCTAAAATCACCAGCTTCCCAGCTTTCAGGAACAGGCAGACTTGAATCAGAAAATCCAATTCTTCAACACAAATTTGGCATTTTACTGGGACACACCCCATTTTTACGATTTTTTGTGCTTTCAGCCTCCTTCCAGTTAGTGACAGAAATGGGTGTGAAATCAATGCTGGATCCCGGAAACCTAAACATTTCTAAAAAGTAGAAAAACTTCTGAATTCAGCAAGGGGTAATTTGTGTAGATCCTACAAGGGTTTCCTACAGAAAATAACAACTGAAAAAAAAATATTGAAATTGAGGTGAAAAAAACTGCAATTTTTCTCTACGTTTATTTTTTTTAAAATCAATATACCGTTACGTCTGCTGGACTCTTCTGGTTGCGGGGATATATAGGGCTTGTAGGTTCATCAAGAACCCTAGGTACCCAGAGCCAATAAATGAGCTGCACCCTGCAGTGGGTTTTCATTCTATACCGGGTATACATCAATTCATTTGCTGAAATATAAAGAGTGAAAAATAGCTATCAAGAAAACCTTTGTATTTCCAAAATGGGCACAAGATAAGGTGTTGAGGAGCAGTGGTTATTTGCACATCTCTGAATTCCGGGGTGACCAAACTAGCATGTGAATTACAGGGTATTTCTCAAATAGACGTCTTTTTTACACACTTTCTTATATTTGGAAGGAAAAAATGTAGAGAAAGACAAGGGGCAATAACACTTGTTTTGCTATTCTATGTTCCCCCAAGTCTCCCGATAAAAATGATACCTCACTTGTGTGGGTAGGCCTAGCGCCCGCGACAGGAAATGCCCCAAAACACAACGTGGACACATCACATTTTTTGACAGAAAACAGAGGTGCTTTTTGCAAAGTGCCTACCTGTAGATTTTGGCCTCTAGCTCACCTGGCACCTAGGGAAACATACCAAACCTGTGCATTTTTGAAAACTAGAGACCTAGGGGAATCCAGGATGGGGTGACTTGTGGGGCTCTGACCAGGTTCTGTTACCTAGAATCCTTTGCAAACCTCAAAATGCGGCTAAAAAAACACGTTTTCCTCACATTTCGGTGACAGAAAGTTCTGGAATCTGAGAGGAGCCACACATTTCCTTCCACCCAGAGTTCCCCCAAGTCTCCCGATAAAAATGATACCTCACTTGTGTGGGTAGGCCTAGTGCCCGCAATAGGAAATGCCCCACAACACAACATGGACACATCACAATTTTTGACCGAAAACAGAGGTGTTATTTGCAAAGTGCCTACCTGTAGATTTTGGCCTCTAGCTCAGCCGTCACCTAGGGAAACCTACCAAACCTGTGCATTTGTGAAAACTAGAGAGCTAGGGGAACCCAAGATGGGGTGACTTGTGGGGCTCTGACCAGGTTATGTTACCCAGAATCCTTTGCAAACCTCAAAATTTAGCAAAAAAAACGCATTTTCCTCACATTTCGGTGACAGAAAGTTCTGGAATCTGAGAGGAGCCACAAATTTCCTTCCACCCAGAGTTCCCCAAGTCTCCTGATAAAAATGATACCTCACTTGTGTGGGTAGGCCTAGCGCCCGTGACAGGAAATGCCCCAAAACACAACGTTGACACAACCCAATTTTTGACAGAAAACAGAGGTGTTTTTTGCAAAGTGCCTACCTGTAGATTTTGCCCTCTAGCTCAGCCGCCACCTAAGGAAACCTACCAAACCTGTGCATGTTTGAAAACTAGAGACCTAGGGCAATCCAAGATGGGGTGACTTGTGGGGCTCTGACCAGGTTCTGTTACCCAAAATCATTTGCAAACCTCAAATTTGGCAAAAAAAACAAGTTTTCCTCACATTTCGGTGACAGAAAGTTCTGGATTCTGAGAGGAGCCACAAATTTCCTTCCACCCAGCGTTCCCCTAAGTCTCCCGATATAAATGTTACCTCACTTGTGTGGGTAGGCCTAGCGCCCGCGACAGGAAATGCCCCAAAACACAACGTGGACACATCACATTTTTTGACAGAAAACAGAGGTGCTTTTTGCAAAGTGCCTACCTGTAGATTTTGGCCTCTAGCTCACCTGGCACCTAGGGAAACATACCAAACCTGTGCATTTTTGAAAACTAGAGACCTAGGGGAATCCAGGATGGGGTGACTTGTGGGGCTCTGACCAGGTTCTGTTACCTAGAATCCTTTGCAAACCTCAAAATGCGGCTAAAAAAACACGTTTTCCTCACATTTCGGTGACAGAAAGTTCTGGAATCTGAGAGGAGCCACACATTTCCTTCCACCCAGAGTTCCCCCAAGTCTCCCGATAAAAATGATACCTCACTTGTGTGGGTAGGCCTAGTGCCCGCAATAGGAAATGCCCCACAACACAACATGGACACATCACAATTTTTGACCGAAAACAGAGGTGTTATTTGCAAAGTGCCTACCTGTAGATTTTGGCCTCTAGCTCAGCCGTCACCTAGGGAAACCTACCAAACCTGTGCATTTGTGAAAACTAGAGAGCTAGGGGAACCCAAGATGGGGTGACTTGTGGGGCTCTGACCAGGTTATGTTACCCAGAATCCTTTGCAAACCTCAAAATTTAGCAAAAAAAAACGCATTTTCCTCACATTTCGGTGACAGAAAGTTCTGGAATCTGAGAGGAGCCACAAATTTCCTTCCACCCAGAGTTCCCCAAGTCTCCTGATAAAAATGATACCTCACTTGTGTGGGTAGGCCTAGTGCCCGTGACAGGAAATGCCCCAAAACACAACGTTGACACAACCCAATTTTTGACAGAAAACAGAGGTGTTTTTTGCAAAGTGCCTACCTGTAGATTTTGCCCTCTAGCTCAGCCGCCACCTAAGGAAACCTACCAAACCTGTGCATGTTTGAAAACTAGAGACCTAGGGCAATCCAAGATGGGGTGACTTGTGGGGCTCTGACCAGGTTCTGTTACCCAAAATCATTTGCAAACCTCAAATTTGGCAAAAAAAACAAGTTTTCCTCACATTTCGGTGACAGAAAGTTCTGGATTCTGAGAGGAGCCACAAATTTCCTTCCACCCAGCGTTCCCCTAAGTCTCCCGATAAAAATGTTACCTCACTTGTGTGGGTAGGCCTAGCCCCCAGGACAGGAAATGCCCCAAAACATAACGTGGACACATCACATTTTTTCACAGAAAACAGTGCCTACCTGTGGATTTTGGCCTCTAGCTCAGCCGGCACCTAGGGAAAACTAGCAAACCAGTGCATTTTTGAAAACTAGAAACCTAGGGGAATCCAAGATGGGGTGACTTGTGGGGCTCTGACTAGGTTCTGTTACCCAGAATCCTTTGCAAACCTCACAATTTGGCCCAAAAAACACTTTTTCCTCTCATTTCGGTGACAGAAAGTTCTGGAATCTGAGAGGAGCCACAAATTTCCTTCCACCCTGCAATCCCCCAAGTCTCCCGATAAAAATGGTACTTCACTTGTGTGGGTAGGCCTAGCGCCCACGAAAGGAAATGCCCCAAAACACAACGTTTTTTTTGCAAAGTGCCTACCTGTGGACTTTGGCCTCTAGCTCAGCAGGTCCCAGGGGGCAGAAATGGTCTAAAATAAATTCCCCCCCCCCCCAAATCCCCCCCCGGGAGCGACCCTTGCCTACAGGGTAGCTGCCCTTGCGTGACATAGGCGCAGAAAAAAAAGTCCCCGCCTGGTGCGTAGTGGTTTCTGCCCCCTTGGGGGCAGATTGGCCTAAAATCGGCCGATCTGCCCCCAAGGGGGGCAGAAATGGTCTAAATACAATTTGCCCCCCCAGGGGAGCAACCCTTGCCTAATGGGTCGCTCCCCATCTCTAAAAAAACAAACAAAAAAAAAACACAAATTGTTTTTTGCCCTGGCACCTAGAGGTTTCTGCCCCCCCCGGGGACAGATTGGCCTAATAACAATAGGAGGGGCAGAAACGTCCTAAAATAAATTTGCCCCCCAGCCCCCACAACCCTCTCCCCGGGAGCGACCCTTGCCTACGGGGTCGCTCGCCTTGCGTGACATTGGCGCCAAAAAAAATCCCCGGTGCCTAGTGGTTTCTGCCCCCTTGGGGGCAGATTGACCTAAAATTGGCCGTGGCAGAAATGGTCTAAATACAATTTGCCCCCCAGGGGAGCGACCCTTGCCTAATGGGTCTCTCCCCATCTCTAAAAAAAACAAACAAACAAAAAAAACCACAAAAAAATAATTTGCCCTGGCGCCTAGAGGCTTCTGCCCCCCTGGGGGCAGAAATGGCCTAAAATAAATTTGCCCCCCCACCCCCTTAACCCCCCCGGGAGCGACCCTTTCCTACGGGGTCGCTCCCCCTGCGTGACATTGGCGCAAAAAAAAGATCCTCGGTGCCTTGTTGTTTCTGGGCAGATTGACCTAAAATCGGCTGATATGCCCCCAAGGAGGTGCAGAAATGGTCTAAATACAATTTGCCCCCCAGGGGAGCGACCCTTGCCTAATGGGTCACTCCCCATCTCTAAAAAAACAAACAAACAAAAAAAAAACACCCAAAATAATTTGCCCTCGCGCCTAGAGGTTTGGGGGGGCAGATCGGCCTAATAACAATAGGCCGGGGCAGAAATGGCCTAAAATAAATTTGCTCCCCCCACCCCCCAACCCCTCCCCGGGAGCGATTCTTGCCAATGGGGTCGCTCCCCCTGCGTGACATTGGCACAAAAAAAAAATTCCCGGTGCCTAGTGGTTTCTGCCCCCCTTGGGGGCAGATTGGTGTAGCAAAAATCGTCTGATCTGCCCCCAAAGGGGGCAGAAATGACCTAAATACAATTTTCCCCTCCAGGGGACCGACCCTAGCCCAAGGGGTCGCTCCCCATCTGTAAAAAAAAAAAAAAAAAAAATCCCCGGTGCCTAGTGGTTTTGGCCTAATTAAAGGCCTAAAATAAATTTGCACCCCCAGGGGAGGGACCCTTTCCTAAGGGGTCACTCCCCTTGCGTGAAATTCAAGTAAAAAAAAAACTCTCTGGTGTCTAGTAGTTTCTGTCCCCCTTGGGGGCAGATTGGCCTCATAAGAATAGGCCAATCTGCCGAAATGGCCTAAATATAATTTGCCCCCTAGGGGAGCGACCCTTGCCTAAAGGGTCGCTCCCCACCTCCCAAACATTTTTTTTTAAAAAGATCCCTGGTGCCTAGAGGTTTCAGAAAAGGCCTTCCAAAAAAATTCCCCCGTGAGTGACCCTTGCCCAAGGGGTCGCTCCCTTATGACAATTTCCATATAAAAACAAAATCCCTGGTGTCTAGTGGGCGTTTCAAAAGCCGGATTGCTTTGCAATCCGGCTTTTGAAACGCTCAGAGAGACTTCAAAGGGAAGGAAATTCCTTTCCTTCAATTTGAGGCCTCTCTGAGCCTCCCCCATGTGATCGAAAGAGAAATGCTTTGCATTTCTCTTTCGATCGCGCTTGAAGCTGAGCTTCCAACGCGATGGGAGGAGGCCCTCTGTGATTGTCAGCGTGCGATGCGCACTGACGTCACGGGGGCGGGTAGGGTCGGGGTGGAAGGGGAAGGGCTTCCCCTTCCATCCGCCACCGGGGCGGTGGGGGGGAGCCCATGGGGGGAGTGCTAGCGCTCCCCCCACTTCCTGGGCGCAGGACGAGGTGATCTCGTCCAAGGCACCCGGAAACCGGTGCCTTGGATGAGATCACCTCATCCAAGGCACCGTAGGGGTTAACAACAGACTCAGCTTCTAGACCCCCACCCGGCAGCTCTGCTCCACAAAACTCACCCTCGCCGTCATCCCCTGCATCCAACGAAAGACCTCCGGCGGCAGATTCTTCTCCTACCTCGCCGCCAAGACCTGGAACACCCTCCCGACCAACCTTTGGCTGACCCAGGACCTACTCACCTTCAGAAGACTCCTCAAGACATGGCTCTTCGACCAGTAGCAGCTCCCCCCCCCACCTCAGTGCCTTGAGACCTTCACGGGTATGTAGACCGCTCTATAAATAGATTGATTGATTGATTGATTGCCCCTAGGCCTATTGCATCCTATTGTATTCTTCAGTATTTGCACTACTTTTCTAACTGTTTACTTACCTGATTTTGGTTTGTGTATATATTTTGTGTATTTTACTTACCTCCTAAGGGAGTATATCCTCTGAGATATTTTTGGCACATTGTCACTAAAATAAAGTACCTTTATTTTTAGTAACTCTGAGTGTTGTGATTCTTGTGATATAGTGCTATATGATATAAGTGGTATAGTTGGAGCTTTGCATGTCTCCTAGTTCAGCCTAAGCTGCTCTGCTATAGCTACCTCTATCAGCCTAAGCTCCTAGAAACTACTGATCTACTAATAAGGGATAACTTGACCTGGCACAAGGTGTAAGTACCATCAGGTAGCCACTATTAACCCAGCTAGCCTCCTACAGTGGCGCAGAGTCATCCTTTGGGATTGTACTGCAGAGCTGTAGGAATTGCCATGTGAATAGGGTGACATTTGTTGTTACATTTCTTGTAATGAAATATTTGGAGGTAGCCATTTTCATGACTTAGTCAGCAAGTCATACCGTGAATCACACAGAGTAGGGATTCTGAAGTATTACCCACAGACTTGAGCGTCCCTGTTAACTAATGAACATGTAGGACTGTATGTTTGACTTCCTAGCAGCATCTAGCTCCACATGCTGTGCTACTTTTATGTGACACTTGAGTATAATGTCGTAGGTGTGCATGCAGCTCCAGCCCAGATGGGTGCTTGCATCTATGTGCTTGTTGTAGGACAGGTATTGGTGATATCAAATGATGTTGACAATTGTCCGCAATTAGGAACATAAATGTGGATGTGATTGTACAATGTACAGCCGGGACAGTGAAACTGCAAATGTCTCATTAAATCAGTTATGGTTCCTTTGATCGCTACAAGGCGGTTTGTTCACGCAGACGAATCAGATGGAATCGGGATGGAGTGAAACGCGGCGCAGATTCATGACGCTTAAGATGTCATTATACAGGTATTTTTGGACGCCGGTTTATTGTGTCTTTTTCCCCGGGAGTGTCAGCAGAATTCTGGTGTTCTTTGAATAGTTGACATACAAGCACTTTTCAATGTTAACGAGGTTATATTTATATATGTTTTACCTGGTCATTCACTCCAGTATATCCTATTTTCACATTAACATATATACATAGGTATTTAAGATTTTTCAATTAGGAGCATATTCATTTCATGGCTCATCGTTATGGTAATGCACATGATTTGATGAATCCCGTGCATACTTTATCTATAAGGACTATCGTCAAGTTCTTGAATTGGGTCTCAGTTAGTATATATTTTTTAATTCATAACCGTCACACGGTTATGGTGTGTGGGGTTTTCTTGGCTAATAATGGTTACTTTAGGTAATGTTAGAACAACATGTATATTTCATGTTGTTGAGGGATTGGTAATACAGAGTTATAATTAAATTAAATGATGCTAAAATTGAAAAATGGTTCGTTTCTAATATTAAATTATTTTATTTTTGTGTTTGTAGGTAGAAGAATGGTCATATGTGACGTTCTTCTCTATTTATGAGATATATGTCATATATGTTTGGGACTAGCTGAGAGTCTGGTAGTTGAAGTAGCATTTCCAATAAGAAAGAAAGCTTTTGTTCGGGACCCATCACAACTAATGGGCATATGTGTTATTCTTACTAAGGTTAGTACTAGATTTGAACATTCTCATAATCTATACATGTATATGGTTTCTGAGCTTGTAGCTCACAACATGGTCCCTGTCTTCTATTTATAGTTTTGGATATTGTTTTGGGATCCAAGAACCTGTGGAGAATTAAGGTATTTTCCCTTTGGATCAGTGACTATGATCACTTTGGGGATGATTTGTCAGATAAGGTCTTTTTCACGTTCAGGAACCTTGGGACTCTTCTGAACTCTCCATATAAAATATTTCTACCGCCGGATCACTTGGCCATATTTATGGCTAAATAATATTCATTAACTATCCTGTTTAACAACTAGATTTTTCAACATCTGGTGTTGGTTCTCTTTTCACAATTTCTTACTATTATTACACACTCTCGGGAGACTTGTTGTGTCTTTTTATCTATTTATAATATGTAGTTATTAATGTATTTTTTGTATTATATATTCTCAGTTAATAATACAATGTTTTGGATTATAACTTATCAACCTTGAAGAAGTCCAGTTTTGGACGAAACACGTGTCGGCTGATGCTACATGTGGGCTCAACATATATCTTCTAGGCCCACTGACTTCAAGCTTGCATTATCACAACAAGAATACATTACGACTTCTGTAACAGTCATTTGTCAGTGCATTTTCATTGTATTCGTTTTTGTTGTGCCATGATTTGTGTTGTATGTTGTGTTTTTGTTAATAAAAAATATGTTTTTTTGGATGTGTAAAGAAATTGTTATGTATATTTTAATAAGAGAACTTACACCATTGTTGCTAATGTAATAGTACTGTTAGAACATTTTGGAATTCCTATCATCATCTTAGGAGCCATTATTGGCCCTTTATATTTGTATATTAAGATAGCTCTGCTATCTTTTTTTCTTTCATCCCCCCTGAGGCACAGACTTAGGGTTATGAAATATGTGTACCTAGGTGTGAGAATGCAAGTGTAGTACACAGACATTTTATTTAGCAATTAATTTGTTTCAACCTAGTATACCCCTTCATGATTAGCAACTGCATACCATCCTGGCAATTCCATTCACAAATCACAGATCTTGTGGCCCTTGATTGTCATCCAGAAGATAATCATTAGTTGGCCTGTCACATGTGGAGGTCTTGCAGCATTTGTTATGTGACTAATGGCAGAACAATGATGCTTAGATCATTTAAGTAGGTACACATCTTTTTGAGCATTGCTGTGCTGTTAGATAGGACATGTGTAGGCTGCGTTGGCATGTACTTACTGAGGGACACTGTGTGATCTGTACTGTGATTTGGCCTGTTTAAGCTAAGTTTTAGTAATGTTTTGAATAGCATCAGTAGCTGTATCATACAATGATGTAACTAATGTTTGGCTTCATCTTTTTTAACAGCAGCCAATATGGATGCCATTCAGATCCGCAAATTTCAGAGGAGGGCGATGCGTTACTGCCACATTCTGGAAGTTGAGTCTGGGTTCCACCACATGGCACGGCGTTATCGCCATGAGAGAGCCACAGGGGTCTGGAGGGGATTTGCCCAAGGGGGCCCATCCCTGTCCACAACAGCCGCCACCACCAGCACCACCACTCCAACCCAAGTGGCACCAAGGATGACAGCCACCACTGCAGGTCCCTCAACATCCTCCGCTCCTGGACCACTGACAGCAGCCCCTGCACCTCCCCCTCCAAGCATGGCACCGGCAACAGCACAACCCTCCACAACTAGCACACAGACCACCCTTGCTGCAGTCATTGACAATATTGATTTTAGGAACATGCAACATGACATGCAACGGATCTTGCGCAGAATGGACAGGCTGCAGCAGAAGGCGTCCCAGATTAACCGGAGAGTGCGTGGGATAAAAGAGATCCTGTGGAGGGCAAACTTGTGACTTTGAGACCCTCAGCCATGATTCCCTCCCCTCCCTCCTCTTTCCTGGTCCTTATATTTAGTGGGTTTAGGGGGCTTAGTGTTAAGTTAGAATAGGCTGTTAGTTTAGTTAGTATAAGTGGTTTGGGGGGTAGAGGGTATGATATTTTTACATTTTTTTTGTCGGTGGGTCGATGGTGGATGATGCTGGGTTTTTGTGTATTAAAAAATAAAAAGAATACATACATAAAATACAAAAAATATATAAAAACAAAAAAAACAAAAAAATATATGATTGTTTAGGATAAGATGGCATGTGTTTAGGTTAGTATATGTTGTCCTCCATGTGTCCCGTCATATAAGGGGGGGGTTGATATTTAAGGTATTTAGTTAAATGTGATAAGTAAGTTTAGCTTAGGGGAGTTAGGGCCAGTTGTGTGTGATGTGAAGTTAGGATAGGGAAGGTTCGTTAAGGTGTTGCCCCTAGTTTTATTATCCTTTTTTTTCAGTTAAATAAATATTTAGGTACTCCTTTACAGTATGTGTCATTTGCTTAGGGTTCAGGGCCTTGGCATGGGTGAACAGTGTCAGTTTAGTATTTGCATTTATGTTCCATCCTGCATTCAAATCCCAATTGAGCTGTCACATTGGCAGCTACACCAAAGCTACTTCTCTATAAATCTGCCATCCATTGCACCCACCACTCAAGGTTACTATGGTTCCCAATGTGTTGTTAAGTTTGGAAGTATGTTTTCAATCTGTCATACTTTGAGACTAGATTTTGTCTCTGTGACACTGTGGTATGTCTGCCTGCAGCCTGATGTTCATGTGAACCCTGATAAGGCGAGTGATGGTGAAATCTTATGTAGTACAGTATACGGAACTAACACCTCTCATTTCTTACATTGTACTGCCAGGTTACTTATTTGTCCGTACACATCCATTCCTGCTGTATGGTGTGTGTGTGTGATGAAATTTTAGAGACAAATGTCACATACCTAAATATTGTCTAGAAGACAAATTTGAAGACTTTGATTTTCTGCTTAGACATCCCTTGAAGCAGATTTATTCTGTCCAACACAGCATTATACTGTACGTTTTCTATGTACTTCAGAAATAACCCTCAGGAAGGGCAGATGATGGTACAATCCAGACCCCAGTGCATAGATATCAGCCCACAATCAAGGCAGTTGTATTGACATTCTATGGCCATTGACATGAGGCAAACATCACTAATCTCCTACACGGTTGATGTGTCACATTACACAGAGACAAAGTGGTTGTGTAAGTGCTATTTATTTTTAAGTGCTGTAGTGCTATATTTACATAGTCCAGGATTTTGAGTCCATTAGTGTGACGCCTTCTATTGTGATACTACACAATTGCAAAAGGTCATGTCACTGGACATTTTGGGTTGAAGTGTCATACAGTGCAGAGAAACATGAATTGCCAATGAGGTAGTGAGAGACAATCACAGAGCATAGTGTTAAGGTAAACAGTGGGCTGGAGAACAGTGCATGTGATCTGCTGTTGCAAGACTGGCATGTTACGAAGCACAGGACCTAGGATATCAGTGCCCATGTGGCAAGGACTTGTGCTACTGGGTACTCTTACGGGTGAAGGTGATCTGTTCCACGTCTTCATCTTCTGATGTGTGTGTCGTCTCCTCTGCCCTTGGTGGTGGTGGGTTTGAAGGGGAAACACACACTTCAGTGTTTGAAGACGTTGAGTCAGAAATCCCAGTAGCTGCCAGCTGCGGGGCTATTAAGGGCATTACTGCAGCAAGGAGGAGCTGCTGGTTCATAAGTATAGCAGCTGCATCACTGTGGTAGGCAGCCAGGTTGGGCCTGAGGGGATCAATATTGCATTTGTGCACGCAGTGAAAGGTTTGGTGTGTGAGGTGTTGTGGCAACTCCCTTACTGCTGTGCTGATTTCCTTCACACTTTATTGAAGTTCTTGTAAGATAGATGTTCACCCTTGCATGGCTGCTGCCTGTTCTGCAGATGACATCATGCAGGAACGCATCCCCTCAAGGCTGGCTGCCATATTTTGCACCCCCACCCGCACCTCCTTGTCCAGCTCCCGCTGTTCTCCAACTACAGTCCTCTCAAAGCTGGTGCCAGTGTCGTCAGAGTCCTCAGCTGGGTTGGAGCTGGCAGGCCGTACAATTGGGGTGGTGGGTGGGTCCTCTGTGATGGCTGCTACCTCTGTGCACCTCCTTGAGACTGAAGGTGGAGTCTGGAGGGTTCCAAGGACATCTTGGAGGGTCTGCTGGCTGATGTTTCTCAGCTCGTCATCCATGTCATCAGGGAAGTACAGGACAGGCATATCCCCAGGAGAGCCTTTGTCCTCTGCAATGAGATATTGTACAATTAGTGTGTCTTTGTTGTGGCATTTGTAATGTGAATTTACTGAGTTCCTATTAGTTGCACATTATGATCTTGGTTCCTGTTCATTGTTACTGTCATCAGTATTGTCATTCTCCCGGGCATATGCACCACCTGCATGTCACATGTAGTGTGGGCAATTTGGGGAAATGTCTGCGTCACATCCTCTAGGTGTAGGTTCTGCCCAAATTGTATGTTGCCACCTTCTTGTCCTATCCAACCCTCCGTCTACTTCCATTATCATGGTGTGGCCTTGCAATGGCTTTGGGTGTTCTGATGGCACTTGCACCACACTTAACAATCTGGAACTGACCCAGTCTCAGATATTTCACAACCAGCTATATGTTGCTGATACCTAGCATGTACTATGTATAGCACTGCATGGCACAACACAGGTGTCAGTATTGGTAGTGTGTACTGCTGATGTTGGGGAATGTGTGCTACATTGGATTGCACTGATGGTCCTAGCAGTGTTCCACTTCCTCTTATGACTGTGCGGGTGTGTTTCACTAGCTGGATGTCCTCCCCCTCAATGCTGTTGTCTTAGCAGTATGACAGTTGGGATGTTGCATGGGGGCATTGCACCTATTGTGACCCAGGCACAGGGTAGACCCTGACATGGGCAGCATTTGTATGACATTACTGCTGTGTACCTCCTAATGTTTATGACAGTGCCTGATGTTTTTAGCGACTATGGACATTAACATTAGACAGGATTAGAACATTTTTATTAATTACAGGGGATTGATAATGTTGTCATCCGAAACCCTCTAATTTGGGTGTGTTTGATCCATGGTCACGTAACTGCCATTAGCTACTTGACCTGCACACACAGCAGAGGATATGCCACTTGCAGATATGGTCTGAGATGGGAAATTGAGGCCTAGTTCAAAAAAGCGACAATACCAGCTGTCGTGTGACAGCATGCCAGTTTTACGTTGTACTCTACCCTCCTGGACTGGATTTGCTTTTCCAACATCCTTGGCATGGCAGCATACCCCCATGCAAAGGTTGTTGGTGTAGTGTTGTGTTGTGCCCCAGGTTTGCCTAGCACAGCCCATACCCCCGTGCCATGCCCCTTTGCCCTTTCCACTACCTGATTATCATGGCTTACATGCATTGTGTAGTAGGTATGTCCCCCCCCGGTTGCAGTTTACAATTAGGCATTTTAGTTCCCCATGCCACTTACCTTGCATCTGTGTTGTATCCTGGTAGTGTTTGCTGTCCTGTCCTTGAATCCCTGTGACAATCTCCTCAAGGATGACGGCTGCCACCATCTCCTCCACGTGGTCCAGGGCTCCTGCGGTGCTGGACTCCAGTCTGCAGTGCTGCCTTCCTGTTCCTTGCCATCTTTTCCTTGGTCCTGCGCTTTTAGTGACCGGGTACTGTTCTTTCTACAGTTAACACCAACACACAGGTATGGTACACTCCTGTCTCTCACAATGTGATACTAATCTCTCCCACATCTGTGACACTTGGAGACACACAACTAATACATGTCAAACAGAAATTCTCACACAGTATACTAAAAGAAACAACAGATGGATTTCCCAGCATGTTTTGGAGCATTCAGAAGACCACACCAAAATCAACTTACCTGGAAATTTGTTGTCCCAATACATGCATTCCCCACAAGATGAAAATGGCATATGCCAATATGCAATAAGCACCAACCACAATTTGTAAAAGAGGTACATAGAATAATACAAACATCAAGAATGGCAAATAATCTTGTTGAATGAGTAACCTATTTCCATGTTTTACCATCATCATTTTACAAATGCCAGACAGGCAATGCTTTGAATTCTCATGACTTGAGGACACAGAATATCCACAAACAACACAGTCTTACTTCTATCTCTAGATTGGCCAACATCTCTTTATAGATTAACCAGGGGGCCTTGGCTAGTCTTTCTTCAGTGTCTTGAGATCTTTCCCAATCAAACATCTATCCTGCCTCATGTGATCTGAATCTATAAAACCAAGATCTCCATTGTGACACCCTGATCTGGAATCCAAGACATTGGTAAGGCTTTGGCATGAGTAACTTGCACTAATATGGCAACAAACATCACACCATCTTATTCCAGTGCCACATGGTTCATGCCAGAGAGGAAAGTCCCCATTTACCAGGTGCTGCGAATGGTCACAACACATCCGTCCATCACATTGGCCACATTGATAGCAGGAGCTGTGCCATTTCTTCTGGTCACTGCTCGCAGGGTACCATAAAATATTCTGAATGGTGTTAAACAGCACTCTTCAGACCATGAGCTGTCCTCCTCAGACTGAGATACGCCTCATGCAGTCACCAGGGTGCATGAAGCCCGACTCCCATGACTCACAACCCTAGCAATGCACCTGACTCATGAGTCAGGGTTGAACCCAGCACACATGACACTTGAATTTAAATAATGTTCTGTACAATCATCCGAGTACACTAACACCAATGGGGCATACAGAAATCTCCAAGTCCATGGACTAGTCTGTGTCACAGTCACCTTAATTAGGAGATATTACTGCCCTCTCACCAATGCTTCTCCTTATGTGACTTTCAATGTTGAATGTTTAACTGCTTGAAGACTTATTGGTCATTTCAGAGTTATGTTTACCTTAAAGGACATTTTCTCTGTCTGCACCACGCTGTCTCCACAGTAATGTCTCCACAGTTGTTCCCTTATAACACTCTCCAAAGAATTGCCCTGAAGCTGAGAACCATACAAGCCTCAGTATACCACTGCCCTAGCTGGCTCCTTGTCCTTCCAGACATTGACCAACCCCCTCACTATGCTCCTGCCTGCTGTGCCCAGCAGCTTCAGCTAACACCACTTGCTGGTAGATTTGAGGATGGAGGTCCCCAAACTAGTCCTCTGTGGTCATAGGGCAAACTTCTTTCTTCCAAGAAGTTTCCTCCGCTGCCACAAATGACTCCGACTGCTACCAATCTTGCTCCATTTTCATGCAGGTCCTTAACAACTTGTCAAAATATTGAAGTTAGAGCATTGGGTCTTAATACAAGACTCTGGAGCCACACAGGTAGGAATTTAATACAAGTCCCCCTTTAGTGTTATCTGAGAGTAGATTCTGAGCTATTGTCTCTTGATTTTAACTCTGTACAACTCATTTTGGCAAGCTGAGTAGTTGTTCCTCTTTTTGTTTGTTTTACTGCTATTAGCCCTTATTCCACATTGGGAGGTGATATTGGCAGTCAGGTATTGTTAGGGATGTAGAAAACGTAGGGCCTGATTTAGATATTGTTGGACGAGTAACTCCG
Organism: Pleurodeles waltl; assembly: GCF_031143425.1. Taxonomy (NCBI): domain Eukaryota; kingdom Metazoa; phylum Chordata; class Amphibia; order Caudata; family Salamandridae; genus Pleurodeles; species Pleurodeles waltl. Next base: position 308,940,389 of record NC_090445.1, on the reverse strand, counting down.
TCACAGAGGTGATGGATTTCCTGTACGCCAAAATCTAAATCCCATCATATCCTATGGGCTTTAGATTTTGGCATATGGGATATCTGTCACCGCTGTGAAGGAGTTGCTCATCCTCCAATATCTAAATTAGGCCCCTAGTCTTTTATTTCTAACAATGACAGTTGTGCAACTGTGGGTTTTTGGTATTTACCATGATAGCCATTATTCAAGGTTGCTACGACGGTGCCATTTTGTCCTTTATCATTTCCTCACACCCATCATAATAACGTTCGGTATGTTTTAGTGCCCTTTTGGTTTTAGTCTTCTTCAAGTTTTGTTATATTGCTTTTGCATGCAGTACCGTGCTACAAGGCTTCCCTTTTCATACCTGGACTTTCCATGCTAGAGGTCAGTCTTCTTGAGTTCCATCCTATATTTTTTTTAATACTTTCCAAGTTCCCACTTTTGTTTGGCAATTTGTTGCTCTCTAGCTCGATTTGCACTCTATTCATATTTATACATACATTGATTCGATGGCAATTTAACTTTCAAGTCCAACTTTTTTCTCTCAGTTTGATTCGCTATATATCTTCTTCAAGAAGTCAGTCACCACCATTTTTAAAGACGTTTCCACTTTCTGTCAGAGCAACCCACCATCTTCCTCTATAAATCCCTTATTTCTACATTTTTCAGTGGCTCCAGTTGTTTTTTTGTTGGATCAAAATACTCCTTGCATGGTATATGGGAATGTACCCCCACCCTAAGTGTCTGTCTGTATGTTAAATTGGTATCCAGATTTTTGATTTTGGTCCTACATCATACTACTTCAACACATGTGCACATGCCTAACCCATGTCCCTCATAACATGAATTCCATAACCTGTTCAGTAGCCTAGAGAGAAATGCACAATGTTCTCTCAAAGTGGGCATATGGCTACTCTTCATGCCTTGATTGAGTCTCATAATGTGGTTGTTAGACCTGACAGCCTTAGGGAGGTCATCCTCCAACTCTTTGCCTGCCTCCCTCTGGTCTTCTGACCCTGTTTTTGCTGGTTTTAGGACTCTTCCCACTTTACCACTGCTGACCAGTGCTAAAGTGCATGTGCTCACTCCCCTAAAACAAGGTAACATTGGTTTCTACCCAACTGGCATATTTAATTTACTTGTAAGTCCCTAGTAAAGTGCACTAGAGAAGCCCAGGGCCTGTAAATTAAATGCTACTAGTGGGCCTACAGCACTGATTGTGTCACCCACCCACATAAGTAACCCCTTAACCATGTCTCAGACCTGCCATTGGAAGGCCTGTGTGTGCAATTTCACTGCCAAGTCGACCTGGCATTTAAAACTAGTTGTCAGGCCTTAAACTCTCCTTTTTCTACATATAAGCCACCCCTAAGGTAGGTCGTTGGTAACCCATAGGTCAGAGTGCTATGTAAGTAAAAGGCAGGACATGTACCTGTGTGTTTTACATGGTTTTGGCAGCTTGCTGAATTCTTATGAATCAATAGTGTAACTAGACATCTTTCTCTGTGTCATGGAGAGGAGAGTCTACTGAAATAATTTTTAACTGAAAGGTCTGCTTTTATGTGAACCCAAGAACCTAGCACTGATATTCTATATGTGCATCATGTGTATATATGTGGAGAGTGTTTATAGCACATGCATGGTAGTAGGACTTTATATTTGGTATGAATCTGAATACTAGGAAATAGTAGGATCCATTTTGTATGACCCTGGTTTGCCAGAACACAAGATCGATGGTGTTGCAGCTACTCCAGAAGTGACAGTGTATTGACTGCATCTCTTTTGCTAGAGGGTGTAGATACAGACACTGAATGGATAGGGGATTGGGAGGATGAAGGCAGGACTTCCTTTGGTAATTCAATGAGGACTTAGCAAAATATTGCAGATTAGTTCTTCCTGCACGCTGGCATTTGATATTTACTAGGAGTGAGGGATATGACTGTAGTTTCTGTTGTTCAAGGTGAGGAAGGTTATAGTCTAGGCCTGCTCTTTTGTCTGTCCCTGATCACTGAGCCCAGAAGGCTGCAGACAGCCAAATACAGAGATCCTACATGTCATTGTGCCCTTGTTTTATATACACCCCTGCTTGGGGCCTGCCATTGCTGGATCTTACTAGAGTTACCATGATCCACAAAGGCTGTGTCTGCGGGTGCAGATCTAAAAAATTGAATCTAAAATATCTATGGCAACAAATATGAAGGTCACAATACTGTGAGTATCAAAATATTGAGAACTGTAAAATCAAGGAAAGTACATAATTATTTTTATATATTCATCTGACGTTTTAACCCCTTCGCTGCCAGGCCTTTTCCCCCTCCAGTGCCGAGCCTTTTTTTGGCTATTTGGGGCAGTTCGCGCTTAGGCTCTCATAACTTTTTGTCCACATAAGCTAGCCAAGGCAAATTCGCATCCTGTTTTTCCAACATCCTAGGGATTGTAGAGGTACCCAGACATTGTGGGTTCCCTTGAAGGAGGCCAAGAAATTCGACAAAATACAGTGAATTTTTTTTTGTTTTTTTTTTTTAAATGGGAAAAAGTGGCTGCAGAAGAAGGCTTGTGTTTTTTCCCCTGAAAATGGCATCAACAAAGGGTTTGCGGTGCTAAAATCACCAGCTTCCCAGCTTTCAGGAACAGGCAGACTTTAATCAGAAAACCCAATTTTACAACACAAATGTGGCATTTTACTGGGACATACCCCATTTTTAAAAAAAATTGTGCTTTCAGTCTCCTTCCAGTCATTGACACAAATGGGCATGAACCCAATGCTGTATCCCAGAAACCTAAACATTTCTGAAGAGTAGACAAAATTCTGAATTTAGCAAGGGGTCATTTGTGTAGATCCTACAAGGGTTTCCTACAGAAAACAACAACTGAAAAAGAAAAATATTGAAATTGAGGTGAAAAAAACATCAACTTTTCTCTCCGTTTTACTCTGTAACTTTTTCCTGCAATGTCAGATTTGCGAAATAAATATACCGTTACGTCTGCTGGACTCCTCTGGTTGCGGGGATATATAGGGCTTGTAGGTTCATCAAGAACCATAGGTACCTAGAGCCAATAAATGAGCTGCACCCTGTAGTGTGTTTTCATTCTATACCGGGTATACAGCAATTCATTTGCTGAAATATAAAGAGTGAAAAATAGCTATCAAGAAAACCTTTGTATTTCCAAAAAGGGCACAAGATAAGGTGTTGAGGAGCAGTGGTTATTTGCACATCTCTGAATTCCGGGGTGACCATACTAGCATGTGAATTACAGGGCATTTCTCAAATAGATGTCTTTTTTACACACTCTCTTATATTTGGAAGGAAAAAATGTAGAGAAAGACAAGGGGCATTAACACTTGTTTTGCTATTCTATGTTCCCCCAAGTCTCCCGATAAAAATTATACCTCACTTGTGTGGGTAGGCCTAGCGCCCGCGACAGGAAACACCCCAAAACGAAACGTGGACACATCACATTTTTTTAAAGAAAACAGAGGTGTTTTTTTGCAAAGTGCCTACCTGTAGATTTTGGCCTCTAGCTCAGCCGGCACCTAGGGAAACCTACCAAACCTGTGCATTTTTTTAAACTACAGAGCTAGGGGAATCCAAGATGGGGTGACTTGTGGGGCTCTGACCAGGTTCTGTTACCCAGAATCCTTTGCAAACCTCAAACTTTGGCTAAAAAAACACATTTTCCTCAAATTTTGGTGACAGAAAGTTCTGGAATCAGAGAGGAGCCACAAATTTCCTTCCACCCAGCGTTCCCCCAAGTCTCCTGATAACAATTATACCTCACTTGTGTGGGTAGGCCTAGCGCCCGCAACAGGAAATGCCCCAAAACGCAACGTGGACACATCACATTTTATGAAAGAAAACAGAGGTGTTTTTTGCAAAGTGCCTCCCTGTAGATTTTGGCCTCTAGCTCAGCCGGCACCTAGGGAAACCTACCAAACCTGTGCATTTTTAAAAACTAGAGTCCTAGGGGAATCCAAGATTTGGTGACTTGTGGGGCTCTGACCAGGTTCTGTTACCCAGAATCCTTTGCAAACCTCAAAATGTGGCTAAAAAAAAACACGTTTTCCTCACATTTCGGTGACAGAAAGTTCTGGAATCTAAGAGGAGCCACAAATTTCCTTCCACCCAGTGTTCCCCCAAGTCTCCCAATAAAAATGATACCTCACTTGTGTGGGTAGGCCTAGCGCCCGCGACAGGAAATGGCCCAAAACCCAACGTGGACACATCACATTTTTTCATAGAAAACAGTGCCTACCTGTGGATTTTGGCCTCTAGCTCAGCCGGCCCCAGCGGGGGCAGAAATGGGCTAAAATAAATGTGTCCCCCAATACCCCAAACCCCCCCAGGAGCGACCATTGCGTGACATTGGCGCCCAAAAAAAAATCCCCGGTGCCTGGTGGTTTCTGCCCCCTTGGGGGCAGATTGACCTAAAATCGGCCAATCTGCCCCCAAGGGGGGAAGAAATGGTCTAAATACAATTTGCCCCCCAGGGGAGCGACCCTTACCTAATGGGTCGCTCCAAATCTAAAAAAAAACAAACAAACAAACAAAAAACCACAAAAAAACAACTTGCCCTGGTGCCTAGAGGTTTCTGCCCCCCTGGGGTCAGATCGGCCTAATAACAATAGACCGATCTGCCCCCGGGGGGGCAGAAATGGCTAAAATAAACTTTCCCCCCAACCCCCCCCGGGGGCGACCCTTGCCTACGGGGTCACTCCCCCTGCGTGACATTGGCGCCAAAAAAAAAATCTCCGTTGCCTAGTGGTTTCAGCCCCTTTGGGGGCAGATTGACCTAAAATCGGCCAATCTGCCAAGGGGGGCAGAAATGGTCTAAATACAATTTGCCCCCCAGGGGAGCGACCCTTGCCTAATGGGTCGCTCCCCATCTCTAAAAAAACAAACAAAAAAAACTCAAAAAACAATTTGCCCTGGCGCCTAGAGGTTTCGGCCTAATAACAATAGGCAGATCTGCCCCCGGGGGGGCAGAAATGGCCTAAAATAAATTTGCCCCCCAACCCCCCTCTGGGAACGACCCTTGCCTACGGGGTCGCTCCCCCTGCGTGACATTGGCGCCAAAAAAAAAATCCCCGGTGCCTAGTGGTTTCTGCCCCCTTGGGGGCAGATTGACCTAAAATCGGCCAATCTGCCCCCAAGGGGGGCAGAAATGGTCTGAACTCAATTTTCCCCCCAGGGGAGCGACCCTTGCCTAATGGGTCGCTCCCGATCTCTAAAAAAACAAATAAACAAAAAAAACACACACAAAATAAATTTGCCCTGGCACCTAGAGGTTTCTGCCCCCCCGGGGGCAGATCGGCCTAATAACAATAGGCCGATCTGCCCCCGGGGGGGGCAAAAACGGCCTAAAATAAATTTGCCCCCCACTCCCCCCAGCCCTCCACCCCCCACCCCTATGGGATCGACCCTTGCCTACGGGGTCGCTACCCCTGAGTGACATTGGTGCCAAAAAAAAAATCCCCGGTGCCTAGTGGTTTCTGCCCCCCTTGGGGGCAGATTGGCATAGCAACAATCGTCCGATCTTCCCAAAGGGGCAGAAATGGCCTAAATACAATTTTCCCCTCCAGGGGAGCGACCCTTGTCCAAGGGGTCGCTCCCCATCTGTAAAACAAAAAAAAACAAAAAATCCCTGGTGCCTAGTGGTTTCTGCCCCCCTTGGGGGCAGATCAGCCTAATCAAAATAGGCTGATCTACCCCCGAGGAGGGGCAGAAATGGCCTAAAATAATTTCCCCCCTCAGGGGAGCGACCCTTGCCCAAGGGGTCGCTCCCCTTACGTGTAATTCATGTAAAAAAACTAAAACTCCTTGGTGTCTAGTGGTTTCTGTCCCCCTTGGGGGCAAATTGGCCTCATCAAAATAGGCCAATCTGCCCCAAGGGGGGCAGAAATGGCCTAAATATAATTTGTCCCCTAGGGGAGTGACCCTTGCCTAAGGGGTCGCTCCCCCCACACCTAAAACAAAAACATAAACAAAAACAAAAGAAAAAAATAAAATCCAAAGTGCCCCTCTGGGGGCCCCCCTTTCTCCCCCCCCCTGGGGGCAGAGAAGGCCTTCCCAAAAAATGCCCCCCCTGGGAGCGACCATTGCCCAAGGGGTCGCTCCCTCATGACAATTCCCCCCCCCCAAAAAAAATCCCTGGTGTCTAGTGGGCGTTTCAAAAGCCGGATTGCAAGCAATCCGGCTTTTGAAATGCTGGGAGAGACTTCAAAGGGAAGGAAATACATTTCCTCCTTCCCTTTGAAACCTCTCCAGGCCTCCCCCACGTGATCGAAAGCTGAGCTTCCAGCGCAATTGTGGAGGCTCTGTGACAAACAGCACGTGCTCACGCACTGATGTCACGGGGGTGGGGGGGTCAGGGGTGGAAGGGGAAGGGCTTCCCCTTCAATCCCTGCCTTGGGGAGTGTGGGGGGAAGTACACAGAGGGAGCGAGAGCGCTCCCTCTGGGCTGTGTGCCGAGGACGTCATGGTTACGTCCTCGGCACAGCAGCACTGTGCCGAAGGACGTAACCACTACGTCCGCGGCACAGAACAGGTTAAATATTGTTTGGTGAAATAGCATGTATTTTAATATTAGTTCTGTACACATTAAATTATTTATTTTTTGGTTAGATTGTTTGTAATAAACTGACACATAATATAACAACATTAATTTTAAAAAGTGTGTTTTGGGAGGGATTGTATTGGGGTATAGGGTAGGTAGTGTTTATGTTGTCTGTTATTCCTCAATGTTTGAATTGATTTTTCAAATGATATGGATTTATAATTATCATTGAATATTATGTTAACTTCATATTTTGGGAAGTTCTAATGAGGATGATAAGTTTATGGAAGAAGGTAGTTGGGATGAATAATTTACAATTTTAATTGCTTTTAAAAATAATTAATAGATAATGGCGATCACTAACTACATATTAAAAAATATATTCAATATTTTATGTAAATATATTGATCAAGTTGGATAAATAAAGTTACATTAGAAAACTAAATGCATATTGTAATATTTAAATAGATAAATGTTTATTTCAATTGGTTGTAGTTTCACTATTTATTGTTAACTCTTTAAGTTTGAACTTGTCACTGCTAAATTAAATGTAAAACATATTTCTGTTAGCTGGTTTGGAATTATAAAAGTAAATATGATTCCCCTAAATCTATGTTGGAATCCCTGTGTTCTGGGTGAGGTACATTCCAAGGCTTACACCAGTGGTGCAGCATGAGGGGCACAGAAGCTTGACTTATCTCTCTCCTGGAAGCGATTCCTCCTGCGGGCAGTGTGGGCAGTGCAGGCAGACGGACCTGTGTTGGGGACTGTGCATGGGGTACAGTCTTCAGCATGGTCTGGCTGGGGTTCTTTCTTGGTGTTCTGGGTGGGCAGCACCATCTTGGAATGATAAATTGTCCAATATAAGTTTTTGGCCCTCATTACAACCCTGATGGTAAATCTCGCTTACTGCCGTGCTGAAAGCCGCCAATATACTGTGGCCGTGGTGGAAATCTGCTACAGGTATTACGACCCACATCTCGTAATCCGCCACAATACAGACACCCACACAAGTCCACCACACCAAAGGTCAGTGATAAACTGGCGATACCAAAACCCACACCATCACACCAACAAGAATACGCCCACACTATCACGAACCATGAATCAACGCTGCGGTCTTTCAACCGCGGTAATCCATTGGCGGTACACACCGCCGCGTTCAAAATACACAAACATTTACTAAACAAAACCATATTGGACAAATCAAAATACACACACTTGATACACATACACACACCACACCCACAACAATATAAAACACACATTACCCACAAACTCTCACAATGACATTTTTGTGAAGAAGCAGAGAGAGAGATTAGCAAACACTACACCAGCATCCACAAGCACACCACACCATCACTCATACAACATCCACGCACCTCAAAGATCACACACCAACACAACATTTCACGCAGCACAACAAACCTCACCTCACACATCACCCACACCACATCATGGCACCTCAAAGACACCCCAGGTTTTCTGAGGAGAAGCTCAGGGTCATGGTGGAGGAAATCATCTGGGTAGAGCCACAGCTTTTCGGATCACAGGTGCAGCACACCTCCATTGCTAGGAAGATGGAGCTATGGCAGAGAATCGTCGACAGGGTCAACGCAGTGAGACAGCATCCAAGAACACAGGACGAAATCAGGAAGAGGTGGAACGACCTACGGGGGAAGGTGCGTTCCGTGGTATCCAGACACCAGGTTGCTATACAGAGGACTGGCGGGTGACCCCCACCTCCTCCCCCACAACTAACAACATGTGAGCAGAAAGTCTTGGCAAAACTGCATCCTGAGGGCTTCGCAGGAGCAGCAGGAGGACTGGACTCTGGTAAGTAATATCTTTACTATTATATCCCCCACACCCTACCTGCACGCCATCACATGCCCCCACCCTCCCCCTCACCCGCATCACTCCAACACATCACATATGCCCCACTATCACAACCCAGCCATCCCAATACCAAGCCCTGCATGCAACACCAAAGCATGGACACCCATTACCAAAGCATGTCCAGTACAGATACCCACACAGACTCCAAAACACTAATCACACAATGGTAAACACAACAATGCAACCACAGGAGTAGAGGGTAACTCACTCAATGCACAAGATGGCACACACAGATACAATAACTATGCATTTACACCCCAACAGGACCCATACACAACGTCACCAGACAGGAGGTGCCAGACATATCCAGTCCCACCCCCACAGTGACTACAGCAGCTCTGCACGCCTGGATCAAGATGACCAGCCCGGTCTATCAGGGACCTCTGGACAGTTGGTTTCCCTGCCACTGTCACAAACCTCCACAGAGCCTCCCCCCCTCAGGAGACACCACCACAGCACCCACCCAGCGGGCCCATCCTTCTGTCCCCAGGACATATCAATCAGCAGTGTGTCCACCACTACAGGGACTCCAGGCAAACCCACAAACCCAAGACAATCAGGGACCTGGGGTCAGTGGCAGAGGGCACACGGTTCAGGGGACAGAGGCACAGGATAACAGGAAAGCTGGGAGGACTGCTGTGCGACAGGGGGAGGACAGGCCCAGGGAACCAACTCTCCACGAGGCACTCTCAAACATCATGGGAGCATACCATCATTCCCAGGAGACCATAGGCACAGCACTGGCCAAGTTTCAGGAGACCCTGCGGCTGCAGGAGGAACACTACCTGGGGATCAGGGAGGATTTGAAGTCCATCAACAGCACCCTGGTTACCATTGCAGGGGTACTGGCAGACCTGGCCAACACCATGAGGGACACAGTGGCACACAAACGGGCCCCTGACACTAGCCTGAACGATGAACAGCCCTCCACCTCCGCCGGCGCTAGTGGACAGGAGGCCCCTGTGTAGGAAAGTACAATCTTGCCTAGCATGTTACCCCCATTTTTACTGTATGTATGTTGGTTTTTGCCTGTGTCACTGGGATCCTGCTAGCCAGGACCCCAGCGCTCCTAAAGTATGCCCTGTATGTGTTCCCTGTGTTGTGCCTAACTGTATCACTGAGGCTCTGCTAATCAGAACGTCAGTGCGTATGCTCTCTCTGCTTTTAAAATTGTCACTGCAGGCTAGTGACTAATTTTACCAATTCTCATTGACACACTGGAACACCCTTATAATTCCCTAGTATATGGTACCTAGGTACCCAGGGTATTGGGGTTCCAGGAGATCCCTAAAGGCTGCAGCATTTCTTTTGCCACCCATAGGGAGCTCAGCCAATTCTTACAAAGGACTGCCACTGCCATTTTACACTGCAGTTAAGTAACTTATAAGTCACCTATATGTCTAACCCTCACTTAGTGAAGGTTAGGTGCAAAGTTACTTAGTGTGTGAGCACCCTGGCACTAGCCAAGGTGCCCTCACATTGTTCAAGGCAAATACCGCTGACTTTGTGAGTACGGGGACACCATTACACGCATGCACTACATATAGGTCAATACCTATATGTAGTGTCACAATGGTAACTCTGAACATGGCCATGTAACACGTCTAGGATCATGGAATTGTCAACCCAATACCATTTTGGTATTGGGGGGACAATTCCATGCATCCCAGGGCTCCAGCATAGGGTCCAGGTACTGCCAAACTAAGTATCTGGGGTTTTCTCTGCAGCTACCGCTGCTGTCAACCCTCAGACAGGGTTCTGCCCCCCTGGGGCCCAGGCAGCCCAGTCCCAGGAAGGCAGAACAAAGGATTTCCTCTGAGAGAGGGTGTTACCCCCTCTCCCTTTGGAAATAGGTGTTAAGGGCCTGAGAGGAGTAGCCTCTCCTGGCCTCTGGAAATGCTTTGAAGGGCACAGGTGGTGCCCTCCTTGCATAAGCCAGTTTACACCAGATCAGGGATCCCCCCAGCCCCTGCTCTGGAGCGAAACTGGACAAAGAAAAGGGGAGTGACCACTCCCCTGACCAGCACCTCTCAGGGGAGGTGCCCAGAGCTCCTCCAGTGTGTCCCAGACCTCTGCCATCTTGGATGCAGAGGTGTGAGGGCACAATGGACACCTCTGAGTGGCCAGTGCCAGCAGGTGATGTCAGAGACCCCTCCTGATAGGTGCTTACCTTTCTCTGGGGCCAATCATCCTCTGAGGGCTATTTAGGGTCTCTCCTTTGGGTTGGTTTCTCTTCAGATAACAAATGTAAGAGCTCACCAGAGTTCCTCTGCACTTCCCTCTTCGACTTCTGCCAAGGATCGACCGTTGACTGCTCCAGGACGCCTGCCAAACTGCAACAAAGTAGCAAGAAGACTACCAGCAACATTGTAGCACCTCATCCTGACGGCTTTCTCAACTGTTTCCTGGGGGTGCATGCTCTGAGGGCTGTCTGCCTTTACCCTGCACTGGAAGCCAAGAAGAAATCTCCTGTGGGTCGACGGAATCTTCCCCCTGCCAACCTAGGCACCAAACTTCTGCATCACTGGTCATCTGGGTCCCCTCTCGTCTTGACAAGCGTGGTCCCTGGAACACAGGAGCTGGATCCAAGTGTCCCTGACAGTCCAGTGCCCCTTCTGTCCAAATTTGGTAGCTGTAAGTCCTTGCCTCCCCACGCAAGATAGTAATCCTGTGTACTGCGCGAACTGCAGCTGCTCGGGCTTCGGTGCACTTTTGCAAGACTTCCTTTGTGCACAGCCTAGCCCAGGTCCCCAGCACTCTGTCCTGCATTGCCCAACTCACTGAGTTGGACTCCGACTTCGGGGGACCCTCTTTTGTTGTGCTGAGTTGACCATCAGGTTCAGATCTTGTGAACGCCTGTTCAGGTGCTTCTGCGGGTGCTGCCTGCTTCTGGATGAGCACTGTGTGTTGCTGAGCTCTCCCTCTAAGGGGCGTCCTCCTGGTCCTTCCTGGGCCTTAGCAGCACCCAAAACCTTTAACCACGACTCTTGCAGCTAGCAAGGCTTGTTTGCAGTCTTTCTGTGTGAAAACAACTCTGCATCCTCCAGCACATTGTGGGACATTTTCTGACCAAAGGAGAAGTTCCTGGCACCTTCCGTTGTTTCAGAATCTTTGGCTTCTTCCACCCAAAGGCATCCCTTTTGCACCTTCATCCGGGGTTTAGTGGGCTCCTGCCCCCCCTGGACACTTGCATGACTTTTTGACTTGGTCCCCTTCCTTTACAGGTCCTCAGGTCCAGGAATCCATCTTCATTGCTTTGTAGTCAGTTGTTGTCTTTGCAGAATCCCCTATCTCGACTTTACTGTCTTCCTGGGATAGTAGGGGAACTTTACTCCTACTTATCAGGGTTTTGGGATGGGGTATCTTGGACACCCTTAGTGTTTTCTTTCACTCCCAGCTACCCTCTACACACTACACTAGGCCTGTGGTCCATTTGTGGTTCGCATTCCGCTTTTGGAGTATATGGTTTGTGTTGCCCCTAGGCCTATTGTCTCCTATTGCATTCTACTGTGTTCTACACTGTTTGCACTACTTTTCTAACTGTTTACTTACCTGATTTTGGTTTGTGTGTATATTTTGTATATTTTACTTACCTCTTTTGGCATATTGTCACTAAAATAAAGTACCTTTATTTTTAGTAACTCTGAGTATTGTGTTTCTTATGATATAGTGCTACATGATATAAGTGGTTAGTAGGAGCTTTGCATGTCTCCTAGTTCAGCCTAAGCTGCTCTGCTAAAGCTACCTCTATCAGCCTAAGCTGCTGGAACACTACTAATCTACTAATAAGGGATAACTGGACCTGGCACAGGGTGTACGTACCACAAGGTACCCACTATAAGCCAGGCCAGCCTCCTGCATTGGTGGTACAGCGGTGGGATAAGTACTTGTAACCGCTTTACTACTTTTTCATTTGTGCTTTTCATAATAAAAACATATACCAAATACTTCAGAATATACACAGTAACCTAAACAGTTACATTTCCTTCTCTAAAACTTTCTAAAAAGTTTCTGAAAACTTTCAAAAGTTTTCAAAAGTTTGGAAAAGTTTTTCTCTGTTCTTTTAAAAGTTCTAAAAAAACAGTTTTTCTCTCTTTGTCCTAAACCTTTTCTGTCATGTCTGCAGTGGAACGTACTCCCACAGTTGTCCAGGCAACCTATGGGAATCTAAACTTTAAAAGTTTTAGGGGTCTCTGCATTGAAAGAGGTTTAGCAATAGGAAAGAATCCTACAAAAGATCTTCTCCTCAGCCTTCTCCTAGAAAGTGACCAGAACCAGTCTGGCCCATCCCAGTATCAGGAGGTAGAGGAGTGGGGTACTCAGTCCGACTCAGATGAGTCCCCTGAGGTTGCTGGGGAGGGTTCTTCCAAGGACCTGTCAACTAGCAGGCCACCCAGTGACACTGGTAGTGGGAGGGGGTCACACATTAGTAGGGCACCTTTCACTCCTAAAGGCCAGGTTACTAGGGTCCAGTCAGTTAGCAACAGGTCCAACTCTGCCAATTTCCACATTTCTTCTGTGTCTGACAATCCTCCCACCCTGACGATAACTTAATGGAAAGGGAACTCAGAAAGCTGAGGTTGGAAGTGGCCAGGCTGAAGCTTAAACAGCAGCAGCTGGCCTTAGACAGGGAATCTCTGGATGTGGAAAGGGAAAGGCAGAGGTTGGGGTTAATTGCCCATGGTGGCAGCAGTGTTTTGATAGCAATCCTATTAGAGAGCAAGATTCCAGAAACCTGCATAAGATAGTCCCCCTTTACAAGAAGGGGGATTACATTAACAAGTGGTTTGCTGCACTTGGGAGGGCCTGTATGGTACAGTTGGTCCCTCAAAGGCAGTGGGATGCTATCTTGTGGCTATCTTTCACTGGTAAGGGTAGCGATAGGCTCCTTACTGTCAGAGAAAGTGATGCTAATAACTACAACATTTTGAAGGATGCACTTTTGGATGGATTTGGCTTAACCACTGAACAATACAGGATTAAGTTCAGAGACACCAGAAAAGAGTCCTCTCAAGACTGGACAGACTTTGTAGACTGTTCAGTGAAGGCCTTGGAGGGTTGGTTACATAGCAGTAAGGTGACTGAATATGAAAGCCTGTATAATCTAATCCTGAGAGAGCATATTTTGAACAATTGTGTGTCTGATTTGTTGCACCAGTACTTGGTAGACTCAGATCTGACCTCTCCCCAAGAATTGGGAAAGAAGGCAGACAAATGGGTCAGAACAAGAGTGAACAGAAAAGTTTGTACGGGGGTGACAAGGATGGCAAGAGGAAGGATGGTAAGTCTTCTGACAAGGGTGGGGACAAAGATAAAAAACATTCTGAGTCTTCATCAGGCCCACAAAAATCCTCTGGGGGTGGTGGGTCCAAATCCTCTTCTCACAATCAGAAAAAGCCTTGGTGTTATTTATGTAAAGTAAAAGGCCAATGGGCAAGTGATGCCACTTGTCCAAAGAAAAACACCAAACCTCCCACCACCACAACCCCAACTGCCAATTCTAGTGCTCCTAGTAATAGCAGTGGTGGGAAGTCTACTTCAAATAGCCTAGCCAATCCAAGGGAGTGGCTGGGCTCGATATTGGCAGTGTAGTTGGGGTTGGTCTTGTTAGGGAGACAACAGAGGCTGTTTTAGTCTCTGATGGTGGCATTGACTTTGCCACCTTGGTTGCTTTTCCTCTTAATATGGGTAAGTACAAGCAACTACCCCTAATTAACTGTGTTGAGGTTGAGGCCTACAAGGACACAGGAGCCAGTGTAACTATGGATATAGATAAACTGGTTCACCCTGATCAACACCTACTTGGTCAGCAGTATCAAGTGACTGACGCTCACAATAACACACTTAGCCACCCCATGGCTGTTGTGAATCTCAACTGGGGGGGTTGCTGGTCCAAAGAAAGTTGTGGTAGCCACTGAATTACCTGTAGATTGCTTACTAGGCAATGTTTTGGAGATATCAGCTTGGGCTGAAGCGGAGTTGGAGGCTCATGCAGCAATGCTGGGTATTCCTAGGCATATTTTTGCTTTAACCACGGCTCAGGCCAAAAAGCAAAAAGACAGGGAAACTTGGATCCTGGAACAATATACCAAGTGCTCCCAAAAGCTAGGGGTAGGAAGGATAAATCCTTGCCCACTATCCCTCCCTCACCAGAAGTTTCCCCTTTTGAAGAAGAGGAATCCTCTCTCTGAGCAGAACCTACAGCAGATGAGCTGGCAGCAGACACTGCTGAGCTTTTCTGTGCAGCAGGGCCTGCTAGGCAAGAGCTGAGTGTGGCACAGCAGACCTGTCCCCACTAGAGGGTTTGAGACAGCAAGCTGTCAAACAGCAGAATGTGGATGTCAATGATAGCCATAAGGTGTATTGGGAAGACAAACTCCTGTATACTGAGTCAAGGGACCCTAAACCTGGAGCTGCCTGGAGATTGGTCATCCCTTTGCAATACAGAGAGTTTCTTCTTAACTTGGCACATGACATTCCCTTGGCTGGACATTTGGGCCAAAGTAAAACTTGGGACAGGCTTGTATGTCAGAGGACACCAAAGAGTTTTGTCGCCCTTGTGTGACCTGCCAAGCCAGTGACAAGACTGGTGGCATGTCAAAGGCCCCCGTATTCCACTTCCTGTGGTTGGGGTGCCCTTTGAAAGGTTAGGGGTTGACATAGTTGGCCCCCTTGATCCTCCAACAGCTTCAGGCAATAGGTTTATCCTTGTGGTAGTGGACCATACCACTAGGTACCCTGAAGCCATCCCCTTTAGGATTCTGCAGCTCCTGCAGTGGCAAAGGCCCTCCTGTGAATCTTTTCCAGGGTTGGTTTCCCTAAGGAAGTGGTGTCAGACAGAGGTAGTAACTTCATGTCTGCATATCTCAAAGGAATGTGGAAGGAGTGTGGTGTAAAATACAAGTTCACTACTCCTTATCATCCACAAACAAAGGGTCTGGTTGAGAGGTGTAATGAAACTCTCAAAGGTATGATTATGGGACTCCCTGAAAAACTCAGAAGGAGATGGGATGTCCTGTTACCTTGCCTCCTTTTTGCTTACAGGGAGGTACCCCAAAAAGGAGTGGGCTTTAGTCCCTTTGAACTCCTCTTTGGGCACCCTGTGATAGGTCCCATTGCACTTGTTAAGGAGGGTTGGGAACAACCTTTAAAAGCTCCTAAACAGGATATTGTGGACTATGTACTTGGACTAATATCAAGAATGGCTGAGTACATGAAAAAGGCCAGTAAAAACCTTAAGGCCAGCCAGGAGCTGCAAAAGCAATGGCATGACCAGAAGGCTGTCCTGACCCAGTACCACCCAGGACAGAAGGTGTGGGTATTTGAGCCTGTGGCCCCAAGAGCACTCCAGGACAAATGGATAGGACCCCATCTAAATGTAGAGAAAAGGGTGAGGTTACCTACTTGGTAGACCTGGGAACTGCCAGGAGTCCCCTTAGGGTGCTCCATGTCAACCGCCTAAAACCCTACTATGACAGGGCTGATCTCACTCTGCTCATGGCAACTGATGAGGGACAATAGAAGAGAGTGACCCTCTCCCTGATCTCTTCTCCACCACTGAAGCTGATGGCTTAGTGGAGGGAGTAGGACTGGCAGATTGTCTTACTGCTGAGCAGAAAGATAACTGTGTAAATCGTTTAAGTCAGTTTTCTGAACTCTTCTCACTGATACCAGGTACCACTACTTGGTGTGAGCACACAATCAATACTGGAGACAGTTTACCTGTCAAAAGTAAGATTTATAGGCATCCTGACCATGTCAGAGACTGCATTAAACAAGAGGTTCAGAAAATGTTAGACTTAGCAGACATTGAGCCTTCAGAAAGCCCATGGGCTAGCCCAGTGGTGCTTGTTCCAAAACTTCACAGTAAGGATGGTAAAAGAGAGATGAGGTTTTGTGTTGACTATAGAGGGCTCAAACAAGTAACCAAGACAGATGCTCACCCTATACCCAGGGCAGATGAGCTGATTGATACACTGGCTTCTGCTAAGCATCTGAGCACTTTTGACTTTACTGCAGGGTAATGGCAGATTAAGTTTTCAGAAGATGCAAAACCTAAAACTGCATTCTCAACCATTGGAGGGCACCATCAATTCACTGTGATGCCCTTTGGTCTGAAGAATGCAACTGCCACTTTTCAAAGGTTAGTGGACACAGTCCTGCAAGGGCTGGAAGCTTTTAGTGTAGCATATCTAGATGATATAGCTATCTTTACCTCCACCTGGGATGATCACCTGGTCCACCTGTGGAAAGTTTTGAGGCCCTGCAAAAGGCAAGCCTCACTATCAAGGCCTCAAAGTGCCAGATAGGGCAGGGAAAGTGATTTATCTGGACCACCCGGTAGGTGGGGAACAGATTGCACCACTGCAGGGGAAGATCTAGACCATTTTGGAATGGGCTCTGCCTACAACTCAAACTCAGGTGATAGCCTTTTTAAGCCTCACAGGGTATTTCAGGAGGTTTATTAAGAATTATGGCTCCATTGCAGCCCCTATTAATGACCTCACTAGTAAAAAGATGCCTACAAAGGTATTATGGACAGCTAGCTGTCCAAAAGCTTTTGATGAGCTCAAACAGGCAATGTGCTCTGCACCTGTCCTAAAAAGCCCTTGCTACTCCAAAAAGTTCATAGTCCCGACTGATGCTTCTGAATTGGGGTTTGGGGCAGTGCTATCACAGCTTAATGCTGAGGGCCAGGATCAACTTGTTGCTTTCATCAGCAGGAGGTTTATCCCTAGAGAAAAGCATTGGTCTGCCATAGAGAGGGAGGCCTTTGGTGTGGTCCGGGCACTGAAAAAGTTGAGACCATACCTGTTTGGTACTCATTTTATTGTTCAGACAGACCACAAACCTCTACTTTGGCTAAAACAAATGAAAGGTAAAAACCCTAAATATTTGAGGTGGTCCATATCCCTACAGGGAATGGACTATACAGTGGAACATAGACCTGGGAGTACCCACCCCAATGCAGTTGGACTCTTCAGATATTTCCACTTAGACAATGAAGACTCATCTGGGTAAGATCAGCCTTATTGTCGCTAGTTGGGGGGGGGGGGGTTGTGTAGGAAAGTACCATCTTGCCTGGCATGTTACCCCCATTTTTACTGTATGTATGTTGGTTTTTGCCTGTGTCACTGGGATCCTGCTAGCCTGGACCATTTTGCTCATAAAGTATGCCCTGTATGTGTTCCCTGTGTGGTGCCTAACTGTATCACTGAGGCTCTGCTAATCAGAACCTCAGTGTTTATGCTCTATCTGCTTTTAAAATTGTCACTGCAGGCTAGTCACTAATTTTACCTATTCTGATTGGCACACTGGAACACCCTTATAATTCCCTAGTATATGGTACCTAGGTACCCAGGGTATTGGGGTTCCAGGAGATCCCTATGGGCTGCAGCATTTCTTATGCCACCCATAGGGAACTCAGACAATTCTTACACAGGACTGCCACTGCAGCCTGAGTGAAATAACATCCACGTTATTTCACAGCCATTTTACACTGCACTTAAGTAACTTATAAGTCACCTATGTCTAACTCTCACTTAGTGAAGGTTAGGTGCAAAGTTACTTAGTGTGTGAGCACCCTGGCACTAGCCAAGATGCCCCCACATTGTTCAGGGCAAATTCCCTGGACTTTTTGAGTGTGGGGACACCATTACACACATGCACTACAAATAGGTCAATACCTATATGTAGCGTCACAATGGTAACTCCGAACATGGCCATGTAGCATGTCTAGGATCATGGAATTGTCACCCCAATACCATTCTGTTATTGGGGGGACAATTCCATGCATCCCCGGGTCTCTAGCATAGAGCCCGGGTGTAGGAGGCTGGCCTGGCTTGTAGTGGGTACCAAGGGGTACTTACACTCTGTACCAGGTCCAGTTATCCCTTATTAGTGTAGAAGAGGTGTTTCTAGCAGCTTAGGCTGATAGAAGGTAGCTATAGCAGAGCAGCTTAGGCTGAACTAGGAGACATGCAAAGCTCCTACTATACCACTGGTGTCATATGCACAATATCATAAGAAAACACAATACACAGATATACTAAAAATAAAGGTACTTTATTTTTATGACAATATGCAAAAAGTATCTCAGTGAGTACCCTCAGTATGAGGATGCCAAATATACACAAGATATATGTACACAATACCAAAAGTATGCAGTAATAGCAAAAGGAAGTAATGCAAGCAATGTAAAGTTAAAGTAGATTGCAATAGGAGCACATAGGTATAGGGGCAACACAAACCATATACTCCAAAAGTGGAATGCGAACCACAAATGGACCCCAAACCTATGTGAGCTTGTAGAGGGTCATTGGGACTGTAAGAAAACAGTTAGGGTTAGAAAAATAGCCCACCCCAAGACCCTGTGAGGTAGGTGTAAAGTGCACCTACAACCCCCAGAGAGCACAGAAGTCGTGATAGGGGGTTTCTGCAAGGAAGACCAACACCAGCAATGCAACAACAGTGGATTTCCGGACCTGAGTACCTGTAAGACAAGGGGACCAAGTCCAAGAGTCGCGACAGTGTTGAGAGTGGGCAGATGCCCAGGAAATGCCAGCTGAGGGTGCAAAGAAGCTGCCACTGGAAGGTAGAATCTGTGGATTCTGCAAGAACGAAGAGGGCTAGAAACTTCCCCTTTGGAGGATGGATGTCCCACGTCGTGAAGAAGCTTGCAGAGGTGTTCCCTTGCAGAAAGACCGCAAACAAGCCTTGCCAGCTGCAAGGGTCGCGGTTAGGGTTTTTGGATGCTGCTGTGGCCCAGGAGGGACCAGGATGTCGCCACTTGGATGAGGAGACAGAGGGGGTGCCCAGCAAGTCAGGGAGCCCTCACAAAAGCAGGCAGCACCCGCAGAAGTACTGGATCAGGCACTTGGAAGAGGAGTGAACCGGAGTCCACCCGAAGACACAAAAGGGAGTCCCACAACGCCAGAGGACAACTCAGAAGGTTGTGCACTGCAGGTTAGATTGTCGGGGACCCAGGCTTGGCTCTGCACGAAGGAAATCCTGGAAGAGTGCACAGGAGCCGGAGCAGCTGCAAATTACACGGTACCCAGCAATGCAGTCTAGCGTGGGGAGGCAAGGACTTACCTCCACCAAACTTGGACCGAAGAGTCACTGGACTGTGGGAGTCACTTTGACAGAGTTGCTGAGTTCCAGGGACCACGCTCGTTGTGCTGAGAGGGGACCCAGAGGACCGATGATGCAGTATTTTGGTGCCTGCGGTTGCAGGGGGAAGATTCTGTCGACCCACAGGAGATTTCTTCAGAGCTCCTGGTGCAGAAAGGAGGCAGGCTACCCCTAGAGCATGCACCACCAGGAAACAGTCGAGAAGGCGGCAGGATCAGCGATACAAGGTTGCAGTAGTCGTCTTTGCTACTTTGTTGAGGTTTTGCAGGCGTCCTGAGCAGTCAGCGGTTGATCCATTGGCAGAAGGTGAAGAGAGAGATGCAGAAGAACTCAGATGAGCACTTGCATTCGTTAGCTAAAGAATTCCCCAAAGCAGAGACCCTAAATAGCCAGAAAAGGAGGTTTGGCTACCTAGGAAGGAGGATAGGCTAGCAACACAGGTAAGAGCCTATCAGAAGGAGTCTCTGACGTCACCTGATGGCACTGGCCACTCAGAGCAGTCCAGTGTGCCAGCAACACCTCTGTTTCGAAGATGGCAGAGGTCTGGAGCACACTGGAGGAGCTCTGGGCACCTCCCCTGGGAGGTGCAGGTCAGGGGAGTGGTCACTCTCCTTTCCTTTGTCCAGTTTCGTGCCAGAGCAGGGCTGGGGGATCCCTGAACCGGTGTATACTGGCTTATGCAGAGAAGGGCACCATCTGTGCCCATCAAAGCATTTCCAGAGGCTGGGGGAGGCTACTCCTCCCCAGCCCTGACACCTTTTTGCAAAGGGAGAGGGTGTAACACCCTCTCTCTTAGGAAGTCCTTTGTTCTGCCTTCCTGGGCCAGGCCTGGCTGGACCCCAGGAGGGCAGAAACCTGTCTGAGGGGTTGGCAGCAGCAGCAGCTGCAGTGAAACCCTGGGAAAGGCAGTTTGGCAGTACCCGGGTCTGTGCTAGAGACTCGGGGGATCATGGAATTGTCTCCCCAATGCCAGGATGGCATTGGGGTGACAATTCCATGATCTTAGACATGTTACATGGCCATGTTCGGAGTTACCATTGTGACGCTATACATAGGTAGTGACCTATGTATAGTGCACGTGTGAAATGGTGTCCCCGCACTCACAAAGTCTGGGGAATTTGCCCTGAATTATGTGGGGCACCTTGGCTAGTGCCAGGGTGCCCACACACTAAGTAACTTAGCACCCAACCTTCACCAGGTGAAGGTTAGACATATAGGTGACTTATAAGTTACTTAAGTGCAGTGGTAAATGGCTGTGAAATAACATGGACGTTATTTCACTCAGGCTGCAGTGGCAAGGTTGTGTAATAATTGTCAGAACTCCCTATGGGTGGCAAAAGAAATGCTGCAGCACATAGGGATCTCCTGGAACCCCAATACCCTGGGTACCTCAGTACCATATACTAGGGAATTATAAGGGTGTTCCAGTATGCCAATGTGTATTGGTGAAATTGGTCGCTAGCCTGTTAGTGACAATTTGTAAAGAGAGAGCATAACCACTGAGGTTCTGGTTAGCAGAGCCTCAGTGAGACAGTTAGGCATCACATAGGGAACACATACATATAGGCCACAAACATATGAGCACTGGGGTCCTGGCTAGCAGGGTCCCAGTGACACATAACAAACATACTGAAAACATAGGGTTTTCACTATGAGCACTGGGCCCTGGCTAGCAGGATCCCAGTGAGACAGTGAAAACACCCTGACATATATTACAAACAGGCCAAAAGTGGGGGCAGCAGGGCTAGAAAGAGGCTACTTTCTCACACCGGGTACTGCCAAACTAACTCTCTGGGGTTTTCTCTGCAGCTACTGCTGCTGCCAACCCTCAGACAGGTTTCTGCCCCCGGGGCCTGGGCAGCCCAGTCCCAGGAAGGCAGAACAAAGGATTTCCTCTGAAAGAGGGTGTTACACCCTCTCCCTTTAGAAATAGGTATGAAGGGCCTGAGAGGAGTAGCCTCTCCTGGCCTCTGGAAATACTTTGAAGGGCACAGATGGTGCCCTCCTTGCATAAGCCAGTCTACACCGGTTCATGGATCCCCCCATCCCTGCTCTGGCACAAAACTGGACAAAGGGAATGGGAGTGACCACTCCCCTGACCAGCACCTCCCGGGGAAGGTGCTCAGAGCTCCTCCAGTGTGTCCCAGACCTCTGCCATCTTGGGTGCAGAGGTGTGAGGGCACAATGGACACCTCTGAGTGGCCAGTGCCAGCAGGTGATGTCAGAGACCCCTCCTGATAGGTGCTTACCTTTCTCTGTAGCCAATCCTCCTCTGAGGGCTATTTAGGGTCTCTCCTGTGGGTTTCTCTTCAGATAACGAATGCAAGAGCTCACCAGCGTTCCTCTGCACTTCCCTCTTTGACTTCTGCCAAGGATCGACTGCTGACTGCTCCAGGACGCCTGCAAAACCGCAACAAAGTAGCAAGAAGACTACCAGCAACATTGCAGCACCTCATCCTGCCGGCTTTCTCGACTGTATGTTGTTCTGGGTGAGGGTGGGGGTGGTGGTGTTGCGTGTTGCGTGTGTGTGTGTCACTCTCTCTTTCCTCCCCCCGCCCCTGTGTGCTAGGTGCGGTACTGACTGTGGTCGTCACCGGCGTCTTTACTGCTCCTGGTAGGAGAGGAGGTAAACCAACATTGGTAGCACCTGTAACTCGGGCTCCATGGTGTCCTGGTTCCTCGTTGGGTGTTGAGAGGTGAGTGGTTTCCGTTCCAAGTCCTGTTTCTGTCGTGCTTTTGATGGTGTTGGTACCGCCCTGGAAAAGGTGGCGGATAGGCCTGTTGTAATACAGTGGGCAGTCTGTAGTCTTCCACCCGTCTGTTAGCGGTGACCGCCGCAGTGTTTGTTTCCACCGCCGTGGCTGTCGGAGTGTTGAAGTGGATGTCTATGTTGGCAGTTTCCGCCATGGTCGTGATTCAATTTTTTTAACCGCCGGCCTGTTGCCAGTATTACCGCCGCTTTAACTCCGGCCGCTAGGGTTGCAATGAGGGCCTTTGTCTCTGTTCTGTGCTCCTACTAGGTTTTTCCAACTCAAGATGGTGGTTAACCATTTCCTGTGATTTAGCTTTTTTGAGGTAATTTGGCAGTATGTCAGTCTATCTTAGACAGTAGTGAGTGCATCACGAATGTTTCTGTTCTGTGTACATGCTCCTAGCTAGTTCCTTGTATACTTAACTAGATTTCCCTATTTTGGTGCCCAATTCATTGCTGGTCCTATCTCAGGGTCCAGCCCTTCTCAATTATGATACTTTTGTGGAGGTTTTTGTGCTTCTCACATTTCCTCCACCAGAAGTGGTTCCTTTTCCAGAGCAAGCGTTGACTAGGGATATTTTGCTATTGCCAGGGTGGCTTCAGGAAGGGATCAACCACTCTTCAGGACCAAGGTCTCCTGGATCCAGACTTGACCTTCACAACCTGCAAATGACAATCTATGCAAATCCTCAATGGTAATTAGACTGCAGTTTGGATAGTAAAGCAGACTCCCAAAATATTTGCACTTTCACAATATGAGTTCAAGTGGAATTATAATAGTAATGATGAACCACAAAAGTATATACACTTTACCCCATGTTAGTTGGAATGGAGATAAAAAAGTAAATCTGCCCTATAAGCATTCCCAACGGTAGTTGGACAAGAGTTTAAAAAATAAATCAGTCCCATCTCAAAATATATGCACTTTTAACACTTTCCACAATATTAGTGGGACTGAAGTTAGACTATTAAGTCTGCCGACCATCTGAATATATGAACTTTCACAATTGTTAGCCTTACAGCTGGAGTTAGAATAGTAAATATGAACTTCCTATATATATGCGTTATTCCCAGTGTTAGATGAATTTAAGTTATAACAATTAATCAGAACCCATAAATATATCACAGAGTTAGAAGAGTAAATCTGATCCCCTGCCCCATAAAGCTGAAGTTACAACAGTAATATGTGCACCGTCTCTAGTGTAACTTGGACAGGAGTTAGAATATTTACTCCAACCCACTAAATATATGCACTCTCCCCAATGTTAGTTCAATAGGACTAGCAGTAGCAAATCTAACCTTCCTAGGTGTATGCTTTTCCCAATGGTTCTGGTGCTGGAGGTTGAGTAGAATATAGCTCACACAAGTCGAGTGTATGTTTTTCCACATGTTTTTGTCATTTAATTGAATGATTATGCTTTAATTTCATATATGCATATATTTTGATTTTCTTCTTTATATTTCAGTTTTACTTTTAGATGTTTTTGTTAATGTAATTTAATAATGATTACATTATTTTGTACACATTTTCACAACTATTTTCTGCCTTTTGTTACTTCCAAGTATGTGTTTCCACCTATACGTTAGTTTCCTCAGATTAATGTTGTCTATTAATTTATCTTACAATTTTGTAGATTGCAAATGATTTTATGTGTCAAGACATTCAATTACATTTTCAGTTTTTAGATAAATACACATTTTTTAAAAATATTTAAATTGCTTATATTTAAGATATTTTTAATTAATTATTTTGTAATGTAAAACACATATTGTGTAAAACTAAATATATAATTCCTTTAAAAACCTATGAAACAGATTTTAAAATGTTTGAATTATATTTTAAAAAATGAGAACAACTTATTTCAAGCTAAAAAAAAGTTTAATTCCCTACATTGTATTGTAATAATTACTTTTCCAGTATGTTGATACACTGTATTTTGACTTAGGTATGTTTGAGAATTCTAATGATAATGTTAGCACTCAATATGTATGTCCTCTACATTTTGGAAGTACATCTTTTATAATTTTTAGTTCATTTTGTTGGTTTATATTTTTGATTCAGCACGTTTGTCATTTTAAGGAATGGGGGTCACAATATTTTGGCCATTGCCATTTACAACTCAATATGGTTGTAGGACTAAGGTCTTTAAACTATGAGACAGGACAAATATTTCCCAAAGTCCCTATAAGTGACAGGACAGGAGAGCAGTGTGTATACTTTTACATGTTCAAGGGTTCTGGGCTGCTAGTAGAATACAAGAAACTGTGTATTTGATTCTCTTTTTACATATGATAAATGACCAAAACTGCAATGCTTGACTTCTTAAATAGGCTCAGAGATGCCAATTGTGTTTGCAAGAAACTGTAGTCCTTATTTACGAGGCCTGTGGCACAGGGTGGTGCAAGAGGTAACTTGATGTGCCCCCAGTGCCACAGGGAAAGGGCAGAAATGTGCTTTATCTACAAGATTATGCACATTTCTGTTCTCTCCTCGGTGATGGTGCAGGGTTGCCTGCATTACGGGCATGATTGTTTATGTGCAGGAAGGGACACCTTCCTGCAGATAAATAATCATTAATGGTATTTTTCTCAGAGAAAGAGGAATAAACAGGGAGAAATAATGTTATTTCTCCCCGTTGCACCACTTTAAAGCCTCCCCTGACCTGTAAATCTGTGAATGTGTCAGATTCCGTCAGATTCCATGGGTGCTGCTGTGGGAACACCCATGGAATGCCCCTTTCACGCAGTGTTATGCATGAAAAGAGTCAATATTTGCGAGGCTAAGAAAAGTTGAGGCTAGGTTGCTTTGTGTGGCCTTGTAAATATGGGCTGGCACACTGCACAACCGGAGCAACAAAAAAAAATGCTCCAGTGGCTTTGTTTGCCACTATGGCCTCTTAAATGAGGCCCTAACTTTGTTATCCAGAAAGGGGGAGGTCAGTGTTTTTTTTTTTAACCAGGGGAGAACATCATTAAAAAACCTGTAGACCACTGTTGTAGGTCATATTGTTGACTGGAACTATGTCTAAGAAACAACCTGAAAATTAAATTCGAATGCAAACTACCTCAACCTAGTATGAATCCTTAGGCAGTGGATCTACATGCTCAGTACCGAAACTCTGTACACAATCTCCACCACTTTGAACCACGTCCTGGTCCGCAACTTAAGCAAACAGCAAATCATCTATCAAAAGTAACACGTTTTTATGTTTCTTATCCTATTATAACTACCTCCGCTATTAGCACTACACACTCTTTTGTGGAGATGAATTATGGTCCAAAACTCCCGGGAATAGGGAGTTGGTTACATACCTTGGTCGCTATCAATAACTCGTGGGTGAAGCAAAATGGTGGGAGGAGGCAACAGTATTTTATGAGAAGTGTTGATGGATAGTTTTTTTTTTCTATTGCGAACCAACCTACTACACTATCAGCTCTACCTGTTGCTTTGTTGTACAGGCCTGCTGCTTGCTGCCTGCTGCTTGCTGCTTGCTGCTTCTGTCTTGTGAGTGAAAGGACTAGACTTTGCTTTTCCCATCCTCCTTCCAAAGGTTCTCCAAGGACTTGGACTGAGCTTGCCTCCTGATAAGAAGTCTCAGGGACATCAAAAACTTTACCTACTAGCACTTGGCCTCTCTTGCTGAGAGTCATGACCTGCCAGGTAGTGCCAGATCTAGTTCCTGGGTCCTTGGGAGTGAGTTCTGGTGCAACAACGAGGAAACTAGTGCATAGACTTCCAGATGACTTCGGAACCACCAGCGCCGATCTCAAACCACATGCCGCTACCTGCACCAAAGCTGTGGTCCAAGCTTACTGCAATGACAGTGACCTATAACTCATGCCCAATGCTGCTGCAGCACCTCCAAAGTCCCACCACAGTGTGAGTCCAGAGGACTGTGTCACCAACATCCATGGCACCCCACCCCAGCACCTGAGGCCCCTTCGTATGATCACAACACAGCAAAGACAATACCTCATATCTTGACCAACTGGATTCTTTGACCCTGCCTTGTCATGAGGAACCCATGCCTTACCGCCAACACAGCATCACCTCCCCTGCAACCGAAAGAAATCAATGCCTCACTTCTCTTGCCTAGCATTGAGGGACCGGCGCCTCACCTCCACAGTGGGAGTAAGGAAACCAAAGCTGCACCGGCTCCAGCGATGCCTCACCTCCCCAATTCCATGTAACATCTTGTTTCCTCATTGGTTTCCAAGGTACTGTAACTGGGGTCTTAACAAATCTATAGCCAAGCGCACTCCCTTGCAGCTGGTGCCTGACTGTTGTGACTCCATTAAGCCGTTTTCATATCCCCAGTTGGAGCTATTGTGTTTCTTAGCTCTATACTACATTTAATATTTGAAAATTTGTATCTTTACATTTGTTCATTGGATTTTTGTTGTTTTCGTCTTGTTTTTACTAAGATAAATATTGACTCCTTTTCTAAACTGGTATGGAGTACTCCTGTGGTGTTTTCACCTTGTTATTGTGTGTGTGTGTGTGTGTACAAATACTTTACACATTGCCTCTGAGATAAGCCTAACTGCTTGAACCAAGCTACCAAGGTGTTGAGGAGGGGTTCTGTTAGCTATGTGACTCGTTTACCCTGACTAGAGTGAGGGCCCCTAATTGGACAGGATACAAACAACTGCCAGCTAGAGACTTCAGTTATAACAAATCACATGAAACAATTAAATAATACATGTTTTCAGATGAACAAACTTTGCAGCAGAAGCCTTCCAACCATAGTAGAATATCAAAAGCCAAAATCATAATCCACTAACAAAGACAATGAAATATATCTGCAAAAAATTTAAAACATAAGAAAAATAGAAACAAATCATCCAATGAGAACATGTCAAATATATTGACTGCCTCTAAAATCCCCATAAAATTAAACATTAGAAATAAAACAGAGGAAGCCAGACATAATAAGAAACAATAAAATACTTAGTTGGAAAAACATCTTAACTGGTTTCCTAATTTAAAAAAGTGATGAAAGTTCAAGATTAAAATGTACCCAATAATAAAAAATGCTGCTACAAATATAAAAAATAAACCATTAAAACACAGAAGCTCCAAACAAAATTATAAAACACAACTAATAACTCTATGAAAACTTAGCAAGCATTCTTAAACTACATATACATATAAAATAATATACAATCAGTTCTACCTCACATCAATTACAAAACTACAATAAAGCAATGTACTAACTACCTCAAACCATAAAACTATACTAACTTAAAACCACTAACCTAACTAAGAACAAACCACATCCTTATACCTAGCTACCTAACTTCCTAATAGTTAAGTGAAAAAAAGATTATTTTCTGTATTGGAAAACCACAAAGAGGTATCCCTATGCAGAAATAACAGATTACAAAAACAAAGAATGATTCCCTTGGAGGAGGTGAAACAATTCACCCAAATTGCAGATTATTTCTCAGATGCTTTTAATCTAATCATACAAAAACATGTCATATAGTGATCCGGATGAACTTTGTCTTATTGATGGTGTTGTATAGCTATTTTAGTCCTGTATTAGGCACACTGTTTTAAGCTAACTAGACCTGCCGCTGTGCACTTTAACCCTCTTACATTTTATTCATCATTGCTTTATTTTTCTTGCAATAGCGGTGCTGTTTTATTTTCTTTATCTCATTGTACTTTCACCTAGGAAAGCATTACATTCTTAGTAGGACCTTTATTTCACTCTGTGCTTTCTCCAAGGCTACAGTCAGATAGGGTTGCCGACAAACATGGTATGATGTGTCCCCAACATTCACAGAAAATACACACTCGTACATGGGGACCATTTCTTAGAATTTCAGCTGTTTGATTATAAAATCACCCTTTTGTCCCAGACATGTTAGAGAGAGATTACAGCCAGATGACGACGTCTGTATGCTGATTGCTGATTGCTTCGCTGCAGTTACTTGCCTAGACGGCCGGACCCCTGATCCACATGGGGATGGTGTCTCTCTAGACTACAGGCTTCTTCCTCCATTTATGAGGGATGGTGTACACCCAGGGGAAAAACCCAAAGGGCATATTAGGGTTATTAGTCTGTGCTCAGACATACTGTAGGTAGGAGAAATATATGCATCACTCCTAGTGACAGTATGGTAGGATTACTCTTGTGTTTTACTCTGTTAGTTAACTGTTTGTGTTTATTGTGTTTTATCATCCTAGTTATTGCAATACATGCATTTTTATCTAAAATACAGTTACTTCAATAACTCCTTATTGAATTATATTCTGCCTCTGTTGTCTTTGCCTGCATGAGACTTTTGGTAACTGAGAGAAACGGATGGGATCTGATCGACCATGATTCCCTTGAGGAGTCATGCATCCGGTTGCCACAATCATCTTGGTTCGAGATGAGGCACTGCTAGTTAGCCAGAGAACCCAGATTCGTCAGAAAAACGTCAAGTGGTGTAGAATTCTTCTTAGTAGCCACAATCCATGTGATCCTGTTTCCCAAATTCAGTAGCCTCGTTAGCAGAATGAAAACCTACGCAACATGGCGCCACCAACATTTGGTCAGGCACTAATATTCGGATCCTCTTAAGTATCGCTGTCTCATTTAAAGCCAAAGACACCTCAATACTATATACAGAGACATCAGTGGTATTGAGGATTTCCTCCTTAGCAATATAAGAAGTACCGATCTTGAGCTGTAGGTTGTTCAAGCTTGAACCTTAAAAGGACTAATCCCCACTAGGTGTCCTTATCTCTGAACATATATCTACCATTAAAATGACGAACCCTCAACGGGTAGCAATTGCAGTACATATGTGACCACCCTCCTTACTGCACATTTATTGGCAAATGGTCTAACGGCCCAGGGGGGTCCAGTAACATTTGTTGTTAAGGCACAGCCAGCCTATAGAAAAGAGTTGTTTTATTCTTGGGTCACCTTTCCATCAGTAGATGGGAACGCAAATACATTTCATCACAATACACCTGCAAACATACCTGCACAATGCAGAGCATATGCATATTTAGAAACACCTTTATCTTATCAAGACCATAATAATTGGCTTGATGGTGTCCTACCACATAAAATATTACATGTTAGGTTAGGTCCTCTGAGCAAGGAACGGCCCATCCTGGCCTTCATTGGCCGCATATACACCACACCCTGATGCAGCAACCTTAGCGGTAGCTGAGGTTCGCCGCTTACATATAGATCTCACAACAGTATACAGATTATTGGTACAGTTTGTCATGCAACCATGAAATACTAACCCAGCATGTGCTGCCCCAGTACAACAACATGCAGTCACACCAGGCATTAACCCTGCGACTGTACATGCGATCATGAGTAAAGTACCCATCAAGCATTAGGAAATTCAGTTTTGGTTAGCTCAGAAAATAAATGTACTGGAAGCAGTTTTTCCTCATACAGGACTTCAGGATTAACATAGAATTCTCACTATGTACTTGCCATTAGGGATGGTTCCTACAGTTGATAACTGCAACTCATAGGACATGATATTTGCCATGCTCTATATTACCGCACACGATACACCAACACTTGCCAGTCTTCCGGAGGCGTTAAGACAAAATCAAGATGATACGGGGCTGACCCGGCCCTGGATTTGGGAATGCAATTGATGGGCAATTTTGCCACAGTATCTTCAATTATATTAAGTAATCTGAAAGGAGAAGCAGTTGCACTAGCAGTACACATGCGGCTCTGTGATGTTCCCCCACAGGATCAAAATGGGAGCTACCAAAGATTATTGCAGAGACCTATTCTAGTATTGGTCGAGATAGTCTGGGGGCCAGACCAATTTAACCACAATTTCAAGGCAGATCTAATAAAGATACTACCAAGCAAACACCTGAAGGCTCCAAAAAACGATGGGATAAAAAAACAACAAGCACCTAAAAAAGAAAGGGGAGAATCTCCGCATGCGGAGACCCTACAAAATAGTTACAACCTTAGAAATAGGGATAATATAAAAACGCCTGACAGATATCAATATACTTATACATGCCAATCTTGTTCCTTTCAGGACTCACCGGAAAACTGCAGTGAGAGAGGTAGGCGGTCAGAGCAGCGAACTGAGTACGTGAAACAGAGAAAGGACTCACAACGCTCGTCTGAAGTTTCAGTTAAAAAAGAAAAGAAACTTCCCCAACAAAAACTCCAATTTAAAAAGAAAAATTGGCAGTTGTTACAATTCAACATGCCACTCAAGAAGAGGGCTTTACTGAAGAACAAGAAGTGGGCACTAGCACTGCTCGACAGTGCAGCAGAGGTCACCATAGTTCAACAGGATCTTAGAGATTATCTGGAGGTGAAAGCAACTGATGATTTCTTACAAGTTGAGACTGCGGGCTTGAGTGTCTCCACACCCGATAGGGTGTACAGAGTAAATATTCACTTAGAAGGGAACATTGGAAGCATAATTGATGCTATCTTTTGGGACCGCGTCATCTATATTTACGATATTTTGCTGGCTGAAAAAGGTTGGCCACCAGAATTCATCCGCAATCTCCCTTATGGAGAAGATGTGATTGAAAAATGTTTCTTGCCCCTTGTTCCCAGAAAGCTTGTTGAAATGCATGCCATTGATTGGGCATTGGCACAGGCACTTGCGTTACATCGCAATCATGTAGGATGGGACAAAGATTCCCCCTCCTACGTAATACCAACAAAATCCCAACTCAAACCGCAACCCCAATACCCTATAAAAAATGATGCTAAAGCACCCGTGAGGGAAATCCTCAACCAATTGGAATCCCAGGGTGTTATTGAACTCTCAGACTTATCCATTAATAATCCATTATTACCAGTTGCTAAACCAGACCATTCATATAGAACAGTCTTAAACTAGAGACATTTAGTCACACTAAAACATTTGCTATATAAAATGCACATAGCACAGCACTTATGAACAATATAGTGCGCAGAAAATACAAAACGACCCTTTCTATATCCAATGGGTTTTTCTGCCAAAATATAGCGCCTGAAAGTAGGGACCTAACAAGTTTTAGTGTCTTTGGCTCTCAGAAAAACTTTTGACTAGTCCAACAGGGGTACAAGAACAGCCCAGGGCTGTTCTCAGCTTGTGTATCATCTAATTTACACAACATTGACCCTGAGACGTTGTCACATGCGGATGACTTTTATCTCACAGACGATGACCTCATGCAACACTTACGATGAGTAGCCCGCATTGTTGTAGAATTTGGCGAAATCGGCTACAAATTCAACTTTAAAAAACTAAAATAGCTTTCCTTAGTGTCCTGTTTCTGGGATACGAATTATCGGATGAAGCAGGAGCCTGGTGCCCCAATTTTTAGAGAAATGCACACAATTACAACCTCCAAACACAATAAAAAAGCTCTAGTCAGTGTTGGGCTTTTTAAACTTTGGCAGAATATACTTTCCACTTTCTGCATAACACATCAAACCATTGTACAACTTAATACGTCATGATTTTACTGGAAAACTTTGGACAGTTCAACACACACACATTCTAAAAGCTTTGCAAAAAGACATGCTCGAAGCAAAACACTTGGATACAAGGGACAATAAAAAACATATTGTCATCAGAGTAATTGTTGGTGCCATTGATTTTACCTATATGACATTCAATGAGGGTGAGACCGTCCCAAATGCATATAAATCACATTTATATTCCAGAGCTGAACAACGCTTTGCTCCCACTGAGTAAATTCTCACTGATGTCCAGATCGGTCCTTAAAGAGAGACCTCTGGCCCAGGGGAAGCACATTATTTTTGTCTCCCCCTTTCTAGTCGTAGAGGCTGTTAGCAAAGCAAGCATTCCTAACGCTAAAGCACTACATCCACGTTGGATCCATTGGGCAACATCTCTGACAGCCACTGATGTTGATTACGTTTTTGACTCCAAATTACAGACCCAAGCATTCTTACAATATGAACTTGAGTATTCAGTTCCTGCAAATACATTGCCTATCGAACGATATCATAAAATGTTGTATACTGATGGTTCAGCCCAACCAGCGATAGGAACAAAACATCAATACTCTGCTGCTTGCTCAGTCGTGAGTGGTTATATGAAGGATGGCAAGTTCCATCCACAAAATACTTACACAGAGACTCTATGAGATTGCACTGCACAACTTGCAGAGCTCAAGGCTCTGGTGATGGCACTGGAACATACGGCTCCTGAGCAGATGACGTTGATTGTCTGTCGTTTATACTATTGTGTCCAGTCCTTCAATGAAAAGCTGCATTACTGGTGCCAAAATGGGTTCAGAGATTCAAAAGACAACACCGTCAAACACAGACTGTGAGGAAAGTAGCAGATCTGAAGGAAACGCTATCTAACATCCATGTTGTACATATACTAGGACATTAACGTGTTGGAATACACGTTGAAGAAAATATTTTGGCAGATGAAGCAGCCAAATCAGTAGTATCTGTGGCTTCTGTTGCTGCAGTAAATAGTTCCAAGCTGAAAGTGGATGATGAAACACTGGCAGCCATAGCAGCTTCGTCCAACGGCACGCTTTTTCCTAAAGCATATCCTGCTAAGTATTCCTACCGGATGGCAGGCTTGTTTGATGCACAACTAACAATACCAGGTGTGGGAGTTTGGATAATTCCCAATAAAGAGCTAAGACCTGCGTTACTAAAAACAGTGCATGAGGGTGTTGCTTCTGCCCATGCAGGTGTGGCGGCTACAATTTCAATATTACAGTCATAATATTGGTGTCCAGGTCTGTACAAAGAGACCAATCAGTATGTCCTTTGTTGTGACATCTGCCAGCAAATAAAAGGGTCCACTGTGAAGTGCCCACTGCAGACACCCCTCCTAATTTCAAACAAACCACTACAATGTATGTACTTGGACCATTGGGGTCCCCTGACACCGGATAGTGCATACAAATATATTATTGTCGCTGTTGACTCATGCTCCAGATTTCTGTGGGCTTGGCCACAATGCTCGGCTGACGCTCAAACTTATTAAAAATGTGCGAGTCTTTATCGGTACATATACTGTTGCGGCTTTCCATTCAGACCGGGGACCTGCTGTTGCCTCAAGGGCTTACAGGGACGCCATGGCATTGTTAGGGGTCCAACTGCATTACTCATCTCCATTTCATCCTGAGGCAAATAGTGTAGTAGAGCGAAGAAACTGAGATTTCTAGCAACCCTTAACAGCTACAGTTTTCGGCACGGGTCGTAGCTGGCTTACATACCTATATGGAGTCCAAAGAGCACTTAACAATCTGCCTAGAAGGTCCCTGGGCAGGCGCACATCATATGAATGCCTTTTTGGACCTCAAGTGAATGTTCCAGATCTTGATTGTCCTGGCATGGAGGTAGCGCATACACCCTCAGACATAAATGAACGTTTCACTGTCTTGCAGGACTTACAATAGTTCCATGATGACAACACATCTGCCAGTGCTGCCTCCCTTGGAATCAGGGATTTACCAGTAACATACACTGGCTGGATTCCTAAACTTGGGGATCTAGTACGTGAAAAGATTGCTGTGAAAAGGGAATTCAGTCCTTCTTACCACTGGTTCGAGTCCTGGGAATACACAGTACCAGAATTGTGATTCTACCACCTCTGCCTGGCTCTAAAGAAAATCGCTTTGTCTCTATTGACAATGTCAAATTACACCATGTGGCCGATCCTACACAGCAGACCTAGAGGACTCCTGAGTAGTTCCCGAAAAACTCCCAATACATATCAGGATGTTCACCTAGAAGTCTTCAACAGCAACACTGATACCTCTCCGAGCTTGGGAAGGGTGGAAAATGAGCTTTCATTGGTTCCACCGACAACCACTTCCACATTGATTTCTGCTAATACGGAGCAATGTTCTACAAATTCTACAGAAATGGATGTAGTAACTTCTTCCACAACATTGAGGGAATCTTTAGCAGCTTCACCTCTTCAAAATACACCTCCAGCTTTTGTTTGTACAGATGATGGTTAATTCGTCGATGGAGACAACTTTTCTTCAGATCCATCTGCCTGTACTGCAACAGAACTTTCAAGAGCACGTAAGCTGATACATTGGCTTAAAATTATCTATGGGTCTTATTGACTGTACTCACCTTTTTCCTTTGGATTGAGTTTGTTATAGTTGTTTTGCTTCTGATCTAGGGTAATTTTCTTCCTGAACACTCTACAGTTGAACTGGTGGATGAGGTTCTAAAACCACATTTTTATTCACACAAAATTCGCAGAGACTTGTCTCTAGTGAACATTACAGCCATACCAATTCCCGATGGGATCGTTTGTCTCTTCAAGCAGTGTCGGCCCACGTGGATTGCCACAGCAAGGCTTCACGACTATCAAAAGTGATGCTTTCCTTGCTCGCAGGGAAATTCTTCCTCATGAACGGTACTCTTTAAATCAAACTTGAGAAGGTAAGACTACAGAGAGCCTAATCTGAGGGTGTATCTGACCATTGCTCTTATGCAGTCAGCTTGAACTTTTGACTTTAATACTGTCCAGCGTGACCAGATAACTGCGTATGGCGCTCTATACTTTTCGGCGCTTTATTGCAGTTTATTTAAAAATGCATAAATCCAGTTCTACTTTTTGAAGTTTTGCCATTTTAGCCTTTTTTTACTTATTAAATGTTGTTTATTATTTCTAACCTGGCATGGGATCTTTTTGTGTGTTTTGTTTTACTATTTGAAGTCTTGCTTAAATATTTTACATATTGCTTCTATGTTAAGCCTGAGTGCTCTGCATCAAGCTTCCATGGGGTTGAGCACAGGCTAATTTAGACTTTGCTTGTGCCTTTCCCTGAGTAGGATTGTGCTTGTTACTTGACCAGGGCTCACACCCCAGTCAACCAATAAACCAATTCCTATTAGCACTTAAGTGCTGTGTACATGTTTTCAAAACTGCAGGCAATTACATGTATGTAACAATTCAGCAAAAAGTATTTTAGTGGAGATTCTGGGATGAAAAATCTGAAAATAAATAATTGGAATAATACATGTGAGTAAAAATGAGTATGTTACTAAAAAATAAAATGTGTGATTTAACTTCAGGAAATGAACATCTTTTGCTTTATATAAACCCAAATTCTTGCCGTATCTGTTTTTGCTGGCTGTAGAAGTCTGCATATGTTACAGCTGCTAACCAGTGGTGCAGTGCCTGTGTTCTATCTTTTAACATGATGAAACAGGTATGCTTCTAACTGGCTATTTAACCTTATCTCTGACCTCCTGGTATATGAACCCAGGGCCTGCAAGTTAAATGCCACTATTGGTCTGTAATCCACTAAACTGATGGTGTAAAACATGACTTTAGGCTTCTCATTATAGGATGAGCATGGCAGTTTAAATATTGAAATTCGACCTATCAAAGTAATCCCTTTTCACTGTTCAGAACTTTCCTTTAAAGTATCAACATGCCATCCCTATGTAGGCCTTTCTGTACATGAAGCATGGTGCATAGCATTTAAAAGAAGGACATGTTAAAATTTAAGAGCACATTTTCAAAAAGGGCACACAACATATTGCAACACGACAACTTGCTGTGATTCATGAGTAGGAGAAAGCAGAACTCTGCCACATTACAAACATATGGTGAGGTTAAGCTCTCTACCTACGTTGCTGCACTAACATAACTAAAAAGATCAGCAATTTCAGCAGAAAATCTCTAGATATACCAAATTTTAAAGGAAGTGAATGTTTCAAATCCTCCTTTGCTGAAATAAATATAATCATATGAGGATTGATAATTTTATCCTCAATTTGTTTTTGAGTTGGGCTGAAAATACCCATCTTCCTCTCAAAATCCTTTCTGCAAAACTGACTGTGTCTGGTCTCGTTGAAATGTCTTTGTTACATTAAAGCTGTTTTCTAGCCATATTTTATATCCAGCCTAAACTTTGTGTGAGTAATTGTCTAATAGAGTATATTGCAAACATCAAAAATGTGAGAATGTACCCCTCATCTCAACTCCTCTTGTCTTCTAGGTTCTCTCACAAGGCAGTTTCTTCTCCTACCCTAGTATGTTGGGTCAGGTAGGTGATGCATTGGCCGGTATCAACTCTTCCGCTTTCAGGGCAAATTCCAATAGAAGTGATATGGCATCTAAAGTTTGGGACAGGTAGAACAGCATTCTCAAATCTGCTGATTGGTCTAATGTTTCTACCTTTACAATGCTCTACTGTAAACCCATTCCTCACATGTATAATCCTATAGTTGCTATGCTTTAAACCAGTATTAGGGGAGCCTGCATTTTTGCAATAAAATGGTGATTTTTCTTGCTTTAGTGAAAGAAAGTCTTGAATTTATCAATGACACAGAGGTAAGTATTGTCCCTCCACTCTCCTCCTTAACCCTCCCATCTGTTTAACAGAGGCTGTCAAACATTCAAAACTGATGTCATGAGTAAGACCTGCAGGATGAGATCACCCTTGTTCTTATTCACAAGGATATTAACTCAAAAAGGATATTCTCATCTTGTCTAGCTCTGCAGCTGTAGCGGATCATCACAGTGGTTTTAGGATGGATTTTTCCAGAGACGTTTTCACCTTCCTGATGGCTTGCTCTATTGCTATTGCTCAATTTCTATTATTACAAGCCCTTTAATCTACTCATGGAAAAAGAGGACATTTCGCTCCTAGTTAAGATGTTTACAGTATTCCTAATGCTTGATTGGTCAGTGCCAATGTGATCTCATTTTGTAGTTGTTTTTGTAGGCACCACGGGTAATGCAGTTTGTCCTTGACTGCTTTTTAATAACAGCGAAAAAAGAAAGTACAATCCTCACT
Organism: Pleurodeles waltl; assembly: GCF_031143425.1. Taxonomy (NCBI): domain Eukaryota; kingdom Metazoa; phylum Chordata; class Amphibia; order Caudata; family Salamandridae; genus Pleurodeles; species Pleurodeles waltl. Next base: position 308,903,283 of record NC_090445.1, on the reverse strand, counting down.
TCTATATCTTTAATAAAATCAAGACTTTTTTCACTAAAGCTAAGAAAATCTCCATTCCTAGAGAAAACAAGCATTTGCAATGCAATGAATATCGCATTTGTTCAACTTAGAACTATTATCGTTGTGAAGCCCTAACCAGACTTTTCTTGCCACATACATTGAAAATGAAAAGTAATATAGTGTTACATAAGCAAGATGATTTAAAGCGCTAAGCTCTGAGCCTCAACGTGAAAGAGCACACAAAAGGAAACAGAATTTCACTCACAGTGAAACGGATCACCAGTTATGCAATTATCTATGTCGAAGTCATGCAAAGCACTCGACTACTGCCTAGTGAGATCTTGCTGCATAGGAAATTAGAAAATAAAATAGTGTAGAAGCGATGCGGAAAACATGAAGCCTCATATGTTTTCAGTAATTTACTGGTGCTCTTGAGGAGGGCTAAACACCAGAAAAGGCATGAAGTATACATGACTTTTACAAATTAAATCAAGCACATTATGAAAAGCGAACCAACTAAACTGATGGGCGTGACGTGGGTGTGGTTAAAAGCCCACAGAGAGGTTACTACAGGGCTCAGAGCGCTTGCGCGCTCGACCCTAAAAATGAAGCATTTAAGACATGCACAACAAAGAATGAATAGCAACAGTGGGCATATTTAGAAGTCCACAGAGAGATTACAACAGGTCAGAGCGCTTGTGTCCTCGACCCTAACAATTAAATGACCCTCAGCACCTAAAACCCTCCACTTAAATTAATCAGGCTACTTTTTTAGGGCTTACAAAATCACAGTTTTTTTGCCATGTTTTTACAAATTATTTTTAAGAATCATCCACTAAAATTCACAAATGCCAGTATGAAGCAGATCACCAAACAGACAAGGATGGACACCCAGGAATACCTAGCCTCTCAGTGGGCAAAACCTCACTGGGATAACATCCCAGTGAATGTATTTCACACAGAGATGCCCCATCTGGATTCAACATACAACAGAGTAGACCTCCCCACTTTTGTATAAAATGTCATTTTTGCTATGCAACAGATAATTTATTTTACTGATATCTCACTATAGATTTGATACAAGTAACCACTGGGCACATGCAGACTCCCACTCATGCTGCCTATGTGTAGACAGTCATCTGTGCCCCGCCATCACTCTAGACCAGTAATTCTTAAGCTTTTGACGTATGAGGACCCCCAATGAATTATTACTAGAATCTGTATGGGCATACCTTGTGAACCATTTCATAGAAGCAGGGAGCTCCAGTTTAAGCAATTTTGTTGATTTTAATCTCAAAACAATACCCAAAAAATACATAAAGAAACATTCATACAAATACACAATGACAACATGTTTTATTTAATTCAATAATATAAAAAATAAAACTTTTAATTGATGGAAAGAGTGAGGATTTTCTGAGGCCGTCCATACTATATTCTGTTTGATGCATTTGTGTTGCTCCCACAAACAAATCTAAGGACACCAACATAATTTTGTGATTTCAATTTGAAACTACTTCACATTTACAGAACATTTTAACATTTTCAGTTCTACATTTTGCTTCTTTATTTACTCATGTGCTACATAATCTGTTAATATTATTTAACTTCCTAAGCAGTCGTGAAGCCCAATGTAAGTGTTACGGACCCCAGGGCCACAGGTTAAGAACCATTGCCCAAGACCTTTTTTCTCCTTCTGGGCGGAAGCTCATTTTCAGCAACATAGTACACTGTGCTCTACATTGACAAGAACATTGGGGGGCATTACAACATTGGCAGTAAAAGCTGCTTACCGCCGCGCAGAACACCGCCAACACACCGCCGCGGAATTCCGCCACAGCTATTATGACCCACATCTCGAAATCCGACAAAGTTCAGACACCCACACAAGTCCGCCACACCAAAAGTCAGTGATAAACTGGCGAAAACAAAACCTCCACTCCACATGACCCACGAATCCACGCGGCGGTCTTTCAACCGCGGTATTCCATTGGCGGTACAAACCGCCACGCTCAAAATACACACACATGTACAAAACACAGCCACATTGGACAATTTGAAATACACACACCTGAGACACATACACACACCACACCCACACACCCAATGCAATATAAAACACACACCCACATCACCCACAAACCCCTACTACCAAAAGTTCAGAAAAAAGGCCAGAGAGAGACATCACCATCTACAAACTATCAGCCACAGGTACTCAACACCATCACCCACACAACTTCCACGCACAAAACACCACACACCACTACATATCACTACACTTATCACCACACACACACACACCACCTCACACATCACCCACACCACCCCATGGCACGGCAAAGACACCCCAGGTTCTCGGAGGAGGAGCTCAGGGTCATGGTGGAGGAAATCGTCCGGGTAGAGCCACAGCTATTTGGATCCCCGGTGCAGCACACCTCCATAGCTAGGAAGATGGAGCTATGGTGAAGAATAGTCGACAGGGTCAACGCAGTGGGACAGCACCCAAGAAATCGGGACGACATCAGGAAGAGGTGGAATGACCTACGGGGGAAGGTGCGTTCTGTGGTCTCAAGACACCACATCGCGGTAAAGCGGACTGGCGGCGGCCCTCCACCTCCTTCCCCACAACTAACAACATGGGAGGAGCAGGTCTTGGCGATTCTGCATCCTAAGGGCCTCGCAGGAGTCGGTGGAGAAATGGACTCTGGTAAGTCAAACCTTTAACTATCATATCCCCCACCCTACCTGCATGCTATCACAGACCCCCACCCTCACCCCCTCCCCTATCACTCCAACTCCTCACAAATGTACTAATAACACTAACCACACATCCCAACACCAAGCCCTGCATGACACAACAAAGCATGGACACCCATCACTAAAGCATGTCCACTGCACATACCCATAACACCACCCTCAACCATCATCACACAAGCCCCCACACAGGAATGCTAGCACTGGGGTACACGCTCACCCACCCATTGCACACCATGACACACACAGATGCAATAATCATGCTTTTACACCCCTGCAGGACCACCACCCAACGTCACCAGACAGGAGGGTCCAGACATCTCCACCCCACCCACAGAAGAGGCCCACAGTGATGACAGCAGCTCTGTCCAACTGGATCCAGATGACCAGCCCGGACCATCTGGACCATCAGGACAGTTGGTTCCCCTCACACAGGCACAGCCCACCACAGACCTTCCACCCTCTGGTAACACCAGCACAGCACCCACCCAGCGGGCCCATAGCTCCGTCCCCAGGACACGTCAATCAGCTGTGTGTCCACCACTACAGGGAACCCAGGATAACCCACCACCCCAACAACAACAGGGACCTGGGGGCAGTGGCAGTGGACACATGGTCCTGGGGACGGAGGCACAGGAACACAGGGGAACTGGGAGTGCTGCCGTGCGACAGGGCGCAGACAGGCCATGGGAACCCACTCTCCACGAGGCCCTCTCCTCCATCATGGGAGCATACCACTGTAGTGTGGTCAGTTTTACGTATATTTTGCGCATTAGCTTCAGGCATTAGGCCTCTGTGCACTTTGCCCTAAATATATTTTATTCATTTGCTAACAGCTTAAAGCCTCTGTGCACTTTACTCTAAATGCTTTCTATTAGGCTTCGTACTGTTATTTTACAGAATAGCCAGTTCTACGGTGTTGTTTTTTATTCATATCACACTGTTTTGCCTACTTCAGCACTGGAGTTCTTCATAACATATTCACTCTGTGCTTTAGTCAAGGATACAGTCTGGTACATTGCCGATAGACGTGGTAGGAGTCTAGACTTGCCATTCCTGCGTAGGAACATTTTGTGATCACGATGACATGTTAGTTATAAAATCACTTCCTTGTCCCAATACATGCAAGAGGGAGATTCCGACCAGGGAACCACAACTAGACGCTGACTGCCTCGTTGCAGATGCTGAACCAGATCACAGGCCTTTGCTCAGGTATGAGTGTGTCCGTCTCCCTAGTGATACAGAAAGGCACGCTGAAAGCTTAACATGCTGTGCTCTAAATAGAACAAGCAGAGGGAGAGTAGAAACGGTTAGGAATTATGATAGCTTTATTTCTATGTTTTACTCTCCTGGTTACTATATCAATCCTACTATGTTGTATTGTTCTGGTTATTGCGGCTCACACCTTAATATCTAAAATACAGTCGTTTTTATTAAAACATTATATAAAACTTATACTGTCTTTGTCATTTGTATATGAGACCATATTGTGAATGAGAGAGTTGGTTTGGATCTGAGTGACCACGACTTCCCTGAGAAGTTCCAAAGATGTCATGCGCTCGGCTGCCCAATCATTTCTTCCCTGTGGGAGAAATGAGGCACTGCTAGTTAGCCGGAGCAACAACCGGATTTAGGGTGACAGAGTACCTTACACGTGGGTCAGACTCAGTCCCCCACACCGTTATCGATCCTGCTGCCTAGAAATCCAGTAGTCTCATTTAGGATAATGAGAGCCCACGCGACATGGCGCCGCCAACGTTTGGTCTGGCTCTAATGTTTGGGTCCGACTGACTCTCTCGGTCTCGTATATATTTTGACTCCTCGGTTCCGTATACGGAGACGTCCGTGGGGCTGAGGGTTTCCGCCTCCACAGGTTGGGTACATCCTCATACTTTGTGGTTGGTTGTTCAAGCTTGAACTTTGAAAGGAAATACCCCGATATTGGTGTGCCTTCTCTGTCCTAGAGCTATTATTGTTATACTAATGGCGAATCCAGTTGTAATAAATATACCGCTTAATATGCGATTGCCGCTCACGGGTCATCTGATAGCACATGGACTGACGGTCCAGGGGGGTCCGGTCACTTTTGTGGTGGACGCCCATGCAGCCTATAGAACAGAACTTTTTTATTCTTGGGTCATATTTCCAGCAGCTGATGGGGGTACAAATACTTTTCACGAATATACTGTTGCGAATGTCCCTGGACAATACAGGGCTTATGCATACTTAGAAATACCTTTATCTTATCAAGAACACCATTATTGGCTTGATGGCGCCCTCCCACATTCAGTAACACCAGTAAGGTTAGGTCCGTTGAGTAATGATGGTCCGACCTGGCCTTTATTGGCTACATATACACCATATCCTGGAGTGGCAAATGTGGCAGTGGCTGAAGTGCGTCGTTTATATGTGGATTTAACTGCAACGTACAGACGATTAGTTCAGTTTGTGATGCAGACATTGAAAACTAATGCAGCGCGTGCTGCTCCAGCTCACCCACATGCGGTGGTACCGGGAATCAATCCGGCACTGTACACTCTGTAATGGGCAAAGTACCGGCTAAACGTGCTGGCGCAAAAAATTAATACGCTGGAAGCAGTATTTCCCCATACGGGACCTCAGGATAAGCATAGAATTTTTACGATGTGTTTGCCGTATGGGATGGTTCCTACGGTGGATCTTTGTAATACTTGGGGCACGGTGTTTGCCGCACTCTATACTACAGCACACAGTACACCGACTTTGGCTAATTTGCCGGAGGTGCTTAAACAAATTCAGGATGAATATGGGGCTGCCCCTGCCTTAGATTTAGGCATGCAATTGATGGGTAATTTTGACGCGGTTTCTTCTATTATTTTGAGTAATCTCAAAGGGGAGGCTGTAGCACTAGCAGTGCGAATGCGTCTTCGGGACGTTCCGCAGATTAATCAGGAGCGGGAACTTCCGAGTATAATAGCTCAAACATATTCTAGTATTGGTCGTGATAGCCTAGGGGCTCGACCGCAGAAGCCACAATTGCAGGGTAAAAATAATAAGGATAATTCTAAGCAACAGCAACCTGAGGGTGCAAAAAAGCGCTGGGATAAGAAACAGCAAACACCTAAGAAGGATGGTGGGCAGTCTCCGCAACCGGAGACCCCACAAAATAAGTATAATCTCAGGAATAGGGATACTTTGAAGACGCCTGATAGATATCAATATACTGATACGCGCCAATCTCGTTCCTTTCAGGACTCCTCAGAGAAAAGAAGTGAGAGAGGTGGGCGGTCAGAGCGGAGGACGGAGTACGTGAAACCGAGACAGGATTCACAACGCTCAGCGGAGGTTTCTATTAAACAAGAAGAGAAACCGCTGCAACAAAAACAGCAATTTAAAAAGAAGAAAGTGGCAGCAGTCTCAGTTAGACATGCCGCTCAAGAAGAGAGTTCTCTTGACGAACAAGACATGGGCGTTAGCGCTGTTAGACAGCGCAGCAGAGGTCACAATAGTTCGCCAGAGTCTTCTAGAGCATCTGGAGGCGAAAGCAACTGACGACTTCATACAAGTCGAGACGGCGGATATGCGAGTCTCTGATCCTGATCAAGTATATCTTGTGACTCTACGATTAGAAGGGGACATTGACCGCGTTGTACACGCCATCTTTTGGGACCATGTGGTGAAATCATATGATGTCCTGTTGGCCGAACAAGATTGGCCACCTGACTTTGTTCGCGACTGTCCGGTTGGGGATGAGGTTATTGTGCCTTTCTTTTCACCACTTGTTCCGAGAGAACTAGCGGAGTCATATGGTAAATCATGGGCTCTAGCACAAGCCCCCGCCCTATATAGAAATAATGTGGGGTGGGATAAACAATCACCTTATCATGTCATTCCCATTAAAGGAGAACCTCAGCCACAGCCGCAATATCCTATTAAATTTGAAGCAAGGGCATCGGTTCGGGAAATTCTTACACAATTGGAGTACCAAGGTGTGATTGAGCCTTGTGTCTCGCCGATGAATAATCCCTTATTTCCGGTTGCTAAACCGGACCATTCCTATAGGATAGTGGTGGATTACAGACATTTGAATAGTCATACACGCGCATATGCAATACAGAATTCACATAGCGCTGCGCTTATGAATAATATTGTGCGTAAAAAATACAAAACAACCTTGGATATCTCGAATGGATTTTTCTGCCAGAATATAGCACCCGAAAGTCGGGACTATACCAGTTTCAGTGCGCTCTCAGAAAAAGTTTTGTCGTTTACCTCAGGGGTATAAGAATAGCCCAGGACTGTTTTCGGCTCGTGTGACTGAACTTCTGCACGAGTTGGACCCTGAGGCGTTATCATATGTTGATGACATTTATTTGACGGACGATGAGATTCTACAACATCTCAGTCGCGTATCGCGCATTGTTGTGGGTTTTGCTGATATTGGTTATAAGTTTAATTTTAAGAAATCGAAGATTGCCTTCCTCAGTGTTATTTTCCTGGGATATGAGTTATCGAGTGAGGGCAAGAGCCTGGCGCCACATTTTTTGGAGAAATGTGCTTTACTGCAGCCTCCTAATACGGTTCGGAAGCTCCAGTCTTTGTTGGGGTTTCTGAATTTTGGCAGAACTTACATTCCTGATTATGCTACACGCATAAAACCTTTATATGAACTGATTCGCCCGAATTTTTCAAATAGATTTTGGACGATTGAGCATACACACATACTGCGAGAATTGCAGAATGATCTCTTAGCGGTTAAACATTTACACACACGGGACAATAAAACTCATTTGGTCATCAGGGTGATTCCTGGGGCTGTTGGATTTACGTATGTCACCTTTAATGAAGGGGAGACAGTCCCGATAGCATACAAGTCCCACTTGTATTCTGCTGCAGAACAACGTTTTGCACAGACTGAGAAAATTCTCACTGCAGTACAGATGGCTGTGATCAAAGAAAGACCGCTAGCCCAGGGCCAACGCATTATTGTCGTTTCCCCAATTCCGGCCTTAGAGGCTGTTACAAAAGCGAGTGTTCCTAATTGGAAAGCTTTACACCCGCGGTGGGTACAATGGGCTACGTCTTTGACGGCCACTGATGTGGATTACATATTTGACCCTAAGCTGCAGACTCAAGAATTTCTTCAATATGAAATAGAGTACCAAGTTCCTGCTGGCACATTGCCTATTGACCAATATCAAGTGGTCATGTATACCGATGGCTCTGCGCAACCAGCGGTTGGGACTAAACAACAGTATTCTGCTGCATGTGCGGTGGTGAGCGGCACTATGGAGGGGGAAGTCTTCTGCCCCGACATACTTATACTAAACCTTGGGAGATTGCACGGCGCAGCTGGCTGAGCTCTAAGCTCTTTTGTTAGCATTGGAGCATGCAGAGCCGGCGATATTGACCTTGCTGGTCTGTGACTCCTACTACTGTGTGCAATCCTTCAATGAATATCTGCATTATTGGAAAATGAATGGGTTCAGAGATTCTAAAGGCAACACCATTAAACATAAATTGTTGTGGGGTAAGGTTGCGGGTCTGAAAGAAACGCTTCCTAAAGTCCATGTTGTACATACACTTGGACACCAGCGCATTGGAATACACGTTGCTGGGAATACTTTGGCTGATGAGGCTGCAAAGTCGGCAGTGGCTATCGCCACTGTAGCCGCGGTAACTCGTTCGAGTTCAAAACCAGACATAGAGATTTCGGCTGCCATAAAAGCTACGGCTGATGGCACGCCATTTCCTAAAGGATTCCCTTCTAAATATAGTTACTGCTTGAGTGGTGCACTAAATGCTGTTGTTAATATTCCGGGCGTTGGTGTACGTGAGTTACAGAATAAGATTGAGAGACCTCGATTAATTTCTGCAGCGCATGAAGGGGTGGCATCTGCGCATGCTGGTGTGGCTGCCACGATTTCACTTTTACAGGCCCGTTATTGGTGGCCTGGTCTCTATAAGGAGACAAAGCAGTATGTCCTTTGTTGTGACGTCTGTCAACAAATTAAAGCATCGTCGGCTAGACGCCCGCAGCAGACTCCTCTTCTGATATCAAATAGACCAATACAGTGTGTGTACTTGGACCATTGTGGTCCACTGACACCAGATAGTGCATACAAATACATATTGGTTGCTGTAGATTCGTGCTCCAGATTTGTGTGGGTCTGGCCACAGCGCTCGGCTGACGCTCGGACTGTTATTAAAGATTTGCGTATCTTTGTCGATACATTTGCAGTTGCGGATTTTCATTCAGACCAGGGCCCTGCTTTTGCCTCTAAGGCATTCAGGGACACCATGGCTTCGTTGGGGGTCCAACTTCAATTCTCGTCTCCATTTCATCCCGAGGGAAATTCTGTCGTGGAGCGTTTAAATCGTGATTTTAAGCAATCCTTAACAGCCAGGGTTATAGGTACGGGTCGTAGTTGGCTAGCCCACCTGTATGGAGTACAGAGAGCACTTAATAACTTGCCTAGAAGGTCACTGGGGGGTCGTACTTCATATGAGTGCCTGTTCGGAACACGAATGTATGTTCCTGATCTAGATGGTCCTGGTGTGGAGGCGGCAGATACGCCCTTTGACATAAATGATTGTGTCACTGTTTTGCAGGATTTACAACAATTTTGTGAAGATAACTCTTCTGCGAGTGCTGCCTCCTCTGGAATTAAGGATGAGCCAGTAACACCTACTGGTTGGATACCCAGGATTGGGGATCTAGTGCGTGAAAAGGTCGCAGTAAAGAAAGAATTTGGTCCTTCTTATCGAGCACCTGTCCCGGTGTTGGGGGTGAGCGGCACGAGAACTGTGATTTTGCCGCCGCTGCAAGGGGCCAAAGGAAATCGTTTTGTTTCCATTGATAATGTCAAGTTACAACATGTGGCCGATTCTGCACAGCAGACCAAGAGGGACACCCAGTAGTTCCGGCATCCCTCTCACTACTGGGGAAGAAGTCCCGCTGCAGGTGATTTGCACCGACCCTGTTTCCTCTCCGAGCTTGGGGAGGGTGGAAGATGATCTTGCGATTGTTCCACAGTCAACGATTGATATCGATTCTTTTTCTCAAGTTGCTGTACGTTCTACTGATGTTTCTGAACATGTGATTTATAGCGTACCTAGGAGAGAACCTCCATCAGCTTCCTTGTTCACTGTTGCACCTTTTGCAAGAACTGCCTCTGGCTGCTTCAACGACGCGGATGCGGCTGTATCCAGCTCTTCGTCTTCGCTGTCTTCAATCCGAGGTCCACGTAACCTACTCAGTTGGCTTAAACGTACATATTTTGTTGTTCCTTGGAACTATTTGTGGCTTTTTATGGCTGTACTGACTATTTTTTTATGGTTGGGATTTGTGGTTACCTTTTTTCTGGTAATACATGGTCATTTTCTTCCTGATCGATCAGACATTGAGCACGTGGAGACTGTGTTGAGACCGCCTTTTTTTTGTCTCATATGGTTCGAAGAGACTTATCCAATGTGAACATTTCTGCAATACCAATTCCGGATGGAATTGTGTGGGATAAAGTAATGTTTGATATATATGGTCCCACTGAATTGATTCAAATACCGTATGTTCTTAAGTTATCAATGAATGATATTGTTATTCCAGGCATTGTTTCTGATGATTGGGATGTGAAGACAGTAGATGCTATGCTAAACGATTTGCAATATTATACTGTCTATGACGATGAAGATGCTTACCAATTTAGAGATAATCATGGTGATATGTTTTGCTACACCTATTATGGACACCACTTTATTCACAAAGCGAGTAGCCCTAAGTCCATCTTTAATTATGTACAACGGGAACATTGCTCGACTCCTCCACAAGGGAGTTCGAAAACGTATAATGATAAATTTGCATATTTTTCTGGGCATGATCTGCGAAATGCTAAGTCTTACTATTTTAAAGTGACACCGTATTCTAATAAGCAAATTTTGTTGACCGATACTAAATTACTGTATTCTAATTCGTTTGTTTCTAAACTTTCGGTCGAAGGATATGAATACTGGTTGAAGACTGTTGACTTGAAAAGTGTTTGGGGTACGAAAAATTGGCAAATGCATGGCAGAGATACATTATTTCGAGCATGCATTATCCCTGTGCAAATGATTTTCCTCAATGTCACAGTACAACAGACTAGTTGTTTGGGCTTGGCGTCGATTAGAGAATTGACTTTGTGTATTAGGCACAGTTTGTAGCTGGCTTACACACCTATATGGAGTCCAAAGAGCACTTAACAATCTGCTAAAGAAGGTCCCTGGGTGGGCGTACATCATATGAATGCCTGTTCGGACCTCAAATGAATGTTCCAGATCTTGATTGTCGTGGCATGGAGGTGGCGGATACACCCTATGACATAAATGAACGTGTAACTGTCTTGCAGGACTTACAACAGTTCCATGATGACAACGTATCTTCCCATGCTGCCTCCCTTGGAATCAGGGATTTACTAGTAACATCCACTGGCTGGATTCCTAAACTTGGGGATCTAGTGCGTGAAAAGATTGCTGTGAAAAAGGAATTTGGTCCTTCCTACCACCGGTTCCAGTCCTGGGAATACACAGTACCAGAACTGTGATTCTACCACCACTGCCTGGCTCTAAAGAAAATCGCTTTGGCTCCATTGACAATGTCAAATTACACCATGTGATCGATCCTGCACAGCAGACCTAGAGGACTCCTGACTAGTTCCCGAAAAAATCCCAATACAGATCAGGATGTTCGCCTAGAAGTCTTCAACAGAAACACTGATACCTCTCCGAGCTTGTGAAGGGTGGAAAATGAGGTTGTTCATTGGTTCCACTGACAACCCCTTCCAAATTGATTTCTGATAATACGGAGCAATGTTCTACAAATTCTACACAAACGGATGAAGTAACTTACTACACACCACTGAGGGAATCTTTAGCAGCTTCACCTCTTCAAAATACATCTCCAGCTTTTGTTTTTACAGATGATGGTTAATTCGTCAATGGAGACGACTTTTCTTCAGACACATCTGCCTGTACTGCAACAGAACTTTCAAGAGCACGTAAGCTGATACATTGGCTTAAAATTATCTATGGGTCTTATTGACTGTACTCACCTTTTTCCTTTGGATTGAGTTTGTTATAGTTGTTTTGCTTCTGATCTAGGGTAATTTTCTTCCTGAACACTCTACAGTTGAACTGGTGGATGAGGTTCTAAAACCACATTTTTATTCACACAAAATTCGCAGAGACTTGTCTCTAGTGAACATTACAGCCATACCAATTCCCGATGGGATCGTTTGGGACAAATTATTTTTCAATATATTTGAGCCTACTGAGGTCAATCAAATACCATATTTCATCAAACTTTCCATGACAGATGTAATCACACCCGAAGTGATTTCTGATGATTGGGATGTGAAAACTGTTGATGCTATGATGTCTGATCTGAAGTATTATACAGTATTTGAAAATGAAGATGTGTACCAGTTTAAAGGAAATTATGGTGATATGTTCCTTTATAATTAGTATGGACATTACTTCATTCACAGGGCACGTACCCCAAAAACTATGTTTAAAAATACTCAATGGGAACACTGCCTGACTCTACCAGTGGGCAGTTCTAAAACGTATACTGGAAAATGTGCACATTTTTCTGGGCACAATGTCAAGAATGCTGCGTGATATTATTTTAAATTGCCAGAAATGGAAAGTCAACATGTTTTATTAATGGATGCAAAATTGATTTACTCTGATTCATTTGTTTCTTGATTTGCTATAGAAGGTTATGAGTACTGGTTGAAGTCAATTGACTTAAAGAGTGTGTGGGGAACAAAAAAGTGGCAAATAAGAGGAAGTGAAGCTTTTTTTAGAACATGTATGATTCCTGTTCAAATTATATTTTTAAACAAAACAGTACAACAAACAAGCTGTTTAGGCTTAGCAAATATTAAGGAATTGAATGTGCCCAGCATTCCCACCCCTGCAAAAGTTTACAAATTCAAAACTATACAAATGCGTGCGAAGATCAGCTCAATGAATGGGTCCAGAACGGTATATTCAACGCATCATTTTCACGCCCTGGTGGGTGGTTATTGTGGCTTGTAGACACCATTGGGTGCCATCCGCGTTTTGTTAACTCCTTGGTTTTTTTTTTTATGAATAGGCCGGACCCTTGCTATGTGTCCTCAGAGCACTTGGTTAAAGTGACAATTTATAGTGTAGGAAAACTATTCCAGCAATGGATGAAGGAAAACTTACAGAAAGCATTAGCCATTGTAGATAATGGGATTAACACCTTGTCCGACCGAATATACACCTTAAATAACATTGTATCCTCTGCAATAGATATAGTACAGGGTGATGTATAATTTTTGCAAAATGGACAAAGTCAACTAAGATCCATTATGCAGTTAGGTTGGACACTACAAACTTTGAAAGTGGATTGTGCTCCCTGGCAACACGTAAGCGCAAGGGAGATTTTTTCCACATTTAACTTAACACAACAACAACAAATAATGGCTAAGAAAGAAGCAACATATGTAATGCCTATTTCAACACTTGAATTTACATCCTGTTTGAAACACATTCCAGTGGACAGATATGAAAGCCTGGGAGTTACATACACGAGGTGTGGGAGCTTCCTCTCTCGTACAAATGCTTCAATGAAAGGTGTCTTTCTTAGCGGTAGTGAATGCAAGACTTCTGTGAGCCATTCGATGGTCTGTAAACAGCTGTCCTTGCAAGGGGCATGGAATGCCTCTGCTGCAAATTTAGCTTGTTATCTGAAGGGAGTCCCAGTCCCCTTTATTAGACCTACTTTCCAGGAGCTCTCCAATGGCAGCTATGTGCTCCTTAACAATGAGAGCTGTTGTGGGATGCAAGCCAGAATAGCTTAATTCATTTCGGTCTCCTAACTTGTTACGTGCTGCGGAAATGTTCTGTTTCCCCCTCGCAGTTTCAAGGAGTAGCAGATGTTTGGCCTCATATTGCTACTTCTGATGTGAATTCTGACAAGTTGAGCAGACTAAAGGCTTTATTGTTTCAAAAACATGTGGCGCTTACATCTGCACGCGAGACCAATGCGCTTTAGGTTGTGAGGTCATCGGCAGAGAGTCAATCCCTTATAACTACAAATATTCCGAGTCACTTTGTTGAACTCGTGGGACGAATGTTTGATGCGTCCAAAGCTACTGGAATCGCCCACTTTTTGAAGCTGTTGGTTCTGGTTTTGTTCACACCTTCTCCTCCATATTCGGTTTAATACCATCAGCAATACTCTCTGTATTTTCTAGTGTTTGCGGGGGATTTCTGATTACTTTGGCTAGAGTGTGTGACATTTTGCTGTTGCTACTTTTGTCTACCGAATGGCTGTCCCGTCACAGCAAGGAGTACTGAAAATGCTACGGCCAGCACAACTGTGTTGTGAATTCATGATCCAGTATTTCGGAGCACCACTCCGGGAACAACTGGAGTGTGACTGGTCTTTGTCATTCCAACCGGTTTTGGATTGTGTGCAGCCCGTGTTTTGATGCCTCTGATGCCTCTTCGAATGTGCACTGAAAGTCTGTCTTTCTACGCAGCGCTTACTTTCATTGGAAGCTGATCTGTTGATATTCTCAATGATGGCTCATTACCGGACATGCGCCTTGAGTGTTCGTCTGCTACGGGAAGCCATTTATGAGTTGCCTTTTATGGATGCAGCGACTCTTAACTCTTTAGAGCGCATGACATGGAAACCTGCTGCCGCAGCTGGCGCTCAAGCTTTGGAACACGAGTGCTCTGTGGCTTTCCTTGGATATAAGGTGGATGTTTTAACACCTGCCGAAGTAGAACGTCTCCTGGCTTCAATTGTCCCAGATGTAATTGGCGATTTCCAAAGTGACACTGACTCTTGAATTCAGCTTGTTTAAATTGTCCTTTTTCCTGCCTCTGTGTGTTTTAACTTGTCTCAGTTACATATATATAATATAATATATATATATATATATACATATATATATATATATATTATATATATGTATATATTTTTTAATATAGAAATGAAAGAGTGATTACATTTCTTTTTCCTTAAGCTTTCAAACCACCTTTGACTGGCACGGGGAGGGTGTTGTATAGCTATTTTAGTCCTGTTTTAGACAGGCTGTTTTAAGCTAACTATACCTGCCGCTGTGCACTTTAAACCTGTTACCTTTTATTCAGCATTTCTTTAATTTTCTAACAATAGCGGTGCTGTTTTATTTTCTTTATCTCATTGTACTTTCACCTTGGAAAACATCACGTTCTTAGTAGGACATTTATTTCACTCTGTGCTTTCTCCAAGGCTACAGTCAGATAGGGTTGCTGACAAACGTGGTATGCTGCATCTCCAACATTCACAGAAAATACACACTCATACGTGGGGACCATTTCTTAGAATGTCAGCTGTTTTATTATAAAAACACCCCTTTGTCCCAGACACTTTAGAGGGAAATACCAGCCAGATGACCACAACTGTATACTGATTGCTGATTGCTTCGCTGCAGCTACTTGCCTAGATGGCTGGACCCCTGAGCCACATGGGGACGGTGTCTCTCTAGGCTACAGGCTTCTTCCTCCAGGTATGAGGGATGGTGTTCCCCAAGGAGAAAAACCCAAGGGGCAGATTAGGCTTATTAGTCTGTGCTCAGACATAGTGTAGGTAGGAGAAATATATGCATCACTCCTAGTGACAGTATGGTAGGATTATTCTGTGTTTTAGTCTGTTAGTTACCTGTTTGCTTTTATTGTGTTTCATCATCATCCTAGTTATTGCAATACACACCTTTTTATCTTAGATCATTATCATTAAATCCTTATGGAATTATATTCTGCCTCTCTTGTCTTTGCCTGCATGAGACTTAGTAACTGAGAGAAAGGGATGGGATCTGATCAACTACGTTTCCCCTGAGGAGTCATTTTGTCATGCTCCCGGTTGCCACAATCATCTCAGCTCGAGATGAGGCACTTCCCAGGTGCTTCTAGTTAGCCGGAGAAGCTGGATTCTGCCGACAGACATCATCTGGTGTGGAATTCTACTTAGTAGCCACAATCCATGTGTTCCTGTTTCCATTATTAGCATAATGAGAACCTACATGACAATGGTGCTCTAGTGAATGGCACAGTGAACTGTGAAACACGTAAAGACAATTTGTGGTACAGAGAATACATAAATTAATTAAATGACACTTAGAAGAGTGAAACATAGGCACGTTGCCTTACCTGCATGGTGATGGTGTCTCTCTAGACAATAGGCTTCCTTGCTCAGGTACGGGGGATGATATCCTCCCAGGGGGTAATCCTGAAGAGTGGATTAGCTCAGGCTTTGGAACATGAGTGCCCTTTGGTGCTCCTTGCTTCAATTGTCCTGGCTGTAATTGGAGACTTTAAAATTGACATTAACTTTTAAATTTGGTTTTATTGATGCCACTGCTGTTATTTTAAAGTGGCCCCTTCCAATACTTTATATGCTCAAGTGTGTTTTAACTTGTCATTATTGACATTTATGTATATATGTTTCAAAGAATAGCATTTTAGTTGCTTTTATATTTTTAATGTTGGGCTTTTTTACCACTTCTGAACCAGCAAGGGGAGTGTGTTGGACAGCCATTTTAGTGATGTCTCTGGGCAAGTTATTTTAGCAACTAGGCCAGCTCTTATGCCCTTTTAGCCCAGTTACATTGTATTCTGCTCCACTTATTTCAGAATCAGCCACATTCGTGGTGGCACACTGTGGCCAGTATTTATACTTTTTTTGCGCCGCATTTGTGTCGTTTTTTGACGCAAAAACGGGGCAAACTTGCAAAATGCCATTGTATTTTGTAGGTTTGCGCCGTTTTGCGCCAAAAAGCGGCGCAAATGCGGCACTAAAAAAAGTATAAATACGGGCCTGTGTCTCCAAGATTCACAGAAAAATACACATCCTTACGTGGGGACATTTTCTCAGAACATCAGCTGTTTCATTATAAAAACATTTTGTTCTCCCATGCATGTTAGAGGGAGATTCCAGCGAGATGACCACAACCTCATGCTGATTGACTTTGTTACATCTGCTTGCTAAGACTACTGGTTCCCTGGCCTACATGGGTAAGGTGTCTTTCTAGACAACAGGCTTCCTTGCTCAGATATGGGGGATTATGTCTTCCCACAGGGGAGTCATGAAGGGTGGATTAGGGCTTATCCTGCTGTTTCTAACATAGCTTAGGTAGAAAACACAAATATTACGCATGGTAACAGTATGGTGGGACTTTTCCTTTGTTTCACTTTCCTTGTCACCATTTTGCTTCTATTATGTTTTATCATTTTAATTATTGCAATTCATGCCATTCTATCTAAGATGCAGTTGTTTCAAAAAAGTCTTATTGAACCATTCCCTGCCTCTGTTTGTCTTGACATATATGAGACTAATGTAAGTGAGAGAAAAGGATGAGATCTGATACACCACGATTTCCCTGAGAAGTCATTACGTCATGCACCCACCTGCCATAAATCAGCCCTGCTCTTGGGCAGAGATGAGGCGCTGCTAGTTGGTCAGAAACGGATTAGGCAAACAGGTGTCACATGGTGTGGTGTTGGACTCAGTTCCCTACAATTCAGGTGATGCTGCCACCCAAATCCAGCAGCCTCATTAGGATAATTAGAACCCATGCGACATGGCACTGCCAACGTTTGGTCAGGGACTGATTTTCAGATTCTTCTCCTAAGTATCTCTATCTCACTATGTGCTAAAGGCACCTCTTACTATATACAGAGACGTCCGTGGTATTAAGGATTTCCTCCTCAGCTAGGTAGGTAGTACCTATCCAATCCTGTATGTTGTTTAAGCTTGAACCTTAACAGGATCTATCCCCATTTGGTGTACTTATCTCTGAACAGGTATTTCCACCATGACAAACTCACAATAGGTAATAGTTGCAGTAAACATGCAACCTCCCCTCACTGCTCATTTGCCAGCAAATTGCCTCACAGCCCAGGGGGGGTCCTGCAACATTTATAGTTGAGGCTCATCCAGCCTACAGAACAGAAATATTTTATTCTTGAGTCACCTTTCCAGCAGTTGATGAGAACACTAATACATTTCATCATTACACACCTGCTAACATACCTGCACAATACAGAGCTTGTGCATTCTTAGAGATACCTCTAACTTTTGAAGACCATAATAACTGGCTTGATGGTGCCCCATCGCACACACTACTACATATTAGGTTAGGTCTATACAAACAGACCAAGCAATGTGTCCTTTGCTGTGACATCTGTCAGCAAATTAAAGGGTCCACTGTTAAACACCTACCGCAGGCATCCCTCTAAATTTCCAAAAAACCTCTACAATGTGTGAACTTGGACCATTGTACTCCTCTGACATATAATGGTGCATACAAATACATCTTCGTTGCTCTTGACTCATGCTCCAGATTTCTATGGGTATGAAAAGTGTTGCAAAAATAAAGGTACTTTATTTTGGTGACATAAATACCAAAAATACCATAGAGGCTATACACCCTTAGGAGGTAAGTAATACACAAATTATACACACTAGTATGCAGAAATAGGCTTAAAACAGTTAGAAAACTGTGCAATTAGTGTAAATCACAATAGAGAGAATTAGGCCTACTGGGAGAAGAAACCATATACTAAAAAAATGGAATGCAAAAGTCAGCCCCCCGCATAGGTAAGTGTACTGTGTGGAGGGGAGCTGGGAGTAGTAGGAAAGCCCAAAGGTAAGTACCACAACCCACCCCAGGGACCAGGAAAACAGGAGTAAATCACTTTAAATTCTGCTGATCGCACATAGACAAGAGAAGAAGAATTATGCAAAGCCCAGAAGAGACTGCAAGAAACCAACAGTAGATTCCTGGACAAGAGGACCTGTGGAAGAAGGAGACCAAGTCCAAGAAGCATAGCAGAGTCCAAGAAGGGCAGGAGGCCCTACCCACCAGGATGAAGGTGCAAGAAGTGAACCACCAGTGAAGAAGAAGCATCAGCACTGCACCCAAGAAGACGGAGTTGGGTTCCTAGAGGATGCAGGTGATGTCCCACACCAGATGGAGGATTGCAGTCTGGTCTGCGTCTTGGTGTTCTGCCAACAAACCTTGGCTCATGCAAAACCCGCGGTTAGCAGAAAGTGGAGCTGCCAGGGACCAGAAAGGACCAGATGGACTCTATCCAGGAGGGGGAGTCAGAGTGGGGCCCTCAGCAACACAGAGAGCTCATAGAAGCCCAGGCAGCACTCACAGGATTCCTACAGGATGGGGACAGAAGAGTTGCATAGGAGGCCCATGCAGCACTACGAGAAAGGCTTCCATGCCAACGGAGAACCGCTCAGGGAGCTGTGCATTGCAGGAAGGAGTGCTTTGGGCTGGTGCTTCAAAATGCCTGAAGATCTTTTGGAAAGGATGCCAACAAGTCTTGGCAGCTGCAAAGGACGCATTGCATGGGGGTACTGCTCTGCGTGGGCAGGCAAGGGCTTACCTCCACCCAAGCTGGACAGCTGGAAGAGAGGACCGTCAGGACCACTTCAGTCCACCACCCGTGATGCTGTATCCACACAACTAAGCAGGAGAGGGGATCCACGCAGCTGGTCACCTTCACAGTTGGTGCCTGCAGAAGCAGGGGAGTGACTCCTTCACCATAAGGGAGATTCCTTCTTTCTTCTGATGCAGGCTGAAGACGGGCTGTCCTCAGAGGATGCACAACCAGGGAAATGTTGTAGTTGCTGGAAGGAGCCAGGGATACAATGTTGTAGGATGCGTCCTGCTTCTTTGTTGCAGCTTGTAGGGTCCTGAAGAGTCCAGTTGCAGTTTCTTCGGTCAGAAGTCAAAGTGGAGGCTGGAGAGGATTCCTGTTGGAGTCTTGCAATCCAAATCCCAGGAGCCACCTAAAGGAGGGACCCCAAATTGCCCTGACCCAAGGGTAGGTCGCTCCCTCTGCCGCTGCAGCTCCTCCAGCTCCTCCAGGTTCCTGAGTTCCTGAGACCCACCTAACAGTAAGTACCCCCCACCTCCCAGCCCCTCGCTCTGCCCCGCGCTACTCACCCTCTCTCCTGCTCCTGCTTCTTTTCTTCTTTTCTTCTTCTCTGCTCTTCCTCCTCACTCCTCGTCTGTAATCTTCTGCTGTACTCTTCTTTTCCCCATCTTCTCTCTTCTTCCTCATCTTCTTCTGTGGCCTTCTGCCTTCTGTTCTTCGTTTTCTGTATCTTCTTCTGTGTTCTTCTGTGTTCTTCTGTGTTCTTCTGTTCTTCTGTTCTTCCGGTCCTCTGGTCTTCTATCTTCTGCCTTCGGCTCTTCTGCCTCCTCCGTCTTCTTCTCCCGCGCCTGCCCTCCTGCTCCTACCTCATCCCCCTCCCTCACTCGCATCCCCCTCTCTATCTCCCCTATCTAACCCGTTCACTATCTACCTCCCTCACTCCTCCTATCTACCTATCTCTCTATCTCTCTATCCCACTATCTAATCTCCCTCACTCTCCACCTCCTCCTATCTTCCTATCTCTCTATCTCTTTCCCTATCTATCGATTTCTCTATCTATCTATTTTCTCTATCTACTTCTCTATCTTTCCCCCCCTTCCCGCCACCCCCTCTATTACCGATCTTCCTATCCTCTCACTCTACCTCTCACCCTCACCCACCTCTACAACCCCCCCTCCCCTATCTTCACAACCCTACTCCTATCTTTCTCCCTAATCTCCTAAACCTCCTAACACTCACCCCCCTCCACCCTTGAACCCCCCTCTCCCAGCTCTTCTCACTCTACCTGTCCCCCCCTCCCTCACGCTTTCCCGCCGCGACCTCCTGCACGCCCCCGCCCCCCAGCTCCCATTCGCCCCCAGCTGACCCCTCCCCCCCTCCTACCTCATATGGCGGCCGCTGCGCGACAGTGGTAGCGACCCTTGACCCAAGGGTAGGTCGCTCCCCCTGCCGCTGCAGCTCCTCCAGCTCCTCCAGGTTCCTGAGTTCCTGAGACCCACCTAACAGTAAGTACCCCCCACCTCCCAGCCCCTCGCTCTGCCCCGCGCTACTCACCCTCTCTCCTGCTCCTGCTTCTTTTCTTCTTTTCTTCTTCTCTGCTCTTCCTCCTCGCTCCTTGTCTGTAATCTTCTGCTGTACTCTTCATTTCCCTGTCTTCTCTCTTCTTCTCTTCTTCCTCATCTTCTTCTGTGGTCTTCTGCCTTCTGTTCTTCGTTTTCTGTATCTTCTTCTGTGTTCTTCTGTGTACTTCTGTGTTCTTCTGGGTTCTTCCGGTCTTCTGTTCCCTGTTCTTCTGTTCTTCTGTTCTTCTGTTCTTCTGTTCTTCCGGTCCTCTGGTCTTCTATCTTCTGCCTTCGGCTCTTCTGCCTCCTCCGTCTTCTTCTCCCCGCGCCTGCCCTCCTGCTCCTACCTCATCCCCCTCCCTCACTCGCATCCCCCTCTCTATCTCCCCTATCTAACCTGTTCACTATCTACCTCCCTCACTCCTCCTATCTACCTATCTCTCTATCTCTCTATCCCACTATCTAATCTCCCTCACTCTCCACCTCCTCCTATCTTCCTATCTCTCTATCTTTTTCCCTATCTATCGATTTCTCTATCTATCTATTTTCTCTATCTACTTCTCTATCTTTCCCCCCTTCCCGCCACCTCCTCTATTACCTATCTTCCTATCCTCTCACTCTACCTCTCACCCTCACCCACCTCTACAACCCCCCCTCCCCTATCTTCACAACCCTACTCCTATCTTTCTCCCTAATCTCCTAAACCTCCTAACACTCACCCCCCTCCACCCTTAAACCCCCCTCCCTCAGCTCTTCTCACTCTACCTGTCCCCCCTCCCTTGCGCTTTCCCGCCGCGACCTCCTGCACGCCCCCGCCCCCCAGCTCCCATTCGCCCCCAGCTGACCCCTCCCTCTTATGGCGGCCGCTGCCCGACAGTGGTAGCGACCCTTGACCCAATGGTAGGTCGCTCCCCCTGCCGCTGCAGCTCCTCCAGCTCCTCTAGGTTCCTGAGTTCCAGAGACCCACCTAACAGTAAGTACCCCCCACCTCACAGCCCCTCGCTCTGCCCCGCGCTACTCACCCTCTCTCCTGCTCCTGCTTCTTTTCTTCTTTTCTTCTTCTCTGCTCTTCCTCCTCGCTCCTCGTCTGTAATCTTCTGCTGTACTCTTCTTTTCCCCGTCTTCTCTCTTCTTCTCTTCTTCCTCATCTTCTTCTGTGGTCTTCTGCCTTCTGTTCTTCGTTTTCTGTATCTTCTTCTGTGTTCTTCTGTGTTCTTCTGTGTTCTTCCGGTCTTCTGTTCCCTGTTCTTCCGGTCTTCCGTTCTTCCGTTCTTCTGTTCTTCTGTTCTTCTTTTCTTCTGGTCCTCTGTTCTTCTGTTCTTCTGGTCCTCTGTTCTTCCGGTCCTCTGGTCTTCTATCTTCTGCCTTCGGCTTTTCTGCCTCCTCCGTCTTCTTCTCCCCGCGCCTGCCCTCCTGCTCCTACCTCATCCCCCTCCCTCACTCGCATCCCCCTCTCTATCTCCCCTATCTAACCCGTTCACTATCTAACTCCCTCACTCCTCCTATCTACCTATCTCTCTATCTCTCTGTCCCACTATCTAATCTCCCTCACTCTCCACCTCCTCCTATCTTCCTATCTCTATATCTTTTTCCCTATCTATCGATTTCTCTATCTATCTATTTTCTCTATCTACTTCTCTATCTTCCCCCCCTTCCCGCCACCCCCTCTATTACCTATCTTCCTATCCTCTCACTCTACCTCTCACCCTCACCCACCTCTACAACCCCCCTCCCCTATCTTCACAACCCTACTCCTATCTTTCTCCCTAATCTCCTAAACCTCCTAACACTCACCCCCTCCACCCTTAAACCCCCCTCCCCCAGCTCTTCTCACTCTACCTGTCCCCCCTCCCTCGCGCTTTCCCGCCGCGACCTCATGCACGCCCCCGCCCCCCAGCTCCCATTCGCCCCCAGCTGACCCCTCCTACCTCATATGGCGGCCGCTGCGCGACCGCGCCGCTGGCGCACCAGAGGCGCGCCAGAGGCAAGCCCGTCTGTGCCCATCTGTGCCTGGCCCGCGCCCAGCGCCACGACCCCTGGTCCCAAGCTCTCCCATGCCCCGCTGATCCGCTACGACCCCACCACCCTCCACGCCCTCAACCCAGGACGCTCCAACACCTGCTTCCAAGCTCACCCCAAACGCACCCATGGACCCTTCGCCTGCAACTCCTGCAAACGCATCTTCCACCACGCTACTACCACGACCACAAGCCCACGCGCCATCAACCACCTCAAGTGCATCCTAGTCAACGCTCGCTCCGTCCACAAACACGCCATTGAACTCTGGGACCTCCTGGATTCCACAGCACCGGACGTCGCCTTCATCACGGAGACCTGGATGAACGCCTCCTCTGCGCCAGACATCGCCACCGCCATCCCCGAAGGCTACAAGATCTCCAGGAAAGACCGCACCAACCAAGCAGGAGGAGGTATCGCCATCGTCTTCAAAGACTCCATCAGCATCACCACCTCCACCGAAGACACCCCTCTCGCCGCTGAACACCTGCATTTTCAGATTCGCACCGACCTGAGGACCACCCTCAGAGGACCCCTCGTCTACCGTCCTCCCGGACCACGCGCCTCTTTCAGCGACGCCATCGCCGACTTCATCTCCCCGCACGCCCTCGCCTCACCGGACTACATCCTCCTAGGCGACCTCAACTTCCATCTGGAACAAAACAACGACCCCAACACCACCACCCTGCTCGACAACCTCGCCAACCTCGGCCTCAAACAACTGGTGAACACCGCCACCCACATCGCCGGACACACGCTCGACCCTATCTTCTCCGCCAGCAAACACGTCTTCTTCAGCCACACCTCCGCCCTACACTGGACCGACCACAGCTGCGTCCACTTCACATTCCGACGCGAGACCCGCCACCTCCGCACTCAACCCATCCCTCATCGACAGTGGAACAAGATCCCTGAAGAGCAACTCTTCTCCGCACTAGCCGCCAACCAACCCACCCTCACCACCAACCCCAACGACGCAGCCCCAAACTCACAAACTGGATCTCCAACTGCGCAGACAACCTTGCTCCCCTCAAACGCACGCATCGACAGACCAACACCAAAAAACCTCTCTGGTTCTCTGACACCCTCAAAGAATCAAAGAAAACTTGTCGCGCCCTTGAGAAAGCCTGTCGCAAGGACCACACCGCTGACAACATGAACGCCCTCAAGAACGCTACCCGCGAACACCACCACCTGATCCGCGCTGCCAAAAGGAACTTCTTCACCGACAGACTGGACAAAAACAGCCACAACAGCAGAGAACTCTTCAGCATCGTCAAGGAGTTCTCCAACCCCAGCGCCAACGCCAACGCCGTCACGCCCTCACAGGATCTGTGCGAATCCCTCACCACTTTCTTCCATCGCAAGATCAGCGACCTCCACAACAGCTTCGGACACCAGACCCAACCAAACACCACCGAACCCGCACCCCCGGCCATCACCCTCAACAACTGGACCCACATCAACACGGAAGAAACCAAATCCATCATGAACTCTATCCACTCCGGCACCCCTTCGGACTCTTGCCCGCACTTCATCTTTAACAAAGCCGATGACATCATCGCCCCGCACCTCCAGACCGTCATCAACTCTTCTTTTTCTTCTGCTACCTTCCCCGAATGCTGGAAACACGCCGAAGTCAACGCCCTACTAAAGAAACCTACGGCTGACCCGAGCGACCTGAAAAACTTCCGCCCCATCTCTCTTCTGCCTTTCCCAGCCAAAGTAATAGAGAAGACCGTCAACAAACAGCTGACCACCTTCCTGGAAGACAACAACCTGCTCGACCCCTCGCAAACCGGATTCCGAACCAACCACAGCACTGGAACCGCCCTCATCTCAGTCACAGACGACATCAGAACCCTGATGGACAACGGTGAAACAGTCGCCCTCATTCTCCTCGACCTCTCGGCTGCCTTTGACACCGTCTGCCACCACACCCTAATCACCCGCCTCCGCTCCACCGGGATCCAAGGCCAGGCCCTGGACTGGATCGCCTCCTTCCTCGCAAACCGTTCACAAAGAGTTTACCTCTCTCCGTTTTGCTCAGAACCCACCGAGATCATCTGCGGCGTACCTCAAGGCTCATCACTCAGCCCGACACTCTTCAATGTCTACATGAGCCCCCTCGCCAACATCGTACGCAAGCACGACATCATCATCACCTCCTATGCCGACGACACCCAACTTATACTCTCCCTCACCAAGGACCCCGCCAGCGCCAAGACCAACCTACAAGAGGGTATGAAGGACGTCGCAGATTGGATGAGGCTCAGCCGCCTAAAGCTGAACTCTGAAAAAACGGAAGTCCTCATCCTCGGCAACACCCCGTCCGCCTGGGACGACTCCTGGTGGCCCACGGCCCTCGGCACCGCACCGACCCCCACAGACCACGCCCGCAACCTCGGCTTCATCTTGGACCCTCTTCTCACCATGACTAAGCAAGTCAACGGCGTGTCCTCCGCCTGCTTCCTCACCCTCCGCATGCTCCGTAAGATCTTCCGCTGGATCCCCGCCAACACCAGAAAAACCGTGACCCACGCCCTCCTCACGAGCCGCCTGGACTACGGCAACACCCTCTACGCCGGGACCACAGCCAAACTCCAAAATCGCCTGCAACGCATTCAAAACGCCTCAGCCCGCCTCATCCTAGACGTACACCGCAGCAGCCACATCTCCGCACACCTGAGACACCTGCATTGGCTCCCAGTCAGCAAAAGGATCACCTTCCGACTTCTCACCCACGCACACAAAGCCCTCCACGACAAGGGACCGGAATACCTCAACAGACGCCTCAGCTTCTACGTCCCCACCCGCCACCTGCGCTCCTCTGGCATCGCACTTGCTGCTGTCCCTCGCATCCGCTGCTCCACAGCGGGTGGGAGATCTTTCTCCTTCCTGGCGGCCAAGACCTGGAACTCACTCCCCACCAGCCTCAGGACCACCCAGGACCACTCCGCTTTCCGGAGACTTCTAAAGACCTGGCTGTTCGAGCAGCGTTAACCCCCCCCTTTTTTTCCCCTAGCGCCTTGAGACCCGCACGGGTGAGTAGCGCGCTTTATAAATGTTAATGATTTGATTTGATTTGATTTGAAAGGGGGATTGGTCACCTAGCTGAGTGACCACCTATCAGGAGGGGGCTGTGATGTCACCTGCTGGCACTGACCACTCAGATGCTCCTAGAGATCCCTGCCAATCTGGAATCTAAAATGACAAAACCCAGGGATCCCCTGGAAGAGCTCTGAGCACCACCCCTGGGGTGGTGATGGACAGGGGAGTGGTCACTTCATGTTCGTTTGTCCAGTTTCGTGCCAGATCAGGGACTGGGGGGCCCTGAACTGGTGTAGACTGGTTTATACAAGGAAGGCACCAAATGTGACCTTCAAAGCATTTCCAGTGGATTGGGCAGGCTATCCCCTCCAAGCCTGTAACGCCTATTTCCAAAGGGAGAGGGTGTAACACCCCACTTGCAAAGGAAATTCTTTGTTCTGCCTTCGTGGGATTGGAGGGCAGAAATCTGTATGAGAGGTGGCAGCAGCTTGGGCTGCCTGGAAACCCTCAGAAGGCTGTAATGGCAATACTGGGAGTCCTCTGAGGAGCCCCCAGAATGCAAGGAATCATAGAACCAGTGCTTACAAATGCCTTGGGGTATGATTTGAACATGGTTGATACCAAACATGCCTATAGTCGGAGTTACCATTATGTAGCTGGACATAGGTAGTGACCTATGTCCAGTACACGTGTAAAATGGCATCCCTGCACTCATGAAGTCTGGGAAAATGGTCCTGGAGTTTGTGGGGACACCTCTGCTAGTGCTGGGGTGCCCTCACACACAGGTACTTGGCACCCTGCCCTCTGGGCTGGAAGGCCCGCCATAGGGGTGACTTATAAGCGACCTGGTGCAGTGAAAAGTGGCAGTGAAAGAGTGGTTGCACCTTTTCACGCAGGCTGCAATGGCAGTCCTGCAGAACCCTTTGCTTGGGCTCCCTATAGGTGGCAAAATATATTCTGCAGTTCCATCACCTTGAACCCCAATGCCCTTGGTACCTAGGTACCAAATACTAGGGACTTATAATGGGGAACCAGTGTGCCAATTGTGGGTGAAATACAGAGTTTTGGGAGAGAGAACATAATCTCTGGGGTCCTGGTTAGCAGGATCCCAGTGAACACAGTCAAAGACACTGAAATCAGGCAGAAAAAGGGGATAACCATACCAAGAAAGAGGGTACTTTCCTACATACACCATATGGCTGATCCCTCACAGCAGACCTAGAGGACTCCTGGGTAGTACCCGAATCCCTCTCGCAACAGACCAGGATGTTGCTCTACAGGTTTTAAGCTGCAACCCTGACACCTCTCCAATCTTTCGTTAATACCACTAACTTTTTCTGTGACAAGCAATGTCAACAATATTAAGCGATTCTACTCAAATTCAACTGAAACGGATGGAATAGTCTACTTTGAACACCAAGAGAGACTTCTGCCAGTTCTCTCCTCCTCAAAAAGACTCCAGTTTTTGCATAAACTGCTTCTTGATACTTTGCCGATGTCAGTTACACTTTTACTGACTCATCTGCCTCTTCTACAACAAGACTGTCCAGAGCACGTTAACTATTTCTTTCTTCCATGTAATTATCCATGGCTCTTCTTAATTGTAATTGCCTTCCTTCTTTTGGTTGGTTTTGTCATTGTTTTTTTCTTACTGATACATAGTCATTACCTTCCTGAATGCTCTAGAGTTGAACTGGTGGATGAGGTCCTAAAACCACATTTTTCCTCCCATAAGGTCTGCAGAGACTTGTCCCTAGTGAACATTTCAGCTATACCAATTCCTGATGGGACTGTTTGGGATAAAGTTCTCTTTGATACATATGGTCCGACGGAGGTTATTCAAATTCCATATGTATTTAAACTTCCAGTGATTGATGTAAACACCTGGAGTTGTTTCTGATGATTGAGATGGCAAAACAGTTGATTCTTTGCTATCTGAATTAAACTATTTTACTGCATTTTAAAGTGAAGATGTTTATCAAGCAAAAGAAAATTATAGAGATATGTTCTGTTATAATTATTATGGACATCAATACATTCACAGAGGAAGCACTCCAAAGATCATTTTTAATTACACACAATGGGAACATTGCCAAACTCCACCAATGAGGAATTCAAAACCATATTCTGAAAAGGTTGCATATTTTTCTGGGCACAATGTTAAAAATGTTGAGACATATTATTGTAAATTGACATTAATGGAAATGCAACATATCTTATCAACTGATTCAAAACTCATTTATTCTGATTCCTTTGTGTCCCTGTTGGCTATAGAAGGCTATGAATATTAGCTAAAGTTGATTGACTTAAAAAGTGTGTGAGGAACTGAAATTTGGCAAATAAGGGGAAAGGCCGGTTTATTTAGAGCATGCCTGATTCCTGTTAAAATGATCATTTTAAATGAAACTGTACAACAGACAAGTTGTTTAGGCTTGGCCAAATATAAGGACTTGAATGCGCCCAGCATTGCTGCCCCTGCTAAATTTTACAAATGGCAAAAATACATTCATGCGACTGAAGATCAGCTCGATGAATGGGTCCAAAATGGAACATTTAACACATTACGGTCACGTCCTGGTGGGTGGTTATTGTGGCAAGTAGACACAAAAGGTTGTCACGTACATTTTGTAAACTTCAAGAGGGGTTTTAGAACATGTAGGCCAGACCATCGCTATGTGTCATCTGGACATTCGGGTATAGTAACAACATACAGTGTAGCGAAATTATGCCAGCAATGGTAAAAAAGTTCCCCATTACATGCTGTTAAAGAGCACCTCAGTCTCCTGTCTAACAATACAGATTTGTAGGATTTCCTGTTAGGCCCCAGAAGACAACCTAAAAAGCACTTCTTATTTGCAGACTACAAAGAAATTTGGAAACATTTTCAACAAGATGCTGCTGCCCAGTCAAGGCAAATAGATCTGGAAAATTTACAGAAAGCATTAGCCGTTGTAGATAAATGGATTAACACCTTCTCTGACTGTGTATACATTTAAAACAACATAATTTCTTTTTCAATAGACATTGTGCAAAGTGACATGTCATTTTTACAACATGGACAGAGTCAACTAAGATCCATCATGCAGTTGGGTTGGATACTAAAAACACTGAAATCAGGTCACGTTCCCTAGCAACATGTTAGTGCGAGGGACATATTTTCAGCATTTAATTTGATGTGACAGCAACCAATAATGGCTAAGAAGGAAGCAACTTATGTTATGCTAAACATTGAGTAATTCGAAAAGTTGCCCTTTTCTGTGGCTGAAATACCATCTTCTGAATGGTAAATACATGGGGTTATTAATCTTCCTATTTCAACACTGCAATTCCCAGCCTGCTTGAAACATATTCCAGTAGGCACATATGAAAGGTTAGGAGATAGTTACATCCATGAGGTGTGGGAGCTTTCCTTTTCATACAAATGTTTCAATGGCACGAAAGAGGTCCTTCTTAGCGGCAGTGAATGTTAGACTTCTGTGAGCCATTTGATGGTTTGTAAACAGCTGTCCTTGCACGGGCGTGTAACGCTTCAGCAGGAAACTTAGCTTGCTATCTGAAGGGACTTCCAATGCCCTTGATCAGACCTGCGTTCAAGGAGCTCTCTAATCGAAGCTATGTGCTTCTTAATAGTGAGAGTTTTTGTGGAATGCAAGCCGGAATTGCTTACGTCGTTTCAGTCTCCCAAATAGTCACCTGTTGTGGGAATGTTCTTTTTCCCCCTACACAACAGACAAAAGTAGCTGATATTTAGACTCACATTGCTACTTAAAATGTGAATTTTGACAAGTTGAGCAGACTAAAGGCTTTATCATACCAAAAACATGTAGCGCTTACATATGCACACAGACCTATGCACTACAAGTGGCAAGGTCATCTACAGAAATACAGTGCCTTTTAAATACAAACTTTCCGAGACACTTTGGTGAACTCGTGGAATTAATATTTACTACTGGGATTGCATATTTCTCTAAAGCTGTTTCTTCTGGTTTAGCTCACACCTTCTCCTCTATATTTGGCTTAGTACCTTCATCCATACACTCAATACTTTTGAATATTTTTGTGGGATTTCCAAATATTTTGGCTATAACAGGTGGCATTTTGCTGTTGCTTTTTTTAATTCATAATGGCTGCCCCTTCACAGCAGGGAGGACTGAAAGCGCATCCACCAGCGTAACTGTGTCGTGAACGCATGATGTAGTATTTTGGAGCACCACTCCTAGAAGAACTGGAGTGCACCTGGTCTCTCTCATTCAGACTGGTTTTGGATTGTGTGCAGCACGTGTTTCGCTGCCTCTGGTACTTTTTTGAATGTGAACTGAAAGTTTGTCTTTCTACCTGGTGCTTACTTTCATTGGACGTTGATCTGTTGATGGTCTCACTGAAGGTTCATTACCAGACATGCTCGTGGAGGATGCATTTGCTATGGGAAGCTGTCTGTGAGTTGCCTTTCGTGGATCAAGCAGCTCTTGACTCAACATTGAGGCACAACACGGAATGCTACTGGAACATGAGAGCTCTTTAGTTTTCTTTGACAATGATTTGGTAACATTACCACCTGCCAAGTAGAACATTTCCTTGCTTTGATCATCCCGGCTGTAATTGAAGTCTTTAAAAATGACATTGATTTTTAAATTTGGTTTTATTGATGCCACTACATATATTTTGAATTGACCCCTTACAATATTTTACATGCTCAAGTGTCTTTTAACTTAATATGACATTTATGAGTATAAGTTTTAAAGAGTAGCATTTTATGTTTTTAGGCTTTTTTACCACTTCTGAACCGGCAAGTGTCGGGGGGGGTGTATAGCCATTTTGGTGATGTCTCTCATGCATGTTATTTTAACAATTAGGCCTCCTGCTTGTGCTCTTTTGGCCCAGCTACATTGTTTTCTGCTCCATTTTTATTATTTCAGAATCTGCCACATTTGTAGCGCTGTTTTATTTTCTTTATCTAGTTGGTCTTTCGCCTAGGAAAGCATTGCTTCTTAGCAAGACATTCTTTTCACTTTGTACTTTCCTCAAAGCAGCAGCAAGATAGAGTTGCCGGCCAAGTGGTACACTGCGTCTCCAAGATTCACAGAAACATACACATCCTTACGTGGGCTTCCTCGCTCAGGTATGGGGGATGATACCCCGGATGGAATCCTGAAGGGTGGATTAGGGCTTATCCTGCTGTGCTCTAACATAGCTTAGGTAGGAACCACATATAGTATGCATGGTGACAGTATGGTTTGACGTTTCCTGAGTTTCACTTTCCTGCTCACCATTTTGCTTCTATTATGTGTTATCATTCTAATTATTGCAATTCATGCCATTCTATCTAAGATGCAGTTGTTTCAATAAATATTATTGAACCATTCTCTGCCTCTGTTCATGTTTGCATGTGTGAGACTAATGTAACTGAGAGAAAATGATGAGATCTGATAAACCATGATTTCCTTGAGAAGTCATTACGTCATGCATCTGGTTGCCACAAATCATCCCTGCTCTTGGGCCGGAAACAAATTAGGCTGACAGTTGTCCCATGGTGTGGGACTGGACTTAGTTCCCCACAATTCAGGTGATGCTGCCACCCAAATCCAGCAGCCTCATTGTGATAATGAGAGCCGACGCAACAATTGTGGTGTCGCTGCCTATCTGAGGGATCGATCACATTTGTCTACTGGTTACGTGTCACCCCTCGTGTGATCTGTCAATCAGTTGCTTCAGGCCGAGGTCACAGGTCTTGCCTGCCCACGTACTTCTGACTCCGGGTTGATGAAGAGGCCACATCGGGTAGATGAACCTCTCCTCAGCACCTGACATCGCCAAGATCACCCGCAGGGACCGCTCCAACAAACCAGGAGGAGGCATCGCCATTATCCACAAGAACACACTCAGGATCACGACCAACACCGAAGAAACCCCTCAGCACTGCCGAACACCTGAACTTCCAAATCCACACTGACCCAAACACCACCCTCCGAGGGACCCTCGTCTACAGGCCCCCCTGGCCCACAACAGCAGTTCAGCGACTCCATTATCGACATCATCAGCATGCACGCTCTCGCATCCACTGACTATATACTCCTCAGGGACTTAAACTTCCACCTCAAGAACACCAAGAACAAAAACACTGCCACCCTGCTCAACAACCTCTCCAACCTAGGCCTCAAACAGCTCATCACAACACCATCCCTCTCCGCAGGACACACACTCAACCCTATTTTCTCTGCCAGCAATCACGTCTCTTTCAACCACACCACCGAACTCTAGTGGACAGACCACCGCTGCCTTCACTTCTCCTTCAATGGATCCCCCACCGCAGTTGGAACAAGGTCACCGAAGACCAACTTATCGTGACCTACTCCCAGAAGCCACCCATCGACACCACCGAGACTGATGCAGCTGCCCGCAACTCCAGGCAATGGGTCAACACCTGTGCCAATACTCTCGCCCCAATCAAGAATCCCTCCAACAGACATACCGACAGAAAGGCCTTCTGGTTTACCGCCGACCTCCACAAATCTAAACAAAGCTGCCGAAGACTCAAAAGAAAGTGGCGCCAAGATCAGACTCTGGACAACCTCACAGCCTTAAAAAAAAACATCCGCAGACACCACCAACTCATCCGAGCCGCCAAGAGAACTACCTTCAAAGACCAAATCAACAACAATGCACACAGCCACAAGGAGCTCTTCAACGTCGTGAAGGAACTCTCCAACCCCAGCTCCAATGCCAATGACATCCTGCCATCTCAAGACCTCTGCGACTCCCTAGCCTCCTACTTCCACCGCAAGATTGCAGACATCCACAACAGCTTCAGCACCCGAACCCCCCGGCAACCACCAATTCACCTCCAACCAACCTCCAGCTCTCCTGGACCCACGTCAATGACAACAACACCATCGAAATCATGAACACCATCCACTCTGACTCTCCATCTGACCCCCTCCCTCACCTCATCCTCAACAAGCAAGCTCCGTCATCACACCCCAACTAAGGAAGATCATCAACAGCTCCTTTGAGTCTGCCATCTTCCCGGAGAGCTGGAAACATGCCGAGATCAACGCCATCCTCAAAAATCCCAAGGCAGACCCATAAGGACCTCAGGAACTTACGACCTATCTCCCTGCTTCCCTTACCGGTAAAAGTCATCAAGATGGCTGTCAACAGACAACTAACCCGCTTCCACCGAATCGCCGAATGAATGAAGAGTAGCTATCTCAAATTCAATTCCGACAAGATGGAACTCCTCATCTTTGCATGGGATGACTCCTGGTGGCCTGCCACTCTCGGAACTGCTACGACTCCCACCGACCACGCACGCAACCTAGGAATTATCTTGGACCCCTCACTATCCATGCCCCAGCAAGTTAACGACCTCTCTTCCTCCTGCTTCAACACCCTCTGCATGCTCCGGAAAGATCTACAAATGGATACCCACGAAACCAGAAGAACAGTCACCCAAGTCCTCCTAAGCAGCAAACTGGACTACGGCAATGCCTTCTACGCAGGTACCACGGCCAAACTCTAGAAGAGGCTGCAACGCATCCAGAACGTCTCCGCATGCCTCATCCTGGACATCCCCCGTCACTGCCACATCACAGACCACCTGGAAAACCTGCACTGGCTCCCAGTCAACAAGAGAATCACCTTCAAACTCCTCACCCACGCTCAGAAAGTACTGCACAACCCTGGACCAGAATACCTCAACAGACAACTCTCCTTCTACACCCCGACCCGTCATCTCCGCTCCGCCGACCTCGCCCTTGCAACCGGTGGTAGATCATTCTCTCACCTCGTTGCCAAAAAGTGAAACACTCTTCCCACCCACCTGCGCCAGACCAAAGACCTCCTCACCTTGAGGAAACTTCTCAAGACCTGGCTGTTCTAGCAGTAGAAGCACCATCCCCCCATTCTCTCCCCTCCCCTCCTCAGAGCCTTGAGACCCTCACGGGTGAGTAGTGAGCTTTACAAATTCCTGATTTATTGATTTATTGATTGCAACAACAGTGGTGCAAGTTCGTTGTTGTGCATACACATATCATGTTTTACATTGACATTGTTTTAATCAATATTAACATTCCTCCCTCTTGTTGAATTTTCAGCTACATTATCCACCCCATACTTCATGACAGTCACATTATGTGAGCCCAGCCAAAATAATTGGCAGTTCTTTTTTCTCGAGCCTGATGCAGCAGAGTTGTTTTCTTCTGTAGAGGATGTTGGAACAACTCAGACAGATCTTCAGGGATGACAAGGGTCGGTGTATATGGTCATTAGGGAGCACAGACCCCGCCATAAGAGGACGAGCTGAGCATAGGCAAATCCTCCACACTGCCAGCAGAAGTCCATCAGCGCAGAGGTGCCCCAGTGCATGTCTGGTAAGTTCCGTATTGCTTCACAATTCTCATTTGTGCTGAACTAGATTATTAGAAATGGGGTCTTTGGTTGGCAGTCAGGTTACCTCCTGTCCAAGCAAGGACCCTCACTCTAGTCAGGGCAAAGGAGAAACACCAAAAAACAACAAAAAGGAGGGGCATGCACGGGAGGTTCGGAGAGCAAACTCCTGGTCCTGTGTATATGACTCCCAATAGTGATCAAATCAATAATAATATATACACAGTTCCAAAAAGGTGTTTCTTGCAAAATTTAGTTCCATATTCAGATCGGAGGGAAATCAATTATTTCGAAGCAATTGCCCTCACTTGCTGGGGGTAACTAGTTACGTGACCCCCAGCGAGTGAAGGAACTTGCTTCAAAATAATTGATTTCCCACCGATCTGAATATAGAACTATAATTTTGCAAGAAACACCTTTTTGAACTGTGTATATATTATTTTTGATTTGATCAAAGGAGAAACACACCTGGAACACCCCCTCACCCCCTTGGTAGCTTGGGATAAGCGAAAAGGCTTAACCCGGAAGCAATGTGTAATGTATTTATACCAACACACACACAGTAATACAGTGAAAAACACTACAAAATGAACACCACACCAGTTTTCAAAAATAGGCAATAT
The DNA here is from genome assembly GCF_031143425.1 of Pleurodeles waltl. Lineage (NCBI taxonomy): Eukaryota > Metazoa > Chordata > Amphibia > Caudata > Salamandridae > Pleurodeles > Pleurodeles waltl. The sequence continues at coordinate 308,868,461 of NC_090445.1, read as the reverse complement.
TTATCTAGCTCAAACAAGACCAAACAAAAAAAATCCAACATACACAAGTCAAATTATGAATTTCAAAAGAATAAGAGTCTTACTCCATAGAAAACAATGGAAACGATTTTATACAAAGTATCTGGTTTGTGTTAAAAATAAAGCTGCGTGGGCGAGTGTGCATCAGAGAAGTCAGAGATGCATTGATTCCTTACTCGCAATGAGGCGGTGCGTCATTTTCTTTTCCGGTCATCGTTTTTCTCCCTCGTAAGAGAGCGATGCGTTGATTTCCGGACAGGGCACTCTGGATCCGCGCACGCTTGCATTGATTTTTGACATTCAGCAATGATGCGTGAGAAATGTGGTCGCACAGTGTCAGAAAACCACGCAGCGTGGGGTTTGCATCGTTGTCAGCAGCCGCAAGAAGGTGTTGCCTTGCTTCTCTAGCCGCGATGCATCGATCTCCCAGACGTGATGCAGGTGGAGCGTTGATTTTGGCTGGGAAGCGGGTGGTGCATCGAAAATTTCCGCGCACAGTGTTCTGTGCGTGAATTTCAAGCCTTGTTCTGCCAACTTCACCTTTCAAGGGCCCAGGGGCTAGATGGGGCACCATTTGGTAGGGCAGGAGTCTCAGCAGACAGTTCAGGTGCTGGCAGCAGAAGTCTTTGATGACCCTGAGACGTCAAAACAGGAGGCAAGCTCAGTTCAAGCCCTTGGAGATTCTTCTCAAGCAGGAATGCACAACAAAGTCCAGTCTTTGTCCCCTTCCACAGGCAGAAGAAGCAACTGCAGGGTAGTCCAACAAAGCACAGCCACAGGCAGGGGCAGCACTTCTCCTCAGCTCTTCCGCTGTTCCGCTTGGCTGAGGTTCCTCTTGGTTCCAGAAGTGATCTTGAAGAAATCTAAAGTCTGGGGTTTTGGGTCCACTACGTATACCCCTTTCTGCCTTTGAAGTAGGCAAACTTCAAATGAAAGTCTCTGTTGCTCACAAGATCCTTCCTTGCCTAGGCCAGGCCCCAGACACACACCAGAGGGTTGGAGACTCCACTGTGTGAGGGAAAGCACAGCCCATTCAGGTGTAAATGACCACAACTCCCTCCACTCTAGCCCAGATGGCTCATCAGGATATGCAGGCTATACCCCAGCTCCCTTTCTGTCACTGTCAACAGGAGATTCACAAACAGCCCAACTGTCTAGTCTGACCCAGACAGGGAATCCACAAACAGGCAGAGTCACAGAATGGTTAAAGCAAGAAAATGCCTACTTTCCAAAAGTGCCATTTTCAAACTAACAATCTAAAAAACAACTTCACGAACAGACCTGTTGACCTATGAAAGATATAGGCCTTGCACCAACTAAAATGAATTTAGCAGTGTTTCACTGTTAGCACATGTAAAACCACACAAGTACATGTCCCACCTTTAACATACACTGCACCCTGCCCATTGGGCTACCCAGGGCCTACCTTAGGGGTGCCTTTCATGTATGAAAAGGGAAGGGTTGGGCCTGGCAAGTGAGCAGACTTGCCAGGTCGAATTGGCAGTGCACACACAAACACTGCAGTGGCAGGTCTACCACATGTTTACAGAACTAATGATGTGGGTGGCACAATCAGTGCTGCAGGCCCACTAGTAGCATTTGATTTACAGGCCCTAGGCACCTCTAGTCCACTTTACTAGGGACTTACCAGTAAAACAAATATGCCAATTAGGGAAAAGTCAATCACATATATAGTTTCACATAGGGAGCACTTGCACTTTAGCTCTGGTCAGCAGTGATAAAATGCCCAGAGTAACAAAAACAGCAAAAGCAGAGTCCAGCACACAGTCAACAACCTGGGAAGCAGAGGCAAATAGTTAGGGGAGACCACGCCAAGGATGCCAGGACTAACAGGGATCATCTCTCTGCATCTGATACACTAGGAATACAGTGTACGTTTCTGCACAATTAGGGGTTACCCCTTCCCTTCTAACCACTTGTACCTATTTATCATGTCATCCCAGATTTCCTGACATGAGGTTTCTATTCTGGTATTCATTTCTCCCATATGAGACTAATTTTCCCTTGTATAATTGAGTTGGAACACCCTACACAGTAACTTCATGTCTAGGGTCCATTTGTTATCAAAGACGACTGCCCCAGATATGCTAAAGGCCACCCAGGAACGCAGACATAGGTGGGAGCAAATGCGTTTGTGCATTGGTGCTGTGGTTTTGCTACCTCAAAGAACCTCTTTTCTGAAAGGTCTCAGGGCCAAACAGTGTCCTCCCATACAGTGCCAAGTCTGCGCATCCTGTCTAGCTTGATTTGATTACCACTAGGCTTGGTGTAAAGATACAGTGCAGTGGGATTAGTCTGATATCAAGAGAAATTTACTACCACCCTATGGGGTTCTACTCTAGTAGATTATAACTTGGCCCAAATCCTACATATATCTACAGATGGATGAGACATTTTGCTTTCTCAGGGACTATCGCCTGGGTTAAATAAAACCTATCTGCTCCCATGGAATGTAGTATCAGTGAACAGATGTAGCATAATCTGGCTGACATCTGGGTGCCTTACGGCAGCCATGTGTTGATACCATGGGTTGTATAAGAATGCACTATGTTCTGCGTGTAGAATATTAACATTAGGTTTGGTGTAATTGTAAGTGAAGTGGGAAAGGCCCCCACACAAGCACTGTAAAAATGTCAAGGTAGGTTCCATGTGACTAGGCAGATTTCTGGCTACGGATGGATGCAGTCACACCCACAGCAAACAGAGGGTATAAAATGGTGCAAAAATACATAAATTTTGGAATGTTGCAGATCTCAGGATGGCTGCCTGGGGAAACATCTGCAGTCTTCTGGCAATCAGGGGTGTCTCTGCTCTGGCAAAAGTTCTGTGGTGCCTGGGATGTCTTTGCTTTTGGAAAAAGAGTTTGTAGACGAAACAGTCCATGGTCTTTGTCTTGCACACTTGGGTCTTGCTGGGGTTCAGGAAGTTGTTGTTTGAGTGGTGGCGGGCCATTGTAAAGGGGGAGCACTTATGGCTCAGTCACAGATCTATTGAATAAGAGTTGTGGGTTGTAGGTTAGCTTTAGAAAAACATACATTATTTAATCTCTGGAGATTCCTCTGCCTTTCTTTTTTACATATGCTCTGTATGTTTATTTTGAAGGTGGCTCCAGTGGGGCAACTATTTCTAGGGAGTGGTGAGTGTTTTAGATATGGATCACCTGAGTTTTTATTTTGCAGGCCATTTGGTCCTCTCCTCCCACCATGACAGAAAAGACAGTTTCTATGGAGCGATCTTTGTGGGATTATTCCTTTTTCCTAACTATTTTCCCAAATGTGTGTGTTTGTGTGTGTGTGTGTGCTTTACCGATGTGGGTGGAACCTTTTGACATACATGTGCATGGAGCAGTATGAAAGGAAGGGTGTGTGTCGCAAATTGGGGATTCCTTGTGATCAAAGTCTCCGGGAAACCATGTATGGCCCTTTAGTCCCTGCACATGGTGTGCCATGACATTCTTCCTAATGTAGTCAGGTGTCTTGGCTAAGCCCTTTTTTTCCAAACTTTGTTTTGGGCTACTTTTTGCGGATCATTGGTTGCCTCCCAAGTTCTTCATTTAATGTTAGTTTTATTGCGGTATACCGTAAGGGGTCGGAGAGGTGCTCATTGGCCTCCCCTGTGAGATTTGATGCAGCAATGACTGGGATCGAGCCTATTGCTTCCTCAGATGGTGTATGGGAGGTCTTATGTGAGTTGATCGAAAGGCTGGACATGGCTGTGAGCGTATCCATGCACCTCACATGGGGCTGTGATGGTCTTTTACAGAATCCCTTTCTCTCTCGGCACCCCCGTCTCCCTCAGATCCAGGATGTTTTTGGACTGCCACCCAAGATGGGACCAGAGACTTCTACCCGGTGACATGCTACTCTAGCTGTTTTGGAAGGACATCATCCGATGAGCAGTCTTTGGACATTTAAAAGCCTTTTGGGGAGAGGAGGATGCAGAGCATTTGCTTACGATGGGAGTCAGGCCACGACTTGTCGATATTTGCCTGATAGTGGTAATGAACTGGGACAGCTGATTGCTCTGGAAAATTTCCCAACTGACTTGGTGCCATGTTGTTTCTTTGTAATCTGTTGGATTTGTGCATGGACTTCGGAGTTTCATGGGGACATCATTATCTCAATGCGCGGGAAACCTGGTTCCCAAAACTGGAATATTGTTTCATCTTAAAGCTAAAAGGGGACTTCCATTAGCTGGAGGCGTGTTGTTGAAGAGTGACGGTCCTTTCAATTTGGAACCTGTCCAGTGACTTGGGTGAGGGGACCTGGGTGCCTGCTTTTATGAACTGGTCAGGGTCAGCACTGCCACCTCATCAGACTACCTTCCCCCTGGGGTCTGGCCAGGCAACCCCACCCTGGAGGACCAGCAGCAGAGTGGGGCCCAGGCCCCTACAGGTACCCAACTGGCTGACTCTAGAGTGGATTCCCGATCGACAGAGTGTTTGGTGGCCCCAAGTTTCTCCAAATTCAAGTAAGGCTTGAGTTTTTCTCCTAATGTTGTCACTAGTCTTTAGTTTTGAAATGAGTTGTGAAGTGTGTATGATGTGAATGTAAACTTATTGGGGGTTTAGGACTCCCTACGTATTTGGATTTTGGGGTTGCATAAAGGCATTTCTCTCCCAGACAATCACCCCTCCCTACCGTGGGTATGGCCCCGGTCATTGCTGGGCTGGGTTCCCGGTCTGCTGTTGCTGTTGCCATGTGTTTGGCCAACCACCTGGTCCCTGCTGTAGTGGTGTGGTGGCTGCCTGATTTTCCTGAGGCTGAATGTAGGATTCATTTTTGTTGATCTGGACTTGGTTTTGTGGATGGGTATTTTGCAGGGACTGGCCCAGGCTTGGCCTTCTACTCATGATATACCTTTAAGCTGCATCGGCTCACCAGGTGGCCCTTTCTGTGGCAATAGTAGCACTGTCTGAATTCTGGCTGCTGCCAGCCTCCCTGTTATCTGCCATTAAGACTGAGTGGAAACCCTTTGGGGTTCTGAGGTAGAGCTCTCTGCAAGAATGGTGCCATTTGTACACTTGCGGCCAATGTGTCTCCCTCAAGGGCAGTGTTTTTTAATTTCTGTTGGACCAGTTTAGTGGTGTCTCTTTGGGCTTGTTTCTGCTTTTCCCTGCCCTTTTCCTGTTTCTTTCTGTAGTAGTGGAATTGTATTTCCCGAAAAGGTTTGGTGTATAATCCTACATGCTGTTCAGTCTACTCTGTATTTCGGTAGGCAGCCCCTTTTTGAGGATGTTATAATAGAATGTAAACTGGGGGTCTATGTCATTCCATGACTGTCCAGTCTGTTGTCCCCATCATTCCCTCATTCTGTCTAGAAAGTCAGTCATGGGTTTCCCAGGCTTCATGCTCTCTGCCACCAATATTCCTACGTCTGAGCATTTAGGGAACATTTGCCTCAGTATTGTGTCAGAATGAATTGAATGCAGCCCTATCATGCTCAGTGTTAGTTAGCATGATTGCTGGGATGTGGGCTCAGGAAAACACTGTGTTAGTCTGCTCTCTGATGAGGCTGCAGAGCAGACTCTTGACATTGTCTATTGCTAGGTTTATTCCTGCAGTGTTTTTCTCAAAACATGAGATCCATTTTCCTACCCCATCCATCAATGGGGGCAGTTTGGTCCTGAGTCCCTCTTTGTCCATCTGCGTCCATGGCACATAGATTCTCCCTGACACGCTGTTCTATAAAAATGGGCATATTTTGGCTTGGAGCAGTTCTGTTAGTTTTCCCCCAACATAGCCCTTCCATCTTCTCAGGTGTTCCTGCATGTAGGGAAAGTTCCATTTAGGATCTCCCCCTCCATTCCTGGTGCAGTCTTCTGTGATGGCCATGTCCTTCATTTCGGAGGATCCCTCCTCTGGCCAGGGTCTACATACTGACCCTCCTTTTCAGTCCAGCTGGCCAGCAGGTAGCAAAATGGTACTGCAAAGGCCTTGCCTTCTTTTCTAGACACTATCTCTCTGGGGGTCAGTTTGTCCGACTGGCGCATTCAGGGGGAGCGGCAGATGTCTTCAATGCTACTCTCATCGTGCATGCGTAAAAGTGCCATTCTGCATCTCCTATGCCTTAATTGGGAGTGGACTAGAATACTCTGATCTCTTATTTCTCGGTCAGCCCCTCTCCTACGCTGACAATCCGTGGGGCTCAAGGCCGCGCTTCTAGTTCTACTTCAGGCTGCTCTTCGCATGAAGCCTGGGGCGTGGCTCCACTCTCTTCCGAGTGAGGGTGTGCCCTTCTGTTCTCCCTTTGCACATCCCAGGCGAGAGCTCTCTCTCTCTCTCTCTCTCTGTCTCTCTTCAACCCACTCCTTTCTTCTAACTCCCACCTGGGGTGTCTCCATCACTCCGTGCTGTGTGTGGAATCCTTGATAAGAAAATGCCCTCAAGCTCACTTTCTGTCATCTCTTCCATTGCCTTGGCACACCTTGGGGGAGTGTACCCTGTGCCTTCCCCCTCGATGTCAGACCCTGAAAGGCTAGGAACTTCTGCCCCACACTGGTGGCGTCACTGTCTAGGACCACTATGAATCTCCCAGTCACCTGGGAGTGCTTTACAGACGGGTTGGATTGTATGCTGCCTGTGCTGCTGGGGTTCAAACAACTGAACACAATGAATGGGGGGTTGAACTTGGGAGAACGCTAGTGCCGACCTCGGATGGGCTGGAATCATCTGTGCCTGCTGGTCTTTGACCGCCAAGCCCTGTATCTGGCAGCTTTCTGGCCACCAGTGGAACATCCGCGACCCATAACCGGTGGATTGGTATAACCTAGTGCAGGAACAGCATCTCTGTATATATGTTTGGTGCAAAGACCTTGCTTGCGGGTTCCGGGTGGTTACAGGTCAGGGCCACCTTGAAGATGGTCTATAGCTCTAACAGTTCCTCTTTTTTAGCCTTCTTTTGACCTACAGATTTGGTCTGAATATTTGTCCTCGTGTGTACTATGTCGGTGTTGAAGGTTCTCCCCTCTGGCTAGGGGAATGCATGTCTAGCTGTTTAGCCTGTGTGGGGAATCTCGTTTGAATGTGGCTTAACGGAGATTCCATGATTAGTTGGGATTTTTTTTTAAGGGACTGGTATATTTCTAACTTTCTTCAGTTTTAAATTATCCTAAATTCTACTCTGATCGTGGGGAGAATATGTACACAGGGTTATGCCAGCAATAACTACTAGTGACAAGTTCAACTTCAGGCAGATATGCATTAAACTGTTTTTGTCACAATATATAAAACAACGCATATGAAGGGTCACAACCTGAAAGAATGTGAAATGGTTAATTCAAAGCATTATGAGCTGTTTTTTAGCAGTGGAAAGTCAGATATGGAGCAATGATTTGTGAGAGAAAGATAGTGCCTTCTTCATGTGCATATTAAATAACTTGAAATATAGTTGCAATAGTTTATCAGCACCACAACATCAACAATGCATCAATTTAAAATCACAAAAGAAATAAAAAGAGAAGAGAAAAAAAGTGAGAGTCAAAAATGATGACTTTGTCCGAAAGAAACCCTTAGCCCGCTCCTAGCGCATGCTGCCTGATGCTGAAGGGAGGCTCTGCACGGTACATTGATTGAAGTGAGCCCAATAGCCTGTCAATATCGGCTCAGGGACAAAGATAGATGGAATTTATGAGAAGAAGAAGGAATAACTCGACAACTATATACCCTCCTCGGCCATGCACAAGCTACACCTAACCTCCAAGATCCAAATCTTTCCCTAATGTCCGAATTGCACCCTGTTAGAAATGGGATATTTGGTTGTCAGTCAGGTTACCCCTGCCTCAGCAAGGATGCACACTCTAATCAGGGTAAAGGAGAATCACACTCAGTTAACCCCCGGTCACCCACTTGGTAGATTGGCACGAGCAGGCTGGCTTAACTCAGAGACAATGTGTTAAGTATTTGTACAAACACACACAGTAATACAGTTAACCACTACAAAATGACACAATACAGGTTTATACAAATAATAAATATTATATCTAAATAAACAAGACCAAATATGATAAAAATCCACTACATGCAGTTAAAAATACAAATTTAGGACTTAAAAGCAAGAAAACAGTGCCTTGAGGCACAAATACTTCAAGTTGGTATTATGCGGCGTCGTGACAAAGTCGTTTCCTACAATGCAACGCCAATGGTGCCATTTATGGAGTCGTTCTACCCCCAGGTACAGTGCCTTAAGTAACAAGTAGAAAATAAGCCGGTGTAGGGAGTCAGGGAGAGTAGCTTCTCTGGGTACGATGCGGCATTGGTTCCGGTGCCACAGGGCAGAAGGACAGCGGCGTGGAGGTGAAGTGGGGTGAAGTGGTGTCAGATGAGAAGTCGGTCCCTTGGTTTCAACAGATGTGAAGTCTGGCAGAGTCACCATGCTGCGGGGCAAACACAGGGTTGTGATGCCATCACAGTGATGGTGTCGGATCGTCACATACGCTAGACTTACGACACAGGGTCGTCAGATTCGTCACTCTCAGCAAGGTCCATGGCCTCGGGCAACCGGCGTCATGGTTCCAGGCAGCTGCATACTTTGCGAAGTGTTTTCTCCAGGAATTAACTTCCAGGGGCCCAGGAACAGGAATGGCACTCTCTGGAAAGCTAGAGTCCACAGCAAGTAGACTCAGGTCTAGTTGGTGAAGCCTCTGCTGTCCTTGAGTCTTCAAAACAGGAGGCAAGCGCTACTCTAAGCCCTTGGAGTCACTTCTCAAGCAGGAATGCAATGAAGTCCAGTCTCTGTCCCCTTGCACAGGCGGAAGCCGCAACTGCAGGATAGCCCAAAACAGCACAGTCACAGGCCAGGGCACCACTTCTGCTCAGCTCTTCAGCTCTTCTCCAGGCAGAGGTTCCTCTTGAATCCTTGAAGTAATCTAAAGCTTGGGGGTTTGGGTCCAATACGTATACCCCTTTCTGTCTTTAAAGTTGGCATACTTCAAAGTTATGTCTCAAGTGTTTGGAAGGTTCTTTCTTGTCTAGGCCAGGCCCCAGCCACACACCAGGAGGTTGGAGACTGCATTGTGTGAGGGCAGGGACAGCCCTTTCAGATGCGAGTGACCACTCCTCCCCTCCCTTACAGCACAGATGGCTCATCAGGATATGAGGGCTACACCGCAGCCCCCTTTGTGTCACTTTCTAGAGAGGGGTGCAAACAGCCCAACTCTCAAACTGACCCAGACAGGGATTCCACAAACAGACATTGTCACAGAATGGTTTAAGCAAGAAAATGCCTATTTTCTAAAAGTGGCATTTTCAAACACACAATGAAAAAAACAACTTCACAAAAAGATATATTTTTAAATTGTGAGCTCAGAGACCTTAAACTCCATGGGCCAGATGTATCAAGATTCAGGTTTGCATTTCTTAAATAGCGAATTTTAAGAAATCGCTATTTAAGAAATGCAAAATGGGATGTATCAAAATTGCGAGTCGGTAATATTGATTTCTTAAAATTCGCACACACAATTTGCGAGGTCCAAATACCAAATCGCAAAAAAAATGGCAATTTGGTATTTGAAAATTGCAAATTGCAAAAACGACAAACCGGAACAGTCTGATGACATCACAACCAGGAAGTGAGTCAGCCCATGCTGTTTCCAGGAGCCACACCCACAGGAGCAGGCAGAGAGACACATCCCAGCACCAGGGAGGCAGATTTGTGAGCCAGCCAAGACCAAACAGCAAGATGGCCAATACTGGGAATGGGAAGGAGACAGGAAGCATAAGCTCAAATTCAGTGAGTAGGAGTTGGAGGTGCTCACTGAGGAGGTGGTCAGGAACCATGACAAACTTTTTAGAAAGAGCTCACTCCAGGTACCTGAAAGTGAGAAGAGGAAACTGTGGTCAGAAATACAGACCAAAATGTGCGCAGTGGGAGTTGCGCAGTGCTCTGTGGAGGAGATACGCAAGTGATGGTATGACTTGCATTCCCGAGCCAAAGAGAGGGTGGTCAGCAGGCTAATGGAGGCAAGGAGCACCAGAGGAGGATCACCCACCCAGACACCATCTACACCACAGGAAGACATGGTGGAGTCCACACTGCTCCCTGAAGCTGTCAGTGGGGTCACTGACATTGACACCTCAGGCACACCCAGCACCAGCAAAGGTAAGGCCAGTAATGATGTGTATCCCCATATGTGCATGTACAAATGCCCCTTAGAAAATATCTATTAGTGCAATGCATTGTGATAAGTAGTCAATGCCACATCTTACACACGAAGCAACAATGCCTTATGGGAGTGGTAGTCCACAACCCTAACCTGCAAATACCACATATATAGAAAGTAAGTGTACAGACACACAGAGGAACAACACACATAACTCACAGTGATACGATGTAAGTGTACATTTATTACTATTGTGCAACATTTTGTGATACATTAATAAATGACATGCTGCACATTGTCGTTGCAGATGTCCCAGGCCCTGCTGCAGCAGAATGTGGAAATGTGGGGGATGTCAAAACACAGGCACAGTCCGACTCAAACACCAGTGAGTCTTTCAGTATTGCACCAACTAGATGCAGGGCAAGGGTGTTACCTCTCTCAGTGTATAACCTGGGCTCAGATGAAATGCCGTATGAAGTCCCCACACCACCCCCAGAAGCTATATCCACAGGAAGACAGCTGCCCCTGCCCCAGCGTCAGTCAACTCCCCTGGAGGTGTCACAAAGCAGGCAGGCAGTGCACAGATGAAGGAGAGGGCCTATCAATCTTTGGCGGCCTTGAAGCTTCCATTCTGAAAGTGCAGCCCCTGCAATGCAAACACATGAGATTAATGCACCAGCAGTTGGTGTCAATCGATCATAACATGAGCGAAATGCACAGGCAGTTTGAGTCTCACAATGACAATATGGGAGTACTGCACAAGCCGTTGGAATCTCTGAATGAGGGACAGCAAAAAGCAGCAGAAAACACAAAGGAGTTGACAAACGCCATTAGGGAACTCTGCACTGAGATTAAGCAGGAGCGTGTCAGCCACTGCAGGCACTGTCACCAATTTATGGAAAGGTTTGATGGGTTCTGCAGATCCGTCAATCGGCTCGCTAGTTCAACTGCCTAGATATCACAGCGTGCTGTGGCCGTACAGGTGGAGATGGCACATTGCAGTCCGGACGTTGCACAGGGATTGGTGCAAATAACTAATGTTCTGGATGCAATGCGAACAGCTCGCAGTACTACAACCAGCGAACTGGGTGGTGGGGATAGTGAGGAGTTCTCTAGCCTCAGCAGTCTTACAGCCCCTGTGATGGATCCTAGGCGTCGCAGTGCCAGACACAGTATTGCTTGTGACCCCACAACAAGAGGTGCCAACGAGGGCACTGAGCACTCAAGTGGAGTGTGTGGATGTAAGAAGTGATGTTGAGGGCTACAGGGGACTACCTTAACATGTAGCAATACAGTTATACTATGATGCTAATAGTGTCAATGTTAATAGTTCATGTCTGCCTATAGTGCATAGCTATGTCCTATTGACACATATGATACTTGAAGTAAAGATGCTAACTACAGAAATACATATTATTGAAGTGGTGTTGTCAATACTTACATTGGAAATGCTTGTGCGTGATGTCAGCATGTCTTTGCCTGCCCTCTGCTACACTGCTCCTGTTTGCTGGATGAAGGGGTGGTAAGGGAACATCATCGTCATCTGCATCCGGCTCCATGATTTCCCCTGGTACGCCCCTGGTGGTTGCTATGTTGTGCAAGACAGCACATGTGGCCACAATTTTGCATGTCGTCTCTGGGTTGTACTGTAGTGCACTTCCACTCTTATGGATGCACCTGAAGCGGCTCTTCAGCAACTCGAAAGTGCGCTCCACCACATTGCGGGTTGCCCTGTGTGCAGCATTGTACCTCCTCTCTGCTGGTGTTGCAGGGCTCAGGTAGGGCATCAGCATATAGGTGCGTACTGCGTAGGCACTGTCTCCTGAATACACAGAGAGTAAAATGAGTACTTGTGATATCTGACGTCACACTTACATCAATGCAACATTGTAAACTATCAAATTACCTAGTAGATATCCTTCACCAAACTCCCCAGCTAGCAGTCTTGTGTGAATCTCGCTGTGGCGAAAGATGTAGGAGTCATGTGTGCTCCCTGGGTATCTGGCCACGAGATCGGTAATGATGTTGGAGGCATTGCATATCACCTGTATGTTCATAGAATGATGGTTTTTATGGTTGCGATACACATACTAGGTGGTGTGTGAGGAAGAGGGAGACAGAGTGCAGGTGTCTGATTGGTCGGTGGGAGTCCAGGAGTTGGCTGATATATGCTATTCCTCAGTTGTGAAAGGTCTTGTAAGTGTGGATCAGCATCTTGAATGGACATCTCTTCTGAATGGGGAGCCAGTGGAGCTTCTTCAGTGTGGGGGTGGTGTGAGTGCGTTTGGGGAGGCTGAGGATGAGTATAGTCACTGATTTCTGTATGGTTTGTAGACTCTTCAGGAGGTGTATTGTGATTTCTGCAAAGAATGTGTTGCCGTGGTCTAGGCAGTTGATGACCAGGGCTTGAGTGACAGTTCCTCTTACGGAGCATACGAGGGGAGGGGAAGCAGACGGAGGAGTCTGTGTTGATCTGTTTTTTCTGGTGAGTTTGCTGTTCAGGATGATGCCTAGGATGTGTGCGTGGTCAAGTAGACTTGGTGCTGCTCCTAACTCATAAGTCTACCAGGAGTCATTCCACAGGAAGGATATGTTCCCGAAGGTTAGAATTTCTGTTTTGTCTGTGTTGAGTTTTAGGCAGTTGTTTTTCATCCAGGCAGCGATGCCCATCATGCACCTGTGGAAGTTGGCCTTTGTGGTGTACGGTCTTCTGATAGCTAGAGGATGAGCTGGGTGTCGTCTGCTGAGGATATGATTTCCATTCAATGGATTCTGATGATGTTGGCCAAGGGGGTCATGTAGATGTTAAACAGTGTTGGTCTGGGTGGCAAGCCTTAAGGGGAGCCGTAGATTATATTCTTGGGTTCCTTATGCGAAAGGAGGTAAGAGGATTCTCTGGGTTATTCTGGAAAGGAAGGGAAGATCCATTTGAGGGTGTCTCCTTAGGCTCCAAAGTGATGAAGCCTCTTGACAAGGGTATGGTGTGATATCATCTCAAATGGTGCTGAGAGGTCAAGGAGAGTCAAGGCCAACATTTCTCCCTGGTTGAGGAAGTTTCTGATGTTGTCAGTGGCAGCAATCAGGGTGGTTTTGGTGCTGTAGTTGGTGCAGAATCTGTATTGGGAGGAGTCCAGAAGATTGTTGATCTCTTGGTGTTTTGTCAGGTGCTGATTGATTGCCTTTCCTGGGTTTTGGCAGGAAAAGGGAGCAGAGAGATGGGATGGTAGTACTTGAGTTCGTTGGGGTTGGTGGGAGGTTTCTTGAGAAGTGGTTTAACTGCTTCATGATTCCATACTAGAAGGTTGGAAGCCATGGTTATGGATGAGTTTAAAATGGCGGTGAGCTGGCTGCTGATCATCTTGGCCCCGGGGTTAGGAATGTGGTGGGGACAAAAGTCTGTGTGTGTATTTGAGTGGACGGAGTTCATGATGGCTGCAATGGTTTGTGCAGTGAGCTGGTCCCAGGAGGTGAGCAAGTTGTTGGGGATCACATCAGGGTTAGCATTTGTGGGAGCTAGGAGGCTGAAAATATCGGCAGTGGTAGGTTGGGGTTCAAAGATTTGTAGATGGTGGAGATCTTGTAGTGGAAGAAGTTCACCAGAGTGTAACAAAGTTCCTGAGAAGGAGTGATGATGTTTTCGGTGGTTGAGGGGTCGAAGAACTCTGACGATTTTGAAGGGTTTTTTGTTATTGTTAGAACCGGCTTTGATGCAGTCAGCTAGGGCTGTCCATTTTGTTTCTTTCAAAAGTTGGTGGTATTGGTTGAGGGACGACTGGAAGGTGGCTCTGTCTGTCTGTGGGCTCCTTTCTGGTGCAATTGCATCTCATGGTTATCAGCCCCGGAGTGTACCAACTAGCCTGTTTAATGGGTCTCTTCAGTTTAGTGACCTTGACTGGGGTGACACTTTCAGTGCAAACGATGATCAAGATAGAAAAGTCCTTCATGGCCTGTTCTAGGTTGGTCGCTGTGTCATGGTAGGAGGTGTTGAGGGTGTTGGTGCACTGGCTCTCTTTTTTTGTTCCAGCTGTGGTGTGAGGTGCTGGGCGGTTTGAAGGCACTGCTGGGGGATCCTGTGATGGTGAAGTGGATGATGGCATGGTCTGTCCAGGTGAGCTCGGTGTAACTGCTGTACTTGGCCATGAAGATGGGGTCGAGCATGTGTCCTGTGTAGTGTGTGAGGTCTCTGACTAGTTGGGTGAGACCAATATTGTTCATGCTTTTGAGGATGTTGTTGGTGTTGGTGTTGTTGCAGTCATTGAGGTGAAACTTAAGGTCTCATAGGAAGATGTATTGTTTGGAGTTGATGGGGAGTGGGGCGACAAATTTGGGGACTGTGTTGCAAAAGCTGGGGCATGATCCTAGGGATTTGTAGGTAAGGATGCCTCTGACAGTAGTTTTGCCATTGATTTGGAGTTGGAAATTGAGCCATTCCATGATTGGAGGTATCATCTATGGCGGTGGTGCACTGGATGGTTTCTTTGTGGATGATGGTGATTCCACCTCCATATTTGTTTGTGTGGGCCTGGTGTGTTATCTTGTAGCGTGTGGTTTTTCTGAGGTGATTTCGGGGTGGCTGCGGGGTTGAGCTGTCTTTCAGTGAGGGAGGTGATGGTGTCCATTTTTCAGTGGCGTGCTTGCAGAGTGATCATGTGTTGAGCAGGGGGGCAATTAAATTGTCCCGAGCAGTCATGGTTAATGTGGTTGGCGTGGTGGTGGTTGTTTTGCATATGAGTGCTCTGGTGTTGCAGGAGAAGAGACAATGCCTGTAGGTGAATGGTGCTACCGTTGTTTGTGGAGAGGTGCGGCAGCCATTGTTCGGGTGGCGTCTGGGGTCCAGGGCTGGGAGTTCAGTGGATGTGTATCTATGGGGGGTGGTGAAGCCAGTGCTACTGGTGCTGGAAGCGGTCTAGGTGAGGACAGGTACAGATAGGTTTGCCTTTGGTGCGCCTTTGGCACTACAGCAGCAAAGCCGTGCTGTGGCCTCCATTAAGTAGGTATTGAGAGAAGGGTAGGTTCTGGCCAGTGATGGGAGGGACTAATAGGAGGCAGGAAGCAGGAACAGGAAGAAATTAGGGAGGAGAGAGAGGGCGCACAATGGGCAAAAAGAGCGAAAAAAGTTATTAAAAAAGCAAGAAGCAAGAAAGTAGGCAAAGATGAGTGGAGAAACAAGGAATCCCAGGAATGCAAGTAACCAGGCACATAAATACAAGAAAACAGGCACAGAAAAGTGAGAAAATAGGCACAGAAATGCAAGAAAACAGGCCCATAAATACAAGAGAGCAGGCATAAAAGTCAATCAGAAGAGGCAGAGAAGAGACAAAAGGAGCAGAGGAACTCAGAGGGGATTGGAAACGGCAGGAAGGGCAGGACAGGCACAGAAGATACGAGGCAGAAGGGCCCTCAGGCAGGTGTCACAGTGCAATGCAATTGTTAGATGTTGATCTGAGTAGGGTGGGGTATTCACAACTCATAGTAAAGACC
Organism: Pleurodeles waltl; assembly: GCF_031143425.1. Taxonomy (NCBI): domain Eukaryota; kingdom Metazoa; phylum Chordata; class Amphibia; order Caudata; family Salamandridae; genus Pleurodeles; species Pleurodeles waltl. The sequence goes on along the minus strand of NC_090445.1, from coordinate 308,852,842 downwards.
ATTACCCTAGCGTTACTCCTATTCTGAGTTTTCAACAGGAAAATGAGGCACAATATCTGTACGTGCAAAACGCAATTCGGGATGTACAGACCCATTTTTGCGATTCGGTAATCTATTTACCGAATTGCAAAAAGGGTTTGCAAGTTGCAATTAGGAAGGGGTGTTCCCTTCATAATTGCGAGTCGCAGTTCTATGTATGATTGTTTTCTGAACGCGAATGCAGTCGCAAAACAATCGCCAACTGGTGCTAATCCATTTGCAAACGGGAAGGGGTACTCATTGCCTGTTCTGGAAAAATGAAAAGAAAACTTCATTTTTTGTTTTTGAACTGCATCTTGTTTTCCTTTAAGGAAAATGGGCTGCATTTAAAAAAAAAAAAAAACTCCAGCAGGCCACCATCCCTGTGAGGGCGGCCATTACAAATACCTCATGAATATTCATGTGTTAGGTCATTTGCGATCCCATTGGGAATTCCAGACAGTGTCATTGACACTGTTGTACATCAGGTTTTGCGACTTACAAAGTGCAAGTCGATATGACTCGCAATTTGCGACTCGCAAACCTGAATTTCGGTCATTTGATCTACTGCCATGATTTGCCCGTTGCGTGCAGACATTGGCTTTGTGGGGCATGAAGTAGTTGTGCCACTCTTGTCCCTGTGGACAGCCCAGCAGGGTGTGCTCTGCCAACGCCCACAGCAGCAGATCTGGGGCCCCAGGGAGCATGTAAGCGAGTTAACACAAGTGCTTAGCCAGAGCATATTGCTGAACTGAGGGGAGACCTAGACCCTCACAAGATCGGTTAGCCAGGAGTTTGCTACTCGCTAATCGGGGATGGGAAGACCCCAATTAGAAAAATCATATTCTCCAGTCCACAGAGAGTAGTAGTGAGAGAGGAACCAGTAGAGGTAGCATGCCGAGGACATAGGTGCCCAGTGACAGTGTCACCATCCTAACCCCCTGTACCCTGCCCCATTAGGAGAGTCTGAGGTGGGCCCATTTCTCAAAGTCAAACTTAATTCATGCCAGCAGGGGATCTGCTATTGTGCAGGCTAGCTTCAATTTTTGTAGACCCCCAGGTACTTACAGCGTGAGGTCTTCCATTGAAAGGGGTAAGTGGACACCGTTGTATTGGTGGTCATCAATGACATGGATAATGCTTTCTTTTGTCCCAGTGGAAACGGTGTGCCAAGAGCTCTGCAAAGCCGGAGAGGATGTCCAGGAGGATGTCCAGGAGGGCTGGGAGGGAGAAATGGAGGTCTGAGGTTGTAAGCAAGAATTCATTAGTGTAAAGATAGACTGTGGACATCATACTGGGAATGGGAATACCGGTGAGGTGCAGGAATTAGTAAAGAGAGGCCACAAGGGGTTCCAGGGAAAGAATGAACAGCAGGGTTGACAGCGGGCAGCTCTGTTGCGTCCACCGTTGGACCAGGAATGGGTCTGAAAGAAAGCCCACACAGTTGATGTGGACAGTAGGCAAGATGTAAAACCATTGAACTTTGGTTCTAAAGGCCTTCCAAGTCCAATCCTTTGTGGGGGTTGCAAATAGGTATCCCCACTAAATCCTATTGAATGCCTTCTCAGCGTCCAAGGAGAGGGCAAGGGCATCTTCCTGCAAGTCCTTGGCTGACACCAGGGATTGGGCAAGTGTGTGGTGGAGATTCCTGGAGGAGCGGCTGGGGACAAATCCTACCTGCATATGGTGGATCAATGATAGAACCAGCGCTCGGAGGTGAGTCGCCAGGACCCAGGCAAGTAACTTGATGGCCTTGTTAAGCAGGGAGATGGGTCTTTAGCTCCCGAAGAGTAGGGGATCTTTCTGTTTAGGAAGGACTGATATTACTGCCCTTTTGGGGATGGAGCCGAAGAAACCTGATTGGTCGGCCTCATGGAAGGCCTCATAGTGGGGGTCCACCACGCCCTCGCCCACTCATTTGTAAAACTCTGCGGGGAAGCATCTTCCCAGGGGCCTTGGCGTACGGGAGCCTAATGATGGCCCGTGCAATTTCAGTCTTGGCTCTGTCTTGGTAATTTCCTTGGTTAGCAAGTCCTTACCTGACTATAATATATGATAAGCCAATCCCTATGACAGGGTAACAGAGTTAGCCTATCTATTTTTGTTTCTACGAACGGTAATCCAAGTACATCCAATATAGCCAACACATGTTTCTTCTTAAATAAGGCTTCTTCAGGGCTGACAAAAAATTACAGAGGATGTACAAACATATAAAATAAAGGGAAACGTTTTACAATGAAAACCAAATACCAGTTATTGTAAAACATAATACATGTAACAATATACAATTGTTCTATCATGGTTAAACAGATTTTTCTTACTCAACATAGAAAACTACCAATATATCAAGTTATATCAATACTGTGTGCTCAAGACACCACACCACCACATGGAAATCAAAAAAGAAATCAGCAATGTGTCAGAAACAATTACATAAATGAGAGCGGGAAATGAAAGTGATCATCACAATACCTGTTGTGATGATAAAAAGGACTCAGTCCCCAGATTACAAAGAGAGAAACAACAAAGAACTAAACAGAGCACAGGAAAAAGAATAACAATAGTGAGTCCGAGAGAGTGATACCACCTCTCAAGTAAAGGAATTCAAGGAAAGATAACCAAGATCTCTATTTACTAAGCAGATGAGTATCTCTGTACTCTATGAACAAGAGTTATCATAGTCCAATAGATTAAAGTGATCAGTCCAGAAAAACAGGAGGAGAATTACGTTGTATAAAATAGTTTACAATCTTATAATTACATTTTGAATTGGTGTCTAAAATCCTATTGAGCAACTTACTATATACAGACAATAAAGTCTCTGTAGCATAAAAGCCAAAGGATTGTGAATGGTCAACTCCCTGAAACCATCGATTTGTGTGGGATGTAGCCCAAAGGGTAAAGAAAAAGCAAAGGACCCCTTGTGAAGTAAGTAAAGTACCATCTTGCCTGGCATGTTGCCCCCATTTTTGCATGTATGTCAGTTTGTTTTTGCCTGTCTCACTGGGATCCTGCTAGCCAGTACCTCAGTGCTCATAGTTTGTGGCCTTAGAGGAGGAATGGCCACCTAGTCTGGTACACACCTATCAGGAGGGGTCTCTGACGTCACCTGCTGGCACTGGCCACTCAGAGGCCTCCATTGTGCCCTCACACCTCTGCATTCAAGATGGCAGAGGTCTGGGACACACTGGAGGAGCTCTGGGCACCCCCCCCCTGGGGTAGTGATGGACAGGGGTGTGGTCACTCCCCTTTCCTTTGTCCAGTTTTGCACCAGAGCAGGGGCTGGGGGATCCCTAAACCGGTGTAGACTGGTTTATACAAGGAGGGCACCATCTGTGCCCTTCAATTCATTTCCAGTGGCCAGGTGAGGCTACTCCTCTCATGCCCTTAACACCTATTTCCAAAGGGAGAGGGTGTTACACCCTCTCTCAGATTAACTCCTTTGTTCTGCCTTCCTGGGACTGGGCTGCCCAGACCCCAGGAGGGCAGAAGCCTGTCTGTGGGTTGGCAGCGGCGGTAGCTGCAGTGAAAACCTCAGAGAGCTAGTTTGGCAGTACCCGGGGTCCATGCTGGAGCCCCGGGGATGCATGGGATTGGCACCCCAATACCACATTTGGCATGGGGGACAATTCCATGATCTTAGACGTGTTACATGGCCATATTTGGAGTTACCTTTGTGAAGCTACATATAGATATTAACCTATATGTAGTGCACACGTGTAATGGTGTCCCTACACTCACAAAGTCCGGGGAAATTGCCATGGACTATGTGGGGGCACCTTGGCTAGTGCCAGGGTGCCCTCACACTTAGTAACTTTGCACCTAACCTTCACTAAGTGAGGGTTAGACATATAGGTGACTTATAAGTTACTTAAGTGCAGTGAAAATGGCTGTGAAATAACATGGACGTTATTTCACTCAGGCTGCAGTGGCAGTCCTGTGTAATATTGGTCTGAGCTCCCCATGGGTGGCAAAAAAAATGCTGCAGCCCATAGGGATATCCTGGAACCCCAATACCCTGGGTACCATATACTAGGGAATTATAAGGATGTTCCAGTGTGCCAATCAGAATTGGTAAAAATGGTCACTAGCCTGCAGTAACAATTTTAAAAGCGGAGAGATCATATGCACTGAGGTTCTGGTTAGCAGAGCCTCAGTGAAACAGTTAGACACCACACAGGGAACACATTCAGGCCACAACTATGAGCACTGGGGTCCTGGCTAGCAGGATCCCAGTGAGACTGGCAAAAACAAACGGACATACATGTAAAAATGGGGGTAACATGCCAGGCAAGATGTTACTTTTCTACACAACCCCCCAAAACGAGGGACAATAAGGCTAACCTTGCCCAGATGAGTTTTCATTGTCTAAGTGGAAAAATCTGGAGAGTCCGTCTGCACTGGAGTGAGTACTCCCAGGTCTATGTTCCACTGTGTAGTCCATTTCCTGAAGGGAGATGGACCACCTCAACAATTTAGGTTTTCACCTTTCATTTGTTTAAGCCATAATAGAGGTCTGAGGTCTGTCTGAACAATAAAGTGGGTCCCAAACAGGTATGGTATATCTGCCATATTTATCCTTGCTCCTGGGTTGGCAAAAAGGGGGGCACCCCTAACCAATGGGGTAACCACTTCCTGTGACGTGTGGGAAAAATCAATCCCAGACAGCAACATTCTTTAAAAATCCAACATGGAGGGAATCTCTCCTTGGAGGTTACATCTGGCTGAGCCCACCCACTGGTGTGGCAAAATTTCTCTAACATACCCCTTCCATCCCCTCTCCTAATCTAATTACTAGGGCTTCCATCTAGCCGTGTGAACAGCAAAAGGGGGGAAGACCAGTTTCTGTCCCAGGTGGCTTTCCCTCCTTTGAAAACAAGTTTGACCACTCTGCCCCATCCTGCTGTGCCATCTGCGGCAGAAGTTCTCTAACCAAAAGATGCTTCCTTTGTTTCAGCCCAGGCTGTAGGACGGTGACCTGGTTTGCAGTGGGTACCTATGGTACTTACAACTTATACCAGGTCCAGTTATCCCTTAATAGTGAAATTTAGGCAGTGTCTAGAAGCCATGCTCTCTGGGGTAGGTAAAACAGATAGAAAAAAGAGCAAATAGTGAAAATCACAATAGTTAGAAATGGGCCTAGGGGAAACACAAACCAAATACTAGGAAAGTGGAATGCAAATCTTGGTTTCCCACCTAGGCAAGTGTAGTTTGTAGAGGGGCTCTTGGTGTATTAGAAAACACCAAAGGTAAGTAATAGAACCCACCCCAGAGCCCAGGAAAGCAGGAGTAAAACACAATAACTTTCCCAGAACACACAGAAACACGAGACAGAAGATTATGCAAGATTCAGAAGAGACTGCAAGACACCAACAGTGGATTCCTGGACCTGTGGAAGATAGAAACCAAGTCCAAGAAGCACAGAAGAGTCCAGGGAAAAAGGAGCCCCTGCTAACCCGGATGAAGGTGCAAAAGAAGAACCACCGGTGAAGAAGAACAGTCAGTAATGCACCCAAGAAGAAGGAGACAGGTTCCTGGTTGGTGCAAGTGATGTCCCACACTGGATGGAAGATTGCAGTCTGGTTTGCGTAACTGAAGTCCATCAACAAGCCTTGGCACATGCAAAGCTCGCGGTTCACAGAAAATGTTACTGCCCGGGACAAGGGAGGACCAGGTGGACTCTACCCAGGAAGGAGAGTCAGAGGGGGCCCTCAGCAACTCAGAGAGCCCACAGAAGACCAGGCAGCATGCAGAGGAGTCTCACAGCACAGGGACGAAGGAGGTGTAAAAGGAGGTCCATGCAGAACTACGACAAAGGCGCCCACGCCACCGGAGAACAACTCAGGATAATGTGCGTCACAGGATAGAGTGCTGGGGGCCGGAGCTGCACGGTGCATGAAGAACACATTGTTTTCTGGGGTACTGTCTAGCATGTGGAGGCAAGCCCTTACCTCCACCAAAGTTGGACAGTAGGACATCAGGACCTTCGGGACCACTTCAGTTGACCACCCGTGATGCAGGATCCACACAGCTCGTCAGTAGAGGGGATCCACGCAGCCCATCATTGATGCAGTGAGGTGCCTGCTGAGGCAGGTGAGTGACTCCTTCACTCCAAGGGAGATTCCTTCGCTCTTCTGGTGCAGGCTGAAGACAGGTTGTCCTCTGAGGATGCACAACCAGGAAACTGTTGCAGCTGCTGGCAGGAGCTGTTGCAGAAGTCGTCTTTGCTTCTTTGTTGAAGTTTGTAGAGTTCCTGGAGGGTGCAGATGCAGTTTCTTTGCTGAGAAGGTGAAGTAGAGGATGCAGAAGATTCCTGCTGGAGTCTTGCAATCCGAATCTGAAGAACCACCCAAGAGAGAGACTCTAAATAGCCCTGAAAGGGGGATTGGTCAGATAAAAAGGTAAGCACCTATCAGGGGAGGGATCTGACGACACCTGTTAGCACTGGCCACTCAGATGCTCCCAGAGTTCCCTGCCAACTTGGAATCCAAGATGGCGAAACCCAGGGACCCTCTGGAGGAGCTCTGAGCACCACCCCTTTGGGTGGTGATGGACAGGGGAGTAGTCACTCCCCTTTCCTTTGTCTAGTTTCGTGCCAGAGCAGGGACTGAGGGTCCCTGAACAGGTGTAGACAGGATTATGCTTGAAGGGCACCAAAGTGCCCTTCAAAGCATTTCAAGTGGCTCAGGGAGGCTACCCCTCTCAAGCCTGTAACACTTATTTCCAAAGGGTGAGGGTGTTACACCCCTCTCCCAACGGAAATCCTTTGTTCTGCCTTCCTTGTTTGAGCTTTTTAAGCAACAGAAGGGCAGAAATCTGTCTGAGAGGTGGCAGCAGCTGGGGCTGACTAGAAACCCTCAGAAGGCTAGAATGGCAATACTGGGGGTCCTCTAAGGAGCCCCTAGAGTGCATGGAATCATTCAACCAGTGCTTGCAAAAGTCTTGGGTATGTTTGCAACACATTTGATACCAAACATGCCTATGTTCGGTGTTACCATTGTGTAGCTGGACATAGGTAGTGACCTATGTCCAGTACATGTGTAAAATGGCATCCCTGCACTCATGAAATCTGGAAATATGGTCCTGAAGGTCGTGGGGGCACCTCTCCTAGTGCAGGGGTGCTCTCACACACAGGTGCTCTGCACCCTGTCCTCAGGGCCGGAGGGCCTGCTATAGGGGTGACATAAGTGACCTGGTGCAGTGCAAATGGCAGTGAGAGGCTGCATGCACCTTTTCACACAGGCCTCAATAGCAGTACTCCATGCTACAAGCTCCAGTACTACAAGCCTTTTCATGGGTTCCCTATGGGTGGCAAAAGATATGCTGCAGCCCATAGGGATCCCCTGGAACCCCAATGCCCTGGGTACCTAAGTACCATATACTAGGGAATTATAAGGGAACACCAGTATGCCAATTGTGGGTGAAATACTAGGTTACCAGTATGCAACAACAACATTTAGAGGAAAGAGAGCATAATCACTGGGGTCCTGGTTAGCAGGATCCCAGTGAACACAGTCAAGCACACTGATATCAGGCAGAAAATGGGGGTAACTATGGCAAAAAGAGAGTACTTTCCTACACAGGCCACTTCACACCTCAGTAAGGCAGCATGGCTTAGGCTGCCAGAGACTGATCAATGAGGAAAGGGCTGATTTTGGAAACTTTCAGAAAGAGTTAGAAAACTCTTTCTCTGTACTGTTAAAATAAATACAACCTTGGCAGGTTTTGGGATTTATTCTAACTTTTAATTTGAGTCACAAATGACAGATCTAGCTCTTTTCAAGTAGAAATGAAACATTTTTAATTTAAAAGAAAGTCTCCCAATGTTAGCCAGTGGAGCTAAGGTACTACAATAGGGAAACATAATTTTGCTGTTTTTCCTCACCAGGACCTATGAAACATATTTTATAAAGTCCCTGCTTATATTTAAACTGCACCAACCTCTTGGGGAACCTAGGGCAGGCCTTAGGGGTGACGTATATGTAAAGACAAGGTAGTTTAGGACTTTAGAAGTAATTTGTATTCCTGAGTGGAATTAGGGGTTAACTTTATTTTAAAAGCAGCCTGCAAGGCAGGCCGTCTTTTACAATGACACCAGGGACCACTTCAGTGCACCCATGGGTTTCCTAACTATACTGGGGTCCCTAGCCCTACATGACCTACCATATACTAGGGACTTATATGTAGGTTGTCCAAGCCAATTATAATTATGGCTAATTTGCATATACCATTTTAAACAGAGCACTGATCCAGGGATTAGTTAGCAGTGTCCAGGGCACAATCAGCATCAGAAAATATCAGCATCAGTTAAACATGGGGCTAAAAAGTGAGGGGGCTTTTGCAATCAGCTCAGCTTTCTCACATGTGCCATTGAGTATTAGGGAAGAGTACACTAATTTATTGAAAGATCTATGTGAACAAGGTTTTATCAAAAAAGTTGAAGCAACTCTTTGGCTATTGCCCATAGTTTTAGCCAGAACAAAACCCAGAAGATTTAAGAATGTGTGTAGATTTAAAACGTTGGAATAATGTTATCTGTGTGGACAATTGCCAGTTGCCAAGAATAGAAGATTTAATAACAACAATTGGGTATTCCAGTTAGTGCAACAGATTGGATTTAAAAGCAGCATTTCATCAAGTAGAATTAAATACCTTGCCTTGTCACTTCATAGAATATGTGTCTTGAGGTGGAGTATTCCAGTTTTGCAGGTAACCATTTGGATTGTCATCGGCGGCTGCCATTTTTCAAAGAATTATATCAAAAACGTTTAAAGATAATCATAAAGTGGTAGTATTCCAGGATGATATCTTAATTTTTACTAATAGTGACATTGAACATGACAAGAATCTAGATTCAGTTTTGTGTGCATTACAAAAAAGGAAGTGACACTAAGAAAAGATAAATGTGTTTTTAAAAGCAGAGAAATAGAATATTTTGGGACCAGCTATAGAGAATCGAGAGCAATTGCTGTCTTTTTTAGGCATGTGAGAATTTTACGCCAACTTTTTAAAAGGATTTTGCAAAGAATACTGAATTTTTCAGGTCATTATTAAAAAAGGAGGTATGTTCACATTCCATAATGAATGTGAAACTATAGGCTAGATTTATAACAAACAAATCAACAGCGCCATGCTGCTCCAGTTTTGAAATGCAGGCATGTGCCATATTTACAATAATACGTTGCACCCCTGCATTTCCCCCTGCACCAGTGCTGAATTAAGCTGTCTGCACTAATGCAGGCATCATTGCACCATAGTTCAAGGGTGTCTGCGTTGAGGGGATAGATTGTTTATGTGTGGGAAAGTATCCTTTCCCATACATAAATAATCTGCAGTGGTGTTTTGATACCAAAGCGTCTGTTAGAAATGGGGTCTTTGGTTGGAAGTCAGGTTACCCCCTGTCCAAGCAAGGATCCTCACTCTAGTCAGTATAAGTCACACATAGTCCAAATTATCCTGTGCCCACCCTCTGGAAGCTTGGCACTGAACAGTCAGGCTTAACTTAGAGGGCAATGTGTAAAATATTTGTGCAATAAATCATGCAATAACACAGTATACCACCACAAAAATACATCACACAGTGTTTAGAAAAATATATAATATTTATCTGGTTAAATGCAGGTCAAAACAGTACACGTTGAGATATCACTTTAGAAAATGATAAAAAAGAGTCTTTAGTCTTTAAAAAGCAACAAGTGTCTCTTGCAAGCAAAAAATACCTGGTTTGCTTTCAAATTCTCCGCAAGGGACCGCAGAGGAGGAGATGCGTGGAAAATGGGGAGGTGTGCGTAGGTTTCTCCGGGCGCACACAGACGATGTGTCGATCATTTCCCATGCAGGGAAGGCTTTGCATCGATTTCCGGCGCGCCTACTTGGATCCTCTTCGGGTTGCGGGGTATTCGGACACCCCGGGGATGATGTGGAGAAATCCTGGGCATGAAGGACGAAGTCACAGGAGCTGTGTAGATCCGGTGGGCGATGCGGGTAAATTTTCGTCGCAGAGCAGGTGCTGTGTTGATTCTTCTCGCAGGAAGTCAGGCTGCGTCGTTCTGGCTAAGCTATGCGTCGTTCCAGTGGGCCGTGCGTCGAAGTTCCAGTCGCAACACTGGCCCTGCGTCAATCTACTCTTGGGGAGCCGGGCCGCCTCTTTCCAGGGCTGCTGTGCGTTGTTTCTGGCAGGCTGTGCATCAAATTTTCACTGCAGAAAGAGTTCTTTGCAGGATGAAGTCTTTTTGGCCCTGAGACTTCAAGGAACAGGAGACAAGCTATATCCAAGCCCTTGGAGAACACTTCTCAGCAGAGCCAGAGGGCAGCAAGGCAGCAGGGCAACAGCAGGGCAGCAGTCCTTTGCAGAAAAGCAGTCAGGTGAGTCCTTTGAGCAGCCAGGCAGTTCTTCTTGGCAGGTTGCAGGTTCTGGTTCAGAGTCTTTTCACCAGGGGTATCTTGTCCAGAAGTGTCTGAGTTGGTAGGGTCAGAGGCCCTGTTTAAATACCAAAATGTGCCTTTGAAGTGGAGGAGACTTTAAAGAGTGGCTTAGAGGTGCACAAGGTCCCCTTTCAGTTCCATCCTGTCTGCCAGGGTCCCAGTAGGGGGTTTGGCAGTCCATGGTGTAAGGGCAGGCCCTCCACCCTCCCGGCCCAGGAAGACCCATTCAGTATGCAGATGTGTGCAGGTGTGACTGAGCATCCTGTGTTTGGGATTGTCTGAGTGAAATGCACAAGGTAGCTGTCAAGTAACCCAGCCAGACGTGGATTGTAAGGGACAGAAGAATTTAAGTGCAGAGAAATGCTCACTTTCTAAAAGTGGAATTGAAAAAATAGTAATATTAAATCCAACTTCATCAGTCAGCAGGATTTTGTATTACCATTCTGACCATACTTAATATGACCTTGTTACTCCTTTCAGATTAGAATCTACCACTCAAACAGTATATGAGAGTAGCCCTAATGTTAGCCTATGAAAGGAGCAGGCCTCACAGCAGTGTAAAACGAGTTTAGGAGTTTTACACTACCAGGACATATAAACTACACAGCTACATGTCCTGCCTTTTATCTACACAGCACCCTGCCCTATGAATTACCGAGGGCCTACCTCAAGGGTGACTTATGTGTAGAAAAAAGGGAGTTTTATGCTTGGCAAGTACTTTTAAATGCCAAGTCGAATTGGCAGTAAAGCAGTTTAGGCACATAGGCCTTGCAATGGTAGGCCTGAGACATGATTAAGGGGCTACTTCTGTGGGTGGCTCAATCAGTGCTACAGGCCCACTAGTAGCATGTAATCTACAGGCCCTGGGAACATGTAGGGCACTTTACTGGGGACTAACAAGTAAATTAAATAGGCCAATTGGGTATGAACTAATGTCACCATGTTTTAAGGGAGAGAGCATATGCACTTTAGCACTGGTTAGCACTGGTAAGGTGTGCAGAGTCCTAAAACCAGCAAAAACAGTGTCCAGAAAGTGGAGGGAGGCAGGCAAAAAGATAGGGGTGACCACCCTAAGGCTGTCAGGTCTAACAGCAGGGCACTCTGGGAGCATCTGAGTGGCCAGTGCTAGCAGGTGATGTCAGAGCTCTCCCCGGATAGGTGTATTGTGTAGCTATTTTAACCATGTTATGAGCATGTTGTTTTAGCTAACTAGGCCTGCGGCTCTGCACTTTAACCCGTTTACATTTTATTCAGCATTGCTTTATTTTTCTAGCAATAGCTTTATTTGCGGTGCTGTTTTATTTCTCTCTATCTTATTGTTATTTCGCCTAGGAAAGCATTGCGTTCTTAGCAGGACATATATTCACTTTGTGCTTTTCCAAGGTAGGGACTATTTTTTAGAATGTCAGCTGTTTTATTATAAAACACTCCTTAGTCCCAGACATGTTAGAGGGAGATTGCAGCCAGACGACCGCGACTGTATGCTAATTGCTGCAAACTTCGCTACAGTTACTTGCTTAGACTGCCGAGCCCTGAACTAAATGGAGATGGTGTCTCTCTAGACCTCAGGCCTCTTCTTCAGGTATGAGGAATGATGTTCTCCCAGGGGGAACCCCGAATGGCAGATTAGGCTTAGTATGCTGTGCTAATACTTAGCGTAGGTGAGGGGATATAGATCCACTCCCCTCTTTAGACAGCATGGTAGGACTGTTTTTATGTTTTAAATTTTTAGTCACATGCTTGCTCCTATTGTCTTTTATTATCCTCGTTATTGCTCTGGCTTTTATCCAAGATGCAAATATTTTAAATAAATGCTTATTGAAATATATTCTGCCTCCGTTGTCTTTGCCTGAGTGAGTTCTTGGCACATGAGAGAAAGGGATGAGATCTGATGTACCACAATTCCCTGGGGAGTCTATCTTACCATGAGCTCGGTTGCCACATTCATCTCGGTCAGAGATGGGGTGCTGCTAGTTAGCCGGAAACCCTGGATTAGGCCAACAGTTGTCACCAGGTATGGAATTGTACTCAGTAGCCACAACCTAGGCGATCCTACCACCCAAATTCAGTAGCCTCATTACCCTAATGAGAACCTACGTGACATGGCGCCACCACGTTTGGTCTGGCATGAAAAATCAGATCCTTCTAAGTATCTTTGTCTCACTGAAGGCTAAACACACCTCCATACTATATATGGAGACGTCCGTGATATTGAGGATTTCCTCCTCAGCTAGGCAGGCAGGACCTATCCTGAGCTGTAGATTGTTCAAGCTTAACCCATAAAAGGAATAATCCCCAGTAGGTATCCTTATCTCTGAACGTATAAACCACTAATATGGTCAACCCTCAACGGTTAGCAATAGCAGTAAATCTGAGAGGCCCCCTTACTGCACATTTATTTGCAAATGGCTTAACGGCCCACGGGGGTGCAGTTACATTTGTTGTTGAGGCACACTCAGCCTATAGAACTGAAGCATTTTATTCTTGGGTCACCTTTCCAGCAGTGGATGGGAACACAAATACATTTCATAATTGTAAACTGGCAAATCCTCCTGCACAATACAGAGCTTATGCATCCTTAGAGATACCATTATCTTATCAAGACCATAACAACTGGCTTGATGGCACCCGACCCCACACAAATTTACCTGTTAGGTTATGTCTGTTGAGTAATGCTGGCTGACCTGGCCTTTATTGGCCACACATACACCACATCCTGACGCAGCAGCAATGGCAGTAGCTGAGGTCCGCTGCTTATATACAGAAGTCACAACGACATATAGATTGTTAGTACAATTTGTTATGCAAATGCTAAACACAAACCCAGCACGAGCTACTCCAGCACAAGCACATGCAGCAGCGCCAGATATAAATCCTGGAACTGTACATTCGATCATGGGTAAAGTACCCACCAAATGGGAGGAAATTCCGTTTTGGTTAGCTAAAAAATAAATGCACTGGAAGCAGTCTTTCCCCATACGAAACCTCGGGATAAAAATAGAATTTTGACAATGTGCTTGCCTTTCGGGATGGTTCCCACAATTGAAAACTGTAATACATGGGGCACGGTATTTGCTGCGCTCTACACAACCGCACGCCGTACACCAACTCTTGCCAATCTTCCGAAGGTGTTGAAAGAAATTCAAGATGAATACGGGGCAGCCCCTGCCCTAGATTTGGGGATGCAATGAATATGTAATTTTGCCACTGTATCTTCAATCATATTAAGTAACATTAAAGGGGAAGCAGTTGCACTGACAGTGCGCATGGGGATCAGTGACGTTCCGGCACAGGATCAGGAACGTGAGCTGCCAAAATGTATCACTGAAACATACTCCAGTATAGGTCGAGATAGTTTGGGATCCAGACTGACTAAGCTTCAAGTACAAGGTAGATCCAATAAGGATGCTGCCAAACAAACACCAGAGGGTTCTAAAAAACACTGGGATAAAAAACAACAAACACCTAGAAAAGAAAGGGGAGAATCTCCGCATTCGGAGACCCTACAAAACAGGTACAACCAAAGAAATAGGGATAATATAAAAATGTCTGGCAGATAACAGTTTACTGATACACGCCTATCTTGTTCCTTACCGGAAAAACAAAGTGAGAGAGGTGGGCAGTCAGATCAGAGGACCGAGCACGTGAAACCGAGAAAGGACTCACGACGTTCGTCTGAGGTTTCTGTTAAAAAAGAAGAGAAACTTCCACAACAGAAACAACAGTTTAAAAAGAAAAAGGTGGCAGCATTTGCAATATGACATGCCACTCCAGAAGAGGGCTTTACTGAAGAACAAGAAGTGGGCATTAGCACTGCGAGACAGTGCAGCAGAAGTCACAATAGTTCGCTGGGATCTTCTAGAGCATCTGGAGGTGAAAGCAACTGATGACTATCTGCAAGTAGAGACTGCGGGCATGAATGTCTCCACACCATATAGAGTGTATAAAGTAACTATTCAGTTAGAAGGGGACATCGAAAGAGTAATAGACGCCATCTTTTGGGATTGCTTTGTCTCTATTTATGATATTTGACTGGCCGAAAAAGATTGGCCACCGGTATTTGCCCGAGATCTCCCATATGGGGAGGACATTATCGAAAAATCCTTCTTGCCCCTTGTTCCGGAAGAGTTCATTGAAAAATACACCATTGATTGGGCAGTGGTGCAGGCACCTGCACTATATCACAATCATGTAGAGTTGGACAAAGGTTCTCCCTACCACATAATATTAATAAAATCAACACCTCAGTCCCAACCTCAATATCTAATCAAATAAGAGGCGAAAGCTCCGGTGAGGGAAATCCTCACACAATCAGAGTACCAGGGTGTCATCGAACTCTCATACTCATCAATGAACAATCCATTATTTCAAGTCACTAAACCTGACCACTCATATAGAATAGTCTTAGACTACAGGCACTTAAATGTCACACAAAAACATATGCTAAACAAAACGCACATAGCACAGCACTAGTGAACACATTGTGTGAAGAAAATATAAAACACCTCTGGATATATCCAACAGGTTTTTCAGCCAAAACATAGCACCTGAAAGTAGGGACCTGACAAGTTTCAGCGCTTTAGGCTCTCAGAATTTTTTTTGCTGACTACCACGTGGCTACAAGAACAGTCCTGGACTATTCTCAGCTTGTGTGACATTAATATTACACAACATAGACCCTGTCAAGTTCGTACTGTTGGAATTCTTGGGTTTGTAATTTGGAATCAAACACATAATCAACATCAGTGGTGTTGTTGAAATCTACCTCATGGATGATGACCTCATACAACATACAAATTTAACTTTAAAAAAACAAAAATAGCCTTTGTCAGTGTCTTGTTTATGGGATACGAGTTGTCGGATGAAGGCAAGAGCCTGGTGCCCCAATTTTTTAAAAAATGTGCACAACTACAACCACCAAATACAATAGAAAAGCTCCAATCAGTGTTGGGCTTTATATTACAGACTATGCACAATGCATCAAAACATTATATGACCTAATGCGTCCTGACTTTACCAGCAAATTCTGGATAGTCAAACACACACAAATTCTCAAAGCACTACAAAAAGACATGCTTGAAGCAAAACATTTACACACAAGGGACAACAAAAAGCATTTGGTCATCAGAGTAATTGCTAGTGCCATTGGTTTCACCTATGTGACTTTCAATGAGAGTGAGACAGTCCCAATTGCATATAAATCACACCTATACTCTACAGCTGAACAATGCTTTGCTCCCACTGAGAACATTCTCACTGCTGTTCAGATGGCGGTCCTTAAAGAGAGACCTCTGGCCAAAGGGAAATGCATTATTGTCGTATACCCGGTCCCAGCCCTTGAGGCTATCACCAAAGCAAGCATCCCAAACGCTAAAGTATTACATCCATGTTGGATTCAATGGGCAACGTCTCTGACGGCCACTGATGTTGATTATGAGTTTGATTCTAAATCACAGACCCAAGAATTCCACCAGTCGAACTTGAATATCCGGTCCCAGCAAATACATTACCTGTTGAACAATACAAAACAATTTTGCACACTGATGGTTAAAGCACAACCTGCTGTAGGCACCAAACACCAATACTCAGCTGCTTGCGCAGTCATGAGTAGGTACATGAAGGATGGCAAGTTCCATCCAGAAAAAAACATACACAAAGACTCTAGGGGACTGTATAGCACAAATTGCAGAGCTTAGGGCTCTGGTGATGGCACTGGAACATACGGATCCAGAACAGGTGACTCTGATTGTCTGTGATTAGTACTACTGTGTCCAGTCCTTCAATGAATTCCTCCATTACTGGTTTCAGAGAGTCAGATGGTAATTCCATAAAACACAGACTTCTGTGGGGGAAAGTAGCGGATCTGAAGGAAAAATTACTGAATGCCCATGTTGTACATACACTAGGACACCAACGTGTTGGAAAACAAGTTAAAGGCAACACTTTGGCTGATGAAGCAGCAAAGTTGGCAGTAGCAATGGCTTCGGTAGCAGCAGTAACACACTCTAAAACAAGAGTGGATGATGAAACATTAGCAGCAATAGGAGCAAAAGTTGAGGGCACACCTAGGCCCAAAGCCTATCCCACTAAATATTCCTATTGGATGGGAGGCATTTTTGACGCAGAAGTAAAGATTCCAGGTGTGGGAGTCCAAATGACTCCCAACAAAGACCTAAAACCAGAGTTAGTAAAAGCAGTGCATGAGGGAGTTGCATAGGCACATGCTGGGGTGGCCACTACATTTTCAATATTACAATCCCGTTATTGGTGGTCAGGTACTTACAAAAAGGCCAAGCAGTATATCCTTTGTTGTGACAACAAATAAAAGGCTCCATTGTTAAGTGCCCACCACAGACACCCCTCTTAATTTCCAACAAACGTTGACAGTGTGTGCACTTGGACCATTGTGGTCCCTTGACACCAGACAGTGAATACAAATACATTTTAGTTGTTGTAGACTCATGCTCCAGATTGCTATGGGTCTGGTCACAACGCTCAGCTGATGCTTGAACTGTTATTAAAGATTTGCAAGTCTTCGTCTGTACATATGCTGTTGCGTCTTTCCACTCGGACTGGGGCCCTGCTTTTGCCTCAAGGGCTTACAGGGATACCATGTCTTCGTTAGGGGTCCAACTGAATTACTCGCCTCCATTCCATCCCGAGGGAAATAGTGGAGTGGAGTGACAAAACCGTGATCTAAAGCAATCCTTAACAGCAAACACGGCTCACAGTTGGCTTACACACCTGTATGGAGTTGAGAGCACTTAATAATCTGCCTAGAAGGTCCCTGGGGGGGCATACTTTATACGAGTTCCTGTTTGGAACTCAAATGTATGTTCCAGATCTTGATGGTCCTGGCATGGAGGTGGCAGATACGCCTTTTGACATAAATGAACGTGTCACTGTCTTGCAGGACTTACAACAATTCTGTGATGACAACGCATCTGCCAGTGCTGCCTCCTCTGGAATTAGGGATGTACCAGTAACATCTACCAGCTGGATTCCCAAGCTGGGGGATCTAGTACATGAAAAGATTACTGTGACAAAGGAGTTTGGTCCTTCTTATCGTTCACCTGTCCCAGTCCTGGGAACATAAAACACAGACCTGTCCTGGGAATACATATTACCACCGCTGCCTGGTTCTAAAGAGAATCGCTTTGTCTCCATTGACAACGTCAAGCTACACCATGGGGCCGATCCTGCACAGCAGACCTAGAGGACTCCTGAGTAGTGCCTGAATCCCTCCCACGACAGACCAGGATGTTTCTCTGCAAGTTTGAACAACAACGCTGATACCTCTCCGAGCTTGGGAAGGGTGGAAAATGAGCTTTCATTGATTACACTGAAAACTACTACTTCACTGAGTGCTGCTGATATAGAGCAGTCTTCTACAACTTCAACACAAACGGATGTTGTAACATACTACACACCACCGAGGGAATCTTCAGCAGTTTCTACTCTTCCAAATACACCTCCAGCATTTCTTTGTTCAGATGATGCTTACTTTGTCGATGTTGACGCCTTTTCTCCTGACCCATCCACCTCAACTGTGACTGAATTGTCAAGAGAATATAAGCTAAAAATTAACTGTCTCACTCGTCCTTGGAACTATTTATGGTTATTGCTGACTGTGGTTGCCTTTCTTCTTTGGATTGGGTTTGTCATTGTTTTCTTTCTTCTTAAACAGGGTCATGACCTTCCTGATCACTCTACAGTTGAACTGTTGGATAAAGTCTTAAAACCACATTTTTCTTCACATAAAATACGCAGAGACTTGTCCCTAGCGAACATTACAGCAGTGCCAATTCCCAATGGGATACCGTCTTATTCAACATATATGGTCCTACAGAGAACATTCAAATACCTTATGTGTTCAAATTACACCTGTAGTGATTTCTGATGATTGGGATGTCAAAACAGTTGATATTATGTGTGATCTACAGTAATATGCGTTTTTGAAAATGATGATGTTTACCAATTTAAAGGAAATTATGGAGATATGTTCTGTTATAATCATTTGGGACATCATTTCATTCACAGTGCTAGTACCCCAAAAACTATTTTTAAATATGCACAATGGGAACACTGCCCAATTCAGCCAATAGGCAGCTCAAAAATGTATACTGAAAAGTTTGCATATTTTTCTGGACATAATGTCAAGAATGCTGAGTCATATTATTTCAAATTGCCAGTAATGGAAGATTTGCATGTATTATTGACTGATACAAAATTGATATATTCTGATTCCTTTGTTTCCCGATTGGCCATAGAAGGTTATCAACACTGGGTTAATTCAATTGAGTTGAAAAGTGTGTGGGGAAAAAGAAATTGGCAAATTAGAGGTATAGAAGCTTTATTTAGAGCTTGCATGATTCCTATTCAAATGGTATTCTTAAATGAAACAGTAAACAAACTAGCTGTTTAGGCTTAGCGAGCATTAAAGAATTGAATGCGCCCAGTAATCCCGCCCCTGCAACATTTAACAAATGGCAATATAAATGCATCTGCAGACCAGCCTAATGAATGGGTACAAAATAGAACGCGTCATTATCACATCCTGGCGGGTGCTTATTGTGGCCTATAGACACCAATCGGTGCCATACGCGTTTTGTGAACTCCTTGGGGGGTTTAGAACTAATAGGCCGGACCCTGTCTATATATCTTCAGAGCACTCGGGTAATGTGACAACATATAGGTGGTCATTACGACCCTGGCGGATTACTTCCGCCAGGGCCGCGGGACGCGGTGGCACCGCCGACAGGCCGGCGGTGCCCCGCGGGGCATTCTGACCGCAGCGGCTTAGCCGCGGTCAGAGAAGGGAAACCGGCGGTCTCCCGCCGGTTTCCCGCCGGTTTCCCGCCGGTTTCCCGCTGCCCCCAAGGAATCCTCCAAGCCGGCGCAGCTTGCTGCGCCGGCTTGGGGATTCCGACTCCCCCTCCCGCCATCCAGTTCCTGGCGGTTCTCCCGCCGGGAACCGGATGGCGGGAGGGGGAGTCGCGGGGCCCCTGGGGGCCCCTGCAGTGCCCATGCCAACGGCATGGGCACTGCAGGGGCCCCCGTAAGAGGGCCCCAAAATGTATTTCACTGTCTGCCTTGCAGACAGTGAAATACGCGACGGGTGCAACAGCACCCGTCGCACCTTCCCACTCCGCCGGCTCTATTACGAGCCGGCATCCTCGTGGGAAGGGAGTTTTTCCCTGGGCTGGCGGGCGGTCTTTTGGAGACCGCCCGCCAGCCCAGGGAAAAACTCATAATACCCTCCGCGGTCTTCTGACCGCGGAGCGGTATTATGGAGGGCGGAATTCTGGCGGGCGGCGGAATCGTAATCAGGCCCATAGTGTAGGGAAACTATGCCATCAATGGATGAAGGTCTCCTCACTAGATACTGTTAAAGAAAATCTTGGTCTCCTGTCCAATAACACAGACTTACAGGACTTCCTGTTAGGCCCCAGAAGACAGTTCAGGAAACGCTTCATATATGAAACATACAATGAAATTTGGAAACTTTCCCAACAAGAAGCGGCTGCCCGGTTGAGGCAAATAGATCGGGAAAACTTACAGAAAGCATTAGCCATCATAGATAATGGAATTAACACCTTGTCTGACCTCATTTACCCCCTTAATAATATTGTGTCCTCTGCAATAGATATAGCACAGAGTGATGTGTTATTTCTGCAACATGGACAAAGTCAGCTACAATCAATTATGCAGTTAGGTTGGATACTACAAACACTAAAGGCAGATCACGTCCCCTGGCAACATTTGAGCTGAAGGGAGATTTTTTCAACATTTAATTTAATGCGACATCAACAAATGATGGCTAAGAAGGAAGCAACATATATCATGTTAAGAATAGAGAAATTAGAAAAGTTGCCTTTTAATGTGGCTGAGGTACCCTCTGCTGAATGGTTAACACATGGGTTTAATAATCTGCCTATTTCATCACTTCAATTCACATCCTGCTTGAAACACATTCTGAAATCCTGGGAGATAACTACATACACAAAGTGTGGGAGCTTCTCTTTTCGTTCAAATGTTTCAATGGCGTGAAAGAAGTCTTTCTTAGCGGTAGCGAATGTGAGACTTCTGTGAGCCATTAGATGGTTTGTAAACAGCTGTCCTTGTACGGGGCATGTTATGCCTCCGGGGTGAATTTAGCGTGTTATCTGAAGGGAGTCCTGGTGTCCCTAATTAGAGCCACATTCCTGGTGCTCTCCAAATGCAGCTATGTGCTCCTTAACAATGAGAGCTGTTGTGGAATGCGAGCCGGAATACCTTACGTTGTTTCCCGTTTTCAAAACTGTTACATGTTGCGGGAATGTTCCTTTTCCTCTTGTAGAATTCAAATAGAGTAACAAACATATGGCCCCATGCTGCTACTTCTGATGTTAATTTTGACAAGTTGAGCAGACTAAAGGCCTTATTTTTCTAAAAACATGTGGCGCTTTCATCAGCCCGCAAGACCTATGTGCTTCAAATTGCGAGGTCATCAGCGGAGATTCAGTCCCTTTCAAATACCAACTTTCAGAGACACATTGATGAACTCGTGGGATGAATATTCAATGCGTCTAGGTCTAGTGGAATTGCCCACTTTTTGAAGGCTGTTGGTTCTGGTTTCATTAACACCTTCTCTATATTTGGTTTAATACCTTCGGCCATACATTCACTTTTTTCGAGGGTTTTCGGGGGATTCCCAATCACTTTGGCTTTAATATGTGGCATGCTGCTGTTGCTACATTTTCTGCGCAATGGCTGTACCTTCAACTGAAAGTGCTACCATCAGCGCAACTGTGTCATGAAAGCATGATGCAGTATTTCGGAGCACCTCTCCTGCTACAGATGGAGTGTGAGTCGTCTTTGTCATTCCGACCAGTTTTGGATTGTGTACAGCCCTTGTTTCGATGCCTCTGGTGCATCTTTGAATGTGCACTGGAAGTCTGTCTTTCTACATAGCGTTTACTTTCATTGGATGCAGATCTGCTGATGTTCTCGATGAGGGCTCATTTTCAGACATGTGTGTTGAGGGTGCGCTTGTTACGGGAAGCAGTGTATGAGCTGCCCTTTGTGGATTCGGTGACTCTTAACTCTACTGTGGGCATGACACAGAATGCTGCTGCCTCGGCTGAGGCTCAGGCTCTGGAACAGAGGTGCTCTGTGGTCTTCCCTGGATATGACTTCGATATTTTGTCACCTGCCAGAGCTGACCATCTCCTGGCTTCCAATGTCCTGGATACGATTGGCAATGTCCAAACTGACTATGACTTTTGAAATTTGATTCCACGTGCTACGTTGTGGTATTTAAAATTGTCCTTTCATTTGGCTTATGTTCACTGAACTTGTCATAATTAACGCTTTGGTTGATGTTTTAGTTCAGGGTTTTATATCCGCATTAGCTTTGAGCCACCTTTGACTGGCAAGGGAGAGTGTTGTGTGGCTATTTTTGCCATAATCTGAGCACGTTGTTTTAGCTAACTGTGCCTGCGGCTGTGCACTTTAACCAGTTTACATTTTATTCAGCATTGATTTATTTTTCTAGCAATCGCTTCATTTGCGGTGCTGTTTTATTTCACAAAATCTTATTGTTCTTTTGCCTAGGAAAGCATTGCATTCTTAGCAGGACATATAGTTCACTTTGTGCTTCTCCAAGGCTACAGTCAGATAGGGTTGCCGACAAATGTGGTATGTTGTGTCTTCTGCATTCACAGAAAACATATACGCTCATACATGGGGACCATTTCTTAGAATGTCAGCTGTTTTATTATAAAATTCCCCTTAGTCCCAGACACGTTAGAGGGAGATTCCAGCCAGAAGTCTGTGACTATATGCTGATTGCTGCAAGCTTCACTACAGCTACTTGCTTAGATGGTCGAGCCCCGAACTAGATGGGGACAGTGTTTCTCTAGACCCCAGGCCTCTTCTTCAGGTAAGAGTGATGATGTTCTCCCATGGAGAACCCTGAATGGCAGGTTAGGCCTAGCATACTGTGCTCACACTTAGCGTAGGTGAGGGGCTATAGATCTACTCCCCTGTTTAGACAGCATGGTAGGACTGTTTTTTTGTTTTACATTTTTAGTCACATGCATGCTCCTATTGTCTTTTATTATCCTCGTTATTGCTATGCACTGGCTTTTATCCAAGATGCAGATATTTTAAATAAATGCTTATTGAGGATGAGATTGATGTACCACAATTCCCTAGGGAGTCTATCTTACCTTGAGCTCGGTTGCCACAATCATCTCGGTCAGAAATGGGGCGCTGCTAGTTAGCCGGATACCCAGGATTATGCCGACAGGTGTCACCAGGTGTGGAATTGTACTCAGTACACACAACCTAGGCGATCCTACCACCCAAATCCAGTAGCCTCATTACCTTTCAGGGCTATTAGGGGTCTCCCTTTTGGGTGGTTCTTCGGATTTGGATTGCAAGACTCCAGCAGGAATCCTCTGCATCCTTTACATCGACGTTTTTGCCAAAAGAAACTGCATCTGGACCCTCCAGAAACTCTACAAACTGCAACGAAGAAGCAAAGACAGCTTCTGCAACATTGTATCTTCAGCTCCTGCCAGCAACTGTTTCCAGGTCGTGCATCCTCCAAGGATAGCTTGTCTTCAGCCTGTAACAGAAGAACAAATAATCTCCCTTGGAGTGAAGGAGTCACTCACCTGCTTCAGTAGGCACCCCTCTGCAGTGATGACCGGTGGGGTGGGTGCCCTTTCCTGATGAAGTGCATGGATCCATCATCAGGGGTGGTGGACTAAAGTGGTCCCATGGTCCTGAAATCCTACTGTCCAACTTTGGTGGAGGTAAGAGCTTGCCTCCACACGCAAGAGAGTACCTCCTGTACCATGTGTTTTGCAGTTGCCAAGGCTTGTTTGCATCCTTCCACAAAGTTCTTCATGCACCGTGCAGCTTCATCCCCCAGCAGTCCATCCTGCAATACACAGCTTTCTGAGTGGATCCTTTGTTGTCGTGCTGCATGGGCCTCCTTTTGCACCTACTTTGTCCCCATGCTGTGGGACTCCTGTGTTCACTGCCTAGTCTTCTGAGGGCTCTTTGAGTTGCTGAGAGCCCCCTCTGACTCCTCCTCCTGGGTAGAGTCCACCAGATCCCTCCTGTTCCCGGGCAGCGCCATTTTCTGCTAACCACGAGCTTTGCGTGTGCCAAGGCTTGTTGGCAGAATCCAACAACGCAAACTAGACTGCAATCATCCCTCTGGCGTGGGAAATCATTTGCACCAACCAGGAACCCACATCCGTCTTCTTGGGTGCAGTACTGACTGTTGTTCTTTACCAGTGGTACTTCTTTTGCACCTTCATCCGGGTTAGCAGGGGCTCCTGTTCTCCCTGGACTCTTCAGTGATTCTTGGACTTGGTCCCCTTCTTCCATAGGTCTTCAAGTCCAGAAATCCATTGTTGGTGTCCTGCAGTCTCTTCTGGTTCTTGCATAATCTTCTTTCTTGAGTTCTTGTGTGTTCTGGGAAAGTTACTGTGATTTACTAATGCTTTCCTGGGCTCTGGGGCGGGTTCTATTACTTACCTTCGGGCCCCTCTACACACTACACTTGCCTAGGTGAGAAACCGACTTTCGCACTCCACTTTCTTAGTATATGGCTTGTGTCCCCCTAGCCCATTTCACCTATTGTGATTTTCACTATTTGCACTGTTTTCTAACTGTTTTTACAGCTATTTCTGCATCCTAGTATATATGATTTGTGTATTACTTACCTCCTAAGGGAGTATAGTCTCTACAGTATTTTTGGCGTTTGTGTCACCAAAATAAAGTACCTTTTTTTGTAACACTGAGTATTTCCTTTGATGTGTGTGAGTACTGTGTGACTACAGTGGTACTGCATGAGCTTTGCTTGTCTCTTAGTTAGGCCTTGGCTGCTCATCCACACTACCCCAGAGCGCCTGGCTTCTAGACACTGTCTACATTTCACTAATAAGGGATAACTGGACCTGGTATAAGGTGTAAGTACCTTAGGTACATACTACAAACCAGGCTAGCCTCCTACATTTCCGCATCATTTTCACTGCTTTATCCCTCCTTTCCCTCCATTTTTCTGTCTGCTTTCTTCTGCATTTGCCTCATTTTCACTTCTTTCTCCCCTTTCCCTCCATTTTTAAAGTACTGTCTCTTGCCTTCTGTCTCATTTTCACTGCTATACCTCCAATTTTCTAAGTGGTTTCTCCTGCCTCCTGATGAATTCTCACTGCTTTCTTTGTCATTTCTCTCCATTTTTCTGAATGCTTTCTCCTGCCTTCTCCCTCGTTTTCACAACTTTCTGCCATTTCCCCCCATTTTTGTCAGTACTTTTTTCTGCTTTTTACCCCCTTCTTTCTCTGTTCATTTTTTCCCATCTCCCACTCCCATTCCCGCTTCCCACCTGCTTTCCCTCCAAGCCGTGTCCACCGCCTCCATGTGTTCCTCCCTCCTCCCAGGACCTACTTAATGAAGGCTGCAGTGCAATCCCATTGAGGAAGTCCCAGGCCAGGCCTCCCCTGATGCTTCATTGCTCTCTTTTGTTTACTGCCTCATTCTCACTACCTTCTCCTCCTCTCCCCCTGATTATCTGGGTGCTTGCTTCTGCTTTCTGTCTCATTTACACTGCTTTCTCCTTCCTTTCCCTCTGTTTTTCTGGGT